>NC_059107.1:24520001-25120893 GCF_020740685.1 Jaculus jaculus
TAGACTGACTCAGTTCCTCATACTTGCATCACAAGATCTTTACTGAATGTGTATGTGCCTCTGATATGCCTTTATCTGGGGTCTTTAATTAATTTTTTTAAATTTTTTTTTTTTTTTAGGTAGGGTCTCCCTATAGGCCAGGCAGACTTGGAGTTAGTTCACTATGTAATCTTAGGGTGGCCTTGAACTCATGGCGATCCTCCTACCTATGCCTTTCAAGTGCTGGAATTTTTTTTTTTAATTTTATTTATTTATTTATTTATTTGAGAGCGACAGACACAGAGAGAAAGACAGAGGGAGAGAGAGAGAATGGGCGCGCCAGGGCTTCCAGCCTCTGCAAACGAACGTGCGCCCCCTTGTGCATCTGGCTAACGTGGGACCTGGGGAACCGAGCCTCGAACTGGGTCCTTAGGCTTCACAGGCAAGCGCTTAACCGCTAAGCCATCTCTCCAGCCCTGGAATTTTTTAAAGTTAAAAAAATATTTATTTATTTGAAAGAGAGGGAGGGAGGGAGGGAGGGAGGGAGAAAGAGAGAGAGAGAAATAATGGGCACATTGCAAATGAGCTCTAAGATGCCTGCACCACTTTGTGCATCTGGCTTAGCTGGGCACTGGGGAATCGAACCTGGGTCGGTAGGCTTCGCAGGCAAGTGCCTTAACCGCTAAGCCATCTCTCCAGCCCACTTTCTTTCTCTCTTTCCCTCTCTTCTTTCTTTCTATTTTCTGGAGCCTTTTATATGGGCCTGTACCTAAAAGAACAGATTTACCAAATGCCCAGCCTGGCCAGTAGGGGCTTCTGTGGCTACAGTCCCCCTGAGCTCTCTGGACTTGTAAAGCTAAGTAGCTAATTACAGCAGAAACCCCACCCTGGGAGTAGAACTTTGGTCTATAGCTGGACAGTGTCATCACTGGACCAACTATTGAGTACTGCCAACATGTCTGAACAGCGTTACACAGTTGGGATTCATGATGCTTGGGGAAGAAGCTTGAAGACCAGGTCTCCCTGCCTTCTCTAAGAGCCACGGGATGTGCCTGCAAGAGTCCTGAGCATCAGCAGAGGAGACAGGATTTGGGATCTGCATGGTCTCTGCCTTGCCGCTTATTTCTAGAAGTCTCTTTCTGTACACTGTCTACTTCTACTGAAATGTTACTCTGTAGTCCCAGGTACCAGTATCTCCTCTGCTCTTGTACAGAATAGAATGTTAATGTGCTTATTTCTGTATGTAGAATTTTCCTTTTGATCCGTACTCTTTACCTAAGAAACGTCTCTCAGGCCCCATAAGGGAGGTGTCTGTATCTTTTACACAGGATAAATCTCCGTGTGCCTTAAAGATTCCAATAGGGTAATACAGCAGCCAGAAAATGGAGCAATACATGAAACAGAATTTGTGATGATTTGGGGAAACCTAAACCCCAACATATCTCTCTGTGTCCATCTGTTGAACCTCTGTTTATCTGTCTTTCATCCATCCATCCATTACTGCTTAAACAGAAATCTCCAGGTTCTCATCACACAGATAAAATGTTTTCTAAACAGGGATTTGCTTTATTGTCAAGTAAAGCTGTCAGGCGGTCTCTGACTTAATTTTCTTCTGCATAATATTCTAGAAATTTATTTGCAAGGAGAGAGAGAGAAGGAGAAAGAGAACACGAACACTAGGGCCTTTTGCCATTGTAAACAAACTCCAGACACATGTAGCACTTTGTGCATCTGGCTTTATGTAGGTACTGGGGAATCTAATCTGGGCCATCAGGCTTTGCAAGCAAGTGCCTTTAACTACTTAGCCATCACTCTTGCTCCATAATGCAAATTCTTTAGTGTCTAAATTTTGTATAATAGAGAAATGAATGGATAAAAAAAAACACATAGCAGATAAGTGGATGACAGATGTGTGATAATATCCTCTCCAAAGATAGAAGGTACAGATATATATTTAAATATTTTTATTTATTTATTTGCAAACAGAAAGAGAAATAGAGAGAAGATAGATAGAGAGATAGAGAGATAGAGAGATAGAGAGAGAATGGGTGTACCAGGACCTCTAGCCAGTGTAAATGAACTCCAGATGCATGTGCCACATTGTGCATCCAGCTTTATGTGGATACTGGGGCCTTGAACCCAGGTCATTAGGCTTTGAGACAAGAGCCTTAACCACTGAGCCATCTCTCCAGCCCCAACATATATACATATATATTTTCTTTTTGAAGTAGGGTCTCACTCTAGCCTAGTCTGGCCTCAAATTTGCCGCGGACTGACTCTTGGGGAGATCAGGACCGAGGGAGAACAAGGGCGAAGGCTCAAGGAGAACTCGGGATTTGGCGAGGAAATGACAGACAGACACACTCTAGGTAGAATATGCTGCTGCAATTTACTGAAGGTTTCATGAAGGTTTTATACAGATTGAACAGAGAAACTTAGCAAGCCAACAAGTGATCTCAGAAATCATTAATCTAAACAATCTTAAGTATTGTTCTATTGTAAGCATACATGTAATGTTTATCAGGCAGGAATGTACCCATTTTTTAAGAAGGACGCCTTGTATCATTGACCATAGCTTTACATGAATAGAAGCTTGGGGTAAGGGATGTAAGGTGAACAATAGGTTATTTATTTTTTATAAACTGAGCAGAGAGCCATCTCTTTCCACTTATAAGATTATTTATATAATCCTCATATTCATTATAAAAGTGTTTCTATCCAAAAGACCACCAATATTTTAAGGCTGGTTTAATGTTTTCCAGGAATTCTTTTCTTTCTTGTCTAGAGTATAAACATCAAGGCTTACGTGTCCTTGCTAAGCATTTCATAAATGGAAGAGAATGCCATAGTCTCCTTATTCCTTTATAATTCATTCATCTATTACCGAATTTATCATATCCTCCCTCATAGGGGAGTGGAACTAAGTAGATTCCAGCTCTGGGAGTCTACTATCAGCCCTTGATCAAGTACTGAACATACCCCCCAGGAAGTTTCCTGGTGGGAATGTCTAAGTTTTACAACTCCCTATCTGTAGAACTGTCATACTTCTAATGAACATTACCGATTAACATTTCTACTTTCACTTTCTCAGGATCAGTATTGTTCTAAAACATCATAAGCTGTTTCTACTCTACACCATCTAAAAACTGTTTTAGAGTTAATTTTTTATTCCTAGTAGAGTTATACATTTCCTCCATTGCCCTAATCATAGGAGGGGCACATTCAATACTCAGATTGTTTCTTGTACTCTGATTGCGTGTATGATTACTAATAAGTGTTGAATTAGCTATTCTTAGACAAACAGCTAGAAGAAAACAGGAAAGAAACAGAGCGCAGAAAACAGTACATTGGTGTCAGCAATTAGGTCGTCGTGACTTCATGGGCAGCAGGAACCTTTACAGTAACTGACTGCCAAGGGGTCACCGGGGGCATCCCTCCGAGGAGTGCTGGCCCTCTGTCCTCAGCTCTCATCCAGTACAGAAGCATCTCTGCTTGCTACACAGGCGAGGTCGCCGTGGATGTAGCACAAATTCATGGCTCTCCTTCTACCTCAACCTTCTGAGTTCTGGGATTAAAGGCATGCACTGTCATCCCAGCATGAAGATACAAATACTGATTTGCTCCTTGCAATAGTCTTTTAAAGAAATCTTTTTAAAATATTTAATTTAATTTATTTATTATTTAGGAGAAAGAGAGACAGAAACAGAGAAGGACATAGACGGAGAGAAAGTGAATATGGGCAAGCCAGGGCCTCCTTCCACTGCAAATGAACTCCAGGCACATGTACCACTTTGTGCATCTGGCTTTATATGGATTCTGGGGAATTGAACCTGAGCAGTCAGGCTTCATGAACAAGAGCCTTTAGCCACTGAGCAATCTCTCCAGCCCCTCACTGTTAATCACAAGCAAGAAATATCTTCTAATATATCTTTCAACCCATATAACCAGAGCTCCCCATGTTATGGAGAGAAATTGCTAGTTGGACCTGAAGTTTTGTCTGAAATCTGAATATTTTATCCTGGAGTTCAAGGTTTTATTATTTATTTATGAGGGACATAGAGAAAGAGAATGGGGGTGTATGTGTCAGGGCCTTTAGCCACTGCAAAGATGCATGTGCCACTTTGTGCATGTAGCTTCATATAGGTACTGGGGAATCAAACCCGGGTCCCCAGGCTTTGCAGGCAAATGCCTTATGTGCTGAGCCATCTCTCCAGCCCCTCCTTTTCTAAAGTCAGCAGATGTGACACAGAATGGAAGGCAGCTTTCCTGAGGCAAGCCCAGTTACCTTTCTGATACCTTGTGGAAATCGTGGTCAACGTCATGCTGTGTGCTTTTAAGTAGGAGCCTGTCAGCTTCAGTAGTCAAGATGGCTTTCAGAGACTGCGTCAGGTCTTTTCTGAGATTTGTAAAGACTTATCTGAACCCAAAGCAGTGTGGTGTACTTCGCCCCTTGCACATGGTAAGGCTGACTCAGAAGGAAGGTCGTCGCCCTGTGAAAACAGAACCTGAGTGTGTGACATCCATTTTGAATATGTAGTAAATGTAGTTCTTGAGGCTCCTGGAGCTGCTCGGAATTCTTTCATCTAGGGCTTTCAAGGCCTAGTTAATATATAACTTTGGTCTGCTTAAAGGGACCTATACCTATGTACCTAGATCAATAATATTAGCTCTAATAACAGATGTTAAGAGAAATAATCTGGTGGGTCAGGCCAGTGTCCGAACATTGCATAACCATCTTAAAGTCTACCAGACTGTGAAGCAAGAAGTGACAACTCATTTTATAATTCAGAAGATGGAAATCAAAGAGTGTGTCATATCTTTCCAAAGACTCAATTATCCCACAGGTTTTAGAAATAGACTCCAGATGTTCTGCTCTTTCTACTTTTCTACTAGTCCACCAGTTCCACATTGTAGATATTTTGTCTATCACACTTCAGACAATTCATTTCTCTGTCGTGCCCCTCCCCTCCCCTCCCCTCCCCTCCCCTCCCCTCCCCTCCCCTCCCCTCCCCTCCCTTCTCACCTCTTCTTCCTTCCCACAGAGCTCTTCACTCTGCTGGTTTCCCTTTGGATTGGATGTAACTGGAGGGTTTCCTCAGTTTCCACAGATTGCCTGAGTCCATTGATTTGCTAGAGAATTGGGTCGGGCACTCGGGAGGCAGAGGCAGGTGGATCTCTGTGAGTTCCAGGCCACTCTGAGACTACATAGTGAATTCCAGGTCAGCTTTGGGCTACAGAGTGAGACCCTACCTCAAAAAACCAAAAAGGAAAAACATAAAAACACTGGAAAGAGAATTGGGCTGGGAATGGTGAATGGAGCACCCCCTGTTGGGCTGTGTGCATGTGGTCTGAGAGAAGGCCGGGTCTGGAGGACTAGAGATCCTGATTAGACCCCCCGGATTCTGAGGGCGGGCCTGACGCTGAGCTCAGCTAGCCTCCACTAGCCCCTCCCCACTGCCGTCTACCGCCCAGCATTGAATCCAGCCGCCCCCCCACCCCCCCCACCCCCCACCCCCGCAATTGCACTGCTCCCCTGCTGCCCTCTCCTCCCTAGGCCATCTATCTGCTTGAACTTTTTCCTTTGAGACTGAATGAAGGCCTCTTGAGGCGGTCAGGGTTGACTTGCTTGCTGAAGAGCCACAGCTTGGTCACCCCCATCTCCCCAGCTTCCGTCTCCCCAGCTACAGAGAAGGGTGTGTCGTGGAGCCGCTGGAGGGTTCATCGTCCCTGCAGCACAGGCTGGGGTGGGCGTGCCCCGAGGCGTTACGTCAAGGGACCACCCTGCTGGAAGTGGGCATGGCTACCACAGCCCAGGTCAGTTCTTCCTGGTGGCCTTGGATCGCGGTGAAGCGGCGGGAGCTGAGTGTGTGGCCCGGGTCCCACCGGAGCAGTGTCTTCACGGGCCTTGGGCAGGAAGCACTGGAGGCTGACGTCTGCCAGCCCCATCCTGAAGGACTCTTGTCCCAGCCTAACTCCAGGGCTGCGAGAACCTGACCCGGCATCCCCACAGCCTGCTCCTCCTGACCCAGCTCCATTCCCCTTGCTGCCCTCCACGAGGCATACTATGGAAACCTGGATTTCTCCTCCTGACCTGGCCACCTGGAAGCCACCTGTGGCCAGCCAAGAATGGCTATGCCACTGCTGGTCATGCCTGGCCAGGCAGTACCTGCTAGACTTTTCTCTGCAGCTCTGCTCAGAGCTGAACTGGCGGTGGTCTGACTCCACTTCCACTTTCCTGGAGACGCAGCAGGCTTAGCTATCCGACTGCTATAGACTCTTCACATCTTTTCAGCGTCTCTGCCTCCCAGGCCTCTTTAACCCTTAGAGAGCCATTCTGTGGCTTACGTATATAGGGACATATTTACCGTAAGATATGCAACGTGTGATTTGAGAGTTAATATTAGCAATTAAGATTAGAATAATCGAGCCTGTGTTTGCCTCAGTTCGGTTATCAAGCAGAGCAGGATCACCTGCCAACTGGCTGCCAGTGAAACTACTGTGTCTTGTAGATTTATTGCCATTCAATAACTTCTGACAAAGCTGAAAGACACAAGTACGCTCATCTGTGTTTCTGACAGCTTGCTCCATGGGAAAGGCACTTGCCTGAAAAGCCCAACAACCTGGGTTTGATCCTCAGTACTCACATAGAGCCAGATGTTCAAAGTGGCACATGCATGTGGAGTTCCTTTATAGCAGGTAGAGGCCCTGGCACACCCTCTCTCTGTCTCTCTGACACTCTCTGTTTGCAAATAAATAGTAATTAATCTTCAAGCTGGGGTATAGTGGCTCATGCCTTTAATCCTAGCACTCAGGAGGCTGAGGATTGCTGGGAGTTTGAGGCCAGGTTGGGCTACAGAGTGAGTGCCAGGCCAGCCTAGGCTAGAGTGAGACCCCACCTCAAAAAAATTATGTATGCATATATACACAATTCTCAAGACCACCTCCAAATTTGGGTGAGGTTTTTCTAAGCAAAACATGTCCATCAGTTTCAGAAGATAGAGATTATATATATATATATATATATATATATATATAATTTTTTTTTTCTAGCTAGGCTGACTTGGAATTCACTATGTAGTCTCAGGCTGGCCTTGAACTCATGGTGATCCTCCTACCTCTGCCTTCCGAGTGCTGGGATTAAAGGCATGCACCACCACACCTGGCCATATATATATACCTATACATACATACATATATATATTATTAGTTTTCTATTCTGCAAGATATTGATATTTTTAATGCTAAGCATTGATTTTCTAGGATGTGTTAAATTATTTAAGACAAACTTTCTCAAGGATTTAAATCACTGAAATATGTCAATGTCAGTAACTGTCATTTGTAAATCAGATGCATCAAGAGATGGCCAGGGTGGGGGACCAACTCAGACCAGGTAACAGTAGTTGACTAATGAACTGAGCACTTTTCTCTCAGACCCAGGAACACAAGAGGTCATTCAGCTAGGGGAAAGGAGACTAGGGTAAGATGCTAGGAGAGGAGTGTGAATCCTCCACACTCATGGGCACACTCAGGTCCCCAGTGCATGCCCAGACACACAGGAATGACAACAGCCTAGAGGCCCTGCCTCTTGGGAGGACTCGTTGCTCTGGACCCAGCCGTCATCCACAGTGAACAGCCTCATGTAACATTCACTTCTTGTTGCTGGGACAAAACACCTGAGAAAAGGTCAGAAAACTCAGAAGCAGAGGCCAGTAAGCTAGAAAGGAGATATAAAGGGAGTCGGGGGGACTTAGTAGGATGGTATTGTATATAAGTAAGTAGAAGAACAGATTAATGGGGTGAAAAGGCCTAAGTGAGGTCAGGGGAAGAGATTGAGTAAAGGAAAGGTGGAGGGAGGGCTAATCAAAATCTAAGAGGATATAAATAAGTCATATGGAAACCTACTTTTTTGGACAATGGAACACTCAGGAGCCATAGATTGCTGCTAGAAAATTTTCAGTGTCAGGGATGGGATATCTTCCAGTGAGTTGTTGGCCAGGGAGATTCCTGATTGCCCTAAAACATTACAGGCCATTCCTGAGGCCCTTGATTTCCCACCAGGAATAGATGGTAAGACCCTATTGCTGAAGACTCCACATACTTGGGCTGAAAGGTCACTGAGAAATCCTGCTGGGTTGAGCTGAAAACCTCCTCCATGTAGACCAGTTGACAGAAAGCTGAAAAAAGCCATTCTGCATGCAGTTCAAAATAGGAGAGAGTGAAGTCACCAGTGAAGATACCCAACAGTGGACACTGCATGCTTTATATTTGGCCAGTCAGGCCAAATGAGCCAATAGGTGCAATAGTGGCATGTCTGTCAAGTGGGAAACCAACTGCCCTCTAATTTGACTGGGGGCCTGTTCCATGGGAGGGAATATATCCCTGATGCTAAAAACCTACAACAGGGGTAGTCATGAGCCCTTGGGGTGTAATGTCTGCTACTATCTTGCTAAATATATATAATGTGCTCACCAAACAGCCCAGTAAGTACTTCTGTTAATGTTCATACTTATATGTTAATGCTACTGTCACTTTTGGTTACAGAACCTTCTCTTTTCAGATGTCAGTGACCTTGAGATGACTCAGAAGACATCATAGTGCTGAGAAGAAGTGACAGAGGAGTGCTCAGCAATGAAATATCTCTATCACACCTTCTAAGGCTCAGGGTCCATTGAGGAAGAGGTAGCAGAAAGAATGTAAGAGCCAAAGGAAGGGTAGGACTCCTTACAACGTGCTTCCCCCAGACACAAAATGACCTGGATATCCATGACCTCACAGTGCCTGACACTACCTACACAAGACCATCATAATAGGAGGAAAAGATGATGACATCAAAATAAAAGAGAGACTGATTGAGAGGGGAAGGGGATATGATGGGGAGTTGAGTTGTGAAGTGGAGCAGGGAGGGAATTACCATGGTTTATTGTCTATAATTGTGGAAGTTGTCAATAAAAAAATTTTAAGAAATTTGTTCATTTATTTTCAAGGGGAGAGAGAGAGAGAGAGAGAGAGAGAATGAGAGAGAGAGGAAGAGAATGGGCACACCAGGGACTCAAGCCACTGCAACTGAACTTGATGCATGTTCTTTTCCACTTTGTGCCTCTGGCTTTACGTGGGTACTAGGGAATTGAACTCCAGTCCTTAGGCTTTGCAGGCAAGTGTCTTAACTGCTTATCCATCTCTCCAGCCCTTGTCAGTGGGGCTTTAGCTAATGGCTGGGTTTATTTTTATTTTTATTTTATTTCTCTGATGGTGCTGTGTCTATCAGAGATGACTACAAACTCCTGCACACTAGTCTAAGGTCTCATCTGTTCTGGCTGAGGAGGATGTCCTGGAGTGGGTGAGAGTCCAGGGCGTGGCTTGTGTTCTGTGAACTTCTGAGCATGTGTTTGTTATATGTGTGCTGAGATGCGTAGCTCAGGCGATGTTCCTGCCTCGTGAGGTGGACTTAGCTTCTCTTTCTTTCCCTGTCCTCAGGGAAGATCACTGTCCCTTCCTTACCCATAGGCACTGCTCTTTCCAAGAGCTGTTTTCTTTGGCTAAAATTTCCTTATCTTCAGGCTGGGGGTTGGGGAGGAGAGCCCAGAGCCAGAGAACCTGTGTGAACCTGCTGATCTCTGCGGCTTGGCTGGCTGGTGCTCACGTAATACTCTATTGCCCCAAAGTGCTTACGCATAGGCCATTCCTATTCCCCACTCCTTTCCCCCACCTGCTCGGCTCCTCCACTCAGGGAAAGACAGGAGAGAAGAGTGTCGTAAAATCCCTGTGTAGGCTCAGTAACCTGGTTGACATATCCGGTTGCCTCTCATCTCCTGGGCTACTCTTTTCTATCTTACACCGGGATTCCACCATCTCCTCCATGCCCAGGGGTTTCCTCACAGTTTGTGCATTATTTTCATCACACTTACCAGCTTTCTTTGCTTTGACTTTCAATGACTTTTCCAAAGTTATACTGGGATGAGGTGGGAGTGGTAATGAGTTCACACTGAGGTGAGAATAGCCTGTGGATAACCATGACCAGGGGCTGGGGTTGCAACCCAGTGGCAGAGCTCTTGCCTAGTATGCATGTGGCCTTGGGTTTGACCACCAGCAACACACACACACACACACACTGATAACTACAACCTTGGGATAACCTTTGGGTTGGCAGAGTCTTTGCGTTCCCAGAGAAGTAGTGTGACAATACATGGACTGTCCTGGCAGGTCAGAAGACACTTGAAAGAGAAACACTATGTCCCTCCTTTCCTCTATATGACTATTGAAACAATGGATCCCAAAGAACAAAAATATCTCCAGGAATCTCATACTGGGGGCCGGTGGGGAGGTGGGGGGGAGGGAAACAGTAAGGCCCTGATGCCAACCAGAGGATGAATTTGCCTCCCAAGAACAGATTTCACACAGTACTGGCAACTTCAATTAACCCATACATTTTCCATAAGATTGTACTGCTATAGAAGCCAGGAATCTTTCTCCAGTTTGGCTATACTGTAAATATATCCATTTCCTTTAATTAATCTACTTCCTGACTTTTAAAATTTTTATTTTAATTAATTTATGAGAGAGAGAGAGGGGACAGGAGAGTATGAGCGTTCCAGGGACTCTAGCCACTGCAAACAAACTCCAGACGCATGCGCCACCATGTGCATCTGGCTTACGTTGGTTCTGGGGCTCGAACATGGGTCCTTAGGCTTTGCAGGCAAGTGCCTCAACCTCTAATCCATCTCTCAGCCCAACTTCCTGCTTTTTTTTTTTTTTTAATGTTGTATTGGGTTCATGAACCTAAGTGCCCTGTAACAGTATTGGGACACGTCTTGGCATCAGTAGGAAGTGCTGTTGGTGGTTGGACTGTGTTTGAATAACAGTTCCCTGGGGGCACGAAGACAGTGAAGGGTAAGCCTTCCTTCTTCAAGTGGCCTTGGCATTCAAGGGTTAGTAGAGGAAGAAAAGTTGGAGATGTATGTTAAGAGTGTGTTAGTCAGCTCTGTGTTAACAAGAGTAAAATATTGGAGGCAGCTAAGTAGAAAGATAAAAGGTCGAGGGCTGGAGGGATTGCCCAGTGGTTAAAGCACTTGCCTGCTGTTGCAGTCAGATTTGCACTGTTGGCAGAAATCTCCCGACCAAGAGCAGCTTGTGGGAGGAAAGGTTTATTTTGGCTTATAGACTTGAGGGGAAGCTCCATGATGGCAGGGCAAAACGATGGCATGAGCAGAGGGTGGACCTCACCCCCTGGCCAACATAAGGTGGACAATAGAAACAGGAGAGTGTGCCAAACACTGGCATGGGGAAGCTGGCTATAACACCCATAAGCCCGCCCCCAACAATACACTCTGTCTCCAGGAGGCATTAATTTCCAAATCTCCATCAGCTGGGAACCTAGCATCCAGAACACCTAAGTTTATGGGGGACACCCGAATCACATCACCACACCTGCAATGCCTAAGGACCCAGGTTCAGTTCCCAACAGCACGTGTAGAGCCAGATGCACAAGGTGGTGCATACATCTTGCATTCATTCGCATTGGCTAGGGGCCCCGGAACACCCATTCTCTCTCTCATAAATAAAGAAAGAAAATACTACAAAAAAGATTTAGGAATGTGACTTGATGTGGTTGCTTGAATGTGAAATGTTCCCCATAGCCTCCTATATTTTGATACTTGGTCCCTTGTTGGTGGCCACTTGGTGTGGAGCCTTTGGGAAGTGGAGCCTTTGCAGGAGGAGGTGTGTCACAGAGGGTGGACCTTGATGTTTATTAGCTCCGCCCACTGGGTGTACAGAGCTAGCTCACTGAGACTGCTTCCTTCCTGCTGATAGAGACATGACCCAGGCTTCCTACCCAGGCGGGTCAGGCTTTCTCTGCTATGATGAAACTTCCCCGGCAACTGAAATTAACCCTTTCCTACCATTGGTTGCTTCTGGTCTGGTGTTTTGCCCCAGCAATGAGAGAGTAACTGCTACACTTGATATATTGCTTGCCCAGCATGTATAAGGCCCTAGGTTTGGTCACTGGCATAGCAAAAATAGAATAAATAAATTCATATAAAAAAGATAAAAATAGGGCGGGAGAGATGGTTTAATGGTTAAGGTGCTTGCCTGTGAAGCGTAAGGATCCAGGTTCAGTTCCCCAGTACCCATAGAAGCCAGATGCACAAGGAGGTGCATGTGTCTAAAGTTCATTTGTAGTGGCTAGAGGCCCTGGCATTCTCTATCTGTCTCTCTCTCTTTCTCTCAAATAAACATATAAAGTATAAAAACTTAAACAAAGATGGAAATAATGATGAAAGGTTTGAGCTGAAGGTACAATTCATGCCTAGTCTGCGCAGGACCCTGGGGTTTGGAGGCTCAAAGTCCAAGGCTAGGCAGGGTGAGGGGGGGTCCTATGAGCACGGTGAGGGCAGTGGATGTTGGTACTCATGCTAAGAGTGAGTGTGGTAGCAACAGGAAGAAAGAAGATGGCTGGGGCCAGGCTTGCACTTTCGAGAACTACCACGTAGGCACATAAGAAATCCTTCTATCAGGCCCCCATGCCCAAGTCTATCTCTTTTCAACATTGCCACCTGACGGACCAAGCTTTGGTCACAGTGGGCCCTTGGGGGGACACAGACCATGTTCAGAGCAGATCAAAGGGTGGATCAAAGTAGGGGGGTAGGGAAGGACAGAGTCAAGGAGAATGGGGGGAGGTCTCCTTCTGTAGCACATGCTCAGGAGAAACCATGGGTCATTAGCGGCTTTCAGTCAATGAGATGCTGCAGGTAGGCGGTCCTTGGTGGGCTCAGCTCAGTTTCAGTGGAGGAGAGGGAACAGAAGCCAGATGGCATCATGTTGAGAAATAAAAGGGAAGTGAGGAAACAGGCACAGATATAGACCCTCAGACTGCTTGGCTGGGAAGAGGAGGATTAATGCAATATCTGGCAGGGGTCTCTGTCTGAAGAAATGTGGCTTTGCTTCTCGTGGGGACAGTGTTACTCCCCTTTCCCTCCCTCCTGCCTTCTCTACACATCCTTCCAGCTCATAAGCTTCACTTGGAATCACTCTACAAGTGACTCTTGAAAGATTAGGAAGACGGGGAGACAGAGGCAGAGACAGAGGCTGAAACCCAATGTGGTGGTTTGAGTCAGGTGTCCCCCATAAACTTGTGTCCTGAATGCTGGGTCCCCATCTGGTGGCAATTTGAGAATTTGAGCCTGGCTGGAGGACATGCATTGTTGGGGAGTGGGCTTATGGGTGTTATACCCAGTTTCCCCCTTGCGAGTGTTCGGCACACTCTCCTGCTGCTAGTGTCCACCCGATGCTGGCCGCGAGGTGATGTCCATTCTCTGTCCATGCCACATCCCCCCCCCCACCGTCATGGAGCTTCCCCTTGAGTCTGTAAGCCAACATCAGCCCTTACCCCCACAAGCTGCTTTTGGTCAGGTGCTTTGTGTCAGTAACATGAAGGTAACTACAACACCCCACTTGAGAAGGGAGGGGACAGGGTTATGAGGGACTTCCTTGAGAGGGCAGAATGCAACTTTGGAGCCGTGTGGGCCTTGGATCATTTCCCCATGATACAGGAGAGGAGGGGAGATTGGGTGTCACAGGAACAGATGACGGGAGAATGGGTGTCAATTGAAGTCAGTATGTGTGGACGTAAAACACAGCTCCCTCCTCAAGGAGAACACGAGGTAGTTTATTATGAGCTAAATGTAAATGAGCATAGCCTGGGAGCATTGATGCAGCATGTCCACTGTGGAAGCAGTTGTTATAGTCACAGAACAAATGAAAAGTATAAATCAAGGTAATTTCATTTAAAAAAAAAAAAAAAAGGAGAAAGAGGGAGAGAGAAAAAAATGGCGTGGGCCAGGTCCACTCACAACCACAAACGAACTTTAGACTCAGGGGCCACTTTTTGTATCTGGCTTTACATGAGTGATGGGGAATCAAACCCAGGGCTGTCAGGCTTTGCAAGCAAGTGCCTGTAATTGCTGAGCCACCTCTCCAGCCTAATCAAGGCATTGTCCTAATACAATGTTGGGGATATTGGGTAGGTGGGTTACAACAAAGTGTGGGGGGGAATCTCTGCTACGTTCTCAGAGGCTTTTTGATGACGCACTTAGTCTTGGGGTTGGTAGAGGCTAGAGGTCTGTCAAGTCAATACATCCCAAAGATTTTTAGCCGAAGGCAGAAAGGATGTTAGGTCAGAGGTAGAAGGTGGGCGCTAAATGCCTGTCCAAGACGTTATTCAGGATAACTTTGGCCATAACATTCCAACTCTCCACCATCATGTACTTCAAACTGATCAGCCCAGCGAATCTTCAGCAAGACAGGGAAATGGAGGTGGAGGAGGAATGTACTCAGGGTTCTTCCCATTGTATTCAGTGTGTTTGAAGAAAAGCCTTGGGTGGCTTAAAGTGAGTACTTTCAGCTCTTGGCCATCAGTAAACTTCATCTTGTTTTAAAATTTTTGTTCACTTTTTATTTATTTGAGAGTGGCAGAGAGAGAAAGAGGGAGAGGGGGCTTAACCGCTAAGCCATCTCTCCAGCCCCAGTAAACTTCATCTTTAAAAAATATTTTTTTTAAATTTATTTATTTGAGAGACACAGAGAGAGAGAGAGAGAGGAAGAAGCAGACAGAGTGAATATTGGCACATCAGGGCCTCCTGCCATGCAAACAGACTCCAAACACATGTGCCCAATTGTGCATCTGGCTTTATGTGGGTATTGGGGAATCAAACCTGGGCTGTCAGGCTTTGCAAGCAAGCTCCCTTAGCATCTGAGCCATCTCTCCAGCCTTAAAAAACAAAACAAATGACATTGTAAGCTTCTCCTCTCCAGAGTTTGTGAGCTGAGCAATACTGAGAAACCAGGTAGTTCTGTGATCATCCGGTGTGGCTTGGTTATGATACCAGCTCTTAATGACTCAAGCTCTAATCCAGAGGAGAGCCAGGTGCAGAGGGATCCTGGCTCTGCATTCTCTTCTGGGAGTGATTTTACTGTAAATCCCAGGGGACAGTGATGAGTTACTACCTCCGGGAGCTCAGAATGAGGGAACCATACTGCCCCTCACAGTCCAACAGAATCCCAAACAGAGAGAAATGTAACCAAAGGCCATGTTGACCCTGGGCCCTTAGTAATTTATTCCCAGTGAATGTTAGGAATGGAATTTATCTACTATACTCATATATGCAAAAATAAGGGAGGGAGGGGTGGAAGTTGGGAGAGGGTAGTGGTTTTCTTGATGTTTCTTCCCATTGTAACCCACATAGCTGAATATATACAGGAGGTATTGAGGTGCCAAACAAGCTATGCTGAATATGCTAAATGGAGATTAACAAACAAAACATCTGGGGCTGGAGAGATGGCTTAGCAGTTAAGGTGCTTGCCTGCAAAGCCTAAGGACCCAGGTTCAACTCCCCCAAACCCACGTAAGCCAGATGCACATGGTGGTGCATGTGTCAAGAGTTCATTTGCAGTGGAGGCTCTGGCACACCCATTCTCTCTAATAATTAAATGAATAAAAATAAAAAATTAAAATCTGTGTTCTTTTAAAAAGTCTGGTCCCAATATAACTTTGAGGGTGCAACAGTTGGATTGGGAGGGCAAGAGTCACCCATGCAGGACCTGAGCTTTCCCTTCCCCGTCCGTGCACCACATACCTTGAAGGAAATGAGGTGCTCCTTGGAAAACGACTGAGAGAATGTGACACATGTCTCCTTGGGTTTAGGGGTGATCACCTTAACACCCACTTGCTTTTTCCTAAAGCTGTTTGAAGGCAGGGAGCTTGGCAGAGTCTGAGGGTATGGAGCAGGGCAGAGACCATGGAGTCTGGGCTAGCTGTTTGGTTTTGTGTGTGTGTGTGTGGGGGGGGGGGGTGGGGAGAGAAGGAGAGAGAGAGAGAGGAAGAAGAACCTTAGTCTCAGCATCCTGCTTCTGAGAATCCAGCTCAGAACGACCTCAGGATTTCCAGTTAGTATTTTCTTCTACTGCCAGAATTCTGAGTGGGTTGGACATGAAAGAAGCACGCTGCTCATGCCAGAGCCAAGGCCTTCCAGCAGCTTCTGTTCCTTGCACTTCTGTGGAAATACACGGCTGTTGGGGCATCCTGGGCCCAGTCTCCAGGGACATGTCCTTCCCAACCCTCTTCCTCTCCTCCTCTCTCTCCAAATGTTATCCACCGCCAGGTCTATAGCCTGATACCCTGGCAAGAGAGATGGAGAAATAGAGAAGCTGCCTCACTTGCCCAATACCAGACCCTGGAGCCTCGAGGCGTGCTGCTCTCAAAAGACCCCTTGCCTGGTGGGGAAGAAGATTACAGATGAGGGGGAAGGTCATGAGTTACTACACTCCAAATAGAATGGGTGAAATCCCAGTACCTCCTAGAGAGCAGACTGTCTCTTGGAGTCTCACGCCTTTATCTGGACCATTTCAAAGAGCCCACAGGGACACACGAACCACGTCCTGCTTCTCTAGCGAACATCTCAAGCCAAGACGGGTATACTCACTTTATGAGGCCTCTTATTGGGAAAGAGCTTGGACCTTTTGTCAGGAAGACTTAGGTTCTTTTTTTTTTTTTTTGGTTTTTTGAGGTAAGGTCTCACTCTAGCCCAGGCTGACCTGGAATTCACTATGGAGTCTCAGGGTGGCCTCGAACTCACGGCGATCCTCCTACCTCTGCCTCCCGAGTGCTGGGATTAAAGGCGTGCACCACCACGCCCGGCTAGGTTCTTTTAAAATATTCATTTATCTATGAAAAGAAAGCATATAAGGACCTCCTGCCAGTGCAAATTAAATCCAGAGGCATGCGCCATGGTGCATTTGGCTATATGTGGGTACTGGGGAGTCAAACCTGGACCATCAGGCTTTTCAAGCAAGTACTTCTTTTTTTTTCTCGAGGTAGGGTCTCACTTTAGCCCAAGGCTGACCTTGAATTCACTATGTAGTCCCAGGGTGGCCTCGAACTCACAGTGGTCCTCCTACCTCTACCTCCTGAGTGCTAAGATTAAACACTTAAACGCGTGCACCACCATGCCTGGCCTCAAGCAAGTACCTTTAATCACTGAGCCATCTCTCCTGCCAGACCTGGGTTCTAGGGCTCACTTTATCTCTAGCCATAGGACTTTGAGTGTATGTTGCTTCCTCTCTTCACCTGTGGAGGTAAGTTTGTATATTCTAAAGGGCCAATGAAAATCCCATCATGAAACCCATTACTTTATGTGCTAACTTTCAAAAGGAGTAGAAAAATAAAAGACTGGTGTGGGACCGAGATAGCACGCGTGAGTCAAGTGACCTTCACAGTGTCAGGAAAGAATGGTCATGGGTTCCCCGCTCTCCTTATCAACTCTTCCTAGGCCTGGGTCTCCAAGAGTGCTTGTGGGCAACTACTGCTTGTGAGGAAGAGACATGCAAGGAAGATTCCTGCCCGCGCTGAAAGGAGAAGGCACAGTTCCTCTCCTGCGGCCATTCCCAATAGGAGATGCTCAGGCAGAATCAGCTGGGTTGACTCCATTGTCCAGCACCAGGGCCAGGTCAGATGGAAGGTGAAAGGTCCGTTCAGAGGCCCATGGGGAGACAAAATCCCACAGCCTGTAGGATCTGACACCAGGCCCTCTCCCTAGAGCCTTCTCCTATGCAATGGTGTCCTTATTGGCTCTAGCTCACTACCTTACAAAAAGCTTGGGAAACATCAGCCTGCCCATATCACTGCTCTTCCAAAATGCTTTGGAAACTCCCTGTCGTTTTCAAGTGTGTTGTGTAAAGAAAGAATGATGTCCTATTACTAGGGTTGGGAATCAGTTATGCGAGTGGAAACTGCCATAACTAGGGGTGTAACGTCTGCTGATGTCCGGCTTAGCGTATAGACGATGCTTATCAAACTGCCCAGTAAGCACGTCTCTTAATATTCACACCCTTATATTAACGCTACTCTCACTTTGGATAGAGAATCTTCTCTTTTCAGATGGCAGTGACCTTGGGACGACTCAGAAGGTATCATGGTGCTGGAAAGAAGTAACTAGAGTACAGAGTAACATCTAGATCACACCTTCCAAGGCTCAGAGTCTAATGTGGAAGAGGTGGCAGAAAGGATGTAAGAGCCAAAGGAAGGGTTGGACTCCTTACAACGTGCTTCCTCCAGACACAAAATTGGCCTCGATATCCATGACTTCATAATGCCTGACACTACCTACATCAGACCATCATAAGAGGAGGAAGGATCATGGCATCCAAATAGAGGAGAGACTTATTGAGATGGGGAGTGGATGTGATGGAGAAGGGAATTTCAAAGGGGAAAAGGGGGGGGGGAGGGGAGTATTACCATAGGATATTTTTTATATTCATGGAAAATGTTTAATAAAATTGAGAAAAATGTCAAAACCACAAATAAATAAATAAAAATGATGTGTTTTCTCATTGTTCCAATGCTGCAATAAGTAGTTGAAACATCTGTCTTGTACTTACCTAGCTAATACCTTTCTTTAAATAAAAATAAATGAATAAATGAAAAAAAAGATTTTAAATAGATGGAATATCAGCCTGAATCAAATGTAAATATCATGCTATAAAATGTTTATTTCAGCTGGGCATGGTGGTGCACGCCTTTAATCCCAGCACTTGGGAGGCAGAGGTAGGAGGATCGCCGTGCGTTCGAGGCCATCCTGAGACTCCATAGTGAATTCCAGGTCAGCCTGGGCTAGAGTGAGACTCTACCTCAAAAAACCAAAAAATAAAAAAAAAAAAAGAATAAAAAAACGTTTATTTCAGATTTTTTAAGAAGCTAAGTATGTATTTAAAGTGGGGACTTGAGACATAGTTGACATGTTATATGGGGTAGTTTCTTTTTATATTTTATTTACCTATTTATTTGAGAGAGTGAGAGAAAGAGGGAGAGAGAGAGAGAGGGAGGGAGGGAGCAAGCGAGCAAGGACAAGTGTGCCAGGGCCTCTAGTCACTGCAAATGAACTCCAGATGCATGCGCCACCTTGTGCATCTGGACTTACATGGATACTGGATAATTAATTCAGATGCTTAGGCTTTGCAGGCAAGTGCATTAACAGCTGAGCCATCTATCCAGCCCTGGGGTAGGTATTATTATTCTTATTATTTTGTTTTTCAAGGTAGGGTCTCACTCTAGCTCAGGCTGACCTGGAATTCGCTATGTAGTCTCAGGGTGGCCTCAAACTCACGGTGATCCTCCTACCTCTGCCTCCTGAGTGCTGGGATTAAAGGCACGCACCACCCACCACACCCAGCCCTGGGATAGTTTTAATGTATGTAATTTTAAATATCTTTGCATTGAGGTATAACATATATTTAGTAAAGTACCCAAGACTTAAGTGTATGGCTTGGTGAAATTTTTTTTTATTTGCAGTCTCACTTAACTGCTAGCCTCATCAAGACATATTATATCTGGGTTCCTGGAGCCTGTAAGGTTCCCTCTTGCCTGTTTCCAGTCATAGTTTAACCCCAAGAGAATCATTATTGCAGCTGTTGTAATCATTGATCAGTTTGGTCTGTTCTTGGACTTTATATAAATGGAACCAAGAATTTATACTGTGCTGGAGTTTGGCTTCTTTAGCTTAATGATATGTTCCTGAGACATTGATGATGTCCCATGTAACTGCCTCTTTCCTGTTTTCATTGTGGCATTCCACTGGATGACCATACTATCATTTGGGCTTCCAGGAGAGGTGCCGTAGTGTTTAAAGGTGCTTGCTTGCAAAACCTCAAGGCCCCAGGCTTGATTACCAAGTATCCACATAAAGCCAGATATACAAAGTGGGTGGCATACCCATTTCTCTCTGTGCCTACAAATAAATAAAAATATTAAGAATATACTATTTAATCATTCAATTCTCACATCAAAGTAGTAACCAGGCCCAACTCTGCTTAGCTTCTCAGATCAGATGTTCAGGGTGGTATGGCCATACACTAATTGCCCACTTCTATCGATGAACATTTGTATTGTTCTTAATTTTTTGTTCATTTTTATTTATTTATTTGAGAGTGACAAAGAGAGAGAGAGAAAGAGGGAGGGAGAGAGGGAGGGAAGGAGGGGGAGGGAGAGAGAGAGAGAGAGAGAGAGAGAGAGAGAGAGAGAGAGAGAGAGGGAGAATGGGCACATCAGGGCCTCCAGCAAATGAACTCCAAATGCATGCGCCACCTTGTGCATCTGGCTTACAAGGGTCCTGGGGAATCCAGCCTCAAACTGGGGTCCTTAGGCTTCACAGGTAAGTGCTTAACCACTAAGCCATCTCTCCAGCTCCATTTGTATTGTTTTCAGGTCTTGGCTACCATGAACAAAGCTGTCAATATTCTTGTACTTGTCTTTTTGTGTAATAGGCACTTAATTTTTTCTTTTCATTTCCTCTTCCTTCCTCTCTCCTTCCCTGCCTCCTCTCCTTCCTTTCCCTCTCTCCTCTCTTCCTCCCCTTTCCAGAGAAAGCCTGATCCTGATATAGCGCTTACTTCTAAAGCCTCATTTTCCATCCACTTCTCCAGATTTTTCACTTTGTTGAAAAAAATAGTTTTAAACTATTTTTTAAAAGATTTTTTTATATTATTTATTTATGAGAGAGAGAGATTGAGAATGGGCATGCCAGAACCTGTAGCCATTGCAAATGAACTCCAGATACATGCATCACTTTGTACACCTGGCTTATGTGGATCCTGGGGAATCAAACCTTGGTCCTTTGGCTTTGCAGGCAAGTGCCTTAATTGCTAAGCCATCTCTCCAGCCCACTCTTTGAGAACTCTTGAGTTATCCTTGGATATACATGTATAATTTTTGTTTCTCCAGGAACCCTTCCCTTGCTTTTGTATTTTATGCCATGTGTCCCTCTGTCCTGGAGGGGAAACTGATCCAGCTTTAGAGCCTTGGCAACCATTTGTTGTCTGCCTTCTCACCTTCATTACCTGTTCTGACTGTAACCCAGGGAGCTGACCTTCCTACACTCTCAATCCATGTAGTGCAGCTGTGATATTACTTCCCTGTCAATCAAGGACGTCCATGTATCCTTGGCTGTGGAGCTGGCTGGAATCTTTTGTTTAATCTCCTTACCCATCCACCCTGTGTTCTCTACCCTATTATATACTGGCCTTTGTGCTCGTATCTAATTTCCTTTGCTTTTCAAACCGGTTCTATGAAGTGTAGATACTGTTACCATCCTCTTTTATAGATGAGGATTCCGGTTCAGAGAAATTAAATGGCACATAGCTTTTGTACTTATAGAGCTTGGAACTGACCAAAAGCTCAGGGATACTTTTGTATAAGTGAAAAGAAACATGAAATTTTCCTTGATGAAGATAAAAAAATAATCAGGACTAGGTGTACAGTTCAGTGGTAGAGCAATTGCCTAGCAAGCTTGAGGTACTGGGTTCAATCTTTAGTACTTGTAGGCGCGCACACACACACACATGAATAATAAAATATATGGATAGGTTTTCTGTAAGTACTGCAGGAATGGTTCCCTTCTCTGCAAGCATTCTAAAGATACCATTCCATTGTCTTCTGCTCTCCATTGTTTCTGCTAAGTAATATGTTTTTCCTCTGTGTGTATCTTTCCCCTTGGATCTCTTTATAATTTTCCCCTTATCTTTGGTCATCAGGAGTCTGACTGTAATGTGCCTAGATGGGATATTCCTTGTAATGAATCATGTTTCAGATTTTCTGAGTTTCCTGAATCTGTGGATTAATAATTTTTCTATCGAATTTGGAAAAAACTCAGTCTGCATTTTCCTCCTTTCCCCCTCCCGCCTTCTCTCCCTTTCTTCCTTTTCTGTGCTGATCAAACCTAGGGTGTCATACATCCTAGGTAAGTGCTCTACCACTGAGCTATATTTACAGCCCCAGGCACAAAACCCACAGAGTTTTGCTTCTCAGTTTTCTTATTCTCACATTTCTTTCTCTCTCTCTCTCTCTTTTTCTTGTTTTGTTTTTTGAGGTAGGGTTTCACATTAGCCCACGCTGACCTGGAACTCACTATGTAGTCTCAGGATGGCCTTGAACTCACAGTGATCTGCCTCCCGAGTGCTGGGACCAAGGCGTGAGCCACCATGACTGGCTCTTTTTTTTTTTTTTTTTTTTGAGGTAGGGTCTCACTTTAGCCCAGGCTGACCTGGGATTCACTATGTAGTCTCAGACTGGCATTGAACTCACAGCGAGCATTCTACCTCTGCCTTCCAGTACTGGGATTAAAGGTGTGTGCCACCATGCCCTGCTCTTTTTAAGTTTTTAAAAAAATATTTATTTTATTGTATTTATTTGAGAGAGAGAAAGTGGCAGATATAGAGAGAATGGGCATGCTAGGGCCTTCAGTCACTGCAAACAAACTCCAGATCATATACCACCTTGTGCATCTGACTTACATAGGCCCTGGGGAATTGAACCTGGGTCCTTTGACTTTGAAGGCAAGCACCTTAACCACTAAGCCATCCCTGCAGCTCTTAAATTAAAAAAATATATATATATTTTTATTTTATTTGTTTGAGATAGAGGCGGGTGGGGGGGAATGGGTGCACCAGGGCCTCTAGCTGCTGCAAACATACTTCAGATGCATGTGCACCTTTAGCATATGGCTGATGTGGGTACTGGAGAATTGAACCTGGGTCCTGAGGCTTCACAGGCAAGCACTTTAGCCACTAAGCCATCTCTCCAGGCTTTATTATGGCATTTCTATTGACACATATCAAACTATGAGGTCGTTCCATTCATGCTGTGCTCATGTTTTAAGACTGATCTCTCTCTGTGCCTCAGTTCAGGTGACTTCTAATGCCTTAATCCCACTTCCCTTCTGTACTGTCAGAGCATCCAAGTCAGTGACATCTTTATTTCTATCCCTGTATGTTTGAAGGTTTGGATTTATGCCAGGCTTACCTTTTAGCTTTCTTTTCTTTTTGAGGTAGGGTCTCACTCTAGCCTGGGCTGACCTGGAATTCACTATGTAATCTCAGAGTGGCCTCAAACTCACGATGATCGTCCTACCTCTGCCTCCCAATAGTGGTGGTATTAAAGGCATGTGCCACCACATCTGGCTTTACCTTTTAGCTTTCTTATCTCTCTTTCAATCACCATTTATTTTTTCCTATAACATTAAATTTTGTGGTGCGCGCACGCGCACGCGCACACGCACACGCACACACACACACACACACACACACACAAAATTTCAAAGTCCTTGTCTGTTGATTCTAATATCTAACTCATCTTTGGATTAACTTCTTTTGGCTAATTTTGTTATTCCAGTTTTCATGTTTATTTGTAGTTTTCTTTTCATTGTATTTTTATTGTATTTATTTCATGTTAGAGTCTACAGATTCTTTTTTCCTTTCCTTTCCTTCTTCCCCTTCCCTTCCTCTTCCTATCTTTCTCTTTCTCTTCCCCTTTCTTTTCCTTTTTTTTTTCTTTCCCCAAGACAGGCTCTCTCTCTAGCCCAGGCTGACTTAGCACTTACTCTGTAGCCCAAACTGGCTTTTAACTCATAGCAATCTTTCTACTGCAGCCTCCCCAGTGCTGGGGTGAACGGTGTGCACTGCTACCCCAGCTACATTCTTTCTGTTGTTTTGCCTTATCAGATGGAGAAATCACTGATAGATCATGTTCCTCCTGTGGAATCTCGGTTTGAACCTTTATTGGCATCTTTGTTGATATTATCTTTATTCTTAGGGTACATCACTCGCCCACCAAGGCGTTTGTATGAAGGTATGGTCCTTCTTCCTATGGCATGGCCCTGAGAGAGTTTTTAAAAAACTAAAAGGCTACTGTGTCTACAAAGCTTTTGTAACTTGGCAGGACTTGGACTCCACACACTGTTCAACTCTATAGTCCTCCTGGAGTTGCTTGGTTCTGAGTCACAGCCTGTGACTGGAGCCATGAACTGTACAGCAGACAACCAACATAGTAAGAGCACTTGTGTGCAGATTTGGAGGCACCCCTCTCATAGTTCCCTTATGTATAGGCTATCCTTCCTCAATTCCCTGTCTCTGTGTTCTAGTGTGCAGTATAAAAAGGGGCATGTCAGAGCCAGTCAGCATGGTCCTACCCCGTGCCTGGCTTCCTTTCAGGGTTTGGGTCCCTTCCATTTCTGTCTCTCTTCGGTTGCTGTACAGTGCTTTAAAAGTTGCTGCTTCTTTTAAAATTTATTTATTGAGAGAGATACAGAGAGAGAAAGAAAAGAGAGGCACAGAGAGAATGGGCATGCTGGGGCCTCCTACTGCTGTAAATGAACTCCAAATGCATGTACCACTTTGTCTGTCTGGCTTTACACAGGTACTGCAGAATTGAATCAAGGCTGTCAAGCTTTGCAAGCAAGCGCCTTTAACCATCGAGACATCTCCCCACCCCTAATTTATGTGTGTGTAAGATTAAATGAGATTCTTAGCATGTAGTGGTAACTATTATAAAATGAAGTGTTCCTGCAAGCCTTATAATTGGTCAGCCAGGCCAAATGAGCCAACGGGTGCAATAGTGGCATGTCTGTCATGGTGGAAGCCAACTGCTCTCCAATCTGACTGGAGGCCCACTCCATGGGAGGGAATACATCCCTGATACTGAAAACTTAAAACAGGGGTAGTCATGAGCCCTAGGGGTGTAACATCTGCTAATGTCTGGAAAAATGTATATACTATGCTTATCAAACTGCCCAGTAGCACTTCTCTTAATATTTATACCCTTATATTAACGCTACTCTCACTTTGGGTAGAGAATCTTCTCTTTTCAGATGGCAGTGACCTTGGCACAACTCAGAAGGTATCATAGTGCTGGAAAAAAGTGACTGGAGTATTGAGTAACATCTTGATCACACCTTCCAAGGCTCAGGGTCTAATGCGGAAGAGGTGGTGGAAAGAATGTAAGAGCCAAAGGAAGGGTAGGACTCCTTACAACGTGCTCCCTCCAGACATAAAATTTCTTTGTTAAGGCTTATTGAGAGCTGGTGGGTTGGAACTACAGTATCTACGTGAAGAACTTTTGAGAAAGTTGTAAGATGGCAGCAAGGAACAGGAAGCTGAACTGCATCTCCCAGGGGAGAGTCCAAGGGGATGGCACTGCCCCACATCCCTGCTCCCGCCTTGAGCACCTGGCTCTTTTTTTGTGGGTGCTGGGGAATCAAATCAGGGTCTTCAACCTTTGCAAGTGAATGTCTTTATGATTGCTGAGCCATCTCTCCAACCCCAGATTGCTTCCCTGAGCTTCCCAACTAGAACACAGAAGACAAGGTGAAGGTAGATGTCCTGCTGGAGTCTGTCTATCGTGGAGGCAGACATGCGTACATGGGGACAGCAAGGAGCAGACATCTTATGGGGCAGAAGATGCCTGGCTCAGCTGTGACCTAGGAAGGGAAGTGGCAGAGGAGAAGGGTGGTCCGTTGTAGGAAGAGCTCCCCTAATAGGAACTTCTGGCCAATTTCCAAAAGGCAACGCTCACGTTTTGCACTTCTGAATAACGGGCTGCGAATTCTAAATTATTTTATGACTTATTTCTTTTGGGGACAGGATTTTGTTTTGCACATAAGGCTGGCCTAGTATTTACTATGTAGCCCATGGTGCCCTCAAAATGGCTGAGTGTTAGATTAAAGAAAGATTTTTTTCCCCCCACTGTGTTGCATGACACGTTGGTTCATTTTCTGATCTTCCAGTAGGCGGGGCCTCCCTCTTTAAAACTGGCATCTGTCAGCAGAAAAAGCCCACAAGCGAGCTGATGAAAGGAACTGCTGGATTTCTTAGCTTCGGGGGACAGGACACATGTTCTTAGCTGAAGCGCCAGGGGAAGCCTGCTCCCAGCGCGTTCTGCCCGAGGCTTTGGGTGCAAAAGAGAGTTTATTAGAGAAGGCCTTGTTCTGCCCTGGGGCTCGGCCAGCTCCGATTTGACTGCAGGGCTTCCTTCCTCATCTCTCTCCCTGCCTCCCCCTTTCTCCTCCTCTTATTAACAGGAGGCAAGATTGCTAGAACATGAAATTAACTTTTTTTTTTTTTTTTTTTTTTTTTGGGCAGTGCTGGGAATGGAACCCAAGGCCTTGCAACACACTAGTAAGCCTATCTCCTCATCCCCCACCTCCGCCAGCTGCACCCCAGCCCTCCATTCACCACTTCAAAGCCAGCGCCACTTGGTGCCTTCTCAGAGTTGTGCAAGCATTTGCTGTCTCCCTTTCATTGCCCTCAAGGGAGATTCTGTACTAAAACGAGTCACTCATTCCTCCTCCTCCGCTGTCTGTGCAGACTTGCCTGTTCACTGCATTTCATACGAATGGAGCTGTGTAATATGCCATCTCTGCCCCTGACTTCTCTCCAGGGCCGTTTTATCACTTTCAGTCCCATCTCTTCTCCTTGAAGTTTTGCAGGTCACAAGCCACTTTCTGGGCACTTCTAGACTCTGCCTTGCACGATAGGTGAGAGAAAGAAAGGGAACTAGGGTCTCGAGTATTTGCAGGTGGGCATTATTGGGCTTGGGAAAGAGGAAACCCAGTGGTTTCTGATCAGGATCCAGCGGCTGCATTGGGTTGGTGGAGGAAGGGTCCATTATCTCTGGGCATGAAGTTTTAAATACCATAGCTGGCTTTTCTGAATCAGACCACTTAAAAGGCAGCCTCATGCTGGCTCTTAATGAGAGTGAGATGCTCTAAGCCCAAGAAGGAAAACCTACAGCCCAGTGAGGTCACAGTGGGCCTGACCAGGCCAAGAACAGAACCGAACAAGGACAGCCTCGAGCTGTCTCTTCCTTTCCAAGTGGCAACATCTGGCAATGGCATAGGACGTGCTTTAAGAACATATCAGACCCAAGTGGCTACACCTAGCCACTGGACAGGCCATGCTTCAAGGACACATTGGACAAGCCAGCTTGACTTTTTTGCTAACTGATATCAACACAGGGGTTTGGAGCTCTAGGTGGAGGAAACTGTAAGGGGATAAAAGTAGAGATAGACTTTTTTTTTTTTTTTTTTAACTGTGTGTCTCTGTTAAGAGTAGTTGGTGTAATGCTGGCTGCTTGGTTTCTCTGTCTTTAGTTGTGAAATGACATCCCTGTTCCAGAGAGGAGAGGAAAGGAGAGAAGAGGAGAAGGGAAGAGAGGGGAGGAGAGGAGAGGAGAGAAGAACATATTTTGGGCATGCTTCCTGTTGCAGTCAGTTTTGCATTGCTGACACAGAGCACCCAGCTAGAAGCAGCTTGTGGGAAAAGAGGGTTTGTTCAGACTTACAGATTCTAGAGGAAGCTCCATGATGGCAGGGAAAATGATGGCATGAGCAGAGGCTGGACATCACCTCCTGGCCAACATCAGGTAGACAACAACAGCAAGAGAGTGTGTCAAACACTAGCAAGGAGAAGCTGGCTATAACATCCAGAAGCCCACCCCCAATAACACACTTTCCTCAGGAGACTCCAATTCCCAAATTGCCATCAGCTGGGGACTTAGCATTCAGAAACAGTTTATGGGGGACACCTGATTCAAACCACCACCCTCCCTCTGGACCTTGTTCATTAGGGTGGATTTATTTATCTTTTTAAAAAATTTTTATTAGCATTTTCCATGATTATAAAAAAATCCCATGGTAATTCCCTCCCCCCCCACTTTCCCCTTTGAAATTCCATTCTCCATCATATTACCTCCCCATCTCAATCATTGTACTTACATATACACAATACCAACCTATTAAGTATCCTCCTCCCTTCCTTTCTCTTCCCTTTATGTCTCCTTTTTAACTTACTGGCCTCGGCTACTAAGTATTTTCATTCTCACGCAGAAGCCCAATCATCTGTAGCTAGGATCCACATATGAGAGAGAACATGTGGTGCTTGGCTTTCGGATTTATTTATCTTGATCTATGAGAGCTTGTCCGTGTATGTATATGTCTCTGAAAACTTCGGACAGCCCCTGCCTCTCCTCTTTGACAAAATGCCGCTCCTCTCCTGACTGACACGACTGTACGTGTGAAACTATATGACCGTTCAAGGTCTCGGCTTTCTCAGTTGTACATGAACATATCAGATAATATAGTGGCTTGAACCGAGTCTCTGAGAATTCAGGTACATCTGGAATCTCAGGAGTCCATAAAGGAGAAGAGATTTTTCTTTCCTCGGAGTGTGTTAAGTGGATAGAGAAGCTGAATATGCCATCTTTCCTCCAAGGTATATGTGGTGGTTTGATGCAGGTGTCCCCCCATAAACTTAGGTGTTCTGAATGCTAGGTTCGCAGCTGATGGAGATTTGGGAATTAACACCTCCAAGAAGCAGTGTATTGTTGGGGGGCGGGCTTATGGGTGTTATAGCCAGCTCCCCCTTGCTTGTGTTTGGTATGCTGTCCAGTTCCTGTTGTCTACCTGATGTTGACCAGGGGGTGATGTCCACCCTCTGCTTATGCCATTGTTTTCCCTGCCATTGTGAAGCTTCCCCCTCAAGCCTGTGAGCCAAAATAAACCTCTTTTTTTTTTTCCACAAGGTGCTCTTGGTTGGGTGATTTCTACCAGCATTGTGAACCTGAGTACAACAATATGCTTCTGATACTCTTGTCAAAGACTAGGTGGCTGTGGGTTTATTTCTGGGTCTTTTATTCTGCTCCACTGGTCTGTGTCAGGTTTGGTGGCAGTGCTGTTCAGTTTTTGATCTTTTGCGACCTGGTATTGTGACATTTTTCCAGCATTGTTCTTCCTGCTAAGGACTGACCTGACTATTCAAGATCTTTTGTGATTTGAAGTGAATTTCAGGATTGTTATTTTTCTTTTTAATCTTGACGGGGGCTAGAGAGATCACTAAGTGGTTAAAGGCTCTTGCTTGCAAAGCCTGTGGCCTGGGTTTTATTCTCTACTGCTCATGTAAAGTCAGATGCATAATAGAGTGGCACATGTATCTGGAGTTCATTTGCATTGGCAAGAGGCCCTGGTGTGCCTGCTCACTCACCCCTCCTACCTTCTCTCTCTGCTTAAATAAGTAACTAAGTAAGTAAAAAGTATTCTATTTTTTTTAAAAATTTTTTAATTTTTATTTATTTATTTGAGAGCGACAGACACAGAGAGAAAGACAGATAGAGGGAGAGAGAGAGAATGGGCGCGACAGGGCTTCCAGCCTCTGCAAACGAACTCCAGACGCGTGCGCCCCCTTGTGCATCTGGCTAATGTGGGACCTGGGGAACCGAGCCTCGAACCGGGGTCCTTAGGCTTCACAGGCAAGCGCTTAACCACTAAGCCATCTCTCCAGCCCATATTCTATTTTTTATTAACAACTTCCATGATTACAAAAAATACCCGATGGTGATAACCTCCCTCCCCCCACTTTCCCCTTTGAAACTCCACTCTCCATCATACCCCCTCCCCATCTCAATCTCTTTTTTACTTTTTTAAGTCTCTCTTTTACTTTTGATGTCTTGATCTTTTCTTCCTTTTATGATGGTCTTATGCAGGTAGTATCAGGCACTGTGAGGTCATGGATATCCAGGCCATTTTGTGTCTGGAGGGATCATGTTGTATGGAGTCCTGCCCTTCCTTTGGCTCTTACATTCTTTCTGCCTAAAAAGTATTCTTAACCCCCACCCCCAAAATTAACCCCTGTATGTATGCATGTATTTAGAGAGAGTATAGGTGCCCTAGGGCCTCCCATCACTTCAGATGAACTCCAGAGGCATGTGCCACTTTGTGCATCTGGCTTCACATGGGCACTGGGGAAGTGAATCCAGGCCATCAGGCTTTTTGAGCAAGGATCCCTAGCCACTGGGCAAACTCTCAAGCCCTTAGGATTATTACTTTCTATTTCTGTGAAGAATGTCATTAACAGGGGTGTTTTTGAGGGGGGTTAGTTACTCCTCTGGGTGTGCAGGTAGGAGTTGAAGTAGGTTGGGTATTGGGTTTCTGGAGGAGGCAAGAATGGCATTCTAAGTTAAAAAGGAGACATAAATGGAAGAGAAAGGAAGGGAGGAGGGTACTTAATAGGTTGATATTGTATATATGTAAGTACAATGATTGTGATGGGGAGGTAATATGATGGAGAATGGAATTTCAAAGGAGAAAGTGGGGGGGAGGGAGGGAATTAACATGGGATATTTTTTATAATCATGGAAAATGCTAATAAAAATTAAAAAAAAAAGAATGTCATTAAATTTTGATGGGAGCCGGGTGTGGTGGCACATACCTTTAATCCCAGCACCCAGGAGGTGAGTTTGAGACCACCCTGAGACTACATAGTGAATTCCAGGTCAGCCTGAGCTAGAGTGAGACCCTACCTTGAAAAAAATATTAGGTAAATGCAAGACTGGCAATAAAAGTGAAAATATTATTTAAAAAATAAAATAACCAATAAACTCAATAAATACTACTAGAAGTATAAAAAAGGAAACAAAGGAAAATAGATTGCCTAGTAATGATAAAATTCACAACCAAAATTAGATTACTGTGTGACGGGTATGAAAATACAAACCATGAAAGAAATAGAAATACTCTTACAATGTAACATAGAGGTGAATTAATGTTAAATACAAGAAAGGGAAAGGAAGAAGGAGAGCACAGGATGCTATGGAGTGGGCAAGAGAAGAAAAGAGGGGCAAAAAAAAAAAAAATCCAGAGCGAGGTGGTGTTACAGATAAAATGTTCAAGAAGCTTCTTTCTGGGTCCTTAGACCTTGGACACTGCACAGTGGAGTTTCTTGAACTTGTGTGTTCTTAGCTTTCCAATGGTTTTTTAAGCTGGTGCTGAGCATACACTGGGTAAGTATCAGATGTCCACCAGAGCTTTCTTCACATTAGTAGCTATCCCTTTGCACACTAGTGGCCTCTACTGGCCACACTTAGCTTTGCAGTCTGTGTGTTGGGCAGACTCAACCCTCTCCACCATAAATATCTTTTGGGGCTAATGAATCTAGTTGGAGGGTGTCTGTCAAGTGTGTTGGGTGTATGGGAAGCAGCCACAGCTCTGAGACTGTACAGGCATAGAACCTGTCTTTGTACCTTACAAACTCCTTAACCCGTTCTGCCAGTTAACATTCAAACTCTGGAAGAACAAAAGCTTAGTTCTGACTGTGATTGGAGCCCTCATTACCTAGAACAGGACCACTCAAACAGTATATGCTCCATAAACGCTTGGTAAAGGAACAAACTGAGGAAGGAATTTAATTAGGCACCAGAGCACCCAGGAGGACCTTGAGTTATGTGTGTTCTCTACTTCTGAAATGGAGAGGCTTCCTGCACCATGACCCTTCATAACTCAAATGCATGGCCATTCAAGCCACATTCCTGTTAGGCCTTCTCTCCCATGCGTCTGGGAAACCTGGATTCATTTTTTTTTCTCACTTTGTGATCCAAGAAATCAATTTCTTCCAATTAATTCCACCCCAGACTTCCCAAATCTTGTGAATGTAGTACTTATTGACCCATGGGGCATGAAAGTCAGAGGTAAGAACAAAACACACATCACAGAACAGGGCTGAGTTATGTATTCACAGGAGTGTCTGGTGACTCCCCTGTGACACATTGGTTTATTTAAATGACATCAGAGCACGGCAGTCTGTTGAAACACGGAATGCACATTATTTATTCCATGCCAGGGAAATGGCAGTTATAGCACTGTTTAAAAAAATCTTAACATTTTTCTTATTAGAACCTATTGAGTTAGAGAAATAAGCTTTGCCAAATGCCCAATTCTGCCTTTATTAGTCTTGCAGGATGGCATCTCTGACCAGCTTGGTGTCATTATTTTTCTCTGGCACTGCTTAGCTTCTCAGTTGAAAACGTGGGTGAACAGATCACCAAAGCTGACCATGATGCTGTGAGTGCACTGTGAGATGCTTGTGGGGAAGGGGGAGGATGTGCTTCTGTGTTGTGTGGTCCATCCCAGGCTTCAATCTGCAAGGAGGACTTCCTGCATGCAATTCCGGGCCTCTCTCTGCCTGTGGTGACTGCTGCATGACTTTGGTCTGTTGTGCAGTCACCACTGCATTTCTCTAACCTTGTTTCCTATCTGCAAAGACCCCAAGAGTTCTTCCAGCTCTGTTGTCTGAAATCCTGTGCATTTTGAAGAGCAGGCCACCTTCTGCTAAGGGTTTCTGCTCCCAGCACAGGCAATGGCTATCTGCTAACTCATAAGGTGCTATTTGAGGATTTAAAAAAAATTTTTTTTGGTCTTTGGGGGAAAGGCAAGGTTGGCTTGATCCCAGTATGGCCATTCCTGCATCCCTGAAGTTTACCTGGGGAGGGAATCTTTCTTACTTTCCCCCTCTCATCCTCCTCTCTTCATTATGAAGCATCAGACTCCTTGAAGTGAGATTCAAAAGGCAAAATGTTCTTCTCAAAAGGGCCCTTTGACATGTCAACAATAGCAATAACAATAGTGATAACAACAACATCTTACATTTCAGAATTTTAGTTTACACTTTACAGAGCTTCTAGGTACAGCATTTCATCAACCATTTCAGGATGTTTTTGGAGAGTACAAAAGGCACCCTCTTTCCATTTTCTAACTCTGCTCACGAGGTTAGTAGATGAGATGGGCCCTTCTGTACATGCCTGTCCCCACACAAACATTATACCACACTTCTCAGAGTACCGGGCTGTCTCCATGGATTTTCAGTTCCTAGAATTTGGCTGCTCAAGGAGAGAGTGAGCTTTAATTTCACTTTTAAAGAATTTTCATTTTTGGAATGCTTACCTCAAGCATCCCTGTGTTCAGAATTTCTTAGAGTTGAGGCTTCCAAAATTGAAAAGGCTGCAAAGCTATGATGAGAAGCAGAATTTGACCCTTCTGCTGCCTTGGCTAACTGTGGCTAGATTCAGGGACAGGGGCAGGGGGCGACTGGAAAGAGGGGGTCTTGACATTCTTTGGGCCACAGAATGGAAGCCTGCATCCTGGTGACTCCTCCCAGAACATCAATGACCCTTGCAGAGCTCTTCAAGTGGCAGACTGCATGGGCTTTGCATGGATGGGGAGAAATGATGAAATAAAGACCCGGTGAATCTGTGGGAATGGGAGACTCATGGGGCAGGAGAAGTGGTGGGAGGGATGTTGTTGAGTACATCTCAGGACACATCTTCCAGGACTGAGCTTTGGAGCTACCATGGGATTCACCTTGAAATCAGTCTATTCTAGCTACAGGGTGAACCACTATTTTGAGTAATAAGGCCCACTTTTCCACCAAGGCTTGTTTCCACTCTACTCTGTTTTAACCTAAACTCAGACCATCAAGCCTCTGGCTCTCTGTGCCCTGGCCTGCCTCTTATGTGGGGACTAAGTCTTCATATGCCTCCATTTCTCTCTGGGTCCAAGGGTACATCCCACATTGCTGCCACCCATGGGCCTCTGGATGCTTCTCAAACAAACTAGTCTTTCTCACATTTCACTCCTTTTTAGCAAGCTGTTTTCTATAGCACTTGATTCCTTTCTTTGACCCTGGCAAACCTGGGATTTGGAAATGACCTCCCCTCCTCTCTTTTACTACAGAAAGAGGGTGGGAGGGACAGAGAGATAAAGAGGCAGGCCCCAGGGCCTCCAGCCACTGCAAACAAATACCAGATGCATGTGCCACCTTGTGCATCTGGCTTACATGGATACTGAGGAATGAAAACTGGGTCCTTAGGCTTCGCAGGCAAGTGTCTTAACTGCTAAGCCATCTCTCTAGCCCCTCTCTTTTTTATACTGCCATTATGGAACTTTTGTATAGTTAAGAAATTTTCCATTATATTACTCTATCCCAGTCTGTTGGATCCTTAAAGATGGGGTGTGTTTCTTTCTCCTAAGAAGTGGTTTGGTAGAGTGGTTAAGTGAACAAGTTAGAGTCTGACAGCCTGGGTTAAAATCCTGCTCTTATAACTTACTAGTCATCTACTTTGGGGCAAGTTCCTTCACTTCTCTATGTCTCAGTTTGCCTCAACCATAAAGTGGGTTGGTAATATTTTTACTATAGAGTTGTCTTGAGAATTAAATGAATCAATGCATATAAATATATAAATATATTGATGGCACTTAGGATGACACCTGATGTAGGCTGTAGTGAGCACTACACAAATCTAACTACAAACACTTGCAACACACCCGTTGGAAGGCACTGTCCCTGGAACACTGTATATTCACAGGCCTATTTTAAAGTGACTTTCTCTATTACACTCCTTTCTCCCTATCTTGTGTTTCTTTACCCCTCCTTTTCTTCTCTCTTTCTTTATTCCTTAAGTCTTTAGCTCACCATTGGTCCTCAGAGAGCAACTGGGTCCCCAGAAAGGTTCCATACTTCTACATATCCTTGAGACTCTAGTGGTAGGGCTCCCGGGAAGGAGGATGGGTGGATAAACAGCTAGCTGAGATCCCAGATGGGGGGATGTGGAGGGGCCACTGAGGGTGGAGGACAGAGGTGGGAAAGGGCTGGAAAGCAGACGCTAGAATTTTTCTGGATGTGAGGGAGTAGACTCAAGAGTGAACGAACCAGGACAGGAGTGGGGAAGAACCAAGCGAGGCAAACATGTGCCCGCCTTTGCTGCCAGATGTCCCGTACCTGCCCAAGTCCCCGGCGCTTCCCGTGCCCTCCAGCTCTGGCCCCTCCGCTTGTCTGATGGTGGCATAAGACATGCCACACATCCTGACAGGGGACCGAGTGTCCTCAGTCATGAAACGGGGCTCACTGCACCACCTTCCTCAGAGTGGCAGGGACGGACTTTGCATGGGACAGTATTGCAGCTGGTTAGTGGGTCTTTGCCACTGTGGTGGTGGCCCAGAAGACCCAGTGGCAGAGGTCTGCCTGTTGGGTGTGGTTCCTGGCTTTACTGATGCCCAGCCCTGCTGCCTGGGCTGCTAGTATGGACTCTAGTGTGAAAGTGGCTTGAGGGAGGAGGGTGGGTGGGGACTTCCAAGCAAGGGCCAGTGCCTAGGGTCTGAGGGGACTGTGTGGACCCTTTCCTCCTGGGGAGGGTTGCAGGAAGATGGGCTGTTTTCAAAGTTGGCAGAACAGGCCCAGGCTGTTTAGTCAAGTTCAGAGTCAGCTCTCTGAAGGACAGTAAGGAGAAGGAGGAGAAGAACTGGGAACCATGGAAGCTGTGCGCTTGGGAAGAGGGGGAAAGGAGGGGAACCAAGATGGGACAAAGGACACCTTTCCTTTTCTCTCCCTCCTTTTCCTGAGCTCAGGAAGCAGGTCTCAGCTTCGGCTGACTTACGAGTGCTTCATAAACATAAAACTTCCTCCTCCTTCCTCAGGCTATCGTGTCTCTAATCTTACCCTCTTGTTTAAAACATTTTTATTAGTCTTTTTGTCTTAAAATTTTAAACAGCTGTTTATAAAAACACAACAAATACACAACACAAAACAAAACTCGGTAAAAATAACGCACTATATGGTACATAGACAATGTGATATATTTATATAATAAAAGATGAAAATAGTCACTTTCCATAATAAAAATAAGTTCTATTTTTTGTTTATTTTACAATATACTTAATACTCTCTTCTTCTCTTGCCTCCTTCTCCTCTCCAGCTTCTTCTCCTTCATTCTGAATCCCCAAAAGGTCTCACGTGCCTGTCTTATCTCCACCAAGCTGGGGTCTGGGAGGCTGTGGGCGGGCGGCTGGCAGAGTGGCTTAGGAGCACGCGCGACAGCCACACTCCAAGTGTCTCTCCACCTCTTCCACGAACGATGAGCCGTCGGTGCACTGGAAGACGTATTTCCGCCGCTTGCTGCGGATGGGCTGGCAGCACTGGGGCCCACAGCCCCCGTGACATTCCATTATGGGCACCTTGGAGGCCGTGGCACATGATGCATAACCTTTCTGGCGGCGGATGGCCTCGCGGACTATCTCCCCAAGACACGGATTCTCTGCAGAGGGCGGAAGAGGGTGTCAGAGAAACTGCCAGTGCAGAGGGCTGGCAGGACCGTGGGCAGTCCCCAGGTAGGCTGTTAGGGAACACTTGTGATCTGAAATGCATGCGTTCAGTCATTCACTTGTCCATCCGTCCACCCATCCTGTCCATAAATTTGAAGTGCCCTTCTGTGCCAGGCTCTATGCTAGACCTGTAATGAACCCCTCAGGATATGCCAGTGGCAAGAGTGGAGTTGGTCCTTCATCCTTAAAGGACCTGGCAAACTAGTAAATTGTGGTCAAATAATCCTGACCCTGGACAAGTTCTGATTGCCATGACATGATTAGGTACCAACATGTGGGCATTCAGGTTTCACTTCAGAATTTGGATTTCTGACTTCTTCTTCGACATTTAGTTTTTGTTTATTTTTATTTATTTATTTGAGAGTGACAGACAGATGGAGAAAGAGGCAGACACAGAGAGAGCATGGGCATGCCAGGGCCTCCAGCCACTGCAAACGAACTCCAGATGCATGAGCCATCTTGTGCATATGGCTAATGTGAGTCCTGGGGAATCGAGCCTCGAACCGGGGTCCTTAGGCTTCACAGGCAAGCACTTAACTGCTAAGCCATCTCTCCAGCCTGTCTTTTTTTTTTTTTTTTTTCCTGAGGTAGGGTTTGACTCTAGCCTAGGCTGACCTGGAATTTACTCTGTAGTCTCAGGGTAACCTTGAACTCACAGCAATTCTCCACTGCTTCCCAAGTGCTGGGATTAAAGGTGTGCATGATTTGTGGCCACTTTGAAAATCAAGCGGTATGGTGAAGCCGAGCCCACTCCCCGTGTTGCCACAGCGGGCGGAAGCTGAGAGCTTTGGATGGGACAGGAGAGCTCGAGTTTGCCCCAGGTACCTCCTCTTGCTTTCAAGGAGAATCTATTTGTAATGAGAAACTGAGGTAGAAAGCTGCTACTAAGAAATGACTCACAGCAAAGTGAGTGGACTTGGCCTAAGGCTCAGGGAGGCTTCTTGGAAAGTGATAGCAGATTCAAGATCTGAATGAAAAATGTTGAGGGGCTGGAGAGATGGCTTAGTGGTTAAGGCACATGCCTTCAAAGCTCAAGGACCCAGGTTTGATTCTCCAGATCCCACATAAGCCAGATGCACAAGGGTGCGTATTCATCTGGAGTTTGTTTCCAGTGACTGGAGGCCCTGGCACACCCATTCTCTCTCTCCCTCCCTGTCTCTAATAAGTAAATAAAAATCTTTAAAAAATGTTAATGGGCAAAGGGCCTTCGTATAGCTTTATAGCAATGTCCACTTCAGGTCTTTTGCCTAGTACATCTTTTGCCGAGTTTTGTCCATTTATTTTGAGACAGTGTCTCACAATACAGCTCAGGCTGGCTTGGACATTATGATGTAGCCTAGACTGGTTCAAACTCATCATCCCTTTGCTTTAGGCTCCTGAGTTTTGGAATAACAGGCATGCATCATCACATCCAGTTATTTAGCATATTTAAAATTGTCTTCTTTCTACCAGGTTTCTTAGACATCCTATACGATAACCTCTTTTCAGATGTTTGGAAATATTTCCTCCTGGCTGTGGGCTTTTTCTTCATTTTGTGGGCTGTTTGCAGCACAGATTTGTAGCTTGCTGTAATCTCATTTTGCTTTTGCTAGTTTAGTTTTGTTGCCTATGGTTTTGAGGTCTTATCTTAACTGCTGAGCCATCTCTCCAGCCCTGACTGGGTTTTAATTCCCATACCTTTCTCATCTGGTTACTATGGTATTGTAGTATGTTTTGAAGGTAGGTCATATGGTGCCACCTACTTTGTTCTTTTGTTCAAGGTTGTCTTGGTTACTTGAGGCATTCTGTGATTCCAGAGGAATTTTAGGGTTGCCTTTAGGGTTCCTCTTGCTGAACTCCTGTGTCGTGACTATGGTCTTGTTTTTTATTTTTTTGTTTTATTTTTTAATTTGCCACCACACCAGGCTACCTTTCTCTTTCTCGTTCGTGTCTATGCTGTAACTTTTTTCCCTTTGAGATTATCACACGACTGACAAAGAATCTTATAATAGTAGATCAAGACAATAATTTCCAAACTTTAAGTGCATATAAATACTTGAGACTTCTACCAACTTCCTCATTTATATCTTTGTGGTCTAAATTTACATCTCTTTAAAAATTGTGTTTTCTTTAACAATTTATTATGGCTCTAGTGATCTTTGGCCATTCTGACTTTTAGTGTTGTGATATCACCATTTCAATAACAGAGTATTTTGTGTGTGTGTGTGGGGGGGGGGGTAGGCCAGAGGTTGATGCTGGGTGTCTTCTTGAATACTCTCCACTTTATATGCTGAGGCAGGGTTCCTCACCTGAACCCAGGTCTTGCTGACTTACTCAGTCAAGCCAGCCAGTTTGCCTCAGAGATTCTGTTTCCACCTCCCTATTGAAAGCAGAAACTTCTGCCTAAAATTAGCCTCTGGGAAGCCATTGCCCTTCCTGTTGGATGAAGCTTGGGAGAGCTCAAGTAAGCTGCTTCAGAATCCCCATACATGACTGTGCGGGAGAAGAAATATCTGCTGGACTCGAAGCTGCTATGCTCTGGGGCTAATTTGCTGTGCAGGGGCAGACAGCTGATGCAGCTATAGTAATGCCCCCCTTTTCCTGATGACAGAACAGAGGCCTAGAAAGGGATGGACCAAGGTCATGCTGTCCCTCAGTGGCGCAGCCCAGGCTGAAGTCGCCTGTTCTTGGGTATGGAGTCCCACTCTGGCCGCTTGTCCCGTGAGCTGCGCAGACTCACCTTGCTCACAGCGCTCCCCGCTGAAGCCAGGCTGGCACAGGCAGTAGGGTTCCCCTTGGTCCGAGATGTGGCACTGTCCGTGGTGGCACTTAAAGGCTGAGCAGGCATTGGCAGAGTCATTCTTGTGGTCACACAAAGCCCCTCCGTAGCCCTCGGCACACTTGCACATATACGAGCTTCCTGTTGCCACACATTTTCCATGGCTGCAGCTGGGGGCAGAGAGGAGGGCAGGCGGACCAGACCAGGGTTAGCGCCGCTGGAAACTTCCTCCGCCTACCTCAGCTGGGGAACGCAGAGCTGTGGGACCTCAGGTTGAGTGTAGTCCAGCGGGACGCCAGCCTGTGGTCTGATCTCTTCCCACCCAGCATGATTCTTTTCTTAAAAACCCAGCCCAGTGGCCAACCAGCTGGAAACTGGTGAGCGAATCCCAGCCCAGGTCTGTTGCCAGCTGTGACCATGACAGGCGTTGGTCTGCTTGCTGTTTCATATGTCCACAGAGGACCCCAATCCACATCAAATCACTGCTTGGAACTCTTTTTGCTTTTGTTTCCCATACACATGTTAATTGCTCTCCTAACTTAGATGAAATGACACTATTACTACCACTACAGGTGGACTGTTCCTAATCCAAAAACCCAAAATGTCCCCCTACATGACTATTACACAAAGCTCAAAGCCACTACCGTTCCCTCCTTCCTGACCCAGATTTAGTTCCCAAGTGTTCAGCCAGCCAAATTATCATCTTGGGTCTGGAATTCTGATTTCTAGGAATACTGGGATTCTTACATTTAACACAAGGTCCAGCACGTAGCATGCCTGTAACAAGTATTTGTGGAATGACTAACAAGTGATTGAACCATTCAACGTGACTCAGTTGTACGTAGTCATATAGGTCTAGTACCTCGCCTAGGGCACACAGGGACTGAAGTTCCACAGCAGGCCCACAATCCCTGCGGTGTCCATTAACGCTCTTTCCTCAGATGGGGGCAGGGCAGCCTGTGTACGGGGAACTTGGGGCTTGCACAAGACTGACCTGTGGTCAAGGCAGGGGTCCCGAGATTCTTGGTCGCATAGTGGGCCTGTCCAGCCTGGGTGGCACTCACACACCACGCTGTCCTTCTCCACTGAGCGGCATAGGCCGTGCTTGCACACTGTGCAGGATTTGCAGCCCGGGGAGACCCCCAGGGACTGCGGCGGGAGGGCCTTGAAGTCCTGCAGCTCGTTGTTGATGCGCACCTCGTGGATGCAACCATGGAAGCCGCCCAGTGGTCGGTCTGCCCCCTGGCGCAAGGCTGAGAGCCCCGTGGAGGTAGGTATGCCTGGGAGAGAGAGCCGGGACATGTTGGAGATTCATTCCTGCCCACCCAGTTGTCCTCAAAGGGAGACAAATGTGCCGGGCGTGGTGGCGCACGCCTTTAAACCCAGCACTCGGGTTTAAAGGCAGAGGTGGGAGGCGGCCATCCTGAGACTACATAGTGAATTCCAGGTCAGGCCGGGCTAGGGCAAGACCCTATCTCAGGAAAAAAAAAGAAAAAAATGAGACAGATGTGTTCATGATTAAGGATTCAGGGCACCAACCTCTGCAGTTCTAACTGAGCTAATGGGGGCTAGGGAGAGGGTGAAGTGGTTAAAGGAGCTTGCTTGCAAAGCCTGCCTGCCCCAGTTCGATTGCTCAGTATCCACAGATGCACACAGTGGCACATGTATGTGGAGCTTGTTTGCAAACTACAAGTCTCCCTCCTTTCCTCTTCTTCTTCTTCCCCCTCCTCTCCATCTCTTCTTCTCTCTTTCTCTCAAACAAATAAACTACTTAATTTACACACCAGGTTTTTCTCAAGGTAAGGTTTCGCTCTAGCCCAGACTGCCTGGAATTCACTATGTAATCCCAGGCTGATCTCAAACTCATGGCGATCCTCCTACCTCTGCCTCCCAAGTGCTGGGATTAAAGGTATGTGCCATCATACCTGGCATTTTAAAAAATATTTTATTTAATCCTGGAGTATGGTGGCACAACCTTTAATCCCAGCACTCGGGAGGCAGAGGTAGGAGGATTGCTGTGAGTTTGAGGCCACCCTGAGACTATATAGTGAATTCCAGGTCAGCCTGGGCTACAGCAAGGCCATACCTTGAACAAACAACAACAAAACAAAAAACTGAACTAATGTGCCTAAGCTTTACCATATAGGGACATGAAAGGGATGTTTCTAAAAATTCCAACTCATTGCCAGTCTTTAAATATGGAAAGCTTCCCATAAAGGTCTGTACTTCGAGCTTCTCTAGAAAAGTGAGATGACCTGGTTGCCTGCTGCCCTATGGCCCCACTGGCTGGACTTTGGGGGCCCACCCCTCTTAAGCATGGCATGGGTGAAGACTAAATCACTTTGTTGTCCTCAGCTGGTCCTGGTCAAGAGCCAAGGGCAAAAAGCTCAAGTCTGGGAGAGGAGAGAAGATGTGGCTCCCTACCTTTTTATCAGTGGGACTTTGGGGTTCAGGGTTTCTGGACCATTTTGCTAGCCTGTGCACTGTGCTCTGAGTCCCTCTTCTCAGGGTCCTTCACAGAGTTGGCGAAATCCTGAGTTGATTTTCAGTGAGGGCCAGTTTCTGCCCACCCCCTACACTGGGGGTCTGGGACCTGCATGAAGGCTGGCAGCCGGGTGCCCAGTTCTCTTCTGGCCATAGGTGGGGCAGGTGCAGGAGAGAGGAGCAACGGTCTTCCTCAGGGAGAAGCTGTCTCCCTTCTGGAATGATTCTGGGCCAGAACGACTGTGTACCATGTGTCTGGATGGCCAGTTAACAGGGCAGATTCCCGCCCCCATGCCAGTCTTCACTAGGGGACACCTGGGGTGAAATCTCAGGCATGTGTGTTGGTTGGTGTCCTGGCAGCTACGTGTGCACATGCTAGGGAGGTTCCTTCCACCCTCGGTCCCTGCTCTGCATTTGGTTAAAAACAATTATTTATTTGAGAGAGAGAGAGAGAGAAAGAGAAACAGGGGCAAATAGAGAATGGGCACACCATGGCCTCCAGCCACTGTGTAAACAAGCTCTAGACGCATGGGCCACCTTGTGCATCTTGCTTGAAGTGGGCATTGGGGAATCAAACCTGGGTCCTTTGGCTTTGCTGACAAATACCTGAACTTCGGAGCCATTATCTCTCCAACCCCTGATCTAACTTTTTTTTTTTTTTTTTTGGTCCCTTCCTATAATTCTTCAAGTTCCACCAGCCAAAGGCATTGCCAGATTGGTGCCCCCTTCCTGTGGTGCTCTCTGTAGAGCCTTAGCCTTAACCGTGCGCTCATCACCTGAACTCCGTAGTGTCTGAGGAGGCGGCCAAGCAGAGGGGCTGCAACCGGACACTTGTGGATGTGGCGGAGCCTGATCGTCACTTCCGCATCCTGCTTTCCCCCCTCCTGCTGTCGCTGTTCCCGCAGCATCCTGTCTGCTCTTCTTTCCAAACGTGCCCAAAGCCCTCTTGCCCGTGTGGCCTGGCTAATGCCTATTTACCCTTTGAGGAATCAGCTTTGTTATCGCTTCTTCTATGAAGTCTTCCCCGACTGGCTTTGGCCCTGGGTACCAAGATGACAACAGGAAGTCCATGGCAGTAGCTGTGTGTGTGTGTGTGGTTGGGCCAGGTGGTGGGGGAAGGGTGTGTTACCTCCAAGGTAGAGGGGGCTGTTCATGCCCACTGCCGGCTGCTTCTGGAGCTTCCCTAGGCTCTTGGGGGCTCCTTTGTCTACCACCAAGTTCAAGGTCTGGTTCAGCATCACCAGCTCCACACTGTGAAACTGCCCGTCATTCACCGTCTCCACACTGGGCCGGAGGGAAAAAGAGAGAGAGAGAGAGATTGCCAGAGGTCACCGAGCGCACTCCACAGCCAGGCGCGGGGCCCTGGGCCTGCCCTGCTTGCATCGGGCTTCAGTTTTCATTTGTAAATAGCTCTGAACTTACAGACATTACAAAAATAAAAAGAAATACAGAAACTAGTTTTTTCCCCTGACTCTTGTTACCCCTATTGATTCTCTCTGTGTCTCTGATAAAGGATGAGATCTTATCTATCATTGGCCTGAGCTTCCCTCTGCGTGGTTCCCTAAGGAAAGAGCCACTTTCTTACACACAGTTTACTGATCAACTTGAATAAGGCTGCTCTGATTTTCCAGTGAGCCCACTGATGCCCTCCATAGCATTTTCCCTTCCAGAAGATCTGGTCTGGCCAGTACTGCAGTCACACTGGTTTCTGTCCTTCCACAGAGCTAGGTAAACCATCCTGAAGCCCACTCTGTGTTGGTTCTCCCTATGTACCACGTGGACGTGGCTGACTTAATACACTGTCCCTTCAACCTCCCCAACTCCTCCCTCAACATCACAGGACATAGGCTAGTTTCATTTCTTTATTTATTATTTTTGGTTTTCTAAGGTAGGGTCTCGCTCTAGCCCAGGCTGACCTGGAATTCACTATGTAGTCTCAGGGTGGCCTTGAACTTGTGGCGATCCTCCTACCTCTGCCTCCTGAGTGCTGGGATTAAAGGTGTACGCTACCATGCCTGGCTTAACTAGTTTTGAGAAATAGCCAAGAAAATGTTTTCTTTTTTTGGGGGGGGGGTGATGTAAATTTTTTCCTAGTATAAAACACATTTTCTCTCAGTAAAAATATTAGTAATTTGTCTTCGCCCCATTTAAACCCATCACCCGGAGCACAGTTCTGTGCATGCCACATTTGAGGAAGAATGCCTCACAGCACTTATGCCAAGTATGTTTGTTCTTGCTTCAAAATGTGGAGCTGGAAGCGCAGGGTAGCTCAACTGTTGATACCTCTCCCTCCAAGCTGATAATGAAGGGCAGGTTCTCATGATGGGTCATGTTAGTGCTACATGGCTCACATATGCTATTTGAATGCCATTATAATACTGCAAAGTGGGTACCAGACATCCCACTTTACAGATAAAGAGACACTGAGGCCCAAAGAGGTTAGGTGATTTTTCTGAGGTCAAATGCCAGAGGTAGGATTTGTAGGCAAAATGTCTTGACTCTAAAGTTCTGTTCCCTCTAAGGCTTGACTCTACTCCATCAGGGAATACTGGTGGGAGGTGACGGAAGTTTGGAGATGTGACAGCCACATTTTCCATTTAGAACAGGGCTTACTGAAGAGTAGGCAGATCTGTTTTACCCATTCAGGTGTGGGTAGAAGACAGCAGACTCAGTCTGTCCTTGAAATACCCTTGAGGAAACACATGCTGCCTCCAGTAAGAGCAAGCTAGCGGGAGGTGGCACCCATTTCTCAGGTAGGCAGGGACTGTTTCAGTGACTGGCTCAGATTTATACATTTCAGAAGAAACGGGGGAGGTAGTAGGGTGCCAGACAGGCTGGCTGAGTAGAGGTGGGGGTCTACCCTCATCCCTTGCTGCTGGGTGGGACCACTGACAGTCACAGAAATGGAAGTTCCTGTGTGGTTTTCTCTTCCCCAGAGGGGAGCAACTTGTCAGAATTATTGTGATGATCAAATCAGAGAAAGAGCATGAAAGTACTTTGTAGATGGTGAATTACTTGAGAAAAATGCAAGCAGTTATTAGTGTTGTTTGGAATATTTTTTAAAATTTTTATTAGCATTTTCCATGATTATATAAAAAAAAAATCCCATGGTAATTCCCTCCCCCCCAACTTTCCCCTTTGAAATTCCATTCTCCATCATATTACCTCCCCATCTCAATCATTGTACTTACATATATACAATATCAACCTATTTTGTTTGGAATATTAATGATAAGAACCCGTCATGGGTTTCCGAATCTGATTTTTTAAAGGAAGTAGGGTAGAGGAGTGCATGAATGAGCAGCCCTGGAGACACCCACGCTCAGTGAGGAATCTTCCATAGATGTTCATCCACCCATGACCTCATCTTCCTTCATTCCAGTCATCCATGCATACTCTCATCTATTCTCCAATCTCTCCTCCCTTCTTCCCTCCCTCCTCTGCAGTTCATCCACTCAGTCTGTCTATATATCCATTCATCCATCCATCTATCCATCCACTGATTATCTGCTCTAGTTACTCTTTCTTCCTCCCTCCCTCCCTCCCTCCCTCCCTCCCTCCCTCCCTCCCTCCCTCCCTCCCTCCCTCCCTCCCTCCCTCCCTCCCTCCCTCCCTCCCTCCCTCCTTTCTTTCTTTCTTTCTTTCTTTCTTTCTTTCTTTCTTTCTTTCTTTCTTTCTCAAGGTAGGGTTTCACTCTAGCTCAGGCTGACCTGGGATTCACTGTGTAGTCTCAGGCTGGCCTAGAACTCATGGTGATCCTCCTACCCCTGCCTCCCGAGTGCTGGGACTAAAGGCATGCGCCAACACGCCTGGCTTCTAGTTACACTTTTTTAAGTGCTGGGGATTAGTGACAACCTCACGAAGCTCACATTCCATTCTCCTTAATCTCTGTTCTACCAGGGCTGTTCAACCTTTGACATTGCAACACGATGGTGTCATCTACAAATGTGTTGGGTCGCATTCAGAGCTATCCTGGGACACATTGTGGCCCATGGGCCACAGGTTGGACATGCCTGCCTAATCAGTGTACGGTCTACCCAAGAAATTAGAAAGCTGAAATGGAGGATCAGGTTTTGGGATGGGAGCCAAGACGCCATATGAAGGCCCCAGAGGCCTCTCTAGCTGCCTTGAGGATGAGGCCGGGATCTGGCCTGACAAGTCTGTGTGTGTGGGAATGGGAGCTTCTAACCAGTTTTCTAACCTCATGCTAAAGCCTGTAGCCACTCTCCCAGTCTTGGTGAGCTGCTGTAGTGCCCTGTACACAAGCAAGTGCCTCTGTTAGTCAGTTTTTTTAACCCTTGAGACAAACACCAGGGTGAAATCTACTTAAGAGCAGGAAAGGACCATTTGGGCTCATAGTTCCAGAGATTTCACCCATGGTTGGGTGGCCCTGTTGCTTTGAGCTGGTCGTCATGGCACAGGTGTGTGTGGTAGAGGCCCATTTACTTTTTGGTGGCCAGGAAGCAAAGAAAGAGGCAGCAGCCAGCACCTCAATATTTCCTTTAAGGGCACTCCCTCAGTGACCTCACTTCTAAAGGTTTCACCACCTCCCAATAACTCCACAAGCTGGTGGCCAACACGTTAATGCACAGAACTTTGCCTTTTGTGCTTTTTTTCTACGTGGTGTGCAGTAGACAGCTTCATGTTGACTGAGATGAACTTCCAGACCAGGCACACTTATGGAGGAAGGGATATTTATTGAAGCTTACAGATCCAGGGGAAGTTCCATAATGGCAGAAGAAACTGGCCTGCCTTCACAGGACCAAGCAGAGAGAGAAGCTCAAGTCAAAAGCCAAATACCACACTACACAGCGCACTTGAGGAACTCCTGCTAGGCACACTTGGCATAGCCTTAGACTGGAATCTCAAACCCACCATCACATTTCAGGGCTGGACTCTAAGATCCACCCAGTGACACCGCCTCCAGTCAGGTGGCTGCAGATCCAAACTACAGGCTAAGAAAACATTGAATATATTGGGGGGGGGGGGCATCTATTCAAACTACCACACGGTGCCAGGAATCGAACCCCAGCCCCTCATGCATGTGTGGCACTGGGGCACAGGCCTCTGGAAGACATTCACAGCCCAAAGCATCTGTGAGCTGTGTCACCAGGTGCTGAGCAGCCCCTCCCCCTGCTCTAAATCGAGCTCGGAATGTGTGGCAGTGGTAAGGGGTGGTCTTGGTAGCACCTCCCCTACAAGCTGTGTAAACAGGTGCTGAGCGCACCCCATTCCCCCGGCTATACTGCGAGCTATGATGTGGTAGTGGTAAGTGGTGGTCTTGGGGTTTGCTCTCAGAGCTCAGGTTCAGGGAGTCGGGGCAGAGATCTTCCCATTGTGGATGCATTCAGGCACAGCAAGCACGCACCAGCAGCTCTTTCCTGGATGCCAAGCTCATTTCCCCTTCTCTCTCTGAGCTTCCTGGGCCAGCTGAGGCCCTGGCTCATGGTCAAGGGCCACCAGCCTAGAAACAGTGGTTTTCAGGAGCAGAAGAACGGTTATTCTAAGCCCCTGTCTTGGGCAAAGTGTTGGGATCTACAGGGTCCAAGTGCCTGGCTCCGCATAGAGCCTTATCACATATCCACATGACAATGCCATATAGGCTCCTCCCTCCAGGCAAAATTCATAGCTGAGTATCTATTGTCACACTGGGTCTTCCAGCTGAAGGACCTTAGACAAGTCACAGAGCTTCTGGAAACTCCAGTTTATTCTTCTATACAATGAGTTTTGTACCTGTTTTACACTGGCTTGAAGTGGACCATATATGGCCCCTGCCACCTACCAAGCACTCAGTAAAAGTGGGAAATAGTCTCTCTCACTTATAAATAAAATAAAATTAATATCAAAAAAGTGGAAAATGATGCCAGGCATGGCGGCGCACCACCTTTAATCCCAGCACTAGGGAGGCAGAGGTAGGAGGATCACTGTGAGTTCAGGCCACCCTGAGACTACATAGAGAATTCCAGGTCAGCCTGAGCTAAAGTCAGACCCTACTTTGAAAAACAAAACAAACAAACAAACAAACAAAAGTGGGAAATGGTGATCTCACCCTCAGACTGGCTAGGAGATGAGGCAGGGACTAGTGTCAGGGAGTAGACTGGAGGACCCCAGAAAAGCCTGTCTGCTGTCTTCTCAACCCTGCAGCCCTGAGCTGAGCCCAGGCTTTGAGTTTCTATATCCTTCCCCTCCCCCGTTATTAGCATCTCTGAGGAGGGCACTCTTGTGAGCCCCATGTTACCGGGAAGGAACTAAAGAATTTGATCAAGGCCACATTGCTTGAAAATGGTGGAACTGAAGTTCAAAGGCAGAACTGACTCCAAATCCAGACCTCCCGTCACCTTGCCTGAGCTACTAAAGGCTGCTGGGTTAATGGAATGCCTTCTGCCTGGTGCACTGGAATCAGAGGCTCGCAGAAAGAATATTAAGGACAGTACTTTTCAAACAGCGTGTCCTTGGAGTTCTGCAGTGTGCAGGGCTGAAAGCTCCGATTCCTTACTGCCATTCTCTTAATCAGGATGGCACCCTTTCTACCTGCCTTCTTGAAAAAGGTTATAAATATTGGCCCTCAAAGTAAAATATCAATGGGAAAAATGGCTCTATTGCTACAAAAACAAAAGAGGGAAAAACTGAAATCCAAACAGAACCCCAGTGTTCGCTCTAAAAGCAATGGCCATACTGTGTTCAAGCCTAGAGAGATATTAGGGATTTCGGGGGAGACAAGATGCTGGCCAGTCTTATTATCCAAGGGGTATCAGGCAGAGCCAGTATTAAGTGAGAGGCGGGGCTCACTGGATGGCTCCTGCCTGGGACAGCTATGATGACATGCATGTTGAGAGTGTCCCACAGAGTTCTCTTAGGTTATTCATTTTTATGAGAGATGGTGAGAGAGAGAGAGACAGAGAGAGAAAATATGTATTGGCATGCCAGGGCCTCCAGCCACTGCAATCAAATTCCAGACACAGGTGCTATCTTGTGCATACTCGACTTTGTGTGTGCCTCACCTTGTGCATCTGGCTAATGTGGGATCTGGGAAGTCGCACATAGGTCCTTAGGCTTCGCAGGCAAGTGCCTTAAATGCTAAGCCATCTCTCCAGCCCCTCTCTTTTGCTTTGAGTAGCGGTGGGGAGGGCCAAACAGTAGGCGGCAAGGGGGTGGTGCATTCTCATCGCACCCTAGCAAGCTCCTGGGTGGCTTTCTCCATTTAGAAATGAGACTTGTGGCTCAGGAGACTTTATGTGCCCAGCACATCATCTCACAGTGAAAATGACAGAGGCAGGTCTTGGTCTATGTCTCCCAGTCACAGATCCTAGGTTACTGTGCTGCCAACCCAGATGCTCAATATCACCAGTAGGTGGCGATAGAGCCCTGCAGGAATACAGACTTCGTGTCCTTTCCTCTGGCAGCAGCCGGCAGACCCCACTGCAGCATTGGGCCTCTGTGCCAGGGCATTCCAGCCCCAGCCAGCACAGTGCAAGGCTAGGATCTTGTGGACACCTGACCAGCGTTCACATGCCAGCTCTGTCTTATCCTAGGCTTTGGCAGAGTAAAGGGCTTTTCACCCTTCAAACAATCATGCTTGCCTGGGTCTTGTAATGAAGACCAAAAAGGACAAAGAAATTAGATTGTGACAATTAAGATCGTAAGTGCAGAAGCGCACGTGGTCATGGTGTGTGGTTTTTTTTAAGTATTTTTATTTTATTTCTTAATTTTTAATTTTTTGGTTTTTCGAGGTAGGGTCTCTCGTTCTAACCTAGGCTGACCTGGAAGTCACTATGTACTCTCAGGGTGGCCTTGAACTCATGGCAATCCTCCTATCTCAGCCTCCTGAGTGCTGGGATTAAAGGCATGTGCCACAATGCCTGGCTAATTTTATTTTTAATATTTATTTGGGGGGTGGGTGGAGAGAGTGGGCATGCCAGGGCCTCTAGCCACTTCAAATGAACTCCAGATGCATGTGCCACCTTGTGCATCTGTCTTTTGTGGGTGCTGGGGAACTGAACCAAGGTCCTTAGGCTTTGCAGGCAAGCGCCTTAACCTCTAAGCCATCTATTCATCCCGCATGTGGTGCTTTAAAATGGAAACCATGAAAGCCTGGGCTATGGCACAAATTGCCAGCTGCTCTTGATACTGTACCGTCCCTTCACCAGGTTACAGCAGCACATGCTGGACCTGGGGTCAGCGGCCCTTCCCGTTGGACATCCTCATGGTTCCCTGTGATCCTAGCCTACCTTCCCCACATCTGTTACTCCTCTAGCCTCCTGGCCCTGTAGACAGGGACCTTGCCTGTTAAGAGTATCTGTATTAGGCTGGAGAGATGGCTTAGCAGTTAAGGTGCATGCCTGCAAAGCCTAAAGACCCAGGTTTGATTCCCCATTACCCATGTAAGCCAGATGCACAGAGTGGCACATGCATCTGAGTTTGTTTGCAGTGGCTAGAGGCTCTGGTGTGCCCATTCTCTCTCCAATAAATAAATGTAACATATTTTTAAAAGTATCTGTACTGAGGATTAGCAAACTCCTGTTTGTTCTGGGGCAGGGAGAGACCCGGCTAGGCTTGCACGTCTACCCTGGGGCCTGCAGTCAAATCTTCATGTGCCTTTTCCACCTCCTCTGACTACAGCTGGGCGCATGAACAGAATCAGGGACAGGCATGAAGGCAGCCCTGGGGTCCAGCAGCAACTCTAGCCAGGAGCCCTGACGGCTCGCCCTTTCTCTGGGGCTGGTCAGTGGGGTTCTCAGTGGGCAGACAGCTTTAGGCTGCCCACTCCCCTGACAAGTCAGCTTTGTTCTGACTCTTGCTTCTCATCTAAGGCCTTCCTGACCGACAAGAGGTCAGTGCAGTTACTCTGAGGAGATCTCCCTTGTTGGCGTTGGCCTTCTGAACCCTTAGCTGTTGCCAGCTCAGACTCGGTCTTCATCAGTTCAGCTCCTCCAACAATGGCTTACTTACTCTGTGCCTCCCCTCCCCAGCACAGGGAAGTTCTCTTTTGTACACATTGGGCTGCTTTCTTCAGGGACCCCCACAGGCGTCTTTGCAGCATGCTGCCGGTGTTCCCAGCAAAGTCTGCTTGATCCGGCCCACGCAGTCCATGCAGCCACTGTGGGCCCTCTTTCCTGGCTGCTGTGTGCTTAATCCCCTGCTCCCTACATGGTGGCCCAGGCCTGGCCCAAGCCACATGGCTGATAGCTGTTTACTGAGTCGGTTGGTGAGTGAAAGAGACTCGGGACTCCAGGTTGAACATCACTAATCTGAAAGTCAGAGCCTAAAATTCACCAAAATTTGAATAATTTTGAGCACTAGCATGATGTCACAAGTGGAAAATTCCATACTTGTCCTCATGTGATTGTTAGCTTCAAAGCATACAAAATTATTGAAAATATTCTATAAATTACCATCAGAGTATTATGTATGTATGCTTTGTCTGTCTGTCTGTCTATATATGCATATGTATGTATGATTGTGTTCAGATTTCAGTTCCATACCCAAGATATTTTATTATGTATGCAGGAATACTCCCAAACCTGAGAAAAAATTATGAAACTGCAAACATTTCTTGCCCTGGCCATTTTGGGTAAGAGCTATTTACACTGGCCTAGAGCAAAACCAGGACTACCTCAGAGGAAAGCATTTTTAAGCAAACTTCTTTTAATGTGGGATTTCTGGAGCCTAGGGACTCATGATGGTGAGCTAAAAGGGTATTAAAGATCTGCCACCAGCCTTGGCATAAAGAACCGGGTCATTTGCCTGGACGTCCGTCACTGGATTCCTCCCATGGATGAGGTTAAGGGTGGGTAGACTAGCGAACCCTCATGTGACTCTCTGGTGACAACTGTAGGTGGCAGCTGTTCTCTGCTTTCCCAGTTTCCAAGTCAGCAGAAGTTCACACATTCCTACCTGCAGTATCGTCCCTTACCAAGCTCCCACGCAAGGCCAGCCTCCGAGCAGGGGAAGGCTTCCTTCTCCCCCCAGAGCCCAGCTGCTGTGGAAGCCTGCCTTGAGGTTTCCATTCTCTGTAGTCCACACTGCTTAGCCGAGCACGGTCTTGTGCCTACCAACATCCCAGGAAGTACCCCTACCTATGTCACGGCACAAGGGGAGGAAACTGGGGTCCAGGCGCTTCTCCTGACATATGGTTTGTCAGGCTGTCCCTGGCCTTGCTGCCCTGCTTGATGTCCTTCCCACTTGGTCCAAGGCCACTGGTTCCAGAAACTCAACGTTGGGAGGCCCCGTTTCCTGGGACCATGGAGGCCACTGGGTGGAGCTCCTCCTCATGGTGTCCTCATGGCCGTGCTCCAATGTCCTCAGGCTGGTCTTGCCTCTCTCCATCATCCAGCGCAAGCCTTCTGCTCCGGCAGATGCCCTTGTCAATGCGCCTCATCTTATCTTTGTTACTGTTCCGCATCGCTTGCCTACTTGTTCTCTGTGGACATACAAGATCCTTTCTTCAAGAGCCACTGCAGACAACTTCCTCTCCAGAGCATTTCCCTGCCCTAAGCTGCTGCTTCTCCGACACACAGATTTGTTGAAGCCGCTTCCATTCAGAAACTGTCTGGAGATGGACATTGCTACCACAGCTTCAAGGTGCTGCTAAGGCCACTGCCTCAGGGACCACATTCTGCAACCCATTGCTTCTTCTCTTTCTCCCTTCCCTCTTCCTCTGTTTCCTTTTCTATTTCTTCACCTTCTTTTCTCCCATCTCTGTCCCTCCCTCCCCCTCCTTCCTCCTCCTCTTCCTTCTGTCTCCCACCCAGTCTCTCCTTTTCTGTGTTCAAACTTCACACATGTTAGGCAAATGTTCTACTGAGCTGTATCCCCACCCCAGACCACTGGTTTTAACTGGGTTTGTTGGAGAAGAGTCAAGACCTTGCATACATCAACTCTGCAGAGGGTGGCGTCTTTGCGTACCGGTCCCCGAGCTCGGTTTCATGTGCTTTGGGTATAGCACAGGCATCAAAAAGTCTAGCAGTTATTTAAAACCCTATTAAAAGACATTACTTTTTTTTTTAATTTTAGCAGTTATTTGGTCTAGGCCGAGTATCCCCTTAACTGAAATGCTTTGGATCAGAAGTAGTTTTCCAGATTTTGGGCAATTTGCACAGATTTTTTTAAAATATATATATTTTTTATTTATTTGTTTGAGAGTGACAGACACAGAGAGAAAGACAGATAGAGGGAGAGAGAGAGAATGGGCGCGCCAGGGCTTCCAGCCTCTGCTAACGAACTCCAGACGCGTGCGCCCCCTTGTGCATCTGGCTAACGTGGGACCTGGGGAACCAAGCCTAGAACCGGGGTCCTTAGGCTTCACAGGCAAGCGCTTAACCGCTAAGCCATCTCTCCAGCCCAATTTGCATAGATTTTTTAAAAATATTTTTATTTATATGCAATCAGTGGGTAACAGAGAGGAAGGAGAAACAGGGAGAGAATAGGTACACCAGGGTCTCTAGTCACTGCAAACGAACTCCAGATGCACATGCCACAATGAGTACCTGGCTTACGTGGATACTGGGAACGTGGTTCCTTAGGCTTTGTGGGCAAGTGCCTTAACCACTGAGCAGTATTTCCAGCCCACTTTGCATAGATTTTACTGGTTGAACTTTTCTATCTCTGATCTTTATAAAACACCCTAAAATCTGAAAAATTTTTGAGTAGTAAGTTAGTGTTTAGAAAGTTTAGATTTGGGGGCTATTTTAGATATCTGGAGAAGGATGCTTAGTCTGTATATCTTTTACAAATAGCAGGGGAGATACGCAGTGCAGTGAGTGAGCCTATTTGAGATTTCTCAGATGCTATTCCTTAGGTGAGTTTAAGTAGTGAGAATGAGCAGGCCGACCACTGGCGTCAGAACCCATGCAAAGAAACTGTACGGCAGCGGCTTCACCAGCTACAGCAGAATCAGGTGCTGTGGTCTGGATTGTGGGTGTCCCCCACAGGCTTGTGTGTAGAAGACTTGCTCCCAGCCTGTCGTGCTCCTGGGAGAGGTGGGGCTAAGTGGGAGGTCAACTGGTCACTGGGGGGGGGGTGTGTGCTGACAGGGACATTGGGACCTTGTCTGTGTCCTCTTTCTCTCTCCTGGCTTTTCAGCTGCCACGAGGTGAACAGCTCGTTCTACCACACTCTCCCCAGCGTGATGTGCTGCCTCGGCACAGACCCCAAATGCTGAGCCCATGCGAGGTGGTCTGAATATAAAATGTCCCCTTTAGGCTCATGTATTTTGCATATTTCATCCCCAGTTGGTGGCAATTTAGGAAGGCTGTGGGGCCTTTGGGAGGTAGAATCTTCCTGGAGGTGGTGTATTGCTAGGGGCAGCCTTTGTGGTCATATAGCCCAGCTCCAAGCCCATTACACAGATGACTTCCTTCTCGCTGCTGTGGAGACGGGATGCCCAGCTAGCTTACTCTTGCTGCTTCCTCCTAGCTGGTGAGACAAGTTGTAACTCCTGCTGTCTGTTCTTGCCAGGCTTTCCCCTCCATGATGAAACTTCCCTTTGAAACTGTAAGCCAAAATGAACCCCTTTCTTCTACCAAGTGATCTGCCCCCATGATGAGAAGGTCACTGCCATGCTAAGTAATCATGCCCCGAAACCACCAGAACCACGAGCCAAAAGAAACCTTCCTTTGTAGGTTAATTGCCTCAGGCATTTTGTTACAGTCTTGGGAAGCTGCCCGACCCACAGGGTGACCAGTGACAAATGACCAAAGTTTTCGAAACAGTGTCTTTCAGAAAGTTTGAAAGTCACTTAAGCATAGTCCTGCTCCCTTGAGTACTCTTGAATTTTCTCCCCTTGAATTGCATGCTAATCGGCCTTCGCTTTCTTTCTAAAACTAATAAAAGATTAGAATGACATTTTGAAAAGGGCAGCTCGTTAAGCAGCCTCATCTCCATTGGAGCACCTGGCTCCATGCACAGTAGCCAGCTGGCCATTTATCTTATGGTAATGAGGTGTCATCTCCCCACATGGGCTTGCCTTCCTTTCCTGCCTCTGCCTCCAACACCACCTTTCTCCCTCCCTCTCTCCCTCCCTTGTGTGTGTGTGTGTGAGAGAGAGAGAATGAGAGAGAGAGAGCGCGCGAGCGAGCATGCTCAGAGTCACCTGACCCCTGCTCTGCTCAGGCACACACTGTGGCTGGGAGGGCGGGGGTCTTACCTGTAAACCGTGGTTGGAGGGGAGCTCAGGCTGTCATACACCAGCCTCACATGGCCCTGGTACAGTTCCAGTGCCAGAGGGTCATTGTCTCCTTTGTAGAGAAGGATGCCGTTGTCCTTGTCAGTGGCCACCTGGGGACAGCAATTAGGGTGTGCGGGTTAGGACTTGCCAGGGGCCCCCGATGTCTCCTGATTCACTATCATCACCCTCTTCCAGGTGTCTGCTTCTAAACCCAGCCCAGATGGGAATTCAAATCCATTTTCTGCACATTCCCAGAAGGCAGCACATCAGCCCACACTTCAGCAAATGTTACCTGGACAAACTGCTTCAATAGATATTCACAGAACACCTAGTCTGGACCCTCATAGCACATACACACGTCCGCCAGCCACAGGAGCTTGTGACCTCCTCACGGACACCAGTATCTGGGGATGTGCCAGTCGCTTGTCTAAAATGGCATGTGCATAACGAGGGAGAAATAGGAACCAGGGAGATTTTTTTTTTTTTACAGGGTTGAGCTAGGGAAAGGCCCAAAGAGAGGGAATTAGGAGATGTCACCCCACCTGCTTTGGCAAAACTGGAATACAGCATCCAATCCAGTCTTATTCCTCAGCAACAGTGCCCCTGACTTCTTTCCCAATTGGACGTACCTAGATATGCCAGGCCCTCTTGCGCCAGCCCCTTGGACAGCTCTCTCCCTTACCCACCCGTGCCCGATGATGAAGCCCATCCCAATAAAAGGGCTTGCCATGCGGGCAAGGGGGCCTTGGTCTTGGCTGCTTATTTTCTTCCTCATCTCCCAGGTCTCTGCTCCAGTAAACCTTTTCCCTGCTCCAGCCTGCTGAGATGGGTGGTGGTGGGGAGGAAAATTTTCTTTCTTTCCCATTGTGTTACTCTCTTATAAGCTATGGGAATTTACTAACTGATTTCTTAGCTTTCTTTCTCACGTGAAGGTGAAAGCTTGCATCCTTTTCCTCTCTCTCTCTCTCTCTCTCTCTCTGTACCTTTAAGCTCCGGCCCTTTTCTAATTTCCCTGGAAATCCCCTTCACTGTTCCAGCCTTTCTTTGGATACTGCTTATCCCAAATAAACCTTATAATTTAACCCTTTCAGAGCCAGTTTCCTTAATTCTTTGTTATAATGAACAAGGTTCTAAAAGTTAGGATTCACAGGTCAGGGGAAAAACACTCCCTGCCTGCCAAAATCCCTTAATAATATAATCCACATGCATTCTTCCATGTACTTTATACCATTGCTAGATGACTGATAAGACCTAATACAATGCAAACGCTATGTGAATATTTGTGACATGAATGTGTCATTTATGGGCCAATTCTGTCCATACAAATTCAGTAGAGTGGCAGTTTCTTTCAATTTTTTTTTTTTTCCAAAGTAGCGTCTCACCCTAGCTCAGGCTGACCTGGCATTCACTATGTAGCCTCAGGGTGGTGCCTCGAACTCATGGCTATCCTCCTACCTCTGCCTCCCGAGTGCTGGGATTAAAGGCGTGCACCACCACACCCGGCTCTCTTTCAAATATTTTTGATCTGCATTTAGCTGAATCTGCAGGTATGGAACACATGGATATGGAGGGCTGAGTGTTCGTGTGTGTCAGGATCCCTAAGCACTAATGTGCCCCTGCCACTGGTACACAAAGTGATACGACCAAGTGACCACCCCATCTGAGGCTGCGTCTCTCTACACGGAACACATAAGGATAGTGTTGTACAAAGTGTGAAAACTATCGTTGTGCTTGGAGCCATCTGGGGAAGTTTTAATGTCATTGTCGGGGCTTCACCCCCGAACAAGCCCTCATGAGTCTCTAGGGGTGGGACCCAGACAAAGATACCTTCTAACACTCTCCAGAAGGTTCTAAGGGGCTGCTAAGTCCATGGCCTCAGAACCTGCTTCCCAGGGACGTGTACCTACAGGCTGCCTGGCTGCTGGAGTATCTCTGCTCAGTCTGTGGACACCTTGCCTGGTACCTGCCACGCATAAGGAAGGGGGTGTGTAACAGGTAAGTTCGATAGCACATCTTGGTGTCTGGGCACTGGAGGTCGTCACGGCCAGTTGAGACCCAACCATCAGGTGTCTGGGTGGGGAGGAGTGAGAGAGGACGGCAGGAGGGGTGACGGCAGGCAGAATCTCCTTCCTCACCACATGGTCCTTCCCACTGAACACAGCCTGCTGTGTAGAGGCGTTCAACAGAGCTCTGCTAAATGACTATGTTAGCCGGGAGCTCTGGATTAAAGCTGGGATAACGTGGGTCCTAACCAGAGGAGAGCAGAGCCCCAGTGAGCACCCAACCCCAAATGTAGGGCTATTAGATGGCCAGTGTCCTCCAGTTACATCTCTGGGGTTAAGTTGTCCAGAAAAGAACTTTATAATAAATGTCTTCCTGTTCCCTGGATATGTCCCGTCCCGTGTGCTTGTGTCACCGGGCCTTTGCACATGCAGCTGTCTCAGCAGTACTCCCTTACCTCTGTTCTTCACTCTGTCTGTCCCCTTAGTGCCCTACTGTCCCTCCGTGCTCCAGGCAAACTCCTACCAAGGCTTCCGATTACCGCACAGTTCTCCCTGCCTCTGAGGAGCCATCTGTGATTCTTCCAAAGTCTGTCTTGGATGCCGATGAATCCTATGCCCACCAAGGCTAGCTGCAGCAGTGCTTATTACGGAACGAATGAATGAGACAGCTGTGGGCTGCTGTTGGCGGTGAGATCTGTCAGGTGGAATCTGACAGGCTGTTCTCTAAGCAAAGTTGAGGGCTGCCCTTGCTGCTTTTGGATAATGCTCAGGATTTCTATGTTCTGGGGCACCCTAATTGTGCTCTGAGCAATCAGAGTTTGGGGGCATGCTGAGGTCCTTCCGGAGGTACGGTGGGACAGGACATACCTGCAGGGAGATGTTGGCCTGGGGCCGGACCTTGGCCGAGGCCAGTTCCACATAGGAGTCCTTGCCCACGAAGTTCACAGTGATGAGCTTCTCACACCTGGGCCCAGCGAAGCCTGGGGGACAGCGGCAGGTGGGCTCCTGCTGCACCACGATGCACTGCGCCCCGTTCTGGCACTCATACTGGTCACAGGGGCTGGTCTGCAGCAGGACCATGGGTGGAGGATGCTCACAGAAGAGCCCGCTGGGAGGGCAGGAGAGCGTGGGGAAGGGAGGGGGAGAGGAGACAACCACAGTTATTTATAGAGAGCCACGGGCAGAGAGGAGGGGTGCGGTGGGAAGTTCTAGCTCTGCCTCTGACAGGAGAAAGTCCCAGTTTCCCTAGTTTTAAAATAAGAGAATCAGATCAGATTGCAGGTTCCCAAATTTCAGCGCCATCAGAATTGACTGGGGTGAGTGTAAGAAGAGCACACGTTCCCATCCATACACAGATGAGTGAGTAAATGCACGGTGGCATAGCCAGCAAAAAGGAAACTATTCGGCCTAACGAAGGAAGGAAATTCTGACAGCTGCACTGACAGGGCTGGGCCTTGAGAACTCTGTGCTAAATGAAACAAGCCAGCCATAAAAGCCAATGCTGTCGGACTCCATTCAAATTAAGAATCTCGAGCTGTCAAATTCATAGGAAGTAGAGTTACCGTAGGCGGGGAAAGGGAGCTGTTTAATGGTATGGACTTTCAGTTTCACAAGCTGGGGTAGTTCTTAAAATGGATATATAACACCGTACCCGTACCACAATGTGGACTTTGTTAAAGCACCATTGAATTGGCTCCTTAAAAGGGGTTTAGATAGTAACATTTTCTATGTATACTTCATCATAATTTATCTATTTTATTTATTTATTTTTTTTTGGTTTTTCAAGGTAGGGTCTCACTCTGGTCCAGGCTGACCTGGAATTAACTCTGTCATCTCAGGGTGGCCTTGAACTCATGGCGATCCTCCTACCTCTGCCACCTGAGTGCTCGGATTAAAGGCGTGCACCACCATGTCCGGCTTCATCATACTTTATATGTATATATGTATATATGTGTGTGTGTATGTATATATATATATTTATAAGCAGAGAAATAGAGACAGAAAGAGAGACAGGCAGACAGAGAGGGATGGACACTCCAGGGCCTCTAGCCACTGCACATGAACTCTAGCTCCATGCTGTACTTTGTGCATCTGGCTTTACACGGGTACTGAGGGATCAAACTCAGGCCCTTAGGTTTTACAGGCAAGGGTCTCAACTGCTGAGCCAAGTGTAGATTCTCAGAGTCTCGTCTTTTAGTTTGTTTTCTCTGGGGCATGGCTCAGAAATTTACTTCTTTTTACATGAGCCTCCCATGCACACAGTTTCACCTGGGTTTTGGGTAACAGTGGCCTCTAGAACTCACTGCTCCTCCAGGCTCCCCATCTCAGAGAGGGTGTCTAAGGCTAATGCGCATGTTCAGTACTTCTGCCATCCAGTGAGCGCTGCCGTGTATGGAAGTGCCTTCTTGTCCCCACAGACCCTCCCTGACCTGCGCGGAACCCTTACAGCTGGGTACAAGCTGGACGTTTGTCCACACACCCCACAGACATCTGAGCATCTTCACTAATTCCAGAGGGTGACCCCAAATCCTTCCACTGAATTGCCTACATTTTCTCCTTTTGTTTTTTTTTTTTTTGAGGTAAGGTCTTGCTGTAGCCAAGGCTAACCTAGAAATCACTATGTAGTCTCAGGCTAGCCTTCAACCTCAGCATCCTGAGTGCTAGGATTAAGGCATGCACTATCACACTTGGCTTTTTTTTTTTTTTTAAAATAAATGTATTTTTATGCTACTTTCAGAGGTTGTACTTGGCACAGGGGATAAAGTTTGAAAAATGAGACTATAGAAAAGACTTATCAGGCAAGTACCAATTAAACAAAATATTAGGCTCTCAAAGGCACAGGCTTTAAACATAACTATCAAATTTTCAACAAACTAGGAAGATACAACATCTTAAAATTATTAAATTAAATGCAGAGAAAAATCAACTCCTACAAAATCAGAGAGCCAGAGCCTCAGAGGCCCCCAACACCTCAGCACTGAAGCAGACCAAAAATGAACCCAACATGGCTCAGGGAAATCTTGCGGAAGAGGGGGCGGAAAGAATGTCAGAGTTACATGTTGGGTCATGATTTTCAGAGACATTTATCATACTAATAACTGGGGGCTAACTCCACAATGCACGACCCATTTTCAATAACAAGGAGGGTCTAATGGGAGGGGGTAGATCACAGATGAGCCTAAATAATGGTACCAAACTGCCTGTATTTACTGAAAAGAAAACTAATAAATTAAATTTAAAAAAAATTATGTGTATAACACAGGCTCAAAACGTGCAGGGTAAACTGGTAAAAACAAATACACAAGGCAATGGAATAATTTTAAACACACCTCATAGTCATTGATGGATGAAGCAAAAGAAATTAGAGAAACACAATGAAACATGAACTCAATGAGCAGACTTGATGTGATGGAAGAGTGCATGTTCTCATTTTCTTTTATACATTATTTTGTGCGTGGGGGAACTGAACCCAGGGTCACGTGCAGGCTTAGCCTTCACTTTCCCACTGAGCTTAGACCCTCAACCCTCACCTCTTTTTTGGCCACTAAGATACCATAATGGTTCTGTTTTCCAGCCTTGATCAAAGATTCCAGCCTGTGTACCTACGTGCAGCTTCAAAATGGTGGCATCTTCAGTGAGAGAGGGTCATGCTCATGTGTGACATGTGAGCTAGGACTGAAGTCTAACTTCCGCATGGAGCTGCAAGGGGGCCTTGGTCCCTGACCCCCAGCCCCCGTTATCTAGCCCAGGTTGTCTCCCTCCAGAGGGGCCCCTCTGCCATACCTGAAGCCCTGGGGGCAGATGCACGTGTAGCCATTGACTGCATCCACACATCGGGCTCCGTGGCGGCACTTGTGAGTTGCACAGTCATCGTTGTCTGTCTCGCAGAGCTTCCCACTGTAGCCCGGGACACACTCACACCTAGAACACAGGCGGAGGGCTCAAAGTCTCTAATGCTTCCCATTGCCGGAGAGTCCCTCCCTTCCTGTGCTGTAGTTCTCTGAGGGTTCTGCCAGGTCCGGCTTTGCTATAGGGCCCTGAGGGGCCCCACAGCCTTTGTCCCTCAGAGTCAAGGTCTTTTTCTGCTGAATGCAGTGGGCGAATTCAGTCTTCAGGACCCAGGCTGGGGAGCACGCGGCGAATCACACAGCTTTTGCTGGGATCTGCCACCTTCTACTAGAAATGGCATTCAGGTGTGACCTTTCGTGACAGGTGTGGGGCTAGGCATTTTCATGGAGTCTCAGTGAGTCCTCAGGGTCCTGCCTGGGTAGACCTGCCAGAAGTGGCAACCAGGATGCAGAGCATTGAAGTCACCTCTCTGAGGTCCTGCCGGGGGACAGCTCCACTTACTACGAGACAGATGTTGTACTAAGTATAGTGATCATGCACGACCTCTCCGTGTTTCAGTTTAATTCAATGCAGCTGGTGATCAGTGAATTCTGCCTCTATGGCTGCTTAAAAATTAAATGACTGGCTGGGTGTGGTGGCGCATGCCTTTAATCCCAGCTCTTGGGAGGCAGAGGAAGGAGGATTGCTGTGAGTTTGAGGCCACCCTGAGACTACATAGTGAATTCCAGGTCAGCCTGAGCTAGGGTAAGACCCTACCTCAAAAATCAATCAATCAAACAAACAAGAAATTAAGTGAGGGCTGGAAAGATGGCTTAGTGGTTAAGGCACTTGCCTGAAAAGCCAAAGGACCTAGGTTCAATTCCCTAGGACCCACATAAGCCAGATGCACAAGGTGGTATATTCATTTGCAGTGGCTGGAGACCCATTCTCTCTCTCTCTCTCTCTCTCTCTCTCTCTCTCAAATAAATAAAAATAATTAAAAATTAAATGATATCCGGGCGTAGTGGCACATGCCTTTAATCCCAGCACTGGGGAGGCAGAGGTAGGAGATTGCCATGAGTTCGAGGCTACCCTGAGAGTACATAGTGAATTCCAGGACAGCCTGAGCTAGAGTGAAACCCTACCTCGAAAAGCAACGACAACAACACAAAAAAACCAAAAAAAAAAAAAAATTAAATGATATACTCTGGGGCATACTAAACGTGGAGTCAACATGATACAATGATGATGAAGAAAATGATGGCATCAGCACTACCCTCGACTGTTTTTCCCCAGGGAGCCAAATGAGAATGGTAAAATCTCTTATTTCCCAGGAGAGAGGGCAGGAGCAACTCCCTTCACCCAGGCTGCTTGCTGATCTGACCCTTCCCCAAAGAGCAGTGTGTCTGCAGCTCCACCACCCTTTGCTATTATGGGTTTAAAACCCGGCCTCCTGGGCTGGAATCATGCCTTAGTGGTTATGGCATTTGCCTGTGAAGCCTAAGGACCCAGGTTCAATTCCCTAGTACCCGTGTAACCCAGGTATATAGGGTGGCATGCATCTGGAGTTCATTTGCAGTGGCTAGAGGCACTGTTGCGCCCATTCTCTCTATATATCTGTCCCTGGCCCCCTACAAAGCAAATAATAAAGAACAGGCCTCCAGATGGCAGCCAGAAACGTGCTTCTGTTACTTCTCTGTCCAAGTAACAAACTGGAAAGCCCAGCACAGAAACAGGCCCGGGGACACCAGGCGCTGTGGCTGATGTGCAGAGGCACACCCACCCAGCCGCCCCCTCTCCGTGTGGCCAGCAGCTCGCTTTGCTTCACTGCGCCTCCCACAATGTGAGCGCTGGTTTCCACACTCAGAATTTGCTGAGTGTTCATTACAGTCCAGAGAGACTGTGTGGACAAGTTTTCAGTGTCTGCAAGCCAATGTGAGTGGTTTGTGCTATATTTTCTGTGTTACTGGTCAGACACGCTATCACCGAGGCCTCGCTAGAAAAGTGCCAATGGAGTTGTCCGAGGCGGAGGTCTCCCTGACCGCAGTCACTCACTCTCCTTCCTTCCCTCTAAGCTGCCCTGGGATATCTGTTGTTTGGTGATGGAAGAGGAGGGGGGTGAAGTGATAAAATGTTACACTGGGAGAACAGATAATTGATTTCAATGCATTTGAATAACCCCCCCCCCCACCACCATTATTGAGCTGGCTTATAGATCTCCTAGGAGAAATTACATATAAATAACTCAAGGTAATAAAAGCTTGATTGGCATCTTTCTTTTCTTTATCAATATAAACTCAAAGGCCCTTGGGTACACCGAGGTTTCTAGAAAAATAAAAATAAAAAAAGACTAGCAGACCATAGCGATCTCGTAGCTCTAATTCCCTAGCATTCTGCACCCCACCTGTGTTCTCGCCTACCTCAGAGCAGCCTCCCTGAGCAGAGGGGGGTCCTGGAAGCCAGCGTCCCTCAAGCTTGCTGTCTGTCCACTTGACCTTGAATGGTTTTCAACCTTTACTCATTCCGTACAGCCCAGAGGCCTGGTTTCCACTCATTGCTCCTTCTTAGCACACCCCCAAGCCCCTTGCCTGCCAGTCCAGCAGGGTCAAAGGGAGGGGAAGGGAAACACAGAGAAAAAGAGATGGACATATTCTGTCTGTCAGCAGCGATGTAGAGAAAGAAACTGTAAGAGACAGACACATGCACACAAGGAAATAAAGACTGAGACAATCAGACCAGACCTGGGTCAGAGATGGGAAAGCACATGGTGACAGGAGAGAGGAAGTCGGGGGTGAGGTGAGGCAGAGACACTGAGCGGCCAGCCTCACACCCACAATGGTGGAGGCAGGGTCCTCAGGGTGTTACGCCAGACTATGAAGTCCGGCCTTACCTGAATCCTTTATCCAGGGAGATGCACTTGGCCTCATGCTGACAGAGGTTCATCTCAGGCACACAGTGGTCAATCACCTCATCACACAGCTCTCCTGGGGCAAGAGGAGAAAACGCCAGCATTAGGATGGTTACTGGGGATACCCAGGGCCCAAGGTCAGATTTATCCCACCCTCGATTACAGGTCACAGGTATCAGGAGCCCTGCTGTTGCAGCTACCTTCTCATTGCTGGGACAAAACACCTGACCCGAAATAGCTTACAGGAAAAATGGGTTTATTTCAAGTTGACGGTGTCAAGGGGAAGCTTCACTGTGGTCAGGGCAGGAAGCTGGCTCTTGCCCACCCAGTAGGACTTCACTAATAAACCTCGAGGTCCCAAAGGCTCCACAACTCTCCCAGACTGCCACCCGCTAGGGACCCGGGATTCAAAACACATGAGCCTGCAGAACCCCACACCGGCATTCTTCCTCTGTACCCTTGCCTCAGTTTCCCAAGAGTGGCAGTGGGAGGGTCCCAGGCTCTCTCCTGGGCAGTCAGCGTCACCGTTTTCTTTTATCTTCCTGGGACGGTTGCAGGAAACCACAGTCCAGACCCTGATCCTGGACCTTGATGAGTCACCTGCTATTTTTTTTTTCTTTCCTCCATTCTCCATCTACTTAGTGAGCACCTGCCGTGTGGGAGGCGGAGGCGCTGTGCCAGGTGCTGGGGACACAGAAGTGACCCAGTTTCGGCCTTCCCTATAGCTTAGTGGAGAGAGCTCTGCAAACAGATCCCTCCCCCTCCCCCGCAGATTTGTGAATACCACTCTGGAGATAGACTCAGTACCTCACCAAGGAGGTCACAGGGGCCTCCCTGGGAGAGCGGGCCACGCTCAGCGGCCTGGGGCCTCTGCTACAGAGAAGGAAGCCTCCTGGGTGTCTCAGGGAAGGAACTATGAAAGGACTTTGCCGTTCTGATCTCTGGACATGCTGCCTTTGAAGTTCATAGCACTGCAAAATGTCGAATGAGTTACAGATAGCCAGGGATGGTGCTTGTGGATAAGCCAGATCAACTTGTACCACCTGAAGATGTGTTTTAGAAATGACAGAGCTGGGTAGGAAGGCAGGATGGTATCTCCAAGCAGTAAAGGAGTTTAAAGCCTGAGTTTTGGTCTCTTTAAATTCCACCTAACCAGGCTAGAGAGATGGCTTAGTGGTTAAGCGCTTGCCTGTGAAGCCTGGTTTGAGGCTCGATTCCCCAGGACCCACGTTAGCCAGATGCACAAGGGGCGCACGTGTCTGGAGTTCATTTGCAGTGGCTGGAGGCCCTGGCACGCCCATTCTCTCTCTCTCTGCCTCTTTCTCTCTCTGTCTGTCACTCTCAAATAAATAAAAACAAAAAAACCAATTCCACCTAGCCCATCTAAGGGAAGGGTGAGCTGAGAGAGGGAAACTTCTGATCCAGGAAGGTGTCTCTAGTGGGTAAGGGCGTTGTGGGCAGGGGTAAAAAGGAAATTCTGAGGGGACAGGGTTGACGAATGTGGCTGGGAAGTGACTGCATATGACAGCCCCAGAGCAGGGTCTCTGCTGTCTGTGCTCAGGACAGGCTGACCCCACCTCTCGACGTGGCCCTGAACCAGGCCTCTCCACATTTAGCCCCCTGCCCCTCAAGACCACTGAGGTAGGGGTTCCTTCTCCTAAGAAAATACCATTCTCTGAGTGACAGCCTCCAGCCACCCCACAAACCAAACCACATGCTCATGCATCTCAGCCCTTACCAGTGTAGTTAGGTGGGCACACACACGCGTAGTTGTTGATCCCATCCACACAGGTGGCATTGTTTTCACAGTCATTATCCTCGCAGTCATCTGGATTAATCTCACACCGTTGTCCCTCAAAGCCCAGGGGACAGGAGCAGCTTAGGAGGTGTGTGTATAGGGAGAAGGCGAGCCAGGGGTCAGGAAGCAGCACCCGTTATAGAGGTAGACAGGAAGGAAGAGGGCAGACAATCCAATTAGGTCTCTTGTATGGACGGAAATCCAAAACAGGGCTTAGGATACACGAGGCTTGAGGACCTGAGCTGGAAGATCTTTCTAAACCTACAAAGTCAGCTGGTCTAGATCCCTGTTTCCAGACAATGTTGGAGCTCCCCTGCCTTTGCTACCACCTCTCTCCTGAAGAAAATTCCCACCAGAGAGGAGGTCTTCTCACTTCACCCCAGCTGGAACTGGTTTCCTGGATATGGTATCAATAAATCCCTGGGGCTGCGTTGGAAACCTCCCTCCCTTTGGCTCCTTGGTAGAGGGTAACCTCCACATCCCAGGACGGTATATTCCAAGGCAGCCTTTCTGGGTTGAGGGGTGGACAGGACATCTTGGCCAAGCTCAAAGCTCTGCAACCAAGTGTCCTGGGAATGGGTCCTAGTTCTCTACTTCGGAGCTGTTTGAGCTTGGGTGCTCGTGGGCATTTACTGAAGTTATCCAAACATAACCCATTGGAGGGTTGCCTGTCGACACGGAGGCGGCTTTAGCTGTAGAGCAAATCAGGGCCTCCTCGGGCTGTCTTCAGAGATGCCACCTCCTTTCCTGCGATTCCTAACCACCCCCCCCCCCCGAGTTCTTTTCAGTCTCTGGGGAGGAGGAGAAGACCCCTCTCTGCCACGACTGTGAGCTCAGCTTAAACACAACCAGGCAGCAGATGCACCTCCTTCTCTGATGTGTCATTTGTCTCTGATGCGGTAAATCTTTTTGAGAAAGCAACCTTACCCTCCCTGAATCCTGCATGACCTTTGTCTTCCTGCCTGACCTTGGTCATACCCCCAGGATCGAGACTGCAAAATAACAGAGGGCTGGTAAAAACTGGGCAGCAGTGAGGGAGCCCGGGGCTGGGAGGTGTGCGGGGTGGTGAAGGTGTAAGTGGGAAGCTGGTGGCGTACTGCGCAAGTGCTTCTGGGAGCTCGCACTCCGGTGGCCCAGGTGGCTGGTGAGGGGTTTCCACTCTCCCTTGAGGGTGGGTCCCGCTTCAGACCCGAGTCCTACGCCTCTGCTTCTGACACTGCTCAGATGTGGGCCGTAGATAAATTCTGCTACACTAGGAGGAAGGGAATTCTGTGGTCCCATCATCCTACTGTTTCCTGACAACCTGATAACCATATCACAAATCCTATACAAGTCCGGGGACACCTGAAGCCTAGGCTTCCGAGAACTATAGCAAAGTCATTCTCATTCGCTCTCTTCTGTGGTTGCGGTGTGGGGATCTGGGCATCACCACGGGCATGGCTTCAGAGTCAGACAGGGGCAGGCGTTCACGGATCTTAAATGCAGAGGCCGACTGCCCGAAGACCAGTTTCTTGAGCTCTTCCTGGGGACTTGGGATTGCCTGGCAGCGGGCAGTGGATGTGGTGGCTGGACAACGGGATAAGCCTTGCTAATGGGGTGGACAGAGGGTGGTGAGGATGCCAGTTTCCCCTGTCTTCACAGAGAACCTCAGAGGAGGAGCACCCATAGGCGAACTGTCCTAGCATGTGTGGGAAGATGCTCCTCTTCCCCGGGGAAGCACCCACAGCTGTGAGCGCCAGCATTTGCCTCACCGCCCTAACATTCGACCTTACTCCCCGAGTCCTGTAGGCTTGGGTCACTTTTTATTTCATGCTGTTTTTTTTAAAAATATATTAAAAATATTATTTATTTATTTGAGAGAGAGAGAGAGAGAGAGAATGGGTATGCCAGGGCCTCCGGCCACTGCAAACGAATGGCAGGTGCATGTGTTGTCCCCCCCCTTGTGCATCTGGCTTACGAGGGTCCTGGAGACTTGAACCGGGATCCTTTGGCTTTGCAGGCAAACGCCTTAACTGCCAAGCCGTCTCTCTAGCCCTCGTGCTAAGTTTTTGAAATAGTTCCAGCTCACAAGAGACTCCTCAAAGGCCAAGATGGAAATGAAATCCCGGGAGACCCACAATCACAGGCAGGGGAACCACCGCCCGGACCTATCTCTGTTCCTTGTTTGTCGAGGGACAGAGCCAAAGTTTTTAGGCCTGGCGTTGCGTTTCCTGGCTGGCGGGGACACGCCCACCTCCCTGGAGCCCGTGGGTTTCTCCTACTCATGTTCTCAGCCTGCAGGGGTCGTGGGCGGCTGGGCTGAGTCCGGGCAGGACAGGAACTCTGTTGAAGTCTCACTTTTCAGGAAGCAGGCCTGGATGGGGCTGGCTTGGCAGTGGGGTGCGTAGGTGGGCTGAGTTCTCAGGGAAAACTTCTTCCCTAGCCCACACAGCAGCCTCTGGCCTGAGGGCTTTTGATAATTAATCGTGGGCAATCTGAGCTCCGATGTTACCCAGAGCCTGGCATCAGGGCAGTATTTTTATTGCCCAGGGACTGCTGTCTAACAGGCTTTTTTTTTGTGTGTGTGGGATTCTCTGGGATCAGTTTTTTCTGGGTTCACAGCTGGGGAAACTGTACATTTGAAAGCTGTTGGGAGGCAGGAAGGAGGCCTAATAGCCCTGACCCTACTCCTTGACAGGGATGAGAAGAACTGAACTAGTTTCTATCTCCTTGTCTTCTTACGACCTTGGCACCAGTGGGTAAAGAGGACTAAAAGTTTGCTCTGGAGACCCAGGAGCCAGAGTTAGGATACGTGACCCAGCCCAGGCCCGATCCTCAGCCTCCTAATTGCTCAGTGGGGACAGTGCCTCCCTCCTGGATAGAGCTGTGAGCTTTAAATGAGATAATGCAGGACTCGTCGCTGCCTAGCATACTGAGTGTGCCACCAGGGCACACAGGTTCAGGGCATTGAAGCTGGTACCTGGATTCAGATCCCTGTGCCAACACTACTCTATAGATCTGGGCAAAGGGTTTAATCCTGTGGCACCCCCGTTTCCTCATCTATACAGTGGCGGTATTTGTAGCCCCCCTCCCTTTGACATCATTCACATACAGCAATGTGTCCAGGCAGTTCTCGGAGGAGAGGGAAGGTGGGGGCTGAGGTCTCACCTAAACCCATCCTTGTGGCTCTCGCTGAGGTGGCAGGTGCCTCCGTGCTGGCAGGGGTTCTGGATGCAGATGTTGATGGGCACAGTACAGTCTTTGCCCTGGGGAACAGATGAGGGAGAAGGGCCTGGTAAGAGAGGTGCTTTGGTGGCTGCCTGCTGTGACCAGGAAAAACCCCAGCATGTTTCCAGCATCTTCTGGGACGGAGCTGAGATGGAGGTGAGGAGACCCCATGATGGGACAAAAGGGAGAGATGACTGCGTCTGGTCACTCCATAGAAGACAGGAGGAATTCTGAGAGGCCGGGTATTCAGGCTCCAGCTTCCCAGAGTTCTTCTCTATCCTAATCTACAGGGCACGGGAATGGACCCAGGGAAATCTGATTTCATGTTCTACTTCCACCTCTTTCTGGCTCAAAAGCCTCTTGACTTCTGACTGGAGGTCTTTGAGAATTGCACTGGAGCTTCCCTATAAGGAAGCACTGTGCATTACGTAACACACTTGCCACACAGAGGCATTTGTAAAGGCTGGGAGATGATATGGCTATTAGTTTCATCCAAGCTTAAATATAAACTACAGCGTGAGCAGGGTGGACCATGGGGTGGGCAAGTAGAACTGTGTCCTAGAAAGTGACAAGCTCCCTCCCCTCCCCCTCCAGAATCTTCTCTGATGGTCTGCAGTGAGGTTTAGGTGTCTGTATTTATTCTAAAGCTTTGCATGGGAACCTAAGGCCAGGCTAAGAACTACTGTGAGATTTGAGTCAAGTGGGGTTTCTTTGTACCAGGCTATCCTGCCAAGGAGTTCTGAGCTGAGAAGCTAATGCGGAGCAGGTGGGGCACATCATGTCATGCAGAGGGGAGCCCCAAGGCAGAGACTGGGGTTGTTAGATACAGCAAATCAGGGGACAGCCCAATTCCTCATAGGCCTCTGGCTCCTGCTTCTCCCCCAGGCTCCACCCAAGCGTGGGCAAGCTGTCCTCTGTGGGACCTGGAAGCACCGGGTCTGGGGAGTATCTGGCGAGTCTATTTCTGGGCCATGGGTTCTGTAACTTGGGTACTTGCCATGTGGGGGTGATCACGGGAGCCCTCCTGCTGCCACTACCACCTGTTCGCCATCTGTCTGAGAAGAGCCTCTCCCATATCCGGCTGCGGCCAGGGCTTGTGATGGCACGGGACTATGGCTTCCTGACTGCGTGGTCATTGCCAACTGAGCCTGGGGCATTGGGCCAGGACAGCCTCCACTGTGGACCCAGAGGCACCTTCTTTCTCTACTATGTGCTGGAGCCTCGGCTCCCTCTCCATCAGCCGGAAGCCATAGGACCTGCCTATCTGGTTCTTTATGTGAGTTCATGCCCTGCACAGAGATTTCTCAGTGGGGAGAAAGAGAGGGAATGTGTAGACTAAGGAACTTTTTTTTTTTTTTTTCCCCTCAGCCAAAGCAGCTCAGGGCCCCTTTCTGAAACTCAGTGTCTGGAATAGAAACTGTAATGTGAATTCTCACTCACATTATTGAGCACATTTTCTATTCCAGGCCTCATGCTAAGTGTTTTATATTCATGATCACATATAATGTTCCCAGGAACCCTATGAGATTGGTACAATTGTTATTACACTCATTTTTACAGATAGGGAAGGCAGACTTGGAAAAGGAGGTAATAGGTCTGAGACGGCACAGCAGTCAGTGAAGCAGGCAGCCAGCAGCTGAGCCTGGAGAGCTGAGTCCAAAATCAGCACCAGGCTTTTCTGGGCCTGATCACGGATTCTACCCTTCTCACAGCCGGGCTCTGGAGCACAGTGGATCCGACCAGAGTCCTGGGTGGCTGCTGTCTGCCTGGAGAAAATGACTAGTTCTTTCTGAGCCTTGTTCTCACTTTCCAGGAAATGGGAATAACACAGGTTAAGTGTCATTAATCCAGATATCTAAAATGCTCAAAACTTGAAACCTTTTAGGGTTGGCATGATACCACAGGTGGTAGAGTCCACCCCTGAGTTCAGGTGACGGGCTGTGGTCAAACTGCAGGTGCAGGAAACATGCTATCTAAATGGCAGACTATGCTATAAGGCATAGAGGAAATGTAAATGAATTCCATGCCTAGTCCTGGGTTCCATCCCACAAGATGTCTTATTTTCTATTTACAAGCATTCCATAATCCAAATACATCTGAAATCTAAGACGCTTCTGGTCCCAAGCATAGGGGATACTTGATCTTTACCTGTCTGATACAAGTTTCTCTTGGGAGATCACAGAACCACAAGTTACCTTGTAGGTAGGTGATTACAGCTCCATAAATAGCAATGATGGTCTCTCTAGGGTCTGAAGCAGGGTTGAGCATGGGAGAAGGATCTGTCAGTACTAACCAGTTTGGGGATGTGTGTATCCATGGGAATGGCACTAGACAGATGGACTATGGAGGGCAAGGCTCTCCCAACCCCTGCCTGTGTCTAGCCTGTGGGTTTTGGGGACCGTTGCAAGGTCCAGCGAACCCAGGCAGAATCCTCTCAAGAGTGGGGAGGGGGTAGCTCCTCCAGCTCTTCAGGTCAAGCACCGAAATCCGGGAAGCAGAGCCCAGCACTTGCAGACATGGTAATTGAGTCTGGAGGTGGAGATTTCTGTCACATGTTTTTGAAAAATAGTCTTCATTGCCAACATCTGGCTCATTAGCCTGATTTAATTCTCTTCAGCTGAATTTTGCTCAAATCCACTAGAACTGTGATGCGTGTTGGCCGTTCTCCTTCAACCCCCCCCACCTTTCATTTTTTTTCTCCCCATTCTGTTGGGCTCGTCTCGCCTTTGACAAGTCGGTGGTGGCTACTGGCTTCTAAGAGAGACCAGGAACAGCTACTGGCTTTGAAGCCTGTTTGCAAGGTGAGGTGGTGAGCTGCTTGGAGACCTCACTACTCAAAGCGGGCTCTTTGGACCATGCTCAGCAGCCCTCGTGAGCTTCTTATGTGTGGCCCATCTCAGGCCTGGCTCCAGGCCTCCCAGAACGGAACCTGTCTTTTAGTAAGATCGCCGCACGATTCTCGTGCATCTTAAACTCAGCCCTGAGACCATGAAGGAAGCGCTCAGAAAAGGAATTAGTTATCTTTCATTTCTCCCCATCTTAGAGCAGTGGGAAGGTAGGCTATGTGAGATGCCTACTGAAGCTGGCACTAATGTAGGAGAAGTGATGCCTCTCAACCTTCTCCCAGCTGTGAGGCTGGGCTAGCTCAAGGGCTCCCACTTACAGGTGGGAGGGCAAAGTGTGTCTGCCAGGGAAGGCAAGGTATAACTGCATCTCAAAAACCTCTGAGGTGGGCCCCAGCATCCTGATAGGCAGACTAAAGTGAAGTCACTGGCCATCACCACACAGCTAGTAAGTGAGAAAGCTGGAGTCCCTCCATGCTTCTCTGAGCAATTCCAGAGGCTGAGTTTCCTCCATTGAACCCATATGAGAAGGTTTCAGTGGACCCTCCCCCACCCCATGCCTGCGTATGCCATTCTGGGCTTCTATGCTAGTTTGAGACCTTGGGCATGGCTGGCTGGCTGGCTTCAATGGGACCCCTTGGGCTCTCTTATCCCAGGCCCATAGATGGCACTCTGACACTGTCTGCTAGAAGCAAGGCTGTAGTGAGAAAGATACCAGGTATATCATCCAGTCCCTCTGCTTGTCAAGTCTGTCGCTGCACAGGTCCCTGGGGACATAGACGCTGTCCTCGTCCCTCGGCCTGTGCAGTTGGTGCATAGATAGGATGGGGTGCAGCTGTAAGTCTGGGCTCTCCTAGAAGGTTGGAGCCTGGAGGGTCGTAGCAAAGCAGACTAAGCTGCAGCTTTATCAGCCCCAGTGAACTGCGAGGGGATTCGCTGTCCAGGAACCTCTCCAAGAGAAACCAAGTTGGTTTTAGAATCATATAGTCCCGGGCCATAATCCCAACATTAGTAGGGACTGTGGGACAATGAGTCCAGTCCTATGAGCATTCTGATGCCCAGGGGCTCCACATCTGTAAGATGAATATCATTATGTCCATTATGCAAGGAGAAAGGGTGGGTTAAATGTCTAGCAGAGGGCATGGCACATAGTCAATACATCTCCGCAGGAGGAGCATAATCTTGGATAACAGGGTCAGACACATGGGGTCCCACTCTGGAGCCAGGACAAAGGCAGCCTGGGCATGAGTGGCAGGTGGGGCCTCCTGCCTTACCTTGTAGCTGTAGGGGCAAGTGCAGTGGTACTGCTCCACAGGGTCCGGAGTGCACGTGCCATTGTTCTTGCATGGACTGGACAGGCAGGCATTGCACTTGGCCGCGATGTTGATGTCCACTGGCCCTGGGCAGCAAAACCACAGTGTTGGGGAGAGCTCTCTGAGCAAGCTCATTGTCACACCTCCCTTCTTCCCCTCTGCTTTGGCCCATCCTCCTCTCTAGTCCCAGAGGGCAGCTGGCTCTCTTAAGGCAGCACACACAGTCTGGCTAGGGTCCCGTCAACTGAACCACTGTCCAGTGAGTAAAAACCACGGTAGAACGTCACATGGAAGCACTTCTGCAATCAAATCAATTACTAGAATTAGCCTGATCCGATTTGGGTGCTAATCTGCAAACAATGCAGTATAATGAGACCTCTCCTGTGGGTCTCTTTTCTTACTCCAGGAAGCTCTGGAAGCAGGCTCTATTTAGACCTTCTCCTTCTTTGCCCCCAGACACCCTTCCCCGTAGAATAGTCGGTCAGGCTAAGGAAGGCTGCCAGGGTCACACACACACAGAGACATCCTCCCTGCAAAGCTCCTGCAGGTAATGACCCCTGTGGATGACACTGCAGGTCATGATGCTGACGCTGTGCTTGGGGGACACTTGGCACTTTGCATCCATGGCAGTTTCAACCATTCCCTGCTTTCTTGGGGCTGATAGGAGGTCACAGTTCCCACACAGTGCTGTGCAAAGGGGGCTGTGCCAGCTCTGAGCCTGACCCCTAATAAATACACAGATATACAGGCCCTGACTTAATGTCAGGACTTGGAATGATCTAGAACTACCAGTCCTCAGCCTGGAGATGAGTTGAAATTGATTCTGGGGGAGATGACAGTTTGTGGGTTGATGAATAGGAGGGCCTGAGGGAGATCCTGGACCAGCAGGTCTAACCTGGGCTTACAGACCATCTGTGTGGCTTGCCTGGAACTGAGAACGTTCCTGGGACCCAGAGATTTCAATGCTGAAACCAGAAAGGTTTTGAAAAATCAGGACAAGTTTGCCTCTCTATGCTACACCCAGCCAAAAGTCCCCTGCCCAGTCTGAACCTCAGACCAAATGAAGCAAACGCGAGATAGCGAGGCTCAGAACTGGCATTGTTTTGATAGCACTGAGGATCCAAGCCAGGCCTCGCATATGCTAGGCAGGTGTTCTACCTGGACGCATCCCCAGACTGGTTGGGACCAGTAAGTTTTAAAGCTCCTTGGGTGATTCCAGCATGTGCGATCAGGATTCAGAACCACTATTCTAAGGCTACCTGAGTTTTTAGTAGCAGATCAGATGTCTCAGTGGCAGGAAATAGAAAATTAAAATTAGCTTTAAATCGATGGGATGTTTTTCTGCTTTTGGCAAAAGTGTGAGACACTGAAGTTTAAGAGGTAAATAAAATACAAACAAGAGTCTAAGAGACAAGAAAGGGACATTAGAAGGCAAATGTGCATGCAAATGGAAAGTAAAATTATGAAATTAAATCCTGGATGTGCAAAATTCAAGACAGACAGACAGACAATAAAAGAGACAGGTATTTTTTTTTAATCTTTTGAATATCTATGGCTAAAAAATCAGATGAAATAATGAGGGCATCTAATGAAAGGCACTCAAAAGTACAAATGAAAATGTAAGTTGATTATCTTCCTTTTTGGAAATCAGTTCAGAAATACATTTGAAAATCATGTATTTTTGGTTTCTATTATTCCTTTTCTTTTTCATTTAATTTTTTTATTGAAAACTTTATGAACCCATTTCAAATTTGTCAGATTCCCCTTGGGTTATACTGTTAGGTCCCCTCCTTCTCATTCTACTGAGGGTCCTCCTCTGTAGGGTTATTGGTAATCACTGTGGTGTCATGAATGCACCAGTTGCTTTTGGTGGAAGGGAATAGTGCCTCCCAGTACACCTTCCCACTCTGTGGCTCTTACATTCTTTCTTTATCTTTTATTTTATTTATTTGAGTGATAGAGAGGCAAAGAGGCAGAGAGAGAGAGAGAGAGAGAGAGAGAGAGAGAGAGAGAGAGACACACACACACACACACACACACACACACACACACACACACACACACAGAGAAAGAGAGAGAGAGAGAGAAAGAATGAATGAGAATGGGCAAGTCAGGGCCTCTAGCCACAGCAAATGAACTCCAGTTGTATGTGACACCATGTGCATCTGGCTTACATGGGGAATTGAACCTGGGTCCTTAGGCTTCACAGGCAAGTGCCTTAACTGCTAAGCCATCTCTCCACCTCCAAATTTTTATTTATTATTTATTTGCAAGGAGGGGGAGAATGGGCACATCAGGGCCTCCTGCCACTGCAAACAAACCCCAGATACATGCATCACTTTGTGCATCTGGCTTTATGTGGGCACTGGGGAAGTGCCATGAGGCTTTTCCAGCATCTTTAACTGCTGAGCCATGTCTTCATCCTTCTTACATTCTTTCTGTCTATTCTGCAATGTTCCCTGAGCCTTGAAGGGTGTGTTATTAGTCTCCTTTAGGGTGGAACTCTCGGAAACCTCTGATTTTCTGCTTTAATGTGACTCAGTAACTTCTATTTCTATATCTAAGGATATAATGCCCAATAGAGAACTACCTTCATGGAATCATCATAAGGAAAAAATGGAAATTCTCTAAAGTATGCAGGTGAGTAGGGAGGCCAGAGCCTGAGGACAACCTCAGCTATAATCCTTCAGGCACACTGTTGACCTCTTTATTTTTTAATTTTTTTGTTTATTTTTATTTATTTATTTGAGCAACAGAGAGAGAGAAAGAGGCAGAGAGAAAGAGAGAGAGAATGGGCGCACCAGGGCTTCCAGCCACTGCAAATGAACTCCAGATGCATGGGCTACCTTGTACATCTAGCTAACGTAGGTCCTGGGGAGCTGAGCCTTGAACCGGGGTCCTTAGGCTTTACAGGCAAGCGCTTAACCACTAAGCCATCTCTCCAGCCCAGTAAAACTAATCTTTAAAGAGGTGAAATGAAAGGCTAGGAAGATAGCTCAGTCAGCAAAGTGCTTGCCATGCAGTCATGTGGACTAGTTATATAAAATGCCAGGCATTGCAAGACATGCCTGTAATCACAGCACTGTGGAGGCAGAGACAAGAAGATCCCTGGTGCTCATTGGCTAGTCTAGACTAAATGGTGAGCTTTAGGCCAATGAAAGACGCTGTCTCAAAAAGAGGTAGACAGGGGCTGGAGAGATGGCTTAGCAGTTAAGCGCTTGCCTGTGAAGCCTAAGGACCCCGGTTCAAGGCTCAGCTCCCCAGGACCCACATTAGCCAGATGCACAAGGGGGCGCACGCATCTGGAGTTCATTTGCAGTGGCTGGAGGCCCTGGCGCGCCCATTCTCTCCCTCCCTCCCTCCCTCTCTCTCTCTCTCTCTCTCTGCCTCTTTCTCTCTCTCTCTGTCATTTTCAAATAAATAAATAAAAATGAACAAAAAAAATTTAAAAAAAGATTAGCTCTTCTAAGCTCGGCATGGTGGTGCACACCCTTAAGCCCCACATTTGAGAGGCAGAGGTAGGAGGATTGCTGTGAGTTTGAGGTCAGCCTGGGACTACAGTGAGACTCTATCCTGAAAACAAACAAACAAAAAAGATTAGTTTTTCTAAACATTTTACATGAGGGTAATAGGAAGGTCTTATGCATAGAAGTGTCAGAGAACTAAAATAATCTGACACATGAGAAATAAGAGCAAAGTAAGATGACATAAAAGCAAGCTTAACATAGATCCTGCCGTGTCAGACCTCAGGAGTGGCTTGCTATGATAAGGTGCAGTCTGTCAAGCTCACATTTGCTTAGCAGGAGTGGGACAGGAATAAGAGACGGTAATGGAGGTAAACATGATAAAACTCCATTATGTACCTATATGAAATTGTCTAAAAATAGATTAATTTAAAAAAATCACATTGCTGCTGGACCATGGTGGTGCATAGATTTAATCCCAGCATTCTGGAGGCCAAAATAGGAAGATCACTATAAGTTCAAGGCCACCCTGAGACTACAGAGTGAATTCCAGTCAGCCTGGGCTAGAGCCAGATCCTACCTTGAAAAACAAACAAACATAAAAACAAAACAAAAATTATTTTGCAAAAGATTTGCTTTAGTAAAGTGGGAAAATGAGAATCATGTTGGGTGAAGAATGCACAGCAGACATTGTCAATCACGTAAGAGCACCCTCCGAAGGAAGCCAGTGAGAAGCACGGCCAGCCCTCCATGGTTCTGGGCCTTGTCTTTGCAGCTTCTCCACCCACAGATTCAACCAACCACAGGTCAAAACTATGTGGAATGGGCTGGAGAGATGGCTTAGTGGTTAAGGCGCTTGCCTGTAAAGCCTGAGGACCCATGTTCTACTCTCCAGATCCCACGTAAGCCAGATGCACAAAGGTGAGGCAAGTGCAAGGTTGCATATGCCCGCTAGGTGGCGCAAGAATCTGGAGTTTGATTTCAGTGGCTGAGGCCCTGGCGTGCCAATTCTCTTACTCTCCCTCCCCCCTCCTTTCTCTCTAAATATATATATCTATGGAACAAAATTGTGTCTATACTAACCATATGTAGACTTCTTTTTGGTCATTCTTCCCTAAACAGTGTACTGTAACAAGTTTTTACATCATCTGCATTGTATCATAAGTAAAGACAAAGTATATTGTAGGATCTGCCTAGGTGATATGTAAATACAACGTCATTTTATATAAGAGACACGAATACCCTCGCATTTTGGTTTTGTGGAGGGGTGTCATTCTGAAACCAACTCCCCATGGATATAGAGAAATGGGTGTATGAAGAAACAACACAGAGGCGGGGGGGGGAGGGGGTTGGAGCTCAGTAATCAGGTGTGCATTCTGCATGCTTAAGGTCCTAAGTTCAATCCCAGCACACACACAAAAATACCAAAGAGCCCTGGGGGAGAGAATGACAAACGACTCTTAGATGTACGTGCATGTTCATTTCAGCATCTGGGCTTCTGTGTGACCCACAGGATATGATAGGCTGTGATTTTAAATATCATAACTGCTGGGCTGGAGAGATGGCTCAGTGGCTAGAGCACTTGCTTGTGAAGCCTAAGGACCTAGGTTCGATTCCCCAGTACCCATGTAAGCCAGATGTACAACATGGCACATGCATCTGGAGTTCATTTGCAGTGGCTAGAGGCCCTGGCATGCCCATTCTCTCTTTTTCTCTCTATCTGCCTGTCTCTCTCTCTCTCTCAAATAAATAAATAAAATAATTTTTTAGAAAAGGTCACAACTGTTGAGATGTCCACCTCTGATGGGCTGTTGGAGACATAGTAGACCCCGTAGGGGGCAGGGGCATGGGGGGCAGCACCTACCTTTGCACTGGAACCGGTGAGTAGGGGTGGTGAGCAGGAGCCTGTCAGCCATGGGCTCAGGGCTACTGCATCGGGCAATGCCAGGCTCCTTGTACCCGGCCTTCACCCACTCTGATAACCAACGAAGACTGCAGTCACAGTGGAGTGGGTTGGTTCCCAGGGCCCTAAGAGGCAGAACAGAAAGTTAGGTCTTCGGATCAGCCTGGCCCACAGACTCTCTATCTGTGACTCCCTTGAAGAGCAAGGTTGTCAGAGTTTGGCTGGATCAGTCCATCTGTGATGAGCACACAGGATCTGCTTCTACGTTTATTTTTTGCCATTAGTCTCCACTTAGTACAGTGTCACCACTGCTTCCATGGCCTTTACATTCTGTGACGTGTCACGAGGCATGCCGAGGTGGTTTAAATTATACAGGAGGGAGCGTGGGGTTCCATGCAATACCATCGACTTTATGTGAGAGGCATGAGCATCGATGGGTGGGCGGTCTCCACAGGGTTCCTGGAGACAGGTCCCTGTGGATATGCAGGGACAGCTGTGTATGTGTGTGTGAAGAACGAACACACATCAAGGGTGTGGTGGTTCGATTCAGGTGTCCCCCATCAACTCAGGTATTCTGAATGCTAGGCTCCCCAGCTGATGGCAATTGGAAATTAATGCCTCCTGGAGGCAGAGTGTTGTTGGGGGCGGGCTTATGGGTGTTACAGCCAGTTTCCCCATGCCAGTGTTTGGCACACTCTCCTGTTGCTATTGTCCACCTTATGTTGGCCAGGGGGTGATGTCCACCCTCTGCTCATGCCATCGTTTTCCCTGCCATCATGGAGCTGCCCCTTGAACCTGTAAGCCAAAATAAACCTCTTTTCCCCACAAGCTGCTCTTGGTCAGGTGACCTCTACCAGCAACGCGAACCTGATGCAACAGAGTTGTTCACAGTGATAACACTGTTACTACGTACTGTCATGTCGTGTTTGGAGTGAATGCATGCCAGGGAGGAAGAGGCTACTTACAGGTGGGAAAGGGATGTCAGGTCGTTGAAGGAGCCTTCAGGAACACTGGAGATGTCGTTGCCATGCAGGGTTCTGAGGCAAAAAGGACCAGGTCATAGATGATTCTCAGTGACAGTCTGAGCACTGTCTCAACCCAGCCCAGCCCCACTTCTCAGATTCCCAGAGCCACTTGCTGGTCGTAGTGGCTGCTGCCCCTTTGTTGCAGATGCATGGGCATTGCTCTGCCCAGCTCAGCAGCAGAGGCAGAGGGGCTAAGAGCTTGGGGGGGGGGGAGAGGAAGAGATATGTTAAAACCTCATGGACCTAGGATGGAATCAGAAATCAGTTCCTGTTCATGGGGGAACATGGATGGGGGAAGTTACTTTTTTGGCCTTCTATTTTTGCATCTGAAACATGGAGAGCCATAATTTAACTAATATGACCACTAGAGTTTCAAAGATGTTGTATGTTTTTCTTTTTTAATATTTTATTGGGGGCTGGAGAGACGGCTTAGTGTTTAGGGCACTTGCCTGCAAAGCCAAAGGACCCCGGTTTGATTCCCCAGTATCCAAATAAGCCAGATGCACAAGATGGCACATGTGTCTGGAGTTTGTTTGTAGTGACTGGAGGCCCTGACATGCCTAGTCTCTCACCCCTTCTCTCTCTCTCTCTTTAATAAATAAATACAAATAAAATTAAAAATATTTTATTGGGGGCTGGAGAGATGGCTTAGTGGTTAAGGCATTTGCCTGCAAAGCCAAAGGACCTCGGTTTGATTACCCAGGACCCATGTAAGCCAGATGTACAAGGGCGCGTATGAGTCTGGAGTTTGTTTGCAGTGGCTGGCGGCCCTGGCACGCCCATTCTCTCTCTGCCTCTTTCCCTCTCTCAAATAAGTAAATAAAAATAAAATATCAAAAAAAAATTTACTGGGCTGGAGAGATGGCTTAGCAGTTAAAGCATTTGCTTACAAAGCCAAAATACCCAGGTTCAATTCCCCAGTGCTCACGTAAGCCAGATGCACAAGGTGGCACCTGCATCTGAAATTTGTTTGCAATCTGGAGGCCCTGGAGTGCCCATTCATATTCTCTCTCTCTCTCACACACACACAAATAAATAAATAAATAAATAATATTTTATTTATTTGCAAACAGAGAGAGATAGAAGAGAGACAGAAAGAATGGGTGCACCAGGGCCTCCAGCTGCTGAAAACTCCAGATGCATGAGTCACTTTATGCATCTAGCTATACATGGCTACAGGGGAGGTGAACCTGGGTCATTAGGCTTTAAAGGCAAAGCCTTAACCACTGAGCAGTCTATCTAGCCCCCCCCCCACTTTTTTATATAAAAAAACTATGGTTAGTAGTGAATATTCTAGAGCCATGTTGCTTATATTCAGACCTGGTCTCTGGCACTTCCCTGCTGTGAGACCTTGGGCAAAATGACTTACCCTCTCCTGAGGCTGTTTCTAATTGTCAAATGAAAACAAACACGCTTAAGATTTGCCATAGAAGGTTGTGCTTGATGTGTTAAACTATGCAGAGAGAACCTGGCATTTTCTAAGTGCTAAATGAGGAATGCAAGGCTCTAGTACAAATCAAGGTGCTTAATAAATTGGCTTCCTTCATGTGCTCCTAAAGAGACCTTAGGTGGGTTGAACAATGCTATCAATCCCAGAGCTGGTGGTCCAAAGAGGTGACCCCCAGCTCTGAGGGTTCCCTGTAGCCAGATCTTGTCTTTAAGGTAGAGGGCTTAGCATCAGCCACACACACACATGAGTCTACCACATGCACATGTCTGAATACATCTTCTGGAGGCAAGTTCAGGGCCAGGCAACCTGCTTGGTTTTCATTATGCTTCTGTCTAGCTATTCTTAAGTCACAAAGTGCTGGTACACACTGAGCCTTCAACAGATGCCTGGGGTGTTACTGTGCCCAAGGAAACCAGACCCGATCTACAATGCAGGGACTCTAGCCTCCATTAATGGATACACCAGCAGCTGCATAAAAACACATCCAAGTGGGTAAGTCCCCTTGGGTCTAGTCTGAAATGGTGGAGAGAAACTCTGACGGTGACTGATGGGCATCGTCAACTGCTGGTGACAAAGCACCCTTGTGGGTGAGGACTGAGAACTTAAATGCAGGTGCTAACAAAATGAGGTGGTTAGTGCCCAGCGGCCAGGCACAAACAGCATGGCATCTGAAGAACCTGCTCTCGGGCTTCTGTTCTGCTGAATTAGCCTGTCCTGGTTCTTCAGCTGAAGGAGAGATGGGTTCAATTGCGCAGACTACAGGATGGGCTCTTTTTGGTTCAGTGAAGATGTAAGAAAATGCAGATTTTTGAGCCTCATTACCTCCTGTGGGGCTGGGTGGAACCCAAGGGTCTAGAGGTCCCTAGATTTGACAGTGGGGCTGGTCCATGGGCTATACTTAAGGGGACAAACTGTTAGGACCTAAGTTTTTTTTTTTCCTATAGTTTAAGGCAATGGCTTCACTTCCCTCTTCCTATAAAATAACTTTCCTGCCTTCCTTTGTCCTTTCTTTCTTCTTGTCTCTTTCTTCTTCCCTTTCTTCCTCCCTATCTTTTTTCCTTTCTCTTCTTTTTCTTCTCTTTTCCCCTCACTCTCTTCCTTCCTCCCTCCCTCTCCTTTTCTCTACTTTTGCTTTATTCCTTTCTTTCCCTCCCTCTCCTTTCTTCCTTCCTGTTTTCTTCTTCTCTTTCACTCCCTCTCTTCTTCCCTTCCTCCTTCTTTCTCCTTTCTGCCACACTGGGGATGGCATTCTACCTCTAAGCTCCACTCCAGCCTCTTTTTTCTCTTCTTCCTCCTCATAGTGGCCCTCCATTGTCATCTCTATTTTTCGGATGCAATCCACAGGGGGAAAGCTGTCCTTAAGTCTTAGGGAGCCTGGGCTGGAGAGATGGCTTAGCAGTTAAGGCACTTGCCTGCAAAGACAAAGGACCTAGGTTCGACTCTCCAGTACCCACATGAGCCAGATGCACAAGTGGGGGTGCACACATCTGGAGTTTGTTTGCAGTGGCTGGAGGCCCTGGCACACCCATTCTCTCTCTCTTTATACCTGCCTATTTCTGTATCTTTCTCTCAAACAAATAAATAAAAGTAAAATATTTTAAAAAATCTTAGGGAGCCTAAGATGGTGAGTGTTCCTCCAATGAATGCTCACCTCAGCTCCCAGGAAGTTCCTTCCTAGCCTGCTCACCAGCCTCTATTTCATGAGGTTGTTTATGAATCACTTGGACCTGCCTGCTACTGGCTTTGAAGACTTCCTTGATTTGTGCTGTTTCAAAAGCTACCTGGCTCCACTGTCAATCATTTCTGAATGGGGCTGCCTCTCCCAGGCATGCTCTAAATTAAAAACACTCAGTGACCCAAAGGCAGCTTTGGCATGATGACATCTGCAAGTCCTGCTCCTGTTTACTGTGAGCCGTGCTGCTGAGGTCTCCGAGAACTGCAGAGGATTGGAGCTGTGTCTGACTGTGGCAAGGCTAAAGGAATCTTCCCAGAATGTAGCCTCTTGCTTCTGGACTGGTCTGCATGAGACTCTAGCATGCATACCACCATCCTCAGCAGTGGCAGAGAGATGGACAACTGTGTCTTCCCAGGAACCACTGAGTCAGTGCCCATTCCTTTCTCATCCCTTTTCCCCTTACAGCTCATTGGAACTGACCTTGGCTAGCAGCTCTCACAGCATTACCCAGACAGAGTGGCAGCCTGCAATGATGTATCCCACTTATTTCTCAGGCAGCGGCGAGACACATGACTCCTGGCTAGGACTGGCGAGGAGATCAAGCCTTTGAGATCTTTGTCCCAAGTACTCCATCCCACCTCATCCTTTACCTTTGATCACAAGAAGAAAATACTTCACTTTTCTTTTTTTTTGAGGTTGGGTCTCACTCTAGCCCAGGCTGACCTGGAACTCACTATGTAATCTCAGGGTGGCCTCAAACTCACAGCAATCCTCCTACCTCTGCCTCCTGAGTGCAAGGATTAAAGGCTGCACCACCATGCCTGTCAACACTTTTAAAAAACACATTTTAAAATATTTTATTTATTTTGAGAGAGACAGAGAGAGAATGGGCGCACCAGGACCCCCAGCTACTGTAAACAAACTCTAGATGCACACACCACCTTGTGCATTTGGCTTTATGTGGATACTAGGAAATCAAACCAGGGTCCTTTGGCTTTGCAGCCAAGCACCTTGACTGTTAAGCCATCTCTCTAGCCCAACACTTCACTTTTTTTTGGTTTTTCGAGGTAGGGTCTCACTCTGGTCCAGGCTGACCTGGAATTAACTCTGTAGTCTCAGGGTGGCCTCGAACTCATGGCAATCCTCCCACCTCTGCCTCCCGAGTGCTGGGATTAAAGGCGTGCGCCACCACGCCCGGCTCCAACACTTCACTTTTAAGTTGCCCATACCCCGCTAATCTTCAAGAAGAGTCTGACATGAGTGGGGACATGAAGTAGGTCAGGCTGGGGAAGAAGGTAGAATGTGATGGAAAACATGCTTCAGGTGCCGGACACAGAAGCCAGCTGGATCCGAGATGGAAGCCATCTCCCTGCTGGCCAGCTGTCATCGTGCTGGAAGGTGCTATGCTGGCTGCTAGGGGACAAAAGTTACCCACAGTCTTAGCAAGTAGTGGATCCTGTGAACCACACAATCAGCCAGCTAGGTGGTGCCTCTGGTTGCAATAGTTATGAGAGTAACCAATCGCTGCCTGATTAGAGTTGAAGCCCACTCAGTGGGAGGGAGTTCATGCCTGGTTCTGAAGACCGAGTCAAAAGCCTATTGGCTTGGGAAGATATAGGCCCCAGAGGGGAGCTATCACTATTGTTTGGTTAAAGGGTTGAGCCCATCAAATTGCCTTCTCCATGTGTATGTTTATGTTTATGGTAATAGGATGGAAATATGATCATGATTATGATATGTTCACTTATTAAAATTCCCAATAAATTTTTAAAAGCAATACCTACACAAGATCCTCATAATTGGAGAAAAAGATGATGACATCAAATTAAAAGAAAGACTAATAGAGAGAGGGAGAGGATATGATGGAGAGCAGAGTTTATGAAGGGGAAAGTGGGGGAGGGAAATACCATGGTTTGTTGTCTATAAGTATACAAGTTGTCTATACACATACATATACATATATATAAAACATGGTAGAAAGACCTGATGGTTAGGATCCCCAGGAGACAAATATTTCAGTCTTGGTTCACTGTGTAGCAGTTTGGTTACATTCTTACTTCTCCTACCTCACAAGCCATGCTCCAGCCACAGTTGTTCCTATAAGTGTCCAAACACACTTGTCCTTTTTGACTTCAGGGACGCTGTGTAGGTCATTCACATTCTCTATGCTTGTAACATTCTTCACTTCTCCCCACTTAGATGAGCCCCACGGCTTCCTGGTCTCAGCCTTGGAAGCAGAAGTTAAGGAGTGGCTCTGCAAGCAAACAGTCCTGGGTTCAAATCCCGGACACGCTTGGAAAAGACCCTTAGTCTCGCTCAGCTTCAGTGTGCTCATCCTCGGGATGGGGACAATAGCGTCACGTTCTTCATAGAGTGAAGAGCATCCATGACAATGTGACTGAGGCACTTACTCTTGTGTGCGGTGCATGGCGAAGGCTTCCAGATGGCCATGGTGTCAGTCCTGCAAGGGTTTCCCTTTCAGAGCCTTGAGGCCGGCCAGGACTGGGTGATGTGCCTTCACCATGTCCCCTGGCTCTTCTCCCGGATGCTCGCTGACTTCACTGTGCTTCGTCTGGATGTCAGCGACCCTGACTCACTCACTGCTTGACCTGTATTGCCATCACTGCCTGTGGCCAGTCCACAGCAGGCCACAATAAGACAACAATCACAAGCGAGTTGCTAAACCTTTTAACTTGCTATTCTTATAAGTGACAAGTTTGGATGGGAAAATTTCCAAGACTTTCTCTTCATTGCTAACATTGTAGCTAGTTTTCATTTTGTTTATGTAGGTCTATTATGGGGTGGGTGTGTGTGATGTGGGGCCATATGCTTGCCTGTGGTGGGGGGTGCTTGCCTGTGGTGGTGGCCAGAGTGGAACATAGAGCAGAACATTGGGTGTCCTGTTCCATCGCTCTCCTGTCTGCTCTTGTTTTTTTTTTTTCTTAAATTTTTTGTTATTTTTATTTATTTATTTGAGAGCAACAGACAGAGAGAGAAAGAGGCAGATGGAGAGAGAGAATGGGGAGAATGGGCATGCCAGGGCCTCCAGCCATTGCAAATGAACTCAGACATGTGCGCCCCCTTGTGCATCTGGCTAACGTGGGTCCTGGGGAATCGAGCCTCGAACTGGGGTCCTTAGGCTTCACAGGCAAGTGCTTAACTGCTAAGCCATCTCTCCAGCCCTCTGCTCTTGTTTTGAGTCGGAGTCTCTTTACTGACTCTGGAGCTTGTGGGACTCTGATGATTCATGGGTCTCTGCTTCCCTGTGGGGCAGGGGTCACAGGTGTGCACAGCTATTTGTGTGGGATCTGGAGGTTTGAACTGTTGTGTTTTCAAGTCCCCTCAGCCTCTCCTGCTTGCACAGGAAGTAGGCTTAACAGCCGAGTCATCTCTCAGTCTCTAACTAAATGTTAATCTATTTATTTTTTAGTTATTTATTTTGGTTTTTCGAGGTAGGGTCTCTCTCTAGCTCAGGCTGACCTGGAATTCACTCTGTAGTCTCAGGGTGACCTTGAACTCATGGGGATCCTCCTACCTCTGCCTCCCCAGTGCTGGGATTAAAGGCGTGTGCCACCACGCCTGACTTAATCTATTTATTTTTACTTTGGAAGTTTCCAAGGGCCATGCCTGCCCTACAGTCTGGAAGCCTCAAGAAGCTACTTTCAACTCAACAGCATGCTGTCATGTTCAGAGCTGGTCAGAAGTGGACTGGTGAGGCAGTGAGCTCTTTGGAAGGTAAGCGAGCCCAGGGCAACGGGAGCCCTTTCTGGGGACATTGTCAGGAGCTTCACACTGTCAAGAGAGCTTCATGGGTACAAATAGCAGTCTTTCTTGGCAGCAAGGAGCTGAAAGTCTGGAAGAGGGTGAACGACGGTCCCAGGCACTTCCTCAGGAGTACGTGCTAGGGTGGCCTTCCTTGTTCTAACTGATTCCAGGAGCCCCTGTGCGGGCTGAGAGTGACAGTCATGATCACACACATATAAGGCGTGTGGGGCAAAGATCCAGGAGCATATAGGGCCTTAAAGAAGAACACTAGTAACCACAAGCATGTCTTCTACTTGCTATTTTAGGTTAGGACAGAAGTAGACAGAACATTATTTGGGTCTCGCCATGTTTTTTTTGCTCAGGGAACCTGGCCACTCTCCCATCCCATTCTCTGAAATGTATTTACCTTCACCTGCCATCACACAGAGCCACACATACAGAAACACACAGAGAAACACACATATAGGCACACATTCAGACACACACACACACGCACACACACACAGACACACATACACACACACACCCTCGATCTCACTTCTTTTACCTTATGTTGTTGGATTTTGTCCCTCACTAAACTTTGATGCTTGTCCTCCTTGTACCAAACACCAAGCGTCTGGGCTGGACACATGGCTAAGCTGTTAAGGTGCTTGCCTGCGAAGCCTAAGCACCCATGTTCAACTCCCCAGATCGCACATAAGCCAGATACAGAAGGTTGTATATGCATCTGGAGTTCAGTTGCAGTGGCCAGAGGCCTTGGCACACCAATTTTCTCTCTCTCTCTTTCTTGCTCATTAAAAACAAACAAACAAAACTCCAAGCATCTCTGAATCTGTGGTGGTTTGAATCAGATGCCTCCCATAAACTCACGTGTCCTGAATGTTTAGTCCCTCCAGCTCACAGCAATTGACGAGGTGGAGGTGGAGCCTTGCTGGAGGGGGTGCATTGCTGGGGACAGGCTTTGGGGTGTTCCCCTTTGCCAGAACTTGACTCACTCTCTTGCTGCTACTGTCCACCTGCTGTGGCAGAGGTGATGTCCAGCCTCTTCCCATGCCACACTTTCCCCTGCCCTTTAGATTGGTGTATTCTCCTTGACACTGTAAATCTGAAATCAATCTTTTTTCTCCCATAAGCTGCTTCTGGCCAGGTGTTTGTCTCGGCAACAAGATCTAAATGCAGCAGTGTCTCTGAAGTCTTCATCAAAATCTGAATCTTCAGAAATGAGGAAAATATACACATGCTCAACTGTGACTGCAGATGAGGTTGTTCCCGGCTTTCCAAACGCATCTTTTCCTCAGCTCCTCAGTTATCAGCCTGTTGTTCTTTCCCATTACCTTGCCCTCCCTTGTTACGAAAATGGTTTTACATTAGCAGCCAGCTACCTGCCATTCTTTTACTTGTTCCCTTATAGCTTTTCAATAAATGCTTACAAAATAGAATGAGGCCGGCTTTCTTTTTCCATGTTAACATTAAGTAGTAAACCCGACCCCACGCTGCCATCTAGTTTTTATCTTTAGCTCTTTTAATAATCGTACTTTATTGACTACTGGTGCCATAATTTCCTTAAGCATTTCCCCACAGTGGCCCTTGTATGTCATATTTAAAATTTAGGTTAAAAACTAACAATGCAACTAGGACCCCGATTTATAGGACTTTCCCCTCACTTTGGGTTACTTTTCAAACATACATCCCTCCATGTGCACTTACTGGGAGGAAGGATGCAAATACCATAAAAGAAACATAGCCTGTAAACCTTTTTATTTTTCCTGAATTGGCCCTTATGCAGAAAATAGCTGCTCCCCACTGAGGCGCTTGGTTGGACTGACAGGGTTAAGATCTCTTTTTTACCGATGAGATTCAATGACTTTAACATGATTGTGCTAAAAGCCTCCCGACTTGTAAGAAGCTTACTGCAGCACGCTACGCTACGTGAAGACGTGCACTCCTGGTGAGCTAATCGTGGTGGTCAGGCTGTGGCGGCCATACAGGTGTGGGGAAGGGAGAACTCTGAGCAGGCTGGCAATGCTCGCCATTATCCTGGTAGACAGGCAGATATGACTGCTTCTTTCTTCCCTTGGCCCCTCGAACTGACCCAATCACAAGTACTTTAATTCACAGAGATCCCCTTAAAAGCAGCAGGTCCACCAGGCATGGTGGCGCGCGCCTTTAATCCCAGCATCCAGGAGGCAGAGGTAGGAGGACCACCAAGAGTTCAACTCTCTGGCAGCCAGCCACACCCAGAATCATTAAACTGGGATGGCAGACAGCCGGTGGGGATGGATGGGGTTCTGTGGGAGATGGTCCAGCTTTAGGCCCAGGCCAGCGAGACAAGCCCATCCACTGTTGTGCTCAACTGGAAATAGGGAAATGGTTCTGCTGATGTTTCTATTCTGAAACTCCCCAGAGAAGGCGGGCAATAAGTGAGTGACAATAACAGATTGTGCTCTGTCAGCGCAGGCATTTCTTTGCCCCCAGAGAATTGATTTTTAATAACAGTGCAGGTGACATGTGGCAGGAGTTGTCGCTGACATGGGTGTTTTGTGGACTTCAATAAATCACATCAGCCCAGAAGACTCCGGGAACGGCCCAGACTTGTTGGGTGCTATTTACGGATGGCTGAGACCGGGAAGAGTCCCGGGGCTCAAAGTCGGGAGACTGGACTCTGCTTCCTCCTGACTCTTGGAGCTGCACAGTTACTTCACCAGCCATGCCTCAGTTTCCCTATCTTTAAAATGGGCATTGTCCTCTTGAGCTTAGAGCACTGTTGCAAAAGGTGAGGAGAAGGCATAGCTAAGCATTGTCCCATTAAACATGTGGATCTCTGCGGTAGTAATCATGGGCTAGCGAATAGAGAAGCTGACAGACTTAGGTGAGAGTATCTGGCGTCCCTGCATTCATGAGAGGATTCAATCAATAGTCCAGCACCTTTCCTTTCTAACAAAATAGGTACAAGGGATTGTACTTAGTGCGGTAGTTCAGGTCCAAAAGGCAAGCACCACATGTTCTCTTACATGCACACCCTTGCTTTGGATTGTAGATTTGTATATTTAAGTTGGAATAAGTGTCTGCAGAGGCCAGGACTGCTAGAAAGAAGCCACTGGATAGGGGTGGAGATGTGGAGGGTAACGGCAGCACGTACGCGATATGAAAGCACAGGGAAGAATATGGTGGGAAGGCCTAAGTAGGGATGGGGTTGGGGGGTTATTGGGAAAGGTGGAGATGTGAGCAGGGAGAGTTAACCAAAACTAAGAACCTATGGAAAAGCCATATGGAAACTACTACTTTGTAAGCTAATAAAAACATAATTTAAAAATACATTCATAAAATAATTAAAAATACAATAATATGAAATACATAATTTTAAAAAACAGTTTGGGGCTGGAGAGTTTGCTCAGTGCCCATAAAGCCTAATGACCTGAGTTAGATTCTCCAGTCCCCATGTAAATCCAGATGCACAAAGTGGCACATGCATCTGGAGTTGGTTTGCAGTGGCTAGAGGCCCTGGTGTGCCCACATTCTCTCTCTCTCTCCTGGGTGTGGTGGTGCACAACTTTAATCCCAGCACTTGGAAGGCCAAGGTAGGAGGATCACTGTGAGTTCAAGGCCACCCTGAGACTTCATAGTGAATTCTAGGTCAGCCTGGACAAGAGCAAGACTCTACTTCCAAAAAAATAAAGTTTGAATGAATACACCCCACATGGGTGGATAATGCTGTGCCTAGAAGCCATGCATTATCAGCTGAAAAATCCCAGTGTCAGGAGAGAGAAACATCCCAATGAATTGTTAGACAAAGAGGCTATACCGACCACTGCCATTACTTAAAGTTGTCCACCAGAACTGGATGGCAAGCGCCCATTGCTGAAGACACCATATGCTTTGGTTGCAGGACACTGAGAAATCAAGCTGAAACTGAGCTGGTGGGCAGCTTTCACAGTGCCAGAAGGTACGGTGCAGGAGAAGCCATCAACAGTCTTACCCAGCTGTGGACACTTGTGTCCTGTGTGCTCTGCAAGCAACCTGCTAAGCACAGTAGTATGACCGGTACTATGGGGCTAACCAAGCCCACTCCACCGGAGGGAAGTCATACCTCGTCCTGTCCCACAGATATGGTCAAAAGCCTGTGACTGGGGAGACGGAGGCCCTGGGAGGGGAAACCTAGAGCTTACACTAAACGGACAGGTTGTCAACCTGCCTCGTAAACATTTGTCTACACCCACGGATTGAGAGATCAGCGCCGGGTTCTATTTTGCATTGGGCAAAGGTGAGGCGGGGGATGCCTAGGTGGTCAAAGAACAAAGACAGATGAGGGCTCAGCTTTTGCTGGGACTTCTGTGTCACTCCTGCCAAGGCTCAGGGAACATTACGGAAGACGGGGCCAAAGGCTGCGACAGCTTGGGGACAGGGAGGAGGGCTGTGGAATGCTGTCTTCTGGACATGACGTGGCTGTCTCACTCACGACCTCACAGCCGCCATGGTTTCTTGCACAAGATTGAACCTGTCAACATTCCATCACGGGAGACACACACACACACACACACACACACACACACACACACACACGAGCCTCCACTCTTCCCAGAGGAGCTATTCATACAGTACATGACTGCTGGGGGCGGAGAAGCCATATTCTGCAGTGGTGTAGCCTCTGGCAAGTTGCCTCTGCTCCAGTAAATAATGCGCCCCCCCCAACCCTTGCATAGGTAAGCAACTCAGTGGGTCACACACAAAGTCAGGAACGTGGGTGCAGGATAGTTGGGAAGAAGGGGTGTAGTGCAAGGGGTGGGGCTAAGAAGAGGCAATGGTGGGATAAAATTAAAACATGATATACATGTCTAGGATGGTCAAAAATAAAATAAAATAAAATAAAATAAAATAAAATAAAATAAAATAAAATAAAATAAAATAGATGCATGGTAAGAAGGCACACGAGTTGGGTGGCCATGGGACCTTGTGCTTGGGGTTGTCTTCCGGCTCCAGCAAGGTATGACCTGAGAATAGTACTGAGTGAACATTTATGACGTGTTTGGTAGCGGCCAGAGCTGTGTTAAATGCTTCACAGGTAGCATCTCACTGAACCCTCCCAAGGCCCTGTGAGGCAATTACCATCACCGTGTGATTTTACGGGTGAGAAGCCGAAGAGTAAGGGGAGGGGCGAGCATTGTGTAGAAAGTGTGTGTGTGTGTGTGTGTGGAGGGGGAATCTGGGGTCTTCTAGCCTTTGTGGACAGCTCACTGGCCTTGATCAAGTGGGTTGCCTCCCTCCCAAGCATAGGGCAGAGCCAGGCAGGCAGTGAGGGAGGGGCCGGAGTGCATGCTGCACAGGGCACCACCAGGGTGGACACGACTCCTGATTTTCCAAGAGAATGTGAAAAATCCTGACTGGTTGGGGAAACCTTATGATATTTAAGTGGTGGCAACTTGGTAAAATGTTGATGCTTTTCAGGTTTTTAAAATAGCATTTTAAGCCGTGCATGGTGGTGCACGCCTTTAATTCCAGCACTTGGGAGGCAGAAGTAAGAGGATCACCATGAGTTCAAAGCCACCCTGAGACTCCATAGTGAATTCCAGGTCAGCTTGGGCTACAGTGAGACCCTACCTCGAACCCCCCCCCCAAAAAAAATCATTTTAGTTTTTATTTATTTGTTTGGGAGAGAGAGACAAAAAAATCAATGAACATGAACCAGGGCCTCTTGCCACTGCAAATGAACTCTAGCCATATATACACCACTTTTTGCTTACTAGGGACTAGGGAATTGAATCCTGAGTCATAAGGCTTTGCAAGCAATTACCTTTAACCACTGAGAAACCTCCTTAGCCGTGTTTTGTCTTTTTTAAAAAAATTTTTGTTCATTTTTATTTATTTATTTGACAGTGACAGACAGAGAAAGAAGCAGAGAAACAGAGAGAGAGAGAGAGAGAGAGAGAGAGAGAGAGAGAGAATGGGCTCGCCAGGGCCTCCACCCACTGCAAACAAACTCCAGACATGTGCGCCCTCTTGTGCATCTGGCTAATGTGGATTCTGGGGAATGGAGCCTCGAACCGGGGTCCTTAGGCTTCATAGGCAAGCACTTAACCACTAAGCCATCTCTCTAGCCCTCTTTTCTTTTTTTTTGTTTGTTTGCTTTCAGTTTTTTTTTTAATTATTTATTTATTTATTTGAGAGCGACAGACACAGAGAGAAAGACAGATAGAGGGAGAGAGAGAGAATGGGCGCGCCAGGGCTTCCAGCCTCTGCAAACGAACTCCAGACGCGTGCGCCCCCTTGTGCATCTGGCTAACGTGGGACCTGGGGAACCGAGCCTCGAACTGGGGTCCTTAGGCTTCACAGGCAAGCGCTTAACCGCTAAGCCATCTCTCCAGCCCTGCTTTCAGTTTTTTGAGTCAGAGCCTTGCTAGCTAGCTTGCCTCAAACTTACTATGTAACAGTCCAGGCTGGCCTTGAACTCATGATTCTTGTGCCTCAGTCTCCTGGGGTAAGGATTACATGTGTGTGTCATCACACCTAGCCCTAAAAGTTTGTTTTTTGAATAAGACTTTTATGCGCTAGACCATGGTCCAGTAAATAATGCTTCTGTCTCTTTGTAGAGGGGACCCTATTGTGTCACTCCTTTGAAGCCTGAGGGAGCACCCATGAGCAGTGAGCAGCCTGGGTCCCACGCCCCAGCAGTGTTCTCCAGAGGCAGGAGAGAGCCACAAACCCTAATCCTTGAGGGGGAAGAACAGGTTCACAGAGACAACGTGATTAGCTCAAGGTTCCACAAGTATGCTGGATCCCAGCAATGGCTGACTCTTGGGTAGACTCTACCCCACTGAGCAAATAAAGGTGCTGGATGGGAAGGCCCGGGCTTTACATAAAGGACAGTGGGATAGTGGGAAGCTCAGTGAACCTCCTGCCATGACCCAGGATCATTTCAGTCAACCCCAGGGCCCTGCAACTCACAGAACTCGGAGGGACCGCAGCCCGTTGAAGGCGTGGACAGGAATGCATCTCAGCCGGTTGTAGCTCAGGATCCTGTGGGAAAGGAGCTGTGAGCCTGCAGGCTGGCCAAAGTCGACATTGTGGACCCATCAAAGTAAACGATCCCTCCAATTTCCCAGGTTTTACATATTGACAAAGGCACCCTAACAACTGGAGAAGAGAATCTTCTCCCACCATCCCAGAAAGCTCAGTAGCTTCCGTTTTTCGTTCTTCCCCATGTCCCACTGCAGCTGGTTTTCCAACCAACATCATGTGCTTACAATGGGCAAAGCTAATGGGAAACAAATGGGTCCGAACAAAACGCAAGGGAAGGACATGCTCATATCCCAGAAGACATTCCAAAGGCCACAGCCTTCTTCAGAGGCAATTAGCTCCCACTTCCTTTGACTGCCAGGCAGGGAAGCCCTAACCTCCTTCATAGTTCTGATGAGTAAGATTTGCCCTTCACTGGGGGAGTCACAGCCCCGAGGATGACTAGGACACAGTTCCTAGGACAGACACTTACAGCCACTCTCGTGAGCGTTAAACACGGAGTGACGCCATACTCACAGCGTAGAGAGGTGGGACATGTTGCTGAAGGTGTAATTGGTCAGCATGCCGATGCTGTTGTTGCTCAGGTCGCTAGGAAGAGCAAGAAGGAGGTCGTGCTGTTTACTGCCGTTGCATCTAAGGCGGGCCATTCCTCACTGTACACATGCGTTCCATCTCTCCATTCCCCCACCCATTCACCCACCTATCTATCCATCCACCTCCTCACCTATCCACTCGCCCATCTACCTCTCCATTCATTCATCCACCTATACACCTACCCATTTTCCTATTTACCCACTTTCCTCTCATCTGTCAACTCATCCACCTACTCTCTCATCTGTCTATCCATCCAACCACTCACTTATTTATCTCCCACCCACTTGCCCAGCCAACTATCACCCACTCACACATCTACCCGCTCACACACTCATACATCCATCTACACACCTATGGGTCTCCTATTAATCCACTCACATTCTCATCTGCCCACTCCTCTGTCCATTCACCAAGCATCCATCCAAATGTTCATTTTTTTTTCATTCACACAGTTGCTTTTTCATTCACCCATTTATTTATTCATTTAACCACGCAATTAAATGTATAGTGAACCATTTCATTTTACTAAAACATAATATAGAAAACAGTTTCTCTTTATTCTAGTTGCATTTTTTTCCCCCCTGAAGAGTTCATCTTATCACTGCCCACCCACTTTCCTTCCCTCTGGCATTCATCCATTCCATCTTAGCAAAGTATGTCTGAAGAGGAGGAGGATCAAAGTAGGTAAGGGAAGTAGACTTCTGCCAACTAGAGCCTCCAGCTTCTCTTCAGGGACAAATTCCTAGAGCAGCAGTGACATCAGCTGTTCAGTGGAATCACCTGGGGAACTTTGATTATTTTTTTCTAATTTAACTTTCTTTTTCAATGATTTCAAACATGTATATAATGTATTTTGAGCATGCTGTCTGTATCAAATCTGGGTCGTTATTTCCCTCCTATCTCCACTAAGCCCCTTCTTCTCAACTAGTCACTCTTCTACTTTTCGTGTGTGTGTGTGTGTGTGTGTGTGTGTATCCCATTTAGTTTAATTAGGGTCACTTGCATGGCCATGCATGCGTGTTATTAACTGGGGCATGCCCTGTCCCTTATCCCAGACACCATTAGCTGTCACTAGCTACTTTGGGAGGGCTGGGTCTGGGGAGCTTTCAAATACTCCGATGCTTGGGTCCCCTAACTGTACATTCTGACTTAGATGCTAGAAGTGGGTGTGGCACTATTAAGTGACATCAGCTGCTGCTCCTCCTCGGGTGATTTCCCCAACCAGCTGAAGTGCATGACCAGAGCAGCTGCTCTCAACTGGGGTCAGTTTTGCTCCCCCTCGAGATCTGGCAATGTCGATAAGCACCCTTAGTTTTCACCCCTGGGTGAGGCTACACTGGCATCTGACAGAGGCAACAGATGTTGCTGAATGATCAGAGCTCTCCACAACCAAGCATTATCTGGTCTCAAATATCCAGAGCTTCAGGGCTGAGAACTCTTCATCTAGAAACTAGTTTCAGAGGATTTAGGAGCCAGGCCCAAATAGGTGGGTCTTCCATCTTTCATAGGGGGTCCTGAACTTTCCCAAGGAAAATGGCTTTTCATTGTGAAAGAACCTCATTATATCCAGCATGGACTGGCTCCCTTCTCCTCTAAGCAGACATGAGCATCTTGCAATTACCACTTGCCCAACAAACTCTCTTGCACCCTGCTAGGTCCCGTGGAGGCAAGGCAGGGAAGTGTTGAGAAGTGAGCCTCGCAAGCCTTGTCCGTGGCAGCATCGCTGCTTCCCATTCAAGGCTGTCCCCATCTTGAAAGATGTGTGGGTAGTAGCAGCTATTGTCAGAAGTGTCCTCAGTCTAAAGATCCTCTTGGGACATTTTCTAGGAGACTGGAGGAGGAAGACATGCCTTTGCATGCTTTTGGCAGACCTAAGTGTGGTCACAGCTTTTAAGAAGCTAGAGACCCAGGAGGCTCAGGAACTTGGCTTGGAGGCTGTAAGGTCAAAGCCTAATGGGAAGCCAAGCAGGAGGGTGGTTCAGATGGCCTACAGTTCCATGCTTTGCATATTTCTGCATGTAGGTCTTACTGTGTGAGTCCTGGCACGGTGACCTGGCCCCTTCCTCCCTGCTGCTTCTCCGTGTCCACCTGGGACGCAGTCTGACCAGCGCTATATCAGCCCATGGCACTGTTCTCTCTCCCTCCACATCAGCTCCCTGCGTTACCCCAGAAGGGAAAAACACATGCCACCCAGTGGTAGGTTCCTTACATCAGTGTCAGGTGTCGGAGGGTGGACAGCTCTCTGGGCACTGCAGTTAAGTGGTTTCCTTCCAGGTACCTGAAAGAGAGAGGTGCAGAGTGACCACACTGGGAAGGAGACACTGCGCACAAGGCTTTCAGGCTTGGCTGGCTCCCCGACTCATCTTTTCAGAGCTCTTTCTGTCCCCTCAAGCATATGTTCATTTGTCATTTATTTGTGTGATTATTCAACTTATAACGTTTTCCCCTCTGCTGAACAGGCAAGTTTCACGATGGCAGGGTTCTTGTCTAAAAGTGTCCACCATTGGATTCTAGCAGGGCTCTTTCCACAGTTGATGCCAAGTAAACGCCCAGGACACCGTCAATGAATCAAACACACACTTCATGCTGGAAGGTCACAATATCTCTCAGTAGCAGCAATATGTAGTCAAGGAGGCAAAGGTTCAGAGATGTAAAAACACTTGCCCAAGCTTACACAGCAAGCAAAGGGTTGTGGTATAGCTTGAGACGAGTTTGGAAATATACTTCTTTGCTAGCTAGTGTGTGTGTGTGCGTGTGTGAGTGTATGCGTGTGTGTATGCGTGTGTAAAATAAGAGAGTTTGGAGTCATTGGGGTAGAAGCACTCTGTGGGGTGGATAATGCTATGCCCGGAAGCTATAACTTATTACAGAAAGTTTTCAGAGCCAGGGAGAGGTAACTTCTAGTGATTAGTTGAGCAGGGAGACCTCTGATGCCCCTCCCCCTCCCACATAACAATACAGGCTATTGCCAAGGCTCTTGGTTGCCATCAGAACTAGATCATAAGACCCTACTGTTTAAGACACATGTGCTTAGGCTTCAGGACAGTGAGAAATCAAACTGGGGCTGAGCTAGAGGCCTCCTCCCTGTTTTTATTCTTTTTATTTATTTTTTTACTAATTTTTAAAACATTTATTTATATTTTATTTATTTATTTGCAAGCAGAGAGATACGCACACACAGAGAGAAATATGGGCACATCAGGGCTTCTAGCCATTGCAAACCAACTCCAGATGCATGTGCCACTTTGTGCATCTGGCTTACATGGGTACTAGGGAATCAAATCTGGGTCGTTAGGCTTTGCAGGCAAGTTCCTTAACCACTGAGCCATCTCTTCAGCTCCCCCCGTCCCTGTTTACTAGCAGTCATGACTCTGGAAAGAACCATGCAGCCTATTGGGGGAGAAAAGTGATCAATGGTCTTAACTAGCAGTGGTTCCGGCAAGTAGTACAGTTGGACAGCCAGGTCAAAGTACCGACTGTTGCAATGGTGGCATGTCTGTTATGGGGGAAACCAACTGCTCTTGGATGGAATTTGAAGTCCCTTCCATGGACAGAACTCATGCCTGGTACTGAAAACCTAGTCGAAAGCCTATGGATGGGGAAGTCATAAGCCCTAAGGGGGAAGCTACTACTATTACTTGGCTAAATGGATATAGTAAATGTCCACCAAATTGCCTCTTAAATATTTAGGTTTATGCCCATCTATTAATGCTACTCTCACTTTTGGTTGGAGAAGTTTCTCTCTTCAGATGACAGTGACCACTGGGAAGGCTGAAAACTCATCAAAGTGCTAAAGAAGTGACAGGTATTCCCGACCACAATTCCACACAGCTTTTACTTAGGAGGGTAGCTGTGGAACTGAATCTTAAGGGCTTGAATTCAACGTTGAGGATCTCTGATGTGCATGGGGAAACTGAGGAAGGAGGAACATGTCATCACTATGTGGAACACTGCTATGGTTCTCAGCAGGAGGAGCACATGGCTGAAGGGGGGATCAGGCTGCAGAGTGAGGGTGCACCCACAGACAGGGACACCTCATGGACAGGCAGACACTTGCTAGACTGACTTGGACCTCATGGCCTTGTACAGCTAAGAAACCTTCTAGAGACTCAAGTGTGACACAAGGGAAGGATGTCTCATTGTAATTATATGGTCTTGAATTACAAAGGCTATGATTATCCATCAAGGCAATTGTCACCCTCAAGAGGGGCCAGAGGGTAGTTGGTTTTTCACTCTTTCTGTTGTTATGAGGCCACTTTTTCAGGCATCCACTTGCTCAGGACACAACTGCAAAACCATGAAGAAAAATTTCCAGACCTGCTGGGTTTCTGGGTGAGTCTCCCTCCACACAAAGCTCTCAAGGGATCAACACATAGTCACTGCTGTTTGTCTGTCCAGTGCCTGCCTAAAGCTCCAGGAGTCTCTCTTCTGCTGGCCTAGTGTGTGTCAAGCTTTAATACACATTCACATATCGCCTGGGGTTGCTTTAACAAAGCCAGTTCATATCTGGCAGTTTGGAGAATCTTCATTTTGAACACGGTTGCTGCCACTGGGAAGCACAATTTGGGGGTGTTAGTACACTGCTTGGGGTCCATAAGACTCAAGTGGGATGATGCGGTAGAGCTGGGTTAAGACAAGACATGGGCAAGCTTGGCAAGTTGGAATTCATATTTCTTTCAATTAAGACCAAATAACTCTCTAGCTGTGGCCACCCTGAGGGATTCTTTGGCACAGAACCCTGGGATAGACTCAAGAAGGCCTCAAGTGGCCATGACATATTAGATGGGTTTCCTCTTGGTCCCTGGTACTTTCGAGTGAGCCTGTTAGGTGCCAGGGAAGACATATAGATGAGCCTGAGCCTAATTTTTCCCTCAGGGAGCTTGCTTGATAGGAGCTTAGCCATGAATACACTTAAAGATTTTGGTCTCAGGCTGAGAGACTAAGAGAACACATTTATTCATTCATTTACTCCTGCATTCATTCACTCACAAGTATTTATTGAATAGCCGCTACATGCCAGGTATTGCATACAGTGGCAAATAAAGACAGCCATGATGCCGACTTTGGGGGAATTGACGACGTAAGGGAGAGGAAGAAGGGGTGCATCCGTCAAGGAAGCACGCGATCAACTGTAGCCGGTGCTTTGGAAGGAAGGCGCAAGGGGTTGAAGGAGAGAATGCCAAGGTGTTCGAGGGGTCTGCTTTGATTTTTGTTCTGGTCTCTTGGAGACTAATGCTGGGAGACTCTGTCATTGACTCGAGCCATTTGCTTCTGTGTCTCTGGAGCACCCTGATGAATGGACACAGGCTAGACTACCGAGCAGGGCTCTGTCGTGTCTGTGAGGGGCTTGGCAGCCCTTCTCTGCTAAGCAGTGAAGTCGCCATGCCGCAGTGCCATGTCATCAAAGGGAAACCTAGCTGTTTCTCAGGCCTTTTAAGAAACCCGGAGACATCAAAGACAGCCACCAAGTTTTCTAAACAGGCAAGTTTCCATGACGTGCTTAGGACATTCATTCCCTCTGCTTGGGTCCTTGATTCAACAGAAGAAACCCCTCTTGGTATTAACGGATCTACTGCTTACCTGTCTGTTCTTTACAAGCAAGTGGCCAATCTGCTTTTGGCTCATTAGGAACTGTAATTATCCCATTGTTTATAAACCCCATGGGCTGCAGATGTCAATTACACCTATAAAATATATTCACAGCAACATGAGGTGTTTGATTATGACATTGCGCATTGCAACCTAGCCAGGCTGACACATGGACTTGCCATCAGGGCCCTTCCTGCACTCTGTGGTTCATCTCGCAGCCAATTCTCTTGTAGACTCTGGCCTTGTCCTTCCTAGGATGCCCAAAGAGTGGGTGGCAGGTCCCTGCTTACACTGGCCCCTCCTCTGCCTCCCTGTCTGACTTTCTCCTGTGACGCTCAGCTCATAGCCCCAGCATCTCCTCACATGCTCATGGATGACATTACAGTCTCCTGAGGCTCTGGGTGTTTCCTTCACCGAAGTTAACTCCTTTTTGACACCTTCTGTGTGGGTCTTTGATTCTGCTGACACGCTCATTGCAGCCTGCCTGCACACTGCCTGGCACCAGCGATGCCCAGGAAACATCACCCAGGCAATGGGAAACATCACCCAGGCAATGAAAACAGAGGGACTCCCTGTGGGGGAGGGGGCTGCGCTTGGCACAGCGGAGCCGGGCCAAAGCTACTTTGAGAACAGGATGTCCCCAGTGCCCTGGCATCGTGGCTTAGAAGATGCTGGATCAAAAGGCTTCACTTCAGCAATGCAGATGAGGCTGTGTGGGGAGCTGTCTTTGTGGGAAGCCCTTGATGAAGACTCTGAACTCCAGACTTTCCTATAGCTGCCGCTCGACCCCACGGGGACCATTCAGAAGCCTCCCCACACCCCATCTCTGTCCCCCAGCCTCAGAACCGCCAGAGCTTTTCCTGCAGGTCAACCTCCGCATTGACCTGAATTTAAATGTCCCCTTTCAGCACCGGCGGCACAAGTTCTCAAGTACACCTGCCTCGCATGAAAATCCACACACATAGGTCTCTCCGCATGGATATTCCTCATTCCTGTTTCAAGCTTCACAGAGCTGACAGGATTCCACAAAGAACTCTCTGTTCAACTGAGTGCTGATGGAGGGATAGGGTAGCCACCTTCCAGGGGACCCCACTCCAGACCGGGCTCTCCACGAGAGGTCTGGGTGAGGCAGGGACAGCCAGCAGTGACGCAGCTCAGGCTGGCATGCTGTCTACCTCATAGCTTGGTGACCTTGGCCTCTCTGGGCTTGCATTTACATAGCTACAAGATGGAACTAAAAATAATAGTTACCTTGATATGTTATAAGGGTCTGTGTGGGTAGATTTCGGAGCAGTGCCTGGCACACTAACGTTCAACAGCTTTTGAATTTATACACATATATGTGCGGATGGATGTGGACATACACATAAATACACGTTTACTTTTACCTGATAATATATATGACCATCAAAAGAAAGGCTTGGACTCCTTGCTATCCATTCCCTAACTTCTCTTAGCAAAATATTTCTTTTCTTGTTCTTGGTTTTTGTTTGTTTGTTTGTGTTTTGGGTTTTTGAGGTGGGGTTTCACGCTAGCCCAGGCTGATCTGGAATTCACTCTGTATTCTCACGGTGGCCTCGACCTCACCACAATCCTCCTACCTCTGCCTCTCAAGTGCTGGGATTAAAGGCGTGCGCCACCACGCCCGGCCATACCAGACTATCTCTATAGTAAGACTTAGACCGTGCCTCTCTGCTGCTTAACATTCCTGCTTGCTCCTCTTGAATGTCCCTTATGAATGAGAGTTGGCATCACAGCCCCCAGCATATACACACCATCCTCTCTCTTGGTCTACCTGCTTCCTTTGGGGCCTTGGGACCTTGGTATCATACTTTTATTCTTTGAAGGTCTCTTCAAAACATGTACTTTCTTTGTCTTTCACCCTCCCATGCAATCTACCTGGGCTCCCTACCCAGGTGAGTTTCCTCACTGCTGTTGTCCCTGTTCTATGTCTTGACGTCAAGGCCGCGACACTGGCCATCACCACTTTACTCCAGCTCCAAAGACAGCGTCTTGTGCCATGCACCCTCTGCATGGACGAAGGAGCTTTCTACTCTCAGCCTGTGCACAGGACGCCCCAGCCCTTCCCCTCCCCACACCCAGTAGGCTTGAGAAGTGTCCCTCCACTCTTAGAATCTATGATGGTCTCTCTAGGCCAGGCCCGTGTTAGGCCTCTGAAGTACTCCTATGTTCAGACCTCCCCCACCCTTCAAAGATGGGGCAGACCCATACAGCTGCTCAGGACACCTTCTGTTTCCCCCTCGGCCAGGGAGAGACAAGGATGCCGGCGGGGTGGGGAAGTGTGCTCAGCATGGAGCACGGGAGAGGGTGACTCCATTGTGAGCAGCAGCTGCATGGCTAGAGAAGCCCGGCTGTCAGCACAGGCTGGCCAGGACACAGGCAGTGTCCAGACCTCAGCAGCAGGTCTCCTGGTCTGCCTCCTGCCGCGTCAAGAGAGCACTCATGGCCATCCGCTGCAAACCCCCAGCAAGTTCTCTCTGGGCAGTCCGACAGGGCCATGGGCTTCTGCACCAAGGGACAGAGGCTTAGTGACTCAGTGGCACTGGGGACCGATAGGCAAGAGCTTGCATCGAGGCTCCGCTGCTCGTCAGCAGTGGGCTGAATTCATACAAGGTCCTCAAGCAAGCACAGGAAAACAAATACCATACCGTGCGTTCTCACGTGTGCAAAGGCAAACAGTTGCCCTCGTGGCAGCAGAGAACAGGATGGCACACCCCAGAGGTGGAGAAGAGTGGAAGGGAGGGCAGGAGGAAGGGCTGGCGGTGCAGGTGGGTAGAGGAACAAGCTGGGGTATTCCACAGCATAGTGGGGAAGCTGGGGGAGTGGACAGTGGCTAAGTGTGCATTTCAAAGTGGTCTTAGGGAGGACCGTAGATGTTCTCAACCCCAAGAAATGATACTTTTAGGTGATGGGTATCCCAAGGGTTCCTATCTGATCATTACATGTTGTTCACTTGAATGAAATGTTGAACTATATCCTTTAAGCATGGACAGTTATTGTGTCAACTGGAAATATTATTATTATTTTCGGTGCTAGGGATGGAACCTAGGGCCTCGCACATGCTAGGCTAGGGCTCTGTGCTGAGCCACAATCTCCAACCCAACTGAGAAATTAAAAACAAAAACAAAACACACCTGATTTCCCTGCCTCAGTGATCCCGTGTGCAGAATGGGAACGCTGCTGTTTGCCCGGGGGTGTGGTGGGGGACAGGGGGCGGGGCGGGTGGGAACAGATGAGGCCAACTGCCTTGCAAAAGCCTGTGCAGGCCCCGGCACACAGCAAGAGCTCTGGCGGTGGCAGGTGAGTTGAGTCTATGGCACAAACAAGACTTACTTGCTTTTTTTGTTTGTTTGTTTGTTTTCAAGGTAGGGTCTCACTCTAGCTCAGGCTGACGTGGAATTCACTCTGTAGTCTTAGGGCAGCCTTGAACTCATGGTGATTCTCCTACATTTGCCTCTTGAGTGCTGGGATTAAAGGCGTGTGCCATCACACCCGGCTAAGACTTACTTGCTTTTTTTTTTTTTTTTTTTTTTTTTGCTTTTTATAAAAATATTTATTTATGAAAGAGAAAGAGAGAAAGAAGGAATGGGTGTGTCAGGGCCTCTAGACACTGCAAACAAGTTCCTGACACATAAGCCACATTGTGCATCTGGCTAACATGGGTTCTGGGGAATTGAACCTAGGTCCTTAGGCTTCACAGGCAAGTGCCTTAACCACTAAGCCATTTCTCCAGCTCTCCAGTGGTTTTTAAACAAGCTGCCTACACCCCAATTCCATTCCCACGCTCAATCAACTACTCAACAATTTCTTCAGTACCCACCTGCACCAGGCCCTATCCTAGGTGCTAGAAATTCAGGGGTGCCTGAGAGACACAGCATTCTCCTCTGAAGCTTCTTTCTTTCTCTCTTTCTTTCTTTCTTTCTTTCTTTCTTTCTTTCTTTCTTTCTTTCTTTCTTTCTTTTCTTTTCTTTTCTTTTCACAATTTTTATTAACATTTTCCATGATTATAAAAAAATATCCCATGGTAATACCCTCCCTCCCCCCCACCACACTTTCCCCTTTGAAATTCCATTCTCCATCATATTACCTCCCCATCTCAATCATTGAAGAGTTACTTGCTTTTTAAAGGACAGCATGGGCGGAGTTTCTTAGATTCCTCGCCTCCCTCCTTATCCCAAAGCACGCACGCCTACGACACGTGTGTGTTTGTCCCTAGCTGCTACCCTTCTGCACGTCCACACCCCGAGTAAGCTGCAGCCGAGGAGAAGCCTCCACGGAGCTACATTCTGGACCCTCCAATTCCCATCCTGGGACCCCCGGGGTGAGAACAGTGCCGGGTCTGGCTCCCCTTCAGCCAGTGGGTCCCTATGACCGCTTCCTGCCACACTCACCCTCAACGACTTCCTCACGCTCTGTGCGGGCCCTCCTGCCTTCCAGTGCAGGCCTGTGTCCTAGGATGTGGCAGACCTCACATCTCCTGGTGATAAGTTTATACATGTGTGTGTGTGTGTGTTGGGGGGGTCGGGGGAGACAGTCCTGTCTCCTTTCTTTGTGGTACCAGTCATAGAATTCATGATCATGCTTCTCAGATTGAAGTCAGCACCTGAACTTCCTGCATATGAATGAATGAGGGGTGGCCCGTGAGCCCCCACCATCAGATTCTCAATCCTTTCCCCAGCTCTTAAGAAGACACAGCTTTGCTGAGCTTGTCTGCAGAATCAGGAAGGCCCGGCGTCTATCAACATTCTTGGAAATGGAAGCAAATGGATCTTGAGGTTTTTTGCTCTTCTAGAAGAGGGAGGGAGGGATGCCTGACTCTGAAAGCGTATTTACACAGCAATTCCGAAGGCCCCTCCATTGCAGAAGAGTTATGCCAGTGGCTTAGGGGCAGACACGTCCTGCTACTGCTTTTAGTCCTGCTTTCAAGAAGAGCTGTCGGATTGGCTGCCTTTGCAATCGGGATCTCCCAGCACCCCTTGCCTGCCCACTGTGATAAGTGTAGTGGCCCTTCACGTGCCCTCCGCGGGCCCCTGGCATCCCAAGAAATTTTCTCAGGTCTTAGGTCAAAACTTTTTTTCTTCTTCTTTTTTTGAGGTAGGGTCTCACTCTAACCCAGGCTGACCTGGAATTCACTATGTCATCTCAGGGTGGCCTCAAACTCACTGGTGATCCTCCTACCTCCGCCTCCCAAGTGCTGGGATTAAAGGCGTGCGCCACCACATCCGGCTTTTTGTTTTTCTTTTGAGTGTGCCTAGTGTTTGTGGTGGGGTGGTGTGTATGCGTTGTATGTTGTATGTGGGGTGTGTGTGTGTGTGTGTTGTGTGCACATGGGCTCATCTGAGGCAGCCAGACGAGAACATCAAGTATGCCCCTCCATCACTCACGCCTAGTTTTTCCTTGAAATGAAGAAGTCTCTTACTGGTTTCTCAGCTTGCTGCTCCCGAGTCCCGGCTATTCTGTGCTCCTTACAGGACCGGAATTACAAACGTACGTGGCCACGTCCAGCTGTGTACGTGGGTTCTGGAGTAGCACTTGACCGACTGAGTTGCATCGTTAGCATAACCCAAACTGTTTTCTGCAATAATATCAAAACCCTAACTTCTCCTTTGCACCGGCTCACACGAGCACTGATGGTGTCAGCGTCAGTGGAAGACATCACGGTGAGACCTCAGCATGGGCACAGCACCGTGGCTAAGGCAACCACATTACCTCTGTGCATTTTCAGAAACACCAAGCAAACAGAGCAATGACAATGTGAGGATGCGACTGGCAAGGCAGTGAAAATGAGTCATTGTATCATCCGTGTGTGACTCAACGGGAAGTTTTCATAACACACTCTGCATGCAGCGCAGGTGTGCACAGCTGTTCCCCAGGAAAAGAGTTTGTGTCCCTAACTAGCTGATGTCAGACTTTCCATGAAACATTACTTTCACTTAAAAGAATGATTGTCAGACTGGCTTTTCAGGCAGAAATCCCGAGGAGACAGAACCTCGACCGTGAACACACTGAGTTCTCCACACGGCACACCACGGGTGACATTTGTTTGCCGAGGATAAAATTTCAAGTTTGGGCAATCTGCAGTGAGCTTAGTGGCCTCTTCTTACTTAAGACCTTTCTGGTGGGATGGGTGCTGGGAACAAGGACGTGTGTTTTTACTTCTCAGTGGAGTGTGTCACACTTGGGAGAGCTGCCTCAATCAGTGACAGGGGTGTGATGTCGTGAGAGCACAGCTGGGGACAGTCCCACCTAAATTGCAAGACAGACCAGCGGGATTTAGGGTGACAGAGAAGGAAAGCTCACTGAGGCAGGCGCAGGGCCCACAGAGCAGCTAGCTTTTCAGAAGCCTCCAGTGGCTGTGTTTCCGTGGCTCACCCACAAGATTCGGAAAGGGCTTTCAAAATTCTGCTCCATTTCTTTTCTTTTCTTTCCTTCCTTTTTCCTTTCTGTGTACTGTGTGTGTGTGTGTGTGTGTGTGTGTGTGAACACTGAGTATCCTCCTCAACTGCTCTCCATCTTACTTTTTAAAATATTATTTTAATTAATTAATTTATTAATGTGTGTGTGCAAGACAGAGAGAGAGAGAGAGAGAGAAAGAGAGAGAGAGAGAGAGAGAGAGAGAGAGAATGTGGGTGTGCCAGGGCTTCCAGACACTGCAAACAAACTCCAGATATGCATCTGGCTTTACGTGGGTACTGGGGAAATAAACCCAGGGCCCTTAGGTTTTGCAGGCAAACACCTTGACCACTGAGCATCTGTCCAGTATGTTCCTTTTGCCTTCCACCTGCTTTGAGACAGGGTCCTCTCCCTTGTGGTTTTGCTGCAGTGGGAACGGGCTTATGAGCTTCCACGTAGACATTACAATTTTGAGAGAGATGTAACATCTTCCGGCCTGGATGGCTTTAAGCCTGAGTTGTTACTGCTACAGGCAGCAACACACTTCCACACCCTGCCCTGTGCAGAGCTACAGGAAAACTCTGGTTCTGCTATTTCTCAGTGAATTAAAGTTGTTCTTTTTAATAGTGAAAAAAAGTATATCTAGAATTAGCTAGCTAGATCCAGTTCAGATGACCCCGATTTTGTTGGCAATATCCAAAGCATCATAACGGGGAGCCAGCCTAACGTACGCCTCCTTCTCTTCTCTCTGTCAGAACTGATCGGGGTGGTGACTTTGGCCCCATCAGTGTCAGAGTTTCTTCACAGCTGGGCAGATCTGGTGCCTGTTAGCCTTGACGTCCACAGTGAACACACGTGTGTGGTTGTCTTATACTTCGTGGCCGATTAGTGGTCAGGGGAGCTGGATGGCACAGTGGTCAAACTTGTTTCTCCTGGGACGTTCTTCCCAGGCTGCTCAGGCTGCCTCCGGAGGCACAGTGCTTTGGGTCTCCAGAGGTGGGTGACGTGCAGACCTTCTTCTTGTGGCCGGGACATCTTTTAACACGGCCTTCTTGGCTTTCAGATCCTCTGCCTTGGCTTCCGCCTTGGGAGGGGCATGCCTTTGGCGCCATCTTGGGGAAAATCTGGTTATGTTAGCTGGCGCCTTTGTCTGAGATGGGTGAGGATGAGCAAGGGAGCCGGAAGGTTACACTGGGAACCCTGGATCCGACCATACTCGACAGTCCTGTGCTGTGACCCATGCCACAGGGGGGCCAGGACCACCAGCTCTCACTTTCCTTGATGTTCATTTTCCTGCTTGTCCCTGTCCAACCCAGGAGATGGTTCACAGTCTGAAGCCAGTTCCCTGGACAGCATTGAAAGCCCTGCCTGGACAAGGGAAGTGCCACCCCTCCCCAACTTTGGACAACCAGGCGCTGATGTCCCCATTGTCTTGGCTAGTTCAGTCTTTGTGTCCTGAGCTTTGGATAAAACATCCATGGACTATCTCGTGACATTTTCTGCCTTTTGATATGGCTTACTTGGCTATTTGGCCAGGAAGGAGCATGTTTGAGGTCATTTTCTGTGCTCTACTCCTGGGCACGGCTTAGCCCAAGGAACGGCTTTGACACCCACCAACATCACATCGAATTTGCTCACATGGATTATCAAAGGCCTGGCCTCAGTGTGAACCTGCAGCTGACATGGACTTTGAGTGACTACGAGACCTCCCGTGACAGCCTCTGAATATCCGGAAATGCCAGCAGCAACAACCCGACCTAAGGATCTGCCTGCTGTCCTAAGAGACTACATCCCAGGAGACTCTGGACAGGCAGGTCAAAGAGGGAGAAATCTGGGCCACATTTAAGGGCTTGTGTCTGAGGGTTGCATGTGAAGCTGGCCCATGGTGTGGGCTTGGGGTTCAGAGAGAATCTTAAAAATATAAGTGTGGGGTTGTGGTTAAGTCTAGTTCCTGGGGCACCCTGGCCCTCTGTCAGCCCCTAAAATGACACAGGGTCTCTGCTGACGCAGGAACATCTGCTGTCTCCCAGCTAAGGACCTGCCCCTCACCCTTCTCAGTGCAGCACTGGTTCACGTCCCGGGGCTCACGCTGAATGAAGAATGAGGGCATCGAGGTGCCACCCCAGCTACACCTGCCCTTGCACATTCCTGAAAGCACCTATCTTCTGACTGCGGAGTCGTGCCTACTGAGCCGGACAAGATGTTGCACTCAGCACTGCGAACCCTTCACAAGAAAATAGCACCCGCTTCATTTAACGGGGAGCTTCCAGTCCAGGAAGAAGATCTAAGGCGTGAGTGGGAGGAGCCTAGGTGGGAGAAGAAGGCCCTGATCTAGAGCGGATGGGGACTCAGCACCGAGACCTCCTCTTCACGCATGGCCCCAGGCTCTACCCTGCCTGCTGCTGGAGGTCGTGAGGGTCTAGGAAGGCGGAATGCAGAACAGGCGTTTCAGGGGACACGGGACCTGAGGCAGTTAACACACCCACCACCCGCGTGCTCTACCAAGTACCTTCAGGGAGTGGAGAGGCATACGGCCTCCCCCTGCCGGGTAGAGGTGGTGGGAGCTGGGCTTCCTGTCACCCTGTCAAAGTCTCCCGAAGCCCTGCCCTCTTGGCCAAGCTCTGATGCTGACTTGCTGGGAACCGCTCAAGCCAGGCTTCATGCCCCATGGTGCTGGGGAGGTGGCGGGGCTGGGCGGGGGCTACTTACAGCTCCGTGACGTCCTTCGGCATGCCTTTGGGGAGTGCGCGGAGCCCCTTGTTGCTGCACCTCACCACCGTCTCCACGCAGCTGCACTGCTCGGGACAGCGTGGGCTCAGCTGGCAGCTGCTCTCCTCGTTGCCTGTGGAGAATGGACCCCGACCCCCCACCGAGGAGGTGAGTATGGGAGGTGAGCCCTGCCAGAGGAGCTGCCAAGCAAGGCCGTGTGACAGGACGGGCTGTTCCTAGCAAAAATCAGCCCAGCCCAGCCCAACTACAGCGTTGAGTCCAGGCCAGGACTAAGGTAGCTTCTGGTTTCCTCTGTGGTCAGAAGGGAAGAATGTACGCCTGGGGGTGTGGGAAGAGATGCTGCTCTTTACTGAACTCCCCATAAAATGAAGATTGCTAGGGCTGCTAACTTAGAGCCAGAGCAAATAGATGGGAAAGAGACAGCACCCTTTCACCAGATCTGGAACCAGCCAGAACCCCCGAGTCCTGTCCTTTTCCTTCTTCCCTCCCCACCACCATTTTTCTTTCTTTTTTTTAAATTTTTTATTTATTTTATTTATTTGAGAGCGACAGACACACAGAGAAAGACAGATAGAGGGAGAGAGAGAGAATGGGCACGCCAGGGCTTCCAGCCTCTGCAAACGAACTCCAGACGCGTGCGCCCCCTTGTGCATCTGGCTAACGTGGGACCTGGGGAATCGAGCCTCGAACTGGGGTCCTTAGGCTTCACAGGCAAGCGCTTAACCGCTAAGCCATCTCTCTAGCCCCATTTTTCTTCCTGTTACTATTAGGTTACAACTGTGTCTCTACCCCTATTATACCTTATTTTAATCACACTTGGTTTTCAAACCACTTCATCTGTTCTTATAGAACCCCACATTCGTCAAGTAAGGAGCTGTATTGGCTGGAATTTATGTCAACAGATATGCCCTCTGGGACCTTAGATGCTTGTGCTCATACCAGTGGCAACACTTGCCTGAAGTCCGTTTCTCATAGCTCGTACTCTGAGCTTCCTTATAACATAGACGGGAAGGTGAGGCCTATGTCCAGTTGTGCAGGCTATGTACCACCCAGGAAGTATCAGTCTTGTGATGGAATGGTAGCTTAAGTACACTTGGTGTGATGATAGTCACAGAGGTGGTGTCTTATGAGCAAGTACTGTTTTAATGAATCCAGTACTTCTTTTTTTTTTTTTTTTTTGGTTTTTCAAGGTAGGGTCTCACTCTAGCCTAGGCTGACCTGGAATTCACTCTGTATTCTCAGGCTGGCCTCGAACTCACAGCGATCCTCCTACCTCTGCCTCCCGAGTGCTGGGATTAAAGGCGTGCGCCACCACGCCCGGCTTCCAGTACATTTTGAAGAGCGTCTGACCGATGGGAGTAAAATGATTTCAGGAAGGGGCACCTTTTCTTAGCTTGCCAGAAAGGAGTCATGTGGGCTAGCAACAGATGCTTAGAGCCCTTTAGAGCTTGGCTGTGTGCCCCCGGGCAGAGAGGAGTTGGATCTCTCTCTCAGCTGCCCGCCTGGCCCTCCCCAACTCTCTCCCCTCTCACCATCGCAGGTGAAGTCCTGGACAGCCACGTCCTGGATGGGGATCTCCTTGAGGAAGAACGGCTTCTGGCACCTTGGGTTTCCGCTGACCACGCGCCTCTTCCTCAGCCACCTGCCGAGCCAGGCTAGGTGGCAGTTGCAATTGAAGGGGTTGGACAGGAGGTTTCTGAGGGAGAAAGGGCATCTGAGTGGTCAGTGTCTATTTTGCACCCCCGCTGAGAGCCCAGGATCCACTCTTGCAGCTCAGGACACCTCTCCATGGGTGTGTGTGTGGGGGGGGGGGTGCAGAATTTTTGCCCAAACCAGTAATAGCTGCAGTGTCCCCTGCTATAGCCTGTGTTGATGGCCTTGGCAGTGGCCTAATGTCCAGCTTTGATATCCGCTCCATAGAGAATTTCCTCTACTCCAGCTCTCCCATTGGTGCTTTGTCCTTGTCTGTGTGTGCACACGGGACAGATGGAGGGACAAGGGGGTGACAACAGCTGCCATACGGACTTCTTGCTCCAGGATTAGGTCCAAGCTAAGCACCTTACGTGCCCATCACGTCACTCATGCCTGTCACACCATTGAACCCTTATTCTCCTTCCCCTAAGGAAGAAAGGAAAGTCCAGGAAGGCTGCCTCAGGGGGCAGGGAGCATCCCTGGGTGGCTGCACGTTACTCAAAGGCTGGGAACCATTGCCTGACACTTCCTCAGCCGTGGTGGGATGCTGGGTGGGTTTGCTTAGGAGCCAGAGCAGGTGCCCTCTGTGTTTGTGGCTTCTCCTCTCCCCATTTCATGTCTTTGGATTGTCAGTGTGAGGCTGGAGGATGGGCTGAAAATGGACCCAAGTGAACCAACATAGTGGCATTAGATCCTGAGCCTCCATCTCTTCCTGGGCATGTTGCTCAGAGGCCCCACTCACTCATCTGTTCAATACAGACTTGGGCTCCCAGCTCATAGCTCAGTCTTGCGGACATAGCAGCAAGTCAAGCCCTGGTTACCCCGTTACACCGGCAGGCTTATGATAGGACGGGGCAAAGCGCACCGTGTCTTAGGAGGAGGTTTGAAGAAATGAGGATGGTAGGACTGAGGGACTCAGGGAGATGGCAGAGCAGGGACTAGGGACAGGCGACACTTGGGAGGGGCGAGGGGCAGGAAGCCGCATTCCAGCTAGCAGGAGCACCGCCAGCGGGAAGCGATGGGATGGAGCCGAGCGTGAGGTCACTGGGGCTGAGCTGGAGGGCGGAGAGGTGCTAGGTGGGAAGGATTACATGGCCCCGCCCTTAGGCCACTCTGCAATTTGAGTTCTGTTCCAAGTGGAATGGGCATGTGAGAAGACGGGAGCAGTAGTTGCTGTTCTGTTTTATTATCTAAAGAGCCTTTGGGGAGAGGAAGAGTTGTGACAGTGAACTACTTGCTGAGGACAAGAGAGCCAGATGGCAGGACCCCGGGCAATTGTAAAGGAACATGTCTCAGAAGCATTTTCTCCTGCAGACCTGGGCTACACGGTTAACAAAGGACAGGTCTAGTCCTCCCAATGGGCCTAGGAGGCAGTCTATGTGGATGGCGAATTAAAGCACAGACCAAAAAACAACAACAACAACAAAACCCTCTCCCAAGGTCACACAGCTATAAGGGAGAGCTAGGGTTTGAACCCAGGAAACATGGGTCCAGAGTTGTGGCCACTCTCTTTCCCAATGCAGAGAACTTTCTGGGCAGGGTGTCCCCTGAGACGTCTAGAGAGCTGGGCTCTAATTCTGGTTCTGATGTCACCAAAGCAGCTGGAGTAACCTTTAAAAACCTCACAGCTGGGGTGGGGGGTGCTGGAGAGATGGCTCACAGGTAAAAGTGTTTGCTTGCAATGCCTGACAGCCTGGGTTCGATTCTCCACTATCCACATAAAGCCAGATGCACAAAGTGGAACTTGCACCTGGAGTTAGTCGGCGGTGGCAGGACGCCTCGGGTAAAGGTGTACCCATGCTCGCTCCCTCCCCATCTCTCCCTCTCTCCTAATACGCCTTGCATGCAGGCTAACAGGGCCGCAGCTTGGTCCCAGCCTCCTTTCCACCCTGGCCTCGTGCCATGACATATCTCTCTCCACACTCCGCATGCTGTCCCTGCTTAAGGAAATGAACGTCCCTTCTCGTCAACAAGCTTCCAGAACGCAGCCCCAGTGCTTCTAAGTTGGGGTTTCTCATCACTGTGGACCTCCCTTCTGGGCCGATTCACTCATCTGTGAGCTCCAATAAGGAGCCAGGTCTTGGGCCCACACGGGATGCCCAGTAAATGCAGACCGAGTGGCCAGACGGGCAGGTGAGCTGGCAGGGTGGGGAGATCTGTGGCGGAGGGGCACCGAGGAGGGGGCAGCATGCTGGTGAGAGCTCACATGGTGGACAGGGAGACGAGCGTGGTGAAGGCTCCGGGGGTGATGGTGCTTATCCGGTTGTCATACAGGGACAGGAGCCGCACGGAGCTCAGGCCAGCGAAGGTGTCGTTGCTCACGCAGCTGATCAAGTTACTCCTTAGCATCCTGAGGGAGGGGAGAGGGCCGGGCTGTGGGGTCACAGGCAACAAACACGCTTGCCTTTCCAAACGGCTCGTAGGTGGGGACACTGCCACCCTCACCCTCGCCCTGCCCCATCCGCTCAGCCCGTCGTGCCACTCAGGTTGGTCTGGGGATGATCAGAACCTGGGTCCCGTCTGGACCTACCGTAGACACGAAACACAGAGGTCCGTGTGTACATGTGCGTATGCTGTGGCTGTTAGCATGTGCGTGTGTATTTCTGGGAAGAAGAGAACAAGGAGTTTCACACACGGGCTTTGTGTGTATGTGCATGAGCCAGAACATGCAAGCTTGCTTGCGGTTGTGTTCATAGGCATGGTACATGTATTTGTGTGCCCCTTTTCAGCATGTTTCTTGTATGAACGTGTGCGCATGTGCACATTAGAGTGGGTCATTCTGAGCGTGGAGTGGGTGCCGAGGAGCTCGGTGCATTTGCTTCTTGCCCGTCAAAGGCTGAAGTCTGGGGCTCCAGGAAGGAAGGACTCCATAGGACTGTGTCCACCTCTGGTCCCTGCCTGCCAGCCTGCGTGGTCTGCTTGCAATTCCTGCCCCCCTCCCTGCCCCCGGTCCTCAGGCCAGGCTGGGTACTCACAGGGTCTTGAGGCCGCTGAGGCCTCGGAACATGCGTCCATGCATGGTCTCCAGCTGGTTCCCCGTCAGCATCAGCTCCTGCACGCCCGAGGCACCATCGAAGGTGCCCTCTTTCACTTCCTTGATCTTGTTGTTGCTGAGGTTTCTAGAAGGGGGGTACAAAGTGGGAGGATCAGGCGGAGGGATCGCTGGTGTCTGGGTCTTGGCACTGGGCTCTGGAGTGGGACACTCCTCACAACGTGTGGGGACCGCCTTGGGGCATCTGCATGAGGAATGTGACAGGGTTTCATGATGTGTAGTCATCCTTGGCTTCCTCTCTTTACCAGGGAGTCTCACTGAGAAGTGATTCTCAAGAGGAGGGCTGGCTGGAGAAAACTGAAAACAAGCCTCCCTTCCATGGGGATAGACACATCTGGGGAACCTCTAGCTCTCTAAGTTGAAGTGCTGATGTAAGTGGATTCTTCTTATTTAGTATTTGTTAAGTGCTTATGATCTAGGTGCCACATGAAACTCTGTCATAACCATACCAAGTCCCCCAAACAGCCCGTGCCCCCAGGTAATGTCCTCACATTAAAAAATTATTTTTCAATTTATTTGCAAGAGAAAGAGGGAGATAGATACAGAGAGAGAGAGAGAGAGAGAGAGAGAGAGAGAGAGAGAGAGAGAGAGAAAGAAAGAATTGGTGCACTAGGGCCTCCAGCCACTGTAAACAAACTCCAGACACATGTGCCACCTTGTGCATCTGGCTTATGTGGATCCCAGGGAATCGAACCTTGGTCCTTAGGTTTTGCAGGCAAGTGCCTTAACTGCTAAGCCATCTCTCCATTCCTGTCCTCCCATTTTTATGGATGAGGTCACTAAGTTTCAGGGAGATTGAGTAACTTGCCCACCATCCCATGGCTGAGGGGAGTGGGATAAGAAGGCAGGCTTTCTGAGACATGAAAGACACATCATTGAACTCCCTTCTTTCCTGCACGAGAGGTCTTTGGTGACACAGAGGCTCGTTCTCCTTGCAGAATTCAAGGTTGGGGATCTTGGTTTTCTTACAGTGTCCTCGTTCCTACTCAGTGACACTCCTGAGACTCTAAGAGCAAGCCCTTTCCTCTACCTGGCGAGTACGACATGCTGGTGGCAAAGAGAAAATCAGCAGCAGATTCTACAGGCCATGAGCCAGGACCCAGGTTCTTTTAGGAGCTGGGAAAGGGGGTGTTTGTGGACCCCCCTCATGTCTAGGCAAAAGGCATTCTTGTTTAGTTGGATGGAATCAACCATGATGGTACTCACAAAAGCGGAGGCTAGGTTAGCCTCCTGGCATGCAGAGGGGACAGGCCTCCTGTGACCATGAAAACCTGACAGTAGACAGAGCCTGTGGCCTCACTGAGCGTGCACAGCTATCTGGAAGGACTGCTGTGGAGACCAGGCCCAGAGTGTGGCACTGCTCCAGGCCACAGAGCTTCAGAAGGGGAGACATGAACGTATCAATCCTTCCCAACCTCCCAGCAGAGCTCCAGGCGGACACCTCCCTGGGGGACTGAGTAAGGAGTAAGCAATGGAAAAGCCACACCCGAGGGTTTCATATAAGCCACTTCTGCACCCAGGAAGCAGCAGTACCTATACTTGCAGGTGGCCGTGGAGGAGGTAAGACGGTGGCTTGGACCCTCTCTCGAATCATCTGCTCCTTGTCTTGACCCTGCTGGCCTCCCCTGCCCCATCCTGTGCTCTTCCAGAAGGCTTGTGAGCCAGGAAAACTCCTGAACTGTTCTCTGCTCCCTGAGAAAACTTGAAACTCAGCCTGACTTCTTATCAAAGCTATCCCTGGTTGGGGACAACCCAGGAATGGAGGAAACGCATGGGGGAGATTGCAAATTACCCTCAAACTAAAAGTAGGAGTTGAGGGAAAGGCTCTCCCCAAGCCATAACTCATGGAACCCTGGAGGATCAGGGCTTGGCTCCAGGGAGGGGATTAAAGCGCAGGGCCAGGCTATGGAGATGAGGTAGAGCACCATTTCCTGACATCTGTTTCTTCAGCAGAGCAAAATTAACATCCCATTACTGTAAGGTTTGCGAATTGCATTTCCTCAGGCTGGGAGAATGAAAAACAGAAGGAGAGTCAAAGGTGGAAGGGAGGTGGGGGGACAGAATTTTCCAGAAGAGCTGGCTGCTGCTCTCTCCCCATCCATCAAAGCCCTGCTTAGTACTGCAGGCTTCAGTGAGGGCTGAGGACGGAGTGCAGCTTGGGGCAAATGTTCCAGAAACAAAATGAACGCATCAGCGTTTTGTGAGCACTCTGATGTATTCCTGGTGCAGCCTCTTCCTGAGATACCCCTGGTCCCAGAAAACCTGAAAATGCACGATCAGGGTCAGCCAGGGGCCTTTCTAGCTTCTTCTCTGTAGACCTACCTGGAGAAAATGTGTTTCCGCATGACTTCAACTACCAGGGCCCTGCCCCAGAAACTCCCCCAGGCGCAGGGAGGTGCAGAGGCTCCTGGTGGGCTGCTGGGCATCCCTTTCAGACCTGCCTTCTTTCTCCCCCAGGACAGTGGGGGTGTCCACACGCTGGCTCCCTCCATAAATCTCGAGCCCCACGAGTCAGGGCCTGTTCTCTAGGCTCTCCTCTTAAGACTGCAGGGTATCCCAGCTGCTCTAACATCAGGGCTGGAGCCATAAGCCTGTGTAAAGCCCGGTCCCCCGAGGAGCGCAGTGGGAGAGCTCAGTGGACCTCTCTAGAAACCGAGGACACTGGGCCATGCCCAAGCACATGCTCTGGTGCACTGTCAGGACGAGGAGGAACTGCTCCCCCTCCTGAGGGCCTGCCCCTACCTGCGTGGACAGTCTACTGCAAGTTCAGGTGTCCATGGTGGTCACCTGATGGCCACTGGAGGCAGGTCCAGTGGGGATGATGGTGACCCGGATGCCTATGCTCATCTCAGGGGGAAACTTCTGCCCAGCTCCACTCCAGGGGCCCACTTGGTAATGTAGGGCCAGCTCTGCTAGGTCATCTGAAGTCCAAAAGGCACCAGAAACCCAGACAGTGTGTATTCAGTGAAAATTTCAGGTTTTTAAAGATGGGCAACAAAAGTCTTACTAAAAGCACAATCACCATCAGTTTATACATAGTCAAATCCACCTGATTTTTGGCCCGAGGCCCACCAGGCTTTAGACTGTGGCTGAGAATCTCCTTCAGTATCAGTAGTGACCTCAGAGAGGTCCATAGCTCTCTGAAAGACACAGGTTGTTTCCTTTCTCTTCCTTCTCTCCTCTCCTCCTTCCTTCCTTATTTCCTTCTCTTTCTCTTTCCCTTCTTACCTACTTCATTCTTTCTCTTTTCTCCTCCCTCCTCTCCTCCCTCCTTTTCTCTTTCTTTCCCTTCCTTCTTCCCTCTTTTCTTCTCTCTCCCCCATCTTTCTCCTTCTCACTTTCTATCTACCTCTCTGTTAGGGAAGGAACTCTATGCTTTCTAGGTAAATGCTCCCCCCCAACCCCCACACGCAGCTGTGACATCGTTTGAAATGCTTCACTGAGTTGCCATGGTAGTAATAATGACCTTTTACAATAACTCAGTGTGTACAATTGTCTGTGTCCCTTTACATATGTGACACTCACGGAATCCCAAAGAGAGGCTCATCTTCATTACGTTGACTGATGGGGGGGGGGGGGGGCTGCGGGCAGAGGTACAGAAATGCATAGCTGATTACAGCCACTTTGGCCTAAGTCAGAAAGGCAGACTCAGGGCCAGCAGCAGCCTTGGGGCCCTGGCCCCACAGTGTGAGGCAGCTCAGCAGCCTTTGGCCACCACCACATAGGGGCTGGGTGGTGATGTGTCCAGGGCACAAGGACCCTTCACAGGACAGAGTCCTGTGGTTTGAAATGATCTGTAGCCAGGGGTCTGGGATTGCATTTGCCCTACAGGGCTATTTAGTCCCTTGCTTGGGACTGATGCATGTGTGGAATTGCATACACGGACACATGGACTCACAGTCACTGCCTCCTGGCAGGGCATACTGTCCCTAGCTCACTGCACTTGCTTGAGTTTTAAGCTTGGACAAGTTAGTTATCATTGTGTGTTTCAGCTTCTTCACTTGTGACATGAAGCAATTTCAAAGCCATTTGTTTTTCTTTCTTTTAAAAATATTTATTTATTTGAGAGGGAAAGAGGGAGAGAAACAAAAGAAAGAGTGGACATGCCAGGGCCTCTAGCCACTGCAATGAACACCAGATGTGTGTGCCACCTTGTGCATCTGGCTTACCTGGGTCCTGGGGAATCGAACTTGGGTCCTTTGGCTTTGCAGGTAAGTGCCTTAACCACTAAGCCATCTCTCCAGCTCTGTTTTTCTTAATGAGAGTGGCATTGAATAAATTCAGTGTTGTCTGGCCCAGAGTTAACTCTGTCATGTCAGTTGCTGGCTGGTGTTACTATGGTTACCTTTATGGTGACCATAGCCTGGCACCAACCAGTTCCCACATTTGCCCTGCTTGCCAGGGCACCCACAAGGGTCCGTGTGCACAGTCTCTGTTTTCAACATGTCACCATCTGTGCGGGGTCAGTCAGCCCGATGCCCTGTGCTATCTTCCTGCATGGTCTCCAACCAAGGCTGGGCATCCTTTCTCTTCATATTGGCTGGTTTGGATTTCTTCAGTGCTTGCATTGAACCAGGCCCCTTGCCCCTGTCTGCGCCCTCTGAACTACCCTCCCACCTCCACATTTACTTCTGACCCTCATCATCACTTATGAGGAAGAAGTGTTTTTTTTAAAGATACTAATTTAATTTTTTTGTTTATTTTTATTTATTTATTTGAAAGTGACAGAGAGAGAATGAGGCAGAGAGAGAGAGAAAGAGAGAGGGAGAGAGAGAATGGGCGCGCCAGGGCCTTCAGCCACTGCAAACAAACTGCAGACACATGCGCCCCCTTGTGCATCTGGCTAACGTGGGTCCTGGGGAATCGAGCCTTGAACCAGGATCCTTAGGCTTCACAGGCAAGCGCCTAACCACTAAGCCATCTCTCCAGCCAGAGAAGTGTTTGATTTAATATTACATAAGTGGTAAAAGTAATCTCCCTCAAAGCTAAGCACACCCCTAGAGTCACACAGCCGGGAAGAAGCAGCATTGAACTCTCAGTGAGCACAGGTCAGCCGGCAAGTTCCTCCCACACAGGCCTGCCTGGCTGCTCTGAAGCTGTGGGACTAATTTGGCCCCAATGTTCATTGTAGCATGGATCATACAGGGACCAGCTGAGTGGCATTTGACCCTTTGGTGAGATCTGGGCTTGTCTTTGGTCATAGTCCTTTCTGTCCTGTGCTGGCCTGGGCTGGGGATTGACTGTCTCTTGCCCCATGTTCTTGCTGCTGTTTTCCCTGGCCTGTATCTCTCCCAAAAGTAAGAACAGGAAAGACAGACACAAGGTGTGCTTCAGCTAAGGGGGGATGGAGGTGGAGGAGGTGTGTTCTCTTTGCAGCATCCAGGGCTTCCTGATGTTGCAGACGAGGCACGGGGCACATGGCCTGTTTGACTTATCTGAATATCTGCCCCATGGCAGAAGGGCACCTTCCTCCAGCTGTCACTGAAAGGGAAGTGCTGGTGCCCTCTGCGCTGGAGCCTGGAAGCCAGTGCTGCTGCGCCACTGTGCAAGCCAGTCTGTGCCAGCCCACACATGCCCCCTGGGCTCAGCTGTGACCCTAGGAGCTCTTATCTCTGCTCATACGCACAGGATAGTCACAGGAGATGTGGCTAAGGTCACGTCCACAGGCATGGAGAGACCTGAGTGGCACCAGCGAGGTCCAGATGCTGCAAGGCCTACAGAGTGTCTGTCCCCTTTGTCTGCTGGGCACTGATGGTTGAGAAAAATAAAACCAGGGACTTAAGCCAGTCCTGGTGATTTATGGTAGCTATGTTCCATAATATCACCAGGACTATCAAATTAGCAAATACCAAACCATTGCTCCTCAGGGAAAAACAGGAGGCTCCCGCAAGCCTCTGGTCATGGCATTTTCATCACCTGGACAATAATAAGCTTGATTTATGAGTGTTTCTGTTTAAAAATGCCATATGTGCAATATTGTTGATTCATCAACATTGCTCCCACAGCCAGCAGCGCTGAATCCACGTCTGAATGGATGAAGCTTCCCTAACGTGCTACCTCCCCCGTAAGGTGCAGTACAGTCTTCTCAGACGCTGCGTCTCTAGACTACCAATCTGCATGATGCTTGGGGCCAGTTTAATGGGCAGAGTTACCAACCCAAGTACACAGGAATGCTAAGCGTGTGGGACAGTTGCTTACAGAGGGAGAGCTGGCTCAAGCAAGGAGGCAGCACTTGTTCAACCTCAACTGGAACTGTGTGGGAACATGCGTGCCCTGGGTAAAGGATGCACATGAGTGACTGTGTGTGTGTGTGTGTGTGTGTGTGTGTGTGTGTATTGCTATTTGTGTGTTCAAGGATGGCAGTCAAAGCATGAAAAGTCTTGACTTTGGAGTCATATACATCTAGATGAAATTTCTTTTCAATTTATCAATTTATTTTTATTTTTTTGTTTTTTTTTGAAGTGGGTCTCACTCTAGCCCAGGCTGACTTGGAATTCACTATGTAGTCTCAGGTTGGCCTCGAACTTTTGGCAATCCTCCTACCTCTGCCTCCCAAGTGCTGGGATTAAAGGCGTGCGTCACCATGTCTGCTTGTATTTTTTTTTTTTTTTTTTGAGGTAGGGTTTTGCTCTAGCCCAGGCTGACCTGTGTCAGGGTGGCCTTGAACTCATGGTAATCCTCCTGCCTCTGGCTCCCAAGTACTGGGATTAAAGGTGTGTGTGCCACCATGCTTGTCTTAATTTTTTTAATAATTAAAAATTATTCCTGGGTGTGGTGTGTGTGTGTGTGTGTGTGTGTGTGTTTGGGCACCCCAGGGTTTCTTGCTATTGCAAATGAGTGTCAGACATTTGCATCACATTTCATATCCAGGTTTACACGGGTGGCTGGGAAATTGAACCAGGCTGGCAGACTTTGCAAGCAGGCAATAATTTTTTTCTTTTTTTCTTTTCTTCTTCTTTTTTTTTTTTTCTGGTTTTTCAATGTAGGGTTTCACTCTAGCTCAGGCTGACCTAGAGTCTCAGGGGTGGCCTTGAACTCACAGCGATCCTCCTACCTCTGCCTCCCAAGGGCTGGGATTAAAGGTGTGCGCCACCACACCCGGCTCCCAATAATTTATTTGGATGTGCGTACACATGTTTGTGCACCGTGTGCACATGTGTAGAAGCCAGAGGGAGATGTCAGGCATCCTACTCTGTCACTACCTTTTCAGCGAGGCAGTTTCTCATCGAACCTGGAGCTCCCTGTTTTCGTTAGCTTGGTGGAGCAGGAAGCTTCAGCTGGCCTCTTCCCCACCCTCCTCGGTGCTGTGGTTACTGGCATTTGTTTTTCTGCATGTGTGTGTATGTAATGTGAATAGTAAGTGTATGTATTGTGTATGCACATGTGTGTGCAGGTGTGCAAAGGCCAGAGGAGAATGCCAACTGTCTTCCTCTGTCTGCCTTCCATGGTGTTTCCTCAAGATGGAGTCTCTTTCTGGACCCAGAGTTGCCACTTGCGTATTTAGAAAGTGTCTGTCTACCTTGTTGGTTGGGAACTAATGGTTGAGGGGGAAAAAACTGACTGGCCAGTGAGCCCCAATAATTCTCCTGTTTCTGCCCACTCCCAAATAACTAGGGTTAAAGTTGTGTGTAGCTATACCAGCTGTTTACATGGGTGCTGAGGACTGATTTGAACTCATGCCCTCTCAAGCCGTCACGCTTGTGCGATAAACTCTTACCCACTGAACTATCTCTCCAGGCCTATGTCCAGCTTCTCACATCGGTGTTAGAGATCAAACCTAACTCTTCATGTTTATGCAGTAAGCACTCTGACCTGCTGAGTGCTCTCCCTGGCCCTGTGAGTAGGTGGATTTTTATTTATTTATTTTTAGTAAGAGAGGGAGGGAGAGGGAGAGAGATCGAGAGAGAGAGAGAGAGAGAGAGAGAGAGAGAGAGAGAGAGAGAGAGAGAGTGAGAGAGAGAGGGAGAGAGAGAGAGAGAGAATTGGCAGACAGGGCCTCAGCCATTACAACTGAACTCCAGACACTTGCACCACCTAGTGGACATGTGCGACTGTGTTTGCCTCACCTTTGTGTGTCTGGCTCATGTGGGATCTGGAGAATTGAACATGGGTTCTTAGGCTTCACAGACAAGTGCCTTAAGCACTAACCCGTCTCTCCAACCTCCTAGGTGGAGTTTTAGATAGAGAATTGAAAAATAATGAAGCATGACTATACTGCCCTTGTGTCAGAAGCAGACATAGACTTTTGGGTTGGGAGATATGGGGCATGGGGGGGGGTAGGAAGTGGATTCCAAGAGAAGTCTGTCGTGGGACTGGGGTGGTGCAGAGCCCACCGCCTGTGCGGACACCTCTGCTGGGGCACTGGGAAGAAGAGAGAAGCAAGCCTGACCTCGCTCTGGCATGAGGCAGAGCCAAGTATGATGTGAGTACTGATTCTGGTGTTCACCCACTGTAAGGCCTTAGAGAGTTCTCTGGACCTCTCTGAGCCCCAGATCCTTCACCTGAATACTGCAGACATGCAGCCAACACAACATGGTTGCACAAGGACTAAATGAACTGACCACTGTGAGGCAGGGCATGTAGCCTCGACACCTCTCACAGCTGCTATATTCTTCTCTCTAGCTTGATGACTCGCCAGCACTCCTAGGCAGGGGGTGTGTTGGGACGATAGAGAAGAAGCAATGAAAGCACATGAGTTCTCTGCCCATGCCCAGGCCCTAGGTGAGGTCTGTTTGGTGAAGCAGGGTTTTTTAAAAATAAGATTGTTTTTAATATTCACTTATCTATTTATTTGAGAAAGAGACAGATAGAGAGAGGGAGGGAGAGGGAGAGAGAGAGAGAGAGAGAGAGAGAATGGCCACATCAGGCCCTCTAGCCACTGCAAACAAACTCCAGATGCACGCACCACCATGTGCATCTGGCTTTTGTGGGTACCAGGGAATCAAACCTGGATCCTTTGGCTTTGCAGGCAAGCAGCTTAACCACTAAGCCATCTCTCCAGCCCCCTTTTTAAATTTAAGTGTTTATTTATTTTTATTAATTTATTTGAGAGAAAGAGGGGGAAAGAGAGAAGAGAAGAGAAGACAAGAGAAGACAAGAGAAGAGAAGACAAGAGAAGAGAATGGGTTACCAGGGACTCTAGACACTGCAAACAAACTCCAGGTGCATGTGTCACCTTGTGCATCTGGCTTATGTGGATTCTGGGGAATTGAATCTGGGTCCTTTGGCTTTGCAGGCAAGGGCCTTAACCATTAAACCATCTCTCCAGTCCCGCCCCCCTTTTTGCTCTGATGTTCCTGCCCCAGGCAGTGGTCTTCCAGCTCCATCTAAAACACAACATAAAGGCTGGGAAGACAGCTCAGAGGTTAAAGGTGCTTGCTTGTTTAAAGCCTGCCAGCTCCTGTTCAATTTCCCAGTACTCATGTGAAGCCACACACACAAGATGATGCATGCATCTGAAGTTTGTTTGCAGCAGCAAGTGGCCGTGGCACGCCCATCTCTTCTCTCTCCCTCCCTCCCTCCTTTTTCTGCTTGCAAATAAATAAGAAATATTAAAAAAAAAAATAAAAACACACCTTTAAGTTGTCATTTCATCTCAAACCAACTAATCTGTGCCCCAGACACTTTAGTCAGTTGCTGGTCCTGAGCCAAGTCCCTTCCACCACCTCCTGGATGGGTGTGTGTGGTGGAGAGTGGGAGGTAGGGACAGAGGGGACACAGGATGAAAATCAGGGATGGTGCGGAACGCAGGCTCCATGTGACGCCTGACAGTTTGACAGCAGCCAGGTTTCACGTGGGCCTGTAAATTGGTCTGTTTTCCAACACAGACCGCAGCAGAGGTTAGGAGGCTGAGCAGAAAGGGGATGCCAGTCTCCTGGCTTTCTGCTCTGGTCAGACAGACCCTAACCAGGGAGCTGAGGTGGTGGTCATGTTTCTAAACTTGACTCACATTTTCCGCAGGTTGGGCAACTTCTTGAAGATGCCAGTGGCCTCCAGGACAGAGATGTCATTGTCGTTCAGTCTCCTACATGAGGGGGGGGAGGGAGAAGAGGGAGCTGGGGTTAGCCGAAGGTGAGACACACCCTTTGCTTCTCCTGTAAGCCCTCTCCACGCAGCGTTGACTGAGGTGCACATGGGCATCCTGTTTGGCAAGGGTCAACAGAACTACAGGAAACCTCAGCATCTGCTTGTGGGGGCGGGGCAGGGGCAGGAGGTGGACGTCACTGGGCCAAAAGAGAGCAGGCTGCCTCCTCCTCCCTCGGGAAGCCCCCTTCTCTAGGGTGGTGTGGACTTTCTGCCTACTCAGCATGGGCACATGTTGGTTTTTATGCACACAGATGCCAAGTATCTGCTTTCATTTTGGGGATATCAATAGCAACTTAAATCCCCAGGATGGTTTCCCTACGGTCTCCCAACCTCCAAGTTGCTTAACTCCTTCCTGAACAGTGCACTCTTTAGTTTTTTCCCCAGCGCACTCTTTCAAGGGAGAGTAGGATCCTTGTGCCCAGCATTCCTGTGTGTGAGGACGAGGCCAGTGAACACTGCTATGGGCTATGGCGACTGGAGAAAAAAAAAACCCAAAAAACAAAAAACAGAGCAATCATAATCAGGAGACCTCCACTGTTTACCCAGGGCTGAGCCTGGCTAGGATTCAAGGAGAATGCTGTCCTTGAGTCTCTTTCTTCCCCAGCTCAGAGGTAGGTACTGTTGTCCCTGTGTGAAAGCTAAGAGCCCCACACGTGAGGGGCAACTTGCCCAGGACTGGGAGGGCTGGAGGGGACAGGGACTAGCAGCAGGTCTGTTAGTCCCTACAGGCAGGACCTCATCCTCCAGCAAGCTGTGACTTTCCAGCTCATCCCTTTTTGGATAAGCCAGCGATGTCCCTTTAATAGGGTGTGTCAGATATATTTAATCACCCTAGTTGAGTTTTTTGACTTATTATGATTTGTATATGTGTGTGTGTGTGTGTGTGTGTGTGTATTGTTTATTTAAGAGAGAGAGAACTGGCACATGAGGGTCCCAGCCACTGCTAGTGGGCATGCACGACCTTGCACTTGCATCACCTTTGTGTGTCTGGCTTAAGTGGGATCTGGAGTATCAAACATGGGTTCTTAGACGTCACAGGCAAGCACCTTAACCGTTAAGTCATCTCTACAGCCCTGTATTTATTTATTTTTTTTAAGTGTGTGTGTGTGTGTGTGTGTATGGGTGCACCAGGGTCTCTCACTGCTACAGACAAATGCCTATCTGGCTTTCTGTGTGGGGGTGGTGATTGAACCCAGGCCTGCAGGCTTTGCAAAGCAAGTGCCTCTAACCACTGAGAAATCTCTCCGGCCCCATAATATGTAGTTAGCATCCACTTTTCTGGTGGTACACTAAGCTCCTTAGGGCCAGCAGGTGCTATCAACTTTGCTCATTATAGAACTGGGTGATCCCATGAAAGATAATCAAGGGCGCCCATGTGATTGAGCCTGGAGGGGGAGGGTCACCTCCAAGAGACCCCACCAGGGTTGACTCACAGTGACTGGGGATGGATGGGGAGGGGAAGGGGGTTCTTAGAGGTTAGGACTTACAGGTCAGTGGCGTATTCAGGGAGGTGGCTTGGGATGCGGGTCAGCTTCTGGTTGGAGCAGTCCACAATGGTTCCCTCACAGCGGCATTTCTCAGGGCAGACCAGATCCATGAAACACTCGCTGCTGAACCTGCTGCGGTAATCCTCAGAGCCTAGGTGGGGCCAAAGAGGGGCGTCAGCATCACTTGGGCTCCCCGGCATTTGGCCTGGACTTGTGGGTGGTAGAGGAGGGGAGACGATGAGTTGAGAGATGTATGTGTGTGTAATCAAACAGCATTCAGATTTCCCTAATCCTCTGGCCATCTTGCCCCGCCCCCCTCAGCCTTGGTGTTTCCCAGATGGTCTTTCTTTGTCAGTTTATCGCTTTCTGCCCTCAAGGACACCAGGCTCTGGGTGTGTGGGTGCTCAGGCTTCTGTGGATCATGGTCACTATGGATGTTCTGCTCAGAGAAATACTCCAGGACACATGTGTGCAGAACCCAGCCTACAGCTGTAGGAAGAGGGCTTGGCTCCAGGCTGCCTACCACCACAGACCCCCACCTGCTCCTGATAATCCAAATGGGAGAGTGCAGTGGTGCTTTCACCAAGGCTACTGAAGAGTTGGGACTATGGTATGGGAAGAGGCTACAAATTCAGTGGGCTTCAGGCCTCTAAGGAAATGAGATGAGGCAGAAAGACCAGACATTTAGTCCTAAATGACCACTGGTGTCTTGCTTGGACATTGACAAGATAACAATACAGGTTGGGCCCTGGTGGAGAATTAAGAGCACACAGCTCTGAGGTTTGGGAATTTGGCTAAGAGCTGCCTGAGATTTCTTTCTGGTTGTTAATGTTGGTAATGAATTCAAATTTGGAACACTATGAAAACAAACAAAATGCATCGGAGGGTCAGATTCGATCTCTGCTTAGAGAATATCTATAATTATAATAGCCATTATTTGACTATAACGAAAGGTCCGCTCCTGTGAGATGAAAGTTGGAGCCAAGGTTTATTTTCTTTTTTTCCAAATTGCATTTCTTTCAAGGTCATACAGTAATGGTAACATATCTGACAATCTGATGTCACTGAGAAATGCCCTAGGGAGCAGCCAGGCAGACTCATGAATGATGCTGGCTGTAATGGGGGAAAATGTGGCTTCTTCAGTCTCTCGCCCTCACTTTCATGAGCACACAGCTAGGTTCAACAGGAGAACTCAGTCCATGTTGGTCTGAGGCACCGGTATGGTGCCACTGGTACCTGAGTGTCCTGGGCATATTTCTGAACTGTTTTTTAAAAATTATTTTGTTTATTTTTATTTATTTATTTGAGAGCGACAGACAGAAAGAGAAAGGGACAGAGAGAGAGAGAGAGAGAGAGAGAGAGAGAGAGAGAGAGAATGGGCACTCCAGGCCCTCCAGCCACTGCAAATGAACTCCATATGCATGCGCCCCCTTGTGCATCTGGCTTACATGGGTCCTGGGGAATTGAGCCTTGAACCAGGGTCCTTAGGCATCACAGGCAAGCGCTTAATCGCTAAGCCATCTCTTCAGCCCATTCCTGAAGTGTTTTTGAGTGTGGAGACCATGTGTTTGTGATGATCAGAAGCCTTGGTGTGGCTATGTTTTCTGCGTCACAGGCCAACACTGGCACGTCTAGTCCGTAGATTTAGTAGCAGAGGACCTGGGTGGGACCAGGCCTGAGCATTTCTGCATGTTAAATACAATCAAATAACTGCTCCTATCTCACAGGGGTTGGTGTGAAGATAAAAGTAGGATCAAGGAGCTGGAGTTCTCAGGAAAGAAGCCAGCCCAGTATGGAAGCCTGTGATTCCACTACAGTTCCTCCATAGATCTCGGCCCAACATCTGGCACATCAGAGACCACGGAGCTGACCTTCACTGAGCCGGTACCGGCAGCCATGTGCTTTAAACTTCAAATGGATGAGTCTACCTGATTCCTGAGGCTAGCACTTCGTTTTATATATGAGGAAACTAAGGCCTACAAGGTGTTGAGTGCATGGCATAGGGTCGAACCTACGCAGGCTGCTGTAGCTCCATGTGGCTAATTGACAGCGTGTTTTATGACTAGACCTTTGTCCCCACACCTCGAGAAACAGCTCCAAAGTCCAATGTGGTGGAGGTGGACTGAGTGGGTGTCTACTCCAGTGGGCTATGGTGAGTTATAAAGTAGACACCTCCCTCCCTCTTGCTTTCTCTGCCTTCACATATATCCCTGTGGTCACTGCTGATTGGGAATGAACCTACTGGGTCTCTCTGACTGTGAAGTGACTCCTAGGAGCCAGAAGGCTGAGTGTGTCCCCCTTTTCTTCTCTACTCCCTCCCCACTCCTTCCCTTCATTGCCCCCGGCACCCCTGGGCTTGTGAGAACAAAACCTATGCGTGTACCCTCTCGGTTTTGAAAGTGGCTTGAGTGCGTGATGCAAATCTCTTGTCCCTGTCTTGCTGTCATCAATCCCACTGAATAACCCTGATCTGTACCATTTCTTCCTGGACACATCACTGAGCTGGGGTCCACAGGGTGACGGTGTGAAGGGGGTCTTTGGCACATGGATATGTATGTCTCCTTCTGAGTGTGTCTGTAATGGGAGCTTTGCAGAGCAGAGGAGCCTTGACGGCTGATCAAAGGCAGAATGGCAGGAGGGAGCCCAGTTTGCCTTCCTTCCACCACGAGCCTCCAGACGGGCACCGGCTGGGGACAGCCGCCTATTAAACGCGTTTTCGTTTTAATCAAGGTGAGAGCAGTCTGTAGTTAGCAGGAATCGCTCTCCGTAGTATCGTTAGATTATCGCTGGCAGACCTCTGCCGTGGAGTCGTTGACCCATTTTAATGAAATGATTTTGCAATTAGATTCGATGGACTAATGTGTTCTTTCCCAGCATTTTCCCCCTGCTGTTTTTGTTATTGCTCTGGCTAGCAATAACGAGGGGGTCGAAGAGTGATATTTTATATGAGTGGGAACCAGAAATGTTAATAACAGCGTATGTACGTAACCGGGAAAGTTTGTTCTCCAGTCAAAGCCAGCCTCAAATGCCACCTACGTCACTTCATATTTCATTGCTGAAGCTACCCAGGGTTCCTCAGAGCCATTTGTTATGCCTAATGCTCGTAACTACCCCAAAATATTTTTAACTTTTCCAGAGCTTTAAAAGTCAATTTCAATCTCAGTGCAGATTTGTCACTGCCAGAAATACTTAGGCGGAGAGAAGCAACTGAAAAAAGGGCGCTGCTTCTTCTCTTTGGGGGTGAGTTCAGACAGGAGGCAGCTCAGGGGATTTGCAGGAGGGTCATAAAACTCAACCCCAATGAAGTGGGCCTCACATGGGGCTGATGCCACCTGGCCTTTTGCCTGCCTCAGGCCCTGTGTCCTCCTCCCCTATGGTGGGCAGCTCAGAACGACACTTGGGAGTGATCACGGACAGACTTTAATAGGTGGAGAGGAGAGCCGAGGGTAGAAGGTCAAAATCCACAGCAATGTGATTTCATTACAAACCCCTTTCCTAGAGCCACTTCCTGCAGGGGAAAGTGTCACATCTGAAAGGTCAGGGGTCAGGCAGGTAGGGAGACCACGCTCCCATTTGTCAGACGGCTTTTGGCTGAACTGGGGGACCCAGGGTGGCTGGAATCATTTTCAGGCCACAACTTTGTGTCATCTTTTGGGCAACTGGTTTGTGAATAGAAAGTCCCACGTTCATCGCTACCTGATCAGCAGGGACTGAAGTCCTGTGTCTAGAGTTCCTCTACCCCTAATGTCCTTCTGACGGGTGGGATGAGAGAAAGACTACAGGAAAGGAACTGGGGGAGAATGAAGGCCTGCCAGGGCTCATCAGCTCGGGAAGAAGGTGACGACAAGGAGCAGAGGAACATGTCCCACGTGGGGAATGAAGTTGGGTACACAGACATCACTTCGTGGGCAAGCGTGGGGGACCAGGCACCGGGGCCTGGGACATATGCACTGCCCGGGGCAGCCGTTCCCATCAGCAGAGGATGAATGCAGCCACCTGTGGGAAGCTGAGGGACGTGCCCATGGCACTGCCTTGCCCGTAGGCTGATGGCACAGCACCATGGAAACACCGATGGAAGGGCACCATCATGGGGCCACTCCCAAAGACGAGTGTCCCAAAGGCAAGGAGCTCGGCATAGCCCTTCTCCAAGGAGGGGAAAGGGAAAGCCTCCCAGCTGGAGGATTTGACTGTACTCAGTGAGATCCTGGTACGCTCACGCGGAGAGGCAGAGCCACTGGAAAAAAAAAAAAGCTTTATTTCTTACTCAAGTCGTCGCTAATAGCAGAAGTAAGCTTGAGAGAGGATGTTAAAAAAAAAATCAACTCATGTCTAAAATTCAATTCAAATCAAGGTTTAAATTTTTTTTTTTTTTCTTCCCATTTGAAGGCAAATCACTGAGGAGGCTGAGTAGTGAAGAAGCAAAGCAAAGCCAGTGTGGCTCCAAATAACCCCGGGCAAGTTAGTTCATACCTCCGAGCCTCACTGCCTTTATCTATAAAATGGGATTTAGAGTGTGGTGAACACTAAATGGGGTGATAATGCAAACTGCTTAGTGCCTGGCCAAGAGGAAGCACTTGGTGTATCAGTCAGAGAGAGGTGCTGGGGAGGGAGCTCAGTCAATAAACTGCCTGCCTTTGCCGGCACGAGGGCCTGAGTCTGAGCTCCAGTACCCGCAACAAAAATGCTGGGCACGGCTGCACATCTAGGATCCCAGTGCTGGGCAGGTGGAGAACAGATCATCCCTGGAACTTGCTGCTCAGCCGGTCTAGCCTAATTAGCGAGCTCTAGGCCGACGAGAGACCCCGTATTTAGTAATAATAATAATAATAATAAAATGGTAGTCAGTGTTTCTGAGGAACCACACCTGAGGTCGTCTTCCAGCCTCCATATGCATGTCCCACGTTCATCGCTACCTGATCAGCAGGGACTGATATGCACACACATATGCATTTGCACACACACACACCCGCACGTGGTAAAAGAAAAATTCAGAGGTCAACAGGACACCCGTTGCTTGTCAATGGTTGGGCCTTTGTTTGGGGAGCTAGTCCAAGAGAGGAGATACTGAGTTGCACAGCTCGATGGGGGCTCAAGATCTAGCTCCTTGTGCGAAACGAGGGTGTGGAGCCACCTTCTCTCTCTCATGGAATAAGACACAGACTCTAGCAGAGGAACCGCTAACACTGTCTTCTGGTCATACTGGGTTCAGGACACGTAAGAAACAGGACGGGAAGCACCAAGACAGCGCTCTCTCCAGTCAGAGACAGAGGTTCCTGCACAGACCCCACGTGACATTGAACTGACACCCGGCGAGAATCCCAGCACCTCTGTGTTAGCTTTGCTTGCAGGTCAAGGGGACCGAGTGGACTTTGGGTCTCATGGGGAAGGGGACCAAAGCGTTCACGAGGAGCGAAGGTCAGGTTCAGAGGGAGCCCCAGGGCAGGGTTTAAAATCTCAGAGCCTTGCTTGTCTGACTCCACGCTTGGGCTACATTCGTCTCACGTGAAGTGTGCTCCAGCAGAGGTGGTGGTGAGGGCCGCGGGCAGCGTGTACGCCCTTTGCGTGAACTTACTTGGGGTAAGGCTGTTGGGCCAGGGCTCTCCTGTGAAACAGTGGAGTATGTGCCTTGGTCTACTTGTCTTCCTTGAATGGGATACTGGAACGTGGCTATTACTCCCGGGTTGAAATCAGATGAATAGACTTAGGGCATGAGGCCTCAATGGGTTGGAGATGTGGATAGAGTCTGAGTATGGTCACAGAGTGTTTCCCCATATCCCTGGCACCCTGCATCTGACTCCTTCCAGACTTTCCCCCTCCCCCCCCCCCCCCCCCCGCTCTCTGTGGGTTAGGACCCGGACAGGTGGGTCTGGCAGAGGTGGTGCTCCAGAGCAGAGAAGAGTCCAGCGGTGGCTGCGGTGGGTGGCTGCGGTGGCGGTGGCGGCGGGCCATGCTGCAGGAGAGCGCGGGGCTTTCCGCGGTGCTTGACGGAACCATGTTCCTTTTCCATCGGTCCACCACATGGTTAGATCAAGCACAAAGGAAAGGCCCGCGGTGGTGACTGGTCAGAGTCAAGGTCAGGAAGCAGCGTCAGAGAGAGGAGGACAGGAGCGCTCAGAGGAAGCAGCGTGGAGAAGCGGAAACCGGAGCAGGCCCCCACTGAGTGCGATTAGTATCAGAGTGAGGTCCACTGTGTTTGTTTTTTTGTTTTTTTGCTGCCAAAGATAGGAGCCCCACCACCCTGTGCCCAGTTCTGGGGAGACTCAGAGGAAAAGCATTAACAAGTGGGAAACCATCAGATACACCCATTCAAGGGAGCTTGTGGGCAGAAAAGACCATCTCCAAGGGGGCAGTTAAAGGACACTGGGGGAGGGCTCACATCCTAGCCAGGAACTGAACCTCTAAACTCTGTGCCATTCCACCACGTGACCTGAGAAGATGTGAACCTTGGCAAAGTATCTTCTGGGTGCTTTGTGACAGAGGGCTAGCCCCGGTGGTGGGAGTGATGGCCCATGCCCTTAAAAACAGAGGTAGTCAGTTGCCACCAGTCCTGCATGGCCATGAAGACATTCTATAACTCAGTATCCTGGCTGATAGCCATTCCAGATGATGTGAGGTTTAGTGGAAGAGAAATGCGGAATTAAAAGCACATTTCTCGAGACACACACACACACACATACACACACACACACACACACACAGAGGAGACAGTTGGGATTGGGTTTGGGACGGAAATACTTTCAGTCACCATGGTCTGAGAACACTGACCGTCACAGAGGTAATAGGGCTAGAGAGTGCAGAAGTGGGTAGTGGCTATTGATGAGGGGCCTCTTGGCAGTTTAAGAGAAGAAAGGAAGAGAGAGGAACCATGTGATTGGCCCACAGATAAGACATCCAATACCTAAATCTTGAATTCTTTTGGATTTCCAGATCTCCTTCTTGGCTGGGAATCCTGTGAATGGGTGCCAAGGACCCAGGTGGAGGTGCCCAGTCTTTATACCCATATCTGTCATAGGCTCAGGGTGGTGGGCACTGACTTGGGCGTTCCTGACACTTGGCATTGGGCTGGAGATATGTACATCTTAGAGAGAACGGAACCAGTGCTAGGTAATGCAGACACTCTCTGCCTGACCTCCAGAGGAGGTCCAGCACAACTTCCCCTCTACAAATGTGTTTGGGGACTGGGTCCAAGGACAAGATATTCTCACGCTCAGCACCTCGGCAGCACGTAGGCTGTCGACAATGATGGACCCATTAGGAAGCGTGTACCCATGCCCATGCCTGACCGCTTTACCTCTCTATCCTAATCCCTCATCTTCCAGACTGTAGCCAGGAAGTGAGAAGGTGGGGTCGATTCCACTTTGGCATCCAGAGGTACAGGGCTTGCCTGTGAACTCTGGTTCTGGGATTTCATGTTTGAGGCTAATTAGGACCTTGGTGACTGAGCAGGGCAGGTTTCCTAAGCCCGAAAACCACCATGTCCTTCTCTTTGATTTCCTTCTCCAAAATGACAGGGAGGGACCCAGAAGTAAGTGATTAAGACTTTTCAAAGTATGATAGAATCCTCATAGTAATTCAGCTGCTCTTGCCCAGAAGGTGATCGGCCAAACCTCAGCTAGGGCTTTTCTGCTTTTGTCTCTAGAGTAGACTGGATTATCTCTGAGGTCTCCAAAATGTCTTTCTGTTTGCCATCTTTGAGCATACTGTCCTTTCTTCTATTTTCTTTTTTCCTGAATCTGTGGGGCCCGGGATAGAGCCCAGAGCCTTGCACATGCCTGACAAGAGCTCTGATCCACATCCCACCCCTGAGCTTTTCATCATGAGCTCATGACCACTGCTTACACAAAGCAGGGCAGCCTGACAAAAGGCAGGCAGCTCCTTCAGCTGCCAAGTGATTCCCAGGTGGGGCTTGTGCAGAAAGACTTAATCCGATGGTCAGATCACCCCAGCCAGCCACATCCACCCTTAAAGTGATCTTGTGGCCCAGGACAGCGGATGTAGCTGACAGACAGACAGACATAGCAGCTGGGAAGCCAGACGCCCTGCTCAAGGAGGGGCTCTACATGTCACAGGAGCAGCTCTCAAATTGGCTTCTAATCACATCAGCTGTCTTTCTAAGAGGGCTGCTTTTAGGGGAAAGTAAAATGCAGAGTTATTGTCTGTCAACTCCAGTCCATGTCACTTGCTTCCTTTTTCTCTCATTCTCTCTTTCCTTCCTTTGTTTCCCCTCCCTTCCTTCTTTCCTTCTTTCCTTCCTTCTTTCTTTCCTTCCTTCCTTCCTCCCTCCCTCCCTCCCTCCCTCCCTCCCTTCCTTCCTTCCTTCCTTCCTTCTTTCCTTTTTCTTTCCTTCCCTCCCTTCCTCCTTCCTTTCTTCTAGAGCTTCCTGGAAACACAGAGCTTTAGGTCTATGGTTTCTGTACCTCTCAAGGCCCAGGTAGGCATGGATCCCAGTGTTTTTCAAAGCCAAGGCCTTTGGTGCTCAGTGGTTCTCCCTGAGCAACAAAGTGTCTGTATGTGTAGCATATAGGCTATTCTAAGTCAGCTTCATTCTAGCACTGACTGCCCCTATTGGTATTAAAATAAGCTTTCTGCTTAGTAATTTTTTTTAAAAAGTGGAATTTTGACAAAGCCAACCCAAGAGGCCACTCCTTGTTTCATTTTCATCTAGACCCACTTCTACCTCACGTGAAAAAGAACCCGAGATCTCATAAATGCAAGGCAGACAGTGGCACAGTTAGATTTAAACTAGCTTCACTGTCTCCCAGCTCTGTTCTGTAGACCTTGTTCTCCTACTTAATTCTGCTTGTGCCTGTTACGCCCTACTTTGCCCAGCCCTACCTATCCCAGCCACCAGTCACTGCTGGGCCACTGATAGGATGTGTTCCTTGAAGGTACCACTTTTGGACTCAGAGCCTACTCCATCCCTGCCCCGCCCTTCCCCGCTCCCACCTGCAGGGTCTGGTCCTCAATCCAAGGTCACAGGTATTGTCAGGGCATCTGTGAAACTGAGGATCAATGTTGGCACATGGTACCCTTTCTTCGGGAGCCACTAACTGGACAAGTTAATTAACTGAGCCATGGGTGGGTCGGGGTAGGAAAAGAAGGAATAAGGCTGCTAACAGTCATGAGGAGAGGCCTAGAAAGGGCCAGTGTGTCTGGGTGATGCTGTGTTCTGGGAGGGGACTATGACCCACCAGGCCAGGAAGGAATCTAAGGAAAGGGTTTGGGGGTGAATGGGTGGAGCCAAGTTTCTAAGAAGAATGCTACTCAAGCAGTTGAACCCTGTGTCCTATGCTGATGGTGTCAAGGAGCCAGCGGGCCAGCATCTGGCCCTTCCTCAACCATTTGCTGACTGTGACCTTCGGGGGAGGGGGCCTCACCTGAGAGCCCACAGCAGGGTTCTCTTGCTGACCTTGCAGGGACTACCAAAAGAAGTAAATCAAACTTAGAAGCATCCTTCCCAGTGCTCCTCTCGGGCAAGAAACTGTTCTCATAATTGACATCACTGTTCTGGTAAAAGACAAATGGGTATCAACTCCTCAGACTGCCACAAACATCCCCGGGGTCTCTGAAATTCAGCTGCTGAACTTTGTCACTGTGGATACCCACGGGAAAGCATTGGACACGATGGCAAGACTCTGACTTCTTACACGATGGGTGAGACCACCATAGGAGAAGCAGAGGTCGGCCTACTGGTCTTCTGATGACCAGTGTCCATGCCGGTGGTGCTCCTGGGAAAACACACTTGCAGAGGACTCCTGGGAAGCACAGGAGCAGCGTGCTTGCTGAGACACACTGTGAGGGGTGGCACATCACGCTCCTGGTTTCTGAGCTCTGGGAGCACAGCGCTCCTCTGTCTTTTCCTAATGCCAAAGGACACAGGGGTAGTAGCCCTGCCACTTCTCTTTCAAAGATGCCATTTGTCCCTATGTCCTTCCTGGGGGCACAGGAAAGACAGAGCTGGGCACAGGAGCACATGCTTTGATTCTCGCTAGACTCGGCTGTTCTATCACCAGCGAGCTGCCATCTGCTCAGAGGAGATAGGGAAGGCGTTTGTGAAATGTATAACTTGCTGTGGTGGAGGGCCACACCAAAGACTACAGATGGCCTGCTGCCTGGCTTGCCCTATATTTGTATATATATATATTTTTATTATTACTCTATCTGCCTTTGGGGAGCATGCTTCAGAGAGACAAAAAAAAAAAAAATAAATCTTTGCGTCCTTTCATGGGCACATGTTCAATGGCTGGCCTGTCTCCTAACTTTCATCCAGCTCTGGAGCAGGCGAGCCTGGGTTCTGTTTCCCTCCCCCACGCCTTTATTGTGTGAGTGTGTTTTATTTTAAATCCATAAGGTAATTGGTTTTCTGCAGGGCTAACTGAATTTCCCCAATTTAATTTGCAAAGATGCTCCCCAGGAGCCATTACAGCGCTTGCTGTCCTCCAGATTGGATTACTGGCCTCTCCGGGGCTGCTGTATTCTGAGTCAGAGAGTGGGGCCCAGCCCCTGTAACCTGATTACCTGAGCAGCGGAACTTCTTGCTCTTGATCTGGCTGATTCGCTTGTTGGCCAGCCGGCGCGGGCTGCTGCAGCGGGCCCCGCTGGTCTCGATGGGGTTATCCTGGAGGTAGTCAGCCAGCCACTTCAAGTGGCAGTCGCACACAAACGGGTTTTGAGCTAAGTGGCTGAAAGAGCGATGGGGCTGTCAATCAGGAGTGACTTGTGGTGCCTAGCTCCACCACCACCCTGTCTGGCACTGGGCCCTGGCACATTGGTACAAGACCCCTTCCTCATCATCCCTGAATGTCTGGAGAACCTGAGCTATCTTCAGACAAAGAGGGAGGTGGGGGTGGCCGTCTGTTGAAGGCAGCAGAGATGCAGCTAGCATTCGGGCTGGGGAATTGTCTTCCTAGCTCTCCCCACTGGGGGCAGGACCCACTGCAGATCATCTCCACTCTCCACCACAGCACTCTCCAACACTCAATGCAGGTCACGTGTCTCAGGGTTCACACCTCTCAGAGGCAAATGTGTTTTCTTTCTCCAAGCTCGGTGATACCAGGCACATGAAGGCAGCTGGCATGGTGACTGGCATGGGGTGGGTATTCCATAGATAGCAGCAGGTATTGCTGCTATGATCCTCATTGTCGTGAGAGTGCCCAGGGCCTCGCTTCCCCTGAGCACCAAGGAACACCCAGCAGCGCTAACCACAGAGCTTGGCATGCGGTGAGGATTCAATACAAAGCAGCTGCCCTCGCTGTGTGGCTTCCCATCTCTGACTACCGGGAAATTAAGCACCAGATGAAATCCAGGCTCTACCAGGAGACCCTGGACTCATTGCACGCCTTGGGCTGGGGTCAAAGCCTGAGGTTGGAACCATCAAAAACACGGGCAGAGATCTGCCCTCAGCTGTCATCTGTTTGCCTGTGATATTTGTACATGCCAGCAGTGCTGGGAACTCTCTGGGGTAACGCATCCCCAGCGAGCCTGCATCCGACACGGAGCCTGCTCCGAACACAGCGGCTGCCAAGGTTATGAGAGCAGCTCAGCCGGGCTTCGCAGCCTGCTCCTTACTAGCCGTGACTTTGAGCAAGCTGCTTAACCCCTCTGTGCCTTGGTTCCCTCACATGTAAGCTGGGGACAGCAATAGTGCAGGAGGCTGAGCCCTGCCTACATACTCAGCACGGGGAAGCTCTGAGCCTCATCTTCCCCTCCCACTGCAGCCTCCAGAAACCCTCCCGCAGGTGTTCAGCCTGGCCTCGGCTGGGGCGTTCTCTGAGACTGGGCATTTTAGGACGCTGCAGCTACTGGGCCAGTGTACTCACAGGGTCTGGATGGACTGCAGAGGGGCGAAGAGCCCCTTGCTAATGGTCTGGAGCTTGTTGTCATACAGGGAGAGCAGGCTGAGATTCTGCAGGTCCTGAAAGGTATTCACCCGTAGGCAGTTGATCTTGTTGGCGTTGAGGAGGCTGTGGGCAGAAGAGAGGCCGCCGGTCACTAACGCTGGGACTGGGGCAGCAGGACACAGGCAGCTGTAACGTTGCCATCACGCAGCGGCGTGGGCTTGAGCTCCTGCCGTGGCCCAGAGGACGGGAGGGGATGTCTTCTTATGGTCGCCCAGTCTCTGAAACATACCTGGGCACCTGCCCAGACCATGGTCATAGATGCCACATATGGCTACCACCTGAAACTTTTCCTTAAGCCTGCAGCCCTGGAGAAGGCCTGGACTGGCACCGTGCACTGAACTTCCTGCTCCTGAGTTCAGAGCTTCCAGGAATCACAAACAAGGGAATAAAAAAGCATCTGACAGTTGTTTCAGGGTGATTTTTGATTCGGAGAACTCCTCAGAGCTCCTTTGGATCACTGATTTCATGGGAAGTCTGATGACAGTTATAGGTCATCTTCCCAGAAAAAAAAAATGTGACCACTGTGCGTGTGCATGTACACGTGCACACACACACATGTGCATGCGTGCTAAGGACATAGGTAGTCCATGTGATTGAATCTATGCCTTTCTCATCCCACCATCCTAACATCATGTCCCTGGCGACTACCCTCCAGTCCTATCCGTCACCTGCTGCTCTGTAAACACAACCTGGGTGCCTTTGCTGGCTGTCTGAAGTCTCTTTCCGCAAGTTCAGCAAGTCTCTCCTCACAGAGGCCTGTCCTGACCCCTCCTTCTTCCGTGCGGTACTGGTTTCCCCAAGATTAGCCTGCCCATCTACAAGGGTCCCATGCTACTGTGATCCTGGCTCTTCACACCCTTCCCCGCCTCCTTCACAAAGCACCACCACGGGAAGTGGCCTTTGGCACTTCTCCAGCAAATGCCACGGGCACCACAGGGGAAGTTTTCAGAACACAGCGCTACCAAGTCAAGCAGCTCTGGGTGTTAAACTTTCCCTTCATGATCCTAGACTGACTGACTGTGCCCTGAGCCTTCTTGAATGAAAGAACTGTGTGTATGGGTGGGGAGGGGCTCAAGAGGGGCTCAAAAAAGTGTTGAGTTTTCAAAATTTTGATTTTCAAGGCTGGTTCAGAGCTTCCCTGCTGGGGAATGTCCCACAGGCTCCACAGTGGGCTTGCCTCAGGAGACTCTTGATGTCATAGTCAGTGAACGCTGGAGCTGGCCATGGCTGAGCTGCCCCCATCCCCCAGGCTCTGAATTCCTTCTCTACTGCAGGCATGTCTACCCACCGTGCCCTGCGCATGCCACTTGCAGGCAGGCAGCTGTGGCAGAGACAGGCAGAAGAAGAACTGCCTGTTTAATCTGGCTAATAATGGACACAGTCCCTTGAGTCCACACAGATGTCCTCTTGCCTCACAGTGGAGAAAGAAAAAAAAAAAAAAAGAAAAAGCTCACGTTGCTATAATACTCTTGTTTTCCAAAGTGCTTTCCAGAGCTCCTGTTATTCTCACAGTAACCAGAGCAGATGGGCAGAGCCACCTCACAAGTTACAGGTGAGGAGCCTAAAGCTGAGAGTTGGAGGGCTTGTTCAAGGTCAGGTGAGCTTCCGGGGAGCATGCTGGCACGCCTTATGATAATCAGGTCTCCAGAGGGCTCATCTACTTCATGAATGCCCGTATTTACCCGCCCATTGGCCCATCTCCTTTGCAGCATTTCCCTCAACAATTCCCTGTGATCTGTATGTTAAATTGCAGCCAAGGTCATTCGATGTCGGGAGCCTCTGAAGAAGGGTGAAGTGAGCAGGGGAGAAATGGACCAGCCAGCCAGGTCAGAAAGGGATCCTTCACCCCCACGAGCTATTCCTTTCTTTTTCTTTTCCTTTTCTTTCCTCCTCCCTCCCTCCCTCCCTCCTTCTTCCTTCCTCTTCCTTCCTTCCTCCTTCCTTCCTTCCTTCCTTCCTTCCTTCCTTCCTTCCTTCCTTCCTTCCTTCCTTCCTTCCTTCCTTCCTTCCTTCCTCCCTCCCTCCCTCCCTTTCTTTCTTTCTTTCTTCCTTCCTTTCTTTCATAAAAGTAATTGGCAGGCTGGAGAGATGGCTTAGCGGTTAAGCACTTGCCTGTGAAGCCTAAGAACCCCGGTTCGAGGCTCAATTCCCCAGGACCCGCATTAGCCCGATGCACAAGGGGGCGCACGTGTCTGGAGTTCGTTTGCAGTGGCTGGAGGCCCTGGCATGTCCATTCTCTCTCTCTTTCTCTCTGCCTCTTTCTCTCTCTGTCTGTCGCTCTCAAATAAATAAATAAACAAAATTTTTAAAAAAAGTAATTGGCAAATGACTTGTTCTAAATCTCACCATTCATAGTCTCTGAGTGCATCATTTTGTCAGGAAATGTCGATGCAGGAAAGGCACTGAGCTGACGGCCTGAGGACATCCTCTTCCTTGCATCATTTCATAACATGCCCCATGCAAATCTGTTCACCCCAGCTCCCTGGGTTTCATACAACACACATATCAGATTTCTAATTTCTTTTTTTCTCTTGGAAAAAACAAACACAAAAACAGAACAGTTCTTAGGTCATGGAGTGGCCGCAGCCGTCGATACACACATGCTCTGTGACGGCGTTTGCTACTCTGTACCACGTGCCCCTCGCCAGTTATTCCGCTGTCTTTGCATTTAGATTTGAGACCTTGACAGAGAGACTCATGAAGCCAACAACAGTATCTGGTTCAGAGGAGTATCTGACACTGGGAGCGGAAGGTGGCTGTGGGGACAGAGAAGGGACAACTTTGACTTGTCCTGAAAGTATCTCCAGACTGAACGTCCCCTGGCAGCACTCCTTACCCTCCAGGTCCTGCTCCCATGCCCATGCTTATCCGGGCACTTCTTTGTTCCCCATTGCTCTTACATCTCTCGGCATGGGATGGTATTTCAAAGAGGCAGGGCATCAAAACAACCCAGCTTGGCAGAATTACCAGGAAAAAGAGTTCAAGGTGCAGAGCTCACGAAGCAGGGAGCAAAGGAAATTAAAATAAATAAATAAAATAAAAAAAGACAGAAAAGGGCATAGTCTCCTGGTCACTCATCCCCTACCAGGCTGCTCAGCTCCCCCCACCCCCCGAGCATGACACAGAGGTGTCAGGAGAGATAAAATTAAGCTGCTTATGGTGAATTAGATGCTAAGGACGGCCTTGCTGATTCCCGGCATCAGCAAGATCTAGCAGCCTGTCTCTGCCCTTTCTCTTTCGGGAGGAAGACTGGCAGCTACTCAACTCAGTGTGGCTTCCATGAAACCAGCTCCATACAATGGAGCTGACAGAACAGCTGCAGGCCGAGCATCCCTTATCTGAAATGCTTAGGACCAGAAGCATTTGGGATTTCAGATTTTGAAATACTTGCATACGCATAATGCGAGATGTTAGGAATGGGATCCGTCTCAGACACCAAATTCATTCATGTCTCATAGGCACCTTATTATACATGGAGCCAGAAATATTTATACAATACTTTTTTAGTATGCCACTACTTTGACTGTGACCTGTCTCATCGTGTGTGGAATTTTCCACACGTGGTATTATATGAGTGATCAAAAAGGTTTAGATTTTGGAGTGTTCGGGCTTTTTCGGATTTGAAATGGGGATCAACAGTTAGATCCTGGACACAGACCTCCTTTGTTGACGGGAACATGGGCACGATCGTTATCTTCATCTTTCAGATGGGAAGCCGAGGGTTTGCGGGGTGACAGACTTGGTGGAGGTCACCCAGCAGTAAGTGAAGCCCTAATCTGTATGATAGCAAAGCTTATCTTTCTTCCGCTGCCTAAAATCCACGTACATCCTTTTTCTATGCTCCCCATTGCTGGGGCAGGCCTGTTTTTGTTAGCCTTGGTCTGGAAGCCCCTGCTTGCCCCCTTGGGACAGAAGTCTAGTGAGTTCTTAGAAGGAGTCTCAGCTTGGATGCTCAGTCACTGGAACTGGCACGGGGGGGGGGTGCAGTCTCTTTACCTAGTGTTTGCGTGGAGCACGGATAACCAAGGGCCAGCCTGGGAACCGGCGTACACTGCCCCCCTTCCCCCCACTGCCCATGAAGTCACACTGCACTCAGAAGGCCAGGGGACAACAGCATCCTTCACACACCGTGAGATAGTCATGCATGCCTCATTCCGGAGGCTGTCTGGTTACCAAACTGAAAACACCAGCAATCCAACCGGGTGCCAGCCTGATCCGGCAGAACGGGTCGATGGGTGAATTATGCGCACAACTATATGTCAAGTGCACAGTCAACCTTCTTTTGGGGCCATATGCTCTCTGGTTCTCCTCCCAAAGGGAGCTTTTTTTTTTGAGGTAGGGTTTCAGTCTAGCCCAAGCTGAACTGGAATTCCTTAGGTAGTCTCAGGGTGGCCTCGAACGCATGACAATCCTCCTACCTCTGCCTCCAAAGTGCAAAGGAACCTTTTACGCCACAAGAGTACAAAGAGGGAGGGACTGAAGTGATCAGTTTTGGTGAATGGCATCCCAGCAGGGAATACATGCTAAGCACTTATGTGGCCAGGTAGTGTAGAAACACCCTATAAATATTAATATCTCAAATCCTCCATAGCCCTACTTAGTAAATTCTATCTCCATGTAATGGATGACACTCTGGGACTCAAAAGAACCTCAAATAACTTTGAGCAGTGTTCCATGACCTGTGAGTCGTAGGTTATTCTCCCCATTCTGCTATCTTGTTACTCATCCTACTCACCAGAGGCCTGCAGGAGTCACCTAAGGCTATGGCAGGAGGTGGAGACAGCCTCTTTGCAGCCACCTCCATTAACAATACAGGCAAGCAGAGCCATGCTCCTGTCGGAGGAGACAGGAGAGCAGTGCACTGGAGAGTGGGTGTACGTGGGCATCACCTTCTAAATGCATTTGCACATGTTAGCGCTGAGACATGCTGCCACCCCCTCTTCCCGGAGCACTTTCGGCTTCCACATATGTTTCATGTCAAGAGGTATTAGCACTCAGCCCATTGACGACGCAACATAACAATGCCGCTGGGAGATAATCCTTTCCAGGAGCAGCTGCCTTTAGGGAAAGCAGGGCAGGAAACATAAAGCCAGAGCTTAATGGGGGAGGGAAAAAACCTGAGCCTAGGTTGGAGAGGGTTCTCATGACTCATTCTGCTAGGGATGGGACTGCTGCACCAGGCAGTGACGGCTCAGGAGTTCTCATCACTAGTAGCAGCTTGCAGCCTCATGTGCCAAGTAAGGTCTAGGCTATAGGGGAATGTGGACCACGGGAGGAAGATGTGCCCATTGTATAAAAAGGGCCCAGGCTCCCTACCAAGGCCACTGCAGCAGAAGACTACTGAGCCACTGCCCTTACCCCATATCCCCTTCTCACAGGCTTTTGCTGCAGGGTTTGGAACACAAAAACAAACATCTGGAGTCAGGGTGAATGAATGATAAACTGCATTAAAATCACCTTGGCAACTCCAGCAAGCTGCAGGTGATTCAGTGGTTCAGAGGTTCTTTGTCTGTCCTTCCACACCTGCCCAAGGGTCTGTGGGAGACACGGCTATAGAGGGCTTCCTTCTTGCTATGGAGGGCTGTCTGCAGATGCCAAGGACAGGTTCCAGACACCAGAGAATACAAGGTCTTCTCAGAGAACCAGTACCAAGAGAGAGAGAGAGAGAGTGAGTACAGTGGGCTTCTAAGGAGAAGGGGCGAAGCTCTTCCAAGAAAGATCCAAGAAGCTGCCCGACCTCTGTCAAAGGGCAGCAGCTTTGTGAGCCTCCTTGTCCTGAAGCAAGGCTGGGAGTCTGTTTCTATTTCATAAACATGCAGATGAAGCAAATGTGTGAAAGTGGAAAGATGGTGCCAGCAGCCTCTGGTGTGACCTTTTCTCTGACTCCTCCATTGGGAGGAGAATTTGTAAAGAAAGTGTTATAAAGGCTCCTTGCGACTAACAGAACAATCTATGTGTCTCTGGAGGTATTTGCCACATTACACATGGGAATAGAGTGTCAGTGAGGATGCCAATTAGGGGAACAATTTTGGTCCTCTGAGTGAGCTAAATGATCTTTAGACACGCCCCATCTTGTTAATAATTTCTCTAGAATTAATCCTCTGCCATCCTAATTTCTTTACCCATTAAGTGTCATAAGACTTTTCTCTTTCCTTGGAACATATCCTTATCTGTTATCTACTTTACATGAAAGGGGGGGGGTGATTTATTTTCGCTGTCAGCAACTATGGAGGCCAGACAGGGGGAAGACCCAAGTGGTGCTTTATCCCACAGTACCGAGGAACTCTGGCCTTGGTTAGAGTCTTCCCCATGCCAGTGAATGGTGCTGTGATCTGTGTCATGCCAAACACTCATACAAGGAAACAGGAGGAGCCCTCCAAGACCCAAGAGGGCAGGGGTGACACTCCCCTTCTCTCCTGAAAATGGCTGCACTGTAGTCAGAGCTGAGGGTTGTCATGGTGATTCCCAATGGGGATGAAACAGCATGCAGCACCGCCATCCGGTGGCCTGTCTGAGAAAATGACCCATCTACTCCAGAGACACAGGAGGGTCCTGGCAACAGGGCCCACGGCGGGTATTACAGGAAGGCTGACAGAGATCGGGGGAGAGCTATGACCTGGCTCTCGGGAGATCAAGCAACCTGGTCCATTATAGCTCTACTTGGCTTTTCCCTTCTACAACAGCCATTGGGGTGGTCACTTCCCTATCTGAATGCCACCTGGTGACTAATGAGTCCTTTACAGGAGCTCAATCACTCAACCAAGCCATGGACGATTCCAGAATTTAGGTCTCCCAACAGCTTTTTCCTTCAGAAATGACAGGTTCACAAGAGAGGAAAGAACTTCTCTCTCAAGAATGCATCCCCGAGTTAAGTAGTTTCTCCTGCTGAAAATGGCTCTTGTCTTCCTTCCCAGGTGTGTCTCTATAGACAAGAGCCCCTGGATTGCTGCTCCGAGGGCTTCAGACATGCAGCCACAGGATTATGGCCATGAACTAGGGCAAGTTCCATGGAGCGAGCAGACTACAACTGACACTGAGGGATGACGAGATGAACTGATTTAGTTTAGTGGCACCTCAATTTGAGTAAGTGAGCAATTCATATCCCACGTGCACAAACTGCAGGTATACCCACGGTTGGGTCTGAAGAAGTTTCTGGAAGGTTGTGCCATGGACAAAGACATGGACGGCAGAATCACTGTGTCCAGGTTTCAATTCTGGCTCCACCACTTATACACCGAGTGACCACGACCAAGTTACTTAACACTCAGTTACCCATCTATAGAATGGGCCTTTTGAAAATCCTTCCCTCTTAGCTCTGCTGCAAAGATTAAAGGAGACAACGTACAAGACACTGCTGAGCGTTAGGTCCCGGAGCATATTAGGCATTCAATCAGTGCTAGATGCCACGGTTAGCGCAAGTAGTCAGAAGCTTGTGTGAAACAGCTGGTGAAGGGAAGTGAGCTATTTGGAGTGAAGTTTTGTTCACTGCTCTGTAATTGGCATGTTGCTTGGCAAACTCCAAGAGCCTCAAATGGTTTTGTCTGCCTTCCAAGCAAATTGAACAACAGGTGCCTGGGTTGTCTTAACTTAATCCAGGCTAAAGAGAGTCTGGTTTGGTTTAAAACCTCCTGGAGCAGGTTTAATATCTTTCGACCTCTAAGCTCACTCCACACCCTCCCTCCACCAGGAATTTTTCTGGGCATGCCTTGAAATCAATGAGTGCTAAATGAGTGCTTTTCATTCTTTAGGGAAAACTGTGACAGACAGCATGAGCTGTCCATCAGAGAAGGAAATAACAATCCTGGTGACACACTGACCACTTTTCTTGCTTTGGGGACAACAGGCTTCTGATCTGGGGGCAAGCCCTCACAGAAGCCACCCAATAGGAGCAGCTGGCCATCTCCTCAGATGTCCCAGGAGCCCAGGGGGATGGATGGAGGGGATGCAGTCGGCAATACCAGAGGGTAACCTTGGCTTCTCTGGAGTATCCCTGTGGGAGGCCTCACGGCTCCTGCTATTCAAATGGGCGCTGAACTCACTTCCAGGCAGCCTGTGTTAACCAGGAAGCTGACAGACTACCCGACATCCCCCAACGGCAATAAATGTTGTTAGTAATAAACAATGGATGTGTGTTTACACAATGTGAATGGCTGTAGGAGCTGAACCTGCTCAGGATTAATTACAGGAAGGAGCACTGGCTGCTTGCAAACATTTGAATGCGGACTTTGTGTTTCCCCGAAGCCAGGACCAAGGTCTAGTACAAGAACGAGCTTCCTAACCTCTAACTGTATATGGGGGACTTATCTCGGACACCATCAGCAAATAAATGACAGGGACAGTTGCCAGGGAAGGCATGGAAGGGATTTCAGCACCAGCCAGGTCGGTGCTGTGTTTGGGGCCCCGAGCCTCCTTTGAATCTAAGCCCATGGAACTGAAGCTACCCAGGTGGCCTGGAACTCACTCTGCAGCGATTGCCCCCCCTCCCCTACCTCAGCCTCCCTCGGGCTTCAGAGGTCAGGGCATCAGGTTCCGGGTCAACTCTCAGGATTGCTGAAGGATACATGTGTAGACCCATTTGCTAGAGCCTCTGAGAGTGTCTGGGAGACTATACTGTTAGCGCTGGCCATCTGCCCAAGGCAGCACGTCAAGAAAACCATAGGGGTTGGGGGGGGCGGGCTGATAGGGTACATGCTGGACTGGGCCTCTTTGCAAGCAAGCACCTTTAACTGCCATCTCTCCAACCCGACTGAGCGCGTGTGGAAAGGTGACCAAAAAGTTCGAGCAACCAAGAGGCCGAAGGGCAGGATTCCCAACCACACCGCGTCTGTCCACTTGGTCGCAGTTAGTGTCACACACCACACGTGCCAGAAAGAAATGATCCAGGACCACCTGGCATGGAAAAGCCATCTCCACTGGGTGGGGAGGGGGGGGGGACCAATCATTTTAGTCATGGAAGGGGGAAGAAAAAAAAATGACAAGTTTCTCATGGGAAGCCTTTGGGGAAAGAGAATGACCTATTCAACCTGGGTATTCTAAGCTGTCCAGCCAAACAAGGAGAAATTCAATCTGCAGTCAGGGGGACTCTACGGTTAGAACTATTCCCGGCCTTTCCAGCTGCTTGACAGCAGGTCAGAACCAGCAAGGGCGACTCCAGCCCTGCCTGTGGCTTCTTTCTGCAGAGCCTGTCTGAGGTGGGTCAACTCCTGGTCTCCGCTGAGGGAGAAGTTTCATCGGAGAGGCCATTCCATCTGCTCGTGATGGCATTGGTTGTACCAGGCTCCTGACTGTTGTCAGCTAGACACAGGGAGCACACTGTCTTTCCCTGAACATGTGCCTTTTGCATCACAATTCCTAGAAGCTTCGGTACCCTTCATGGTGTCAGACACTTTGATTCCCATGCTAGCTTTTCTTAGTGCGTACAAGGGCTTTATTTATTTATTTTCTCTGCCCTCCTCCCAAGGTAGGGTCTCACTCTAGCCCAGGCTGACCTAGTACTCCCTCAGTAGTCCGAGGCTAGCTCTAGCCTCACAGCAATCCTCCCACCTTTTCCTTCCCAGAGCTGGGATTAAGGGTGCATACCACCATGCCTGGCTCTAAGGGCACTGCTTTCCTTTCACTCACAAACACGGAATAAGGCCATTCACACTGGCCTGGTGTGACACAGCACCCCCAAGGCCACCTCCAGGCAGATGCTATTGTTACTGTTCTCCTGGGGATTCATGGCTGTAGTTAACCAGCCCTGTGGCAGCAGCTAAATAGCGCAGTTTCTTTGCTAAGAGCAAAGAACACCGTCTGTGAAACACCCAGCTCCCCGCAGAGCCCTGGCATGCCGTTCTAAAAACCTGACTTAAAGACTTCGGGGAGGTGGGGCTGGGGGAGGCCTTTTAACACAGACCTGCCCACACAGAGACGCGCTCAGTGAGATGTGGAGATAGAGACAGGGAGATTCAGAGAACAGGCAGACATTTTCTCTCTCTGGTTTTCAGCTTCATCAAATAACACTGACTTGTTAGGCTCGATTTGCTGCCCAGAAACTTGCTGGGTGTTTCATCTCGGTATGATCCATATTTTTGTGCTCTCCTGGCACAATCTATCCAGGGCCAAGTCTAAAGGACATGAGAAGGTTAGGGAGTCAAGCGATGAGATGGGAAGGGCTCTGGAGGAAAAGTCCTACTTCCTCTTTTTATAAGCATCCTCGGGTGCCAATCCCATATATGCTGCCCACCTGCCTCCCTGTATCTTTGGTCCTGTCTTTCCTGCTGATGCAGATCTGGATGGGCACCTGGCCCACACACTCACATTGTGGCCCCTGTAGCTAGACAAAGGAGGTTGGGGGACACTAAGACCTGAAGGTGACCTTCCTCCCTTTCCTTTCCTTTCCTTTCCTTTCCTTTCCTTTCCTTTCCTTTCCTTTCCTTTCCTTTCCTTTCCTTTCCTTTCCTTTCCTTTCCTTTCCTTTCCTTTCCTTTCCTTTCCTTTCCTTTCTTCTTCCCTCCCTCCCTTCTTTCCTTCTTTTTTCCCCCCTCTCCTTCCCTCTTTACCTCCCTTCCTTCTTTCCTCTTTCCCTTCTCTCCTTCCTTCCCCCCTCCCTCTCTCTCTCCCTTCTTCCCTCCCCCTCTCTTCTTTCCTTCTTCCCTTCCTTCCTATTTTTTTTGATACTGGGTCTCATTATGTAGCCCAGGCTGGCCTGTAATTCTTATGTAGCCCAGGCTGGCCTGTACTTCATGAGCCTTCTGCTTCAGCTTTCTGAGTGCTGGGATTTGTGCCATGGAAATGATTTTACAAGCAAAGATGTAGATGTAGGCCTGTGGGAAACATACCGTGTGATATTCAGAAGGCTAAAAACTTCTCAGGCCACATGATCATGTAGCTTTCACTGTGCTTTCCACACCTGTTTGGTTGTGTGACCGAGGGAAAGCTGTCTACCTCTCTGAGACTTGGCATTCTCCACTGTTCATAGGGTACTCGAGGTCAATTCCTAATACCATGTGCCAGTCACAGCACAGATAGGTACGCGTAGGTACACACACACTCACATGCATGGTTCAACACTCACAGCAAGTCTATATATCCGGCCACACACCAGAAATGATTCTCCCTCACCACAAAACCTTACGTTATAGCTTAAGCTGAATTCCTTTCCTTCCTTCTCTGCATCAGAGTTCAATTATCTTCTTCAAACATTTAAGCTCAAATGGCCAAAATGAAATAAATGCAAATTGAATAATCCCAGAGCTTAAAATTTCAAGGCAACAAATCTCCCCTTAAATGAAACAAACACTCCCCCAGGCATATCTCACCCAGATAGAGTCACCAGTGACTAATTCCACTCTCCCTGATGATGTCACCCACCCCCACCTTCTTCAAGGTCACTTGCCTCGTAGCAGCTCTGTTTTAGCTTTCATTGGTATTAGAGTTTGGCTTATGAATGTATTAGGTCCCTAAAATCTTTTCTTTGTTTAAATTTTTAAAATTTATTTTGAGAGAGAGAGAAAATGGGTGCACCAGGGCCTCCAGCAGCTGCAAAATACTCTAGATGTGTGCGCCCCCTTGTGCACATGTGAGGCATTGTATGCTTTTACCATGGTGCGTCTGGATACGTGGGACCTGGAGACTCGAACATGAGTTCTTAGGCTTCGCAGGCAAGCACCTTAACCGCTAAGCCATCTCTCCAGCCTGAGTCCCCTCAATTCTTAGCACACCTCTGCAAGATACTTCTTCCTGTAAGATTTAGTACTTTTTAAATGTTCTTGTCCCAAACCTATGGCTCCTAACTTATGCATGGGCCAGGATTCTGGCTTATATCACTCAGGTTTATGCACACTGACCATGGCCTTCTCTGCCAATGCCTTCATTCTTGGGCCACAAAAACCATGCCATGAAGGTGGGGGTTGGGCAGCTTAGTTCTTTATGTCAGCATGGTGAGCACATAAAGCTGAAAGAACTCTCCAGAGGATAGCCCAACATTTTTGGCTAAATGCCTTCAAACCCTCCCAGAGATTCCGAAAGTGACCAAGTTTCTACTTACAGCAACTGCAGGGACACTAGCCCATCAAACAGTCCTTTGGGTATCTCAGTGATCTTGTTCCCGTAGAGCACGCTGGAAGAGAGAAGATGGCCGTGATTATGACAGCATGAAGCTACTGCAGCCTGCTCATGGACGAGGCCATCACCTCTGTCAGCTCTGGGTGCAGGACCTCAGGTCCTCTGCCTTCCTGGCCTACCTCATCTGTCCCTTCTCAGTAAGACAGAGGTAGGCAATACAACCCTTGCTGTGGGGACGGGATGTGAGTGTCTTGGAGTCAAGGCAGCACGGACTCCATCCTCCTGGACAGCCCCATAGGTCATCTCCACTGGGAAGAAGGTACCACCCTTTGTGGTATCTCCTTGAGCTGCAAGCGTGACTCATGCCTCGCAGCAAGTAAGCCCCGTGTGGGAAGCCAGTGGCCTGCCTCCAATGGGTATTGATCAGGCTGAACCAGCCCATAGAGTGTTTCCTTTTAAAATCCCACGGCATCCTAAGATTTCCTGAGCTGAGTGCTGTCATTATCCATCTAGACAGGGCTCTGGATATCCAAGGGCATCTCCTAATGGCACAGGGATTGCTGACTTGAGCCCCAGCTCATGGTGGAGGCAGAGGAGCTTTGCCATCCAAAATGACCACACTGTACACTTCCCATCCACCTTTCTTGTCCTTGTATGTCTAGGAACCCAGAAATTCAGAGCACTGGGATTTGCCCTTCCTCTTTCAGGACCACAGTGTCCCTCACACCAGTGCTTACTATACGCTGGCCTCATGCTTAGTGATGTCTGAGGATGGGGAAAGAAATCTGCTGTGTGTGTGTGCCTCTCACATCCTGAGCCCAGTGGGTCTCTGAGCTTGGACTGTGTTAATTTTAAGCACAGGTACCTAGAGAGACCCTCCTGGCCTCTCTCTGCTTTGTCCAATGGCAGACTGCACTGTCTCTGGGCTCTAGCTTCTGTTCTGACCAAGGAATAGAGCTAAGGAAGACCTGGTTGGTCTGCTTCTGTTAAAACCTCTTCTTGGGCTCCAAAGTACACGCACCAAGTACAATGTTCAATCTCACTCATGTGGCAAATGCATGCTGATCCTTATCTGGGGAGGCAAAGTGTGAGGAGGAGGGAATGGTAAATGGGAATGATGAAGCAAAGCCCCCATTTCCAGATGCCACTGGGAGTGGAAGAGTGAGCGCTCTCTCCGTCAGCCTGCAGGTGTGTTTTGTTAATGTTTCAACAAATTAATGACTAAATAGAAGTCAGTATGATGGTGCAGGCTCACATTTGTAATTCATATCAGTGCCCCACTGTTCCTTGTGCCAAGTGTAGGAACGTCACTGTCTTCTCGTCCCAGTGGATGTCAGAACTTACAGTGTAACAGAAGCTACCATGGTGGGGGGTGGGGGGAAGGGGCTTGGGGGTTAGGGTAGAGGGTCCTCAAGCCACCAGTTATGCCTCAGGGTGGGACATCCCCAAGCGTGGCAGGTCAGCTACCTTCCTATTCCTCCACTTCAGGGGCACCTGCACGTGGATGTGGCTGACTTTGCAGCTCAGGTCTTGTCTTGAATACCTTCACCTGCCCAAACATCTCTCCCTTGGGAGGCCTCTCCTAGTGTTTCAGTTCATATCTGCTGCCACCTATTATTTCATTCTGTGCCTTCTTAGCGGCTACCTTCGTGCCTCATGATGTCACTTAAACATTGTTTCTGCTTGATTTTTGTGCTCCTCCCCCACCAGCTTCTCTGAGTGTGGCCACAGTATAGAATACACCCATGGCTGGGTCCCTGGAGTGGAGGATGGAACAAGGGACAGTATAACATCTATGGAGTGAATGAATGAATGTCCATGTCTGGGGAGACAGGGCTTTTCTTAGCCCTTTATCTTGGCCCCTTGTGAGCTGGGGTTGGGTGTGTCTGTGTTCAGCTGTCAGCTCCATAGGTCCATAGGGGTCTTGTCTTTCCAGTTCCAGGCCACATTGTTGGACCCTACTCAGGACACAGCAGGCATCTACTAAAGAGATGAATGAATTCAGAGAAGGCTGATACTTCACTTAAGGCCCGGTCTGTGCTTCTAAGTTGGCTGGTGGTATGTCATTTAAATGTCTGGCCGCCAGATTTTGAATTTCTGTCTTCTTCAAGACAGGAGGCAGATCACTGTCCTGAGACTGTTCCCACATGCTGGATGAAGGAGAGGAGACAAGGGGCATGGAGGGTTGGCGTGGTGATGGGATTCCGGTGCCAGGCTCTCCCAGCGCCTCCTCTCCTCCAATACTCAGCACACTAAGCAGACACTAATCTCACACAAGGTTCTGTCTTTGATAACCCAGCCAGATGTTCCATGTGATAAATGAAACTAATTTACTCTGTAGGCAGCAGACACCACCTGAATCAGAGATGTCCCTGTCCTCAGCCGCTGCCCAGTTGGGGTGCAGTAGGCCAGGGAAGGGGTTCATCTTGTTACCTCCTCACTCAGAAATTAGGAGAACAGTTTGTGAAGAGAGACAAAGTAAGGCTAGCTGGCCTGTGGCACCCTCCTTTTTGTCTGGGGGTGGGGTAAGGAAGGAAACAAACAGGTCACTGGATAATATAAATACATCCATTGATGAAATCACTGTATCTGATGTCACCCTTTTCCATATTGTGTCAAGAAGCTCCACAGCAGGGAGATGAGGAATGGGACTTCTGGAGCCAGACACCTTGGGCTCACGTTCTGTCTCTCCCTCTCTTCTTCCTACCTTTGCTGTGGACGCTCCATATATCACTTTGCTCATTGGAAGGCTGCGTGTCTTTTAACAACTATGTACTTGGTGTGATTTTGAGTTGTCAAGAGGGATAACCAGGAATAAAAAAGTGAAGGAGGGGCTGGAGAGATGGCCCAGTGGTTAAGGCGTTTGCCTGCAAAGCCTGACAACCCAGGTTTGATTCTCCAGTAGCCACATAAAGCTAGATGCACAAAGAGGCACATGCATCTGGAGTTGGTTTGCAGTGGTTGGAGGCCCTGGCATACCCATTCTCATTTTCTCTCTCTCATCTCTCTATGTGTAAACACATTAATAAAAAAGTGAAGGAGCTTACATCATTCAACTTTCACTGTGAAAGAGAGATTACTATAGATACCACAGTTTATGTTATTGAGAGGATTAAACTCTTAAGACTTCTAGAATGCTTCTTGGTACACAGCCAGTGACCCATCAGTGCTGCTGGTCCATGCTGTGGGTATGGTCAGCACTAAATGTTAGGGATGGAAGGAATCACTGATCCCCTTCTGCCTGAGGAGACATGCTCAGAAGGCTCCCTCAACTCTCCTATGCCCCAAGCGAGCTACAGAGGGAATGAGGGCAAACACCTCACCATCTTAAACAGAGGGAGGAGAGTCTTATGGCCTCTGGTCAGTGAGGATTTGGTTCCCCATATGGGCTTCAAAAATCAAAGAGATGGCTGGGCGTGGTGGTGCACTCCTTTAATCCCAGCACTGGGGAGGAAGAGGTAGGAGGATTGCTGTAAATCTGAGGTCAGCCTGAGAATACATAGCGAATTCCAGGTCATCTCTGGCTAGAGCGAAACTTGACCTCAAGCCCCCTTCTCCCCCCCCCAAAAAAAATCAAAGAAAGGAATGGTGATGGGGTGGGATAGGTATTGCCTCAGGAAAAAAAAAAAAAAAAAGGCCATATGTTTGGTTCAGAGCAAAAGCCTTGAAAATTGCAGCAGGAAATGAACTCCTCTCCCTGGACAAGGTCACATACGTGGAAGGAAGAGGTGGGGAGCAGTGGGCTCTCATTGCAGAGTTAAATTATCATTCTCTGCTCTAGGCCTCCCCCGAGACAGCGCCGTGCAGTATGCTGTGGGAGGGGGAGCCGAGCCGGAGTCGAAGATGCATTCGAATTAGAAGCCAATAACTGGGCGAGCTGCCGGCACTTAATCAATAAAAATAACGCATTGGAGTTGTAGAAATATTCCCCAAGATCAATTTCCCCTGAAGAAATATTTGTTTCTTTTTACTAGATTGCCACAAGTGTGTAAGGGAACATAAAGCCTTGATAAGCACCTCTTGAAATATATGGACGCGTCCCTCCCCCCCCCCCCGCCCCACCTCCACACACAGTCATTCTGGTCCCACTTACAGCGACGTGAGTGATTTCAGGCCCTGGAAGGAATCTGGAGCTATGTCCGATATCTGATTCTTGCTGATGTCTCTGCAAATGTGAACGGGAGAGTCTGAGAACACGGCTCACAGGTGTGATGATGCTCACTCTTAAGCATGCACCCAGCAGTTCAGGCATTTAAAAATGGTAAGGATTAATTGATCAGTTAAGCAATTTATTCATTCATAGCACAAGAGGGGATGCCTAAAGAGCCTCTACCCCACTACCATGGGAGCTTTGTATCATTTTTCTTGGGTATTAAAGATTGCTCACCTATTCACTCACCCGTGGTGGCTTGACTGGGACACAGGACTGTGTGTATGGTAGGACATCCCTGTGCAGGTATGGAAACACACCCAGAATCTGGACATGCTGCTACACTGTAATCCCAGCTTTGGGGAGACTGAGACAGGAGACTCGTGAGATAGAGTCCAGACTGGGCTTTATAATAGTAAGACCCTGAGCCAGAAGGACCATATGTTGGAGGTCAACCTGAGCTTCCATAGTGAGACCTTGCCTGAAAAACTGAAACAGATGAAACAAATAAAACCCAGCCCCCAGCCAGGACTTGGCTGTAGGTTCACTGTTGAGTGCTGAATGGTACCAATGGAGAAGCACCGGCCCCACCGACCACAGGCTAGGACAGGTTTCTGTAAACATCACTTTTTTGAACTACACCCCACAACACGACTATGTCCTTGAAAGACCTGAGTCATTTAACCTCCCCTGTGATGTTTTCTCCCTGATCTGAAAGTTGTCTCTGAGCAGGGACTTAAGCCTCTATCAGGCTCAATGTGGCTCTTTGGGCCTATGATATAAGGCCTTATGATGTAAGCGTACCATGAGATTCTCTGGAGATGCCTTTGAGACGTGGGCTTGTGGCTGGCTGGCAGTGCTCCCCATTTGGGTCAAGCCCAGCAAGGCGGGCATGTCCGGGGCTTTGGAAATACTGGATCACTCACGATAACTAACCTGGCCGGTGTGTGCAGGGGAACCTCAGCCCGACCCCTCGCAGGAGGCCTCTGGCTATACCCTTTCAGTGTCCCAGTGAGAACTGGGCCACTGGTCCTTGCTAAGAGCTCTTCACAGAGGAGGACTTCCTTCGGTCATTAGCTCAGGGCTGGCCTTTAAGCTCTTGTCAGTGGCAGGAGAGATGCTCCGATCTCCTGTGACAAGAAGCCTCTCTGGTTCTTTTTTCTTTAACCAAATAAATCAATGGGCCCTTGCTTCTGTGCAGAAGAGGGAGCGCTGAGGTCTTAGCAGGCCAACGAGGGTGAGACAAGTGGATATTGAGAAGAAAGCACATCTGAGCAGATTCATAAATGATGGCCCCCAGTGAGGCCGGGCACTTAGTCACAGTCTCCTAAGGGCATGCAAAAGGGAGTGCCCTTGATCATGTCCCCCTCCCTTGTCTTCCCTGGGAAGGCCCACACAACAATCTTTGCTTAAACCTCTGTTCCCTTCCCTCCAGTTTCCAAAGCCTGTAAAGTTGAAAGATGCCCCCTGGGTTAAGGCCTCTTCTGCACAGCTGTCTGGTTTATCCCCTTAGCTGGCAAGATCCCCTCCAACAAATCCAGATTGTGCTCGCAAACTCGTCAGCTTACACTGGGCTTTTCTTCAACGCTCCATTTTTGTACAACGGTCTTAACAAGCAAATACCCTGGATTATCCTAATCTTCCCCACCCTCAGTGTTTCCGTCTAGGAAAGCATTTCAGGCAGGTACGCAAGGTCTCCTCAGGCCAGATCCAGGACAAAGAGGAAGCCTGTTCGAACTCGTTTTTCCCTGATCCTGGGATGTCACTTCAAGGTGCCCAGACATCTAGCGTGCAAGAGGAAGCACTGTGGATTTGGGGTTTGGCCGTGTGGGACAGATTGGTTTTCATTCCATAATTACACAACTTTTAGTCTCAACATGCCCCAGGGCTATAGCACAATGTGAGATTTCTTCTGGTTTTAGAGATGGCAGAGAGTGGGAATTGGAGAGGTGGTCATTTAGGTTGAAACTGATCTTAGAGGTCACTTAGGTCTCCTTTTTTTCCCTCCTATTTTAATTGTTTTTATATTTATGTACGTGTAGCATGTTGTTTTAAAATAAGTACTCATTATGGGATGGCTCAATCAGCTACTTTACATATATATTTCCCCATATATCTCTTATTTGCTTATGGTGAAAACACACTTAAAATCTACCCTCAACAATATATGCAATGCATTGCTATTAACTCTAGCCGTTGTGCGGCACAAGAGACCTCTTGAGCATCTTCCTCCTGTTTAATTGGAATTTTGTATCCTTAGACCAGCATCTCTCTGGGAGTCCCATCCTTATCTCCACAATAAACCTCTGATACTTCCTATTCTGTTCTTTGTTTTCCTGAGTTGGATGTTTTAAGAATCCGTGTGTGTGACAGTGAATCTTCACTGGTCATTTGAGTGTGTTTCGAATCACCTAGGAGACACATCTCTGCTGGTGTCTGAAAGGGTGTTTCCAGAAAGGATGAGCTGAGCAGGAAAGACCCACACTGAATGTGGGTGGCAAATCCCACGAGCTGGGTTCCTGGGCTGAAGGATGAGGGAAAAGGGGAGGGATCAGCTCAGAACAACATTCAGCTCTCCGTTTCCTGATACTGACTCCACCAGCTGCTCCACGCTCCCACTGCCATGTCTTCCCCACTGTGATGGACGGAATCCCCTTTAAAACCGTGAACCAAGAGCTGGAGAGATGGATCAGCAGTTAAGTTTGAGAAGCCTAAGGACCCATGTTCCACTCTCCAAATCTCATGTAAGCCAGATGCACAAGGGGATGCAAGTGTGCAAGGTCTCACATGTGCACAAGGTGGTATACATGTCTGGACTTTGATTGCAGTGACTGGAGGTCCGGCCACACCAATTCTTTCTCTCTCTCTCATAAAAAAATTGCAAAAAAAAAAAAAAACAAGCCAAAAAACTATGAACCAAAATAACTTCTTTGATAACTTGTTTTCAGTAAGGTATTTTTGGTCACAATGATTGAGAAAAGTAACAAGTACATAGTGAGATTATATACTATATTTTAAATATTAGTAAGGAATCAACAGCCTCAGACATCAAGGACCTGAAGCCACCAAAGATTTGACACTGTCATTTAGGTACAGATCTGTCTATTTCTTTCTTTCTTCTTCTTCTTCTTTTTTTTTTGAGGTAGGGTCTTACTCTAGCCCAGGCTCACCTGAAATTCACTATGTAGTCTCAGTCTGGCCTTGAACTCACAGCGCTCCTTCTACCTCTGCCTCCTGAGCACTGGGATTAAAGGTGTGTGCGACCTATTTATCTATTGCTTGACTGTTATCTCAACACACTTGTTATTTCACTCTCCTGGACACATATGCAACGCAGGGAACAGACAGACTAGGGTTGGTTGTCACTGAGCTCCAAGCTTGAGCCTTGTCCAGTCTATAGAGAGGTGGTCCTAGAGCTGACTGCATGACACAGTCATTCTTAACCAGTGACTCTCACAACGTGCACCCAGAGGGCTGGAGAGATGGCTTAGTGGTTAGGCGCTTGCCTGTGAAGCCTAAGGACCCCAGTTCGAGGCTCGATTTGCCAGGATCCATGTTAGCCAGATGCACAAGGGGGTGCACACAAGTAGAATTCATTTGCAGTGGCTGGAGGCCCTGGAACGCCCATTCTCTCTCTCTCTCTGCCTCTTTCTCTCTTTGTCTGTTGCTCACAAATAAATAAAATAAATAAAAATAAACAAAAAAATTAAAATGCGCCCAAAGAGTCTTATTTGCTTAGCTGGGTATTGGGACTACCAGAGGAATGTGTCAATCTGTGTATTTAATAAATCTCTAGGAGTGAGTGACTTTTCCAGATTAGAACAGAGGGGGCAAGTTCAAGTGCATGCAGGAGGCAAGCAGAGCATGTAAGGGTGAGTCTAGAAAGTTCTGGAGTCTGTGGTAGATTGATCTGAGTGTATACGCATGAAAAGAACTTTTTGTTAAAGACATGATCTGACTAAACAGCCAATTTTGGCCTCAAAAATGTCATCTAAATGCTTTAGCCTCTTGAGTTGGGATTATAGGTGCTCAATCCCACACCCAGCTTCACAGAACTCTGGCTGCACAATATAAACTTGGCCTCTAGGTGTTACAGCTGCCAGCAAATCAACTCTGTGAAAACACATGGAAGACCTCCTGGGTCTGTTCTCCCTGCGCATGGCCTCTCTATTTTGATACTGGGTTTTATCCGGCGTGTTTCCTTCATATTGAGGTAATCGCTAGAAATTGGTAGAGATGGAACCATTCATGGATAACTCCATTTTTTTTTTTAAAGACTGGTTCAGTCATAGTTGATGGGGGGAATTTTCTTCTGTTAAATATCATGGAGAAACTTGTCATGGGCATGTAGGAGGAATTCACTATTTAGGGATTTGAAATCTCACCTGGATTTAACATAGCCCATACCATTAAATATCAGTCTGTATTTCTAAAGTTCTATTAGTCAAAAAAAATCCTAGAGTGGGGGCTCTTTTCCCTACTGTTGTTCCCTTGTGGTGTTTGGGGAGGGGAAGGGCATCATAATAAATATCAGTAGCATCAGAAGTGATCAAAAATTAAATTCACTTTCCAGGTCGTGACTGAGAAGGTCTTATGAATTTTGAATATGCCAATCGTGGCAACTCCAATAGGGTGGAGAAAGGACAGTAAAACACAGCCAAGCTCTAAATTACCTGGACTTCACAAAAAATTAGAGCAGTGACTTAAATCATGCAAGAGCTATCGGTTGGGGCAGTGACTGAACTTGTCATTTTTCACTGGAATTACTATCAGCCTGCATAATCAAGCTGGGCTTTAAAAATGAATTGGGGGGGGTGCATGGAGAGCGAGCTGGGAAGCAGGGACACCAGGAGATTAATGACCCAAGGTTTTAAATATTAAGGCCTATATTTATACAGCTCCTCCAGAAGGGATGTTGCCAAGGGGCGGGGGGGAAGCCTGTGCTTTGAGCTGGCTCGTTAAGTTAGTTTCCACTTCTGGACTTGCACCAGGAGAGAATCTTGTTTGCTTTGGATTTCCAGTTAGATGGGAAGTTGGCTTCCTGAGATCTGAGGGTAAAACCTACTAATGCCACTGTTTCTCAGGGATGTTTATTTTTAACATGAAAGAAATCAGCAAGCCTGGTTAATGTAGGCCCTTCTGCTCAAGGGAAGCCAGTGAGCTGGTCTGGTATAGAAGGAATAAAAAAAGCCAGGACGGAGTCCATGCATATTTCTACCTGCCCTCTCTTTCACTCTGTAGACTGTGGGTAGAGGTCAGAGAGAGCGAACGAGTAGAATGAGGACAACATTTGGAGCACTGGGGTAGTCTAAATGATTTTTCCAAACTGGAAAAGAGGAAAGGGGTCTCGCTCCAGAACCTTAATATTGGCAACAACACAGCTGGGTCCTTCCTGAACCCTGCCAGACTCCTCTTCAGACAGTCCAGTGCCGAGTGGCTCAAGGTCATCATGTGATGGGTGAGCATGACAACATTGTCCCCATTGACGGGGATGACACAGTGGTGCTGTCATTTTAAATGTTGCTGTGGTAGGGATGGTAGAGCATGCTGCTGTTAGCAGGTGACAGTGTGATGTGGTGGGTGAGATATCAGACACTGTGATCCTGGGTCCTCCCATGAGCAGGTCATATGACTATGATCAAGTCAAGTCATATATGTCCACATGTGGCTCATGCCCTCCAGGACTTCCTGTTCCATTTAGAAAGAGGAGGAAGTCCTTACTGTGGTACAAAGCGCTCCTGTGACCGCGTCCCTACCTGCTCCTCCAACACAATTGTCATCTTCAGTCCTCTGTCACTTAATACTCATTAGTGACCACAGACCATCATGCACAACCCCCATGCCTTTCGCCTGCCCTTCTGCTGTCTGCGACGGTCCCTCTGGGACTTCACACCCATCCTTCCCTTCATCAGGCCACCTGCATGTAGAAGCCATTGTGGGAAAACTCAGGCTGGAAGACAACATGCATCATTCTTTCTTGTGTTTATTTACTTGTTTTCTGTTCTCTTTCAACTGAAATAATGGCAGCTTTGTGAGTAAAGCTTTCAGTTTTGTTGATTGTGCCATCCAGAATTTAGTAGCAGACATCCATTAAGTATTAATTACACAAGCGCATGTGTGGTTGTTGGGGTGTCAGTGATGGCAGTGTGTAAAGATGTGGGGCCACTGTCATGCCTCTGTTGAAACTCCTATTCTATGCTCATGTCGCCAAAGTCAAGGATAATACAAATGGCCAGCGTGGCTTTATCGGGGGGAGGGGAGGGGCAACTCATCTGCTTCTCCCATACAGATAATTTCCCTTTTCTTTATAATCTGTGGAGCTCTTAGCTCTCAGGCCTCACAACTTGCCCACAATACTTCCTCCCACCCAATGTCAGGAGAGTAGTTCAGCTCAGATCTGTCCCGGAGCACTGGATGCATTATGTTGATGGGGCGGGTTGCTTACTATGAGGCTCTCCTATCACATAAAGACCCTGGGAGTCCCTCCCACCACATAAAGACGCTGGGAGTCCCTTCCACCCAGTGAAGACACTGGGAGCCCCTCCCACACTGTAAAGACAACCAGGGTTACTCATTTCTCCCCAGGGGGAAACTCACATTCGCTTCAGTTTCTTGTACTGGGTGAAGGCTCCTGCAGGGATGGATTTGATGGAGTTCTGTTCTAGACGTCTGGGAAACAAGAGCAGAGTAGAGTCAATTAACCATCCATCTGTCAACAAGGAGCTACCGAGGGCGGCTGTGTCCTCTGGTCTTGAGGACAGGATGGTGTCTGTCAACACAAGGCACAAGTCCTAGTTGCAGGAGACAGGACAAACACTATAGCCAGAGAGTCCAGGTTTTGCCTACAGGGCACCATCCAGGGGCCTAGGAGTCCTTGGAAAAAGGAAGGCTTGCTTCTTGGGAGCTTTCATGCTTGACTATAAGCTGCCTTTGGAGGCAGCTGGCTTCTTCAAAGAAAGCTGTAGGAAGTAACTGGGCAGAGTATTGAAAATGTGGAAGGCATGAAGGAAAAGGAGAATAAATAAGAAAAGAGATGGACCATGGTCCAGCAAAGCTTATCTGTCACGGAACCATGTCGTTATTCTGTTAAAATTTCATACACAGAGCTAATGGGCAGAAATGTCAAGGGCTGACTTCACTCCGCTGCTTTGCAATGGGCTGTTTTAACATGGTGGTGAAACAACCTTAAAATCGTTAGGCTTCTGGCCTGACATTCATCAGACTGGTTTCCTGACATCCTGAGAGCCCAGGGACCCAGCGTGGACCACTCCCCTGAGCTACTGCTGGAATTGGTAGCGTGTACTTCATGTAGACTTCTTGAAATTATTCTGAGAAGAGTAAGGGATGCTTCATGTCAGAGCCCAAAACTTCTCGGGAAGAGAAGGGGCCATGGGGAGTAGGTGAGCTCTTCCATTCTGGTTTCTTTGATCTCTCAAATGCTTTCCCATCCCTGAGCACAGGTGTGGTGGGAAACAGGCATGAGCAGGAGGCGGGGCGCACTATTACAGATGATGAATGGCATTCCGGCCCAGGCTGAGGGCTCAGCATCTCAACCCCATCCATCTCCCTTCTCCCCAAGGTACAGATCTTTTCATCAGCTCCTCATTTGGCAGGGCTGCTCCCCAAACCCTCAGCTGGGAAGACACAAAAGTATGTGTTTGTGAAGGAGGCTGGGGGGGTGGGGTAAGAGGGAAACGGGGGGGGGGGGGTGGTGGTAGGAGGAACCGGTTTCCTCAGAGGCTAGGTCTAGTGGATGCACATTTCTGGCAAGGCTGGAACCATTCATCTTGAAGAGTAATCCCCACTGCAGAGTAGGGGAGACAGTCGTATTAATTTGTGCCTCTGCGATCTCATCTTCATTGGGGGAACGGAGTATTTGTTACTGGGACCGCTAATGGAGCAGTTTGCCAGCAATTTTCCCATTTCAAACAACATCTCAGCTGCTAATGTGAAATGGTTTGTCAGGCCTACCCATAACACAGACAAATCACTCTCCAGGCAAGAGGAAGGGGGGAAAGGGTTTGGGTGGGTGGGGGGGTGCAGAAAAAGGAAGGGCGGCTGAGAGGAGAGGGAGCTCCAGGACAGATCATTCTTGGCTGCCGGATGAATAGAGTCTACAAATGAGACTGCCACGGTCTATTAACAATGCCTTTGTGTGGAAGGGGTGGGGAGGGCACTTTCCTGGGACTGCAGTCACAGGCAGGCTTGACAGAGACTGGCTGGCTGACTGGCTGGTGGTGAGTCACCAGAGCTTGCCAAAGGTTCTCGGGGACTATGGGCTACTGAATACAGCCGCCCGCAGCGGCAGCTTGCCTTGGCAGACTTTCCAAGGACATTCTCATTTTCCAGCTGAGTGGAGAGTTCAGCAGGGACTTCTCAGCCAAGGCAGCAGCTCCACAAGTCTCCTGGGCTGCCAGCGAGGTGGCATGCACTCTCCCGCAATCTCACCACTCACCTGCCACTCTGGCTCGGGATTTTAGCTATTTGCTGCCTCTGGAGAGAACTACTGTCTGTGAGGATGATTGACCCCTTTGGATTTTTATAGGAGACTTACTGGTCCTTACTGCAGCCAAGAGACAAGGGTTGGGGGTAAGGTCTGCAGCCTCACAGCGCACTTGGTAATCAGATTACCTCCACTTGAGCAATATGCAGGAGGTGAGACGGCTCCGAGGCCTTAGGATCTGCTGACAGAGATGAGCCAAGGATGGCCCATCTCAGAACCAAAGTTTATTGCTACCATAATAATGAAGGAGAGCTGTTATTTCTGGAGTCAAGTTGATTATGACGATTACTATCTGTGCAGCAAGCTATATTGGCTCATTTGTAGGTTGAGGTTAAGAAGACTTGGTGGTGGGTCACATAAGTTGTCCAAAGTGGCAGAGCTAGTATAAGTGGTAGAAACGATGACCCTCTTTTCCATATACTGGTCACATTTGCTGTCTGCATTTGTGGAAATGAGGAGAAACAAGGCCCAGAAAAGTCATAGAAAAGCTTAAGGGATTAAGGCCCTGCTGACATCGTGCAAGCAGACACTCAGTGACAAAGGCTCTCAGAGCTGAGGAAGGAGATGTAAAGTTATACTCAGTCCTCCCTGTCCATGGGCGCCACATTCATGGATTCATCCACGTGTGGTTCAAAACTAGAAAAGAAAAACTGCACCTGTTTTAAATATGTCATTATGTCCTAAACATTTTCATCTAACATCTGTTTGCATACCATTGACACTATATTAGGTATTGCGTCAAAAAATGACGTAAGGGCTGGAGAGATGGTTAAGGCTCTTGCCTGCAAAGCCAAAGCACACAGGTTTGATTCCCCAGGACCCACGTAAACTAGATGCACAAGGTGCCACATGCATCTGGAGTTTGTTTGCAGTGCCTAGAGGCCCTGGTGTGCCCATTTCCACACCCCCATCTTCTCTCTAGTAAATGAAAACATAAGAAGTTAATTTTTTTTTTTTACAAAGAAATGATTTAAAATAGACAAGAGGAGGTTTATAGGTTATATACATTTCATATAAGAGACCTGATCATCTGAGGATTCTAGGCCTCATGGACGGTCCCGGAAGCAACCCCTCTCCCTTGGCTATGGGATCAGGTAATAACAGTGTATATGCATTGCAGGTGACGTACAAGGTGAGATATCTGAACCAAAAAAATCCTACGACTTCTGCGCTTATCCTGTTGGCCCTGACAGAGACCCTGCCTGGCACCCTGCACTCCTTGGACTTGCTCATCCAGGGTCTGAGGCTCTCAGCCTCTCACTGGATTCTTGACAGGACATGGACTAACCTTGCCCCGGGAGGGATTAGGGACTTCTTGGGGGTGTTGAAGGTAGTTGTGAGGAACCAAAGTCCCTTAAATGCAAAGGCAAGGGTAAAGATAATGACAACAGGGCTGGAGAGATGGCTTAGCGGTTAAGCGCTTGCCCGTGAAGCCTAAGGACCCCGGTTCGAGGCTCGGTTCCCCAGGTCCCACGTTAGCCAGATGCACAAGGGGGCGCACGCATCTGGAGTTCGTTTGCAGAGGCTGGAAGCCCTGGCGTGCCCATTCTCTCTCTCTCCCTCTCTCTGTCTTTCTCTGTGTCTGTCGCTCTCAAATAAATAAATAAATAAAAATTAAAAAAAAAAGACAATGACAACAGCAGTAAGAGGTAATTGGTGTCAGGTGCATAGATGTCAGGTACTAAGGAAAGAGTTTTACACGGTGTATCATACAATAGTTAGAGCTCTGTGAAGTGGATCATATTTGTTACAAACACCTTCTCTTTGATTCTTTCCTTATTTGAGACAGGGTATCCTTATATTGCTCAGGTAGGCCTGGAACTTGCAACCCCTCTGACACTATTTTACTTTAATATTTATTATTTATTTATTTATTTGTGTGAGTGTGTGTGTACACCTGAGTCTCTTGCTGTTGCAAATGAACACCTGTTCAGCCTTACATAGGTGGCCTGGGAATTTAAGCAAGGGCTTTAACCACTAGGCCACCTTCCCAGCCCCTAACCCTACTTTAAGCCTGAAAAATTTGAGGCTCAGAGACTTGAATTTACCTGTCCAAATTCACAAAGCTAGAAGGGGCTAAGCTGGGATTTCAATTCAAGTTTGTCTGATTCTAAAGCTCAGACCCTCAACCACTGTATTAAATCTTCAATTTCTAGTCTTTGCCGGATCATCTGCAGGGAAAACAGCTCCTCTGCTAAGAGGCAAAACTAGCGGGTACACATATGTGCACAAGGGTACATGCAGTTGCCATGCAGCAGGGGTCCCTGGGTATATTAACCTGTTACCTAGTCCTGCAGCCCAGAGACACATGATGTAGTCTCCTAGTGACAAAACCCTTGACTATAAAGAACAGAAAGATGCATTGGTGGGCAGGAGAGATGGCTCAGCATCAAAGTACTTGATGCAAAGCCTGATGGCTTGGATTTGATTATGGGAACCCATGTAAAGCCTGATACATAAAGTGGTGCATGTGTCTGGAGTTTGTTTACAGTAGCAGGAGACCCTAATGTGTCCATATTCTATCTCCCCTTCTCTACCTTGAAGAAAGAGAGAGAGAAAAAAAAATTAAAAAGAAGAATTAGCATTAACAAAACCCATCACATTTCAGGAGGTGTCTGAAGCCAACAGCTGTTTTAGGCCTCTCTTAACTGGCACATGTGTCTTGCTTTGTCTAGCAAACATTCTTCAGGCGGCAAGCTGATTTAATAGAACTAACATAAAAACAAACATACAAATCAAACATCCAAGCGTGTCCCTGCACCAGCCAAAACAACGCGAACGTCGGATGGTGATTTCAGCCATTTGTACCCTCTATTGATTTGCCCTAATTCCTCGGGTGCCCTCTTAATGATCTGTCATTTGCAAACATGAAAATGAACACGATATCTTTCTGGCCATGTGATGCCAGAGAAGGTGGCAAAGGCATGTCCAGTGCACGGGTATGTCTGTAGGTGACCTGAGGCGCTGGAGCCATATTGAGCTGCTGCTCATGGTGGTAATGTGATGAGCAGCTATCACTTATTGAGGGATTTTTTTTTTATCTCAGCAGGGTGGTCTTTGCATACTGGCTAGAGCAGTTACTCCTGTTGCTGGGACAAAAGGCCTGGCCAGAAGCAACTTGTGAAAGGAAAGAGTTTATTTAAGCTTACAGTTTGGAGGGGAAGGGTGATGGCTTGAATTAGGTGTCCCCCATACACTCATATGCTATGAATGCCAGCGTCCCCAGCTAGTAGCCATTTGGAAATTGGAGCCTTGCTGGAGGAGGTGTGTACAACTTTCCTTCCATCAGCCGCATTGGGTCAGGTGCCTTATCCCAGCAACAAGAAGGCAACCGCAGCAGGAAGTTTCATCATGGTGGGGAAAACATGGCACAGCAAACAGCCAGGGCCTCACATCTTGTCAGCACGGCAGGAAGGAGACATCTGAGTGAGCCAGCACTGGCAAGTGGGCTGGACTGTGAAGTCCCCAGGCCCGCCCCCCATGACACATCACCTCCAGAAAGACTCCACCCATGGCAACTCAGCAGCAGGGTTAATCACAAACACTTGAGGCTATTAGTTGGTTCACCTTATTCTTTTCAACAGAATTACAAAGTAGGCAGTATTATTAATACTGTTTTATGAGGGAAGAAACTGGCACAGGAGGTCATTTCGTCCAAGGTCAGGTAGCTAGTGCATGGCAGGGCTGTGCTGTCTCAAGGCTGAGGAACACCCTCTATTCTTTTAGTCTTTGTCAGTTAAGAAAGAGTTTCTTAGCCCTCGAGGCTCTTAAGGAAGAGAACCCAATGTTTACTCTTCCCTCAAGTCATTCTGGGCCATTTGGTTGGAGACTAGGCAACATCTTAGAGTCTAGAAGTTCATTTTCTTTCCTGACACTTTACTATGACTGGAATAGGGATAAAGGTCCCTTTTAAGGTTGTGACCTGGTATCCTATCCCGACTTCTACAGCCCCTTTCTGCCCTGTCTCTTTTTTGACCTTTGCTTTTGTGGTGAGTCCTAGCATCTAGCATCTTCCTGTAAGTGTGCACATGTAGTCCACAGGAGAGATGAATGCAGGCCGAGCTGACACGAGCCATCCCGAACAGACTATCTGCAGAGCACCTGGCATTACCTACAGAACACGGAGACGTTGACATCGCACCAAACCTGCTCCTCTTATTAAATGCATGTGTGCAGATGCCTGCAGAGGGCTTTCCTGACTCTCGGGGGAAATGAACAGTAGAGGAATTCAAGATTAAATCATCCTGTCATGTCACATATGTGCCTAACATTCCATTGTTCAGTAGCTTCCAAGCATTATGCTAACTTTCCACATGTTATGCTATTGAATCCCCTTCGGAAAGTCTAGGGAGGTAGGTTAATCTGCATTTTTTTCAAGGGGACAACTGAGGCCAGAGATGTTAAGAACTGTGCCCAAAGTTAGAGTCAGCACCAGGGTTCAAATGCAGAATGATTGACTCCAAGGCTCTGAGCAATTTTGAGGCCTGATCAGATTTTTAATACTGTCTACATCTACTCCTTCTTCCCAGGGCCAGCCCCTCAGAAACCAGGTGCTTGCAGAACATTTAGGAATCTCTAATGTCTGCTTTCTAGAATGCTCCACTCACTGGTTTGGTTGGTTATTTTTTTGGGAGTGACCCGTGTAGTGGGGGCCTATTTACTATGGCTCAGCCATCTCCTCACCTCTGCTAGACTATAACGGGGCTGAGAGCAGACAGGATGGAGACTGGAGCTATAATTTCTCCCACAGGCTTTCACTTAAAGCTCAAGACTGGAACCTATCCACAGCCTTTCTCCATCAAATCAGCTTGCTTTCCACAGCAGAAGATACAAGACATGAGATGCAAGAGGACGCCACGTGGGCATTCTGAGCAAAGCTGGAAGAAGATGGAGCAGATGGGGCTCTCGGTGCATATGGTCCCTCCAAGGCATTTGAAGGCCCAGGAGGGGGTCTGAACACTGAGAACAGAGAAGCGTGTGGGCCTCTGGCTCTCTTCTGACTCTCTCCTGGCCAGAGGCTAGAGCCAGTTCAGAGAAACGCCAGGGAGCAATGTGAACAGTGCCCTTGATGGGAGCCTAGTTTCGAGGAAAATCTGCAGTGAACCATCTCACCGTGGGTTCTCGGGAAGAAAGCTATTTTTAGAGGAATTGGCTCTGGCATGCAAGGAGACCAGCACACACTTCTCTGAAAAAAAAAAAAAAAAATCTAAGACAGTCTGCCAGATTGCTTTGCATGAGAGATAGGCACCCCTTCCAAGTGCTGGGAGTACAGATCACTTCCCAAGGTTAAGGTGATTTGAAAGAATTGGTAATGGCGAAGGAATGAGAGAGGATGTAAGGCTCGCATGCTACCAAGCATTTCTAAGTGAGCGAGTGCGGAAGGGGGCTCACATGCTACCAAACATTCCTAAGTGAGCGAGTGGCGGGGTGGGGGGCTTACATGGTGCCAACCATTCCTCAGTGAGTGTGTGTTGGGGAGGCTCACATGGTACCAAGCATTCATAAGTGAGTATGTGTGGGGGGGTCATATGGTACCAAGCATTTCTTTTTTTTTTTTTTTCATCTTTAAAAAAAATTATCTTTATTTAGTTATTTGAGAGGGCCTCCAGCTACTGAAAATGAACTCCAGATGCTTGCATCACCTTGTGCATCTGGCTTACGTGGGTCCTGGGGAATTAAATTTGGGTCCTTTGGCTTTGCAAGCAAGTGCCTTAACCGCTAAGCCATCTCTCCCTCCAGCCTGGTACCAAGCATTCCTAAGTGAGTGTGTGGGGGAGACCTCACATGGTACCAAGCATTTCCAAGTGTTATGTGTGATGGGGTCTCATATGGTACCAAGCATTCCTAAGTGAGTGAGTGTGTGTGCGTGTGTGGGGGGGGCGTCTCACATGGTACCACGCATTTCCAAATGTTGTGTGTGTGTGTGGGGGGGGCGTCTCACATGGTACCACGCATTTCCAAATGTTGTGTGTGTGGGGGGGGGAGATATCTGGATTGTGTAGTGGTCATGGGCAAGTGGTAGAAGCCTTGATATCAAAAGGAAAAAACCTCATTTGGGTGTCTTCAGGCTGATAAACCAGACATGCCCTCTGTCCAGGGACACACCCTGCTTTTCATTTCCTGGCTCCAACTCCCCTGCTGGTCTCCTCTTACTGCTAAGAGAACCCATTCTGGCTGCTCTGGAGACTTTGAAGCTAACACACAGGTCCCTCCTGCCCAGGCTTTCTTGGTGTTAGGCACAAGCACCTTCCCAAAGTCCCCTCTTACGTGTCACCAGTCAAGCTATCCTCCAGAACTGGGAAGGCTTACTTTCTCCGCTTTCACTTCCAGGCTTCATTTCACCACGCAGGAGGATGAGGCAGGCACTGCGAGACCCCATCGATCTGGCAGACGGCCGGGTGCCCCACAGACAGGGACAGCCTTATTACCACGTCTGCATGCATTAGCATGGAGATGAGCTACTCTCAGGTTCAAGTCCTGCTGCATGTGGCTAGCCTCTGTATGGAACTGATTCCCTCAACCATAACTTTTCAAAGAACTGACTTGTCTTGATGGGGGTGTCTTTTCTGTACATAACTCTGGCTCTGAGGACCCTTGTCACCACCCCCTAATGAAATTGGTGGTGATCGTTGAAGTGGTTATTATGAAGTAACAGTAACTGCCAGTCACATAGCCTGTGTGTCAGCCACAGTGTTGAACATTTTATAGCACATTTGTTTCATTCACCTTCCTACGGATAGCTGAGGAAATAACACTACACTCCGAATTTTTCAAGGAAAGCAAGACTTGGGTAAGTTACCTCCCAATGGCTACAAGGCAAAGCCAGAGCTGGTGTGGAGGGGTCTGTTGAGGACCACGGTCAATCACCTGGTGGTTGTTTATTTTTGGAAAGACCCTACCTATTTCTAGACTTCTGAATTTCATAGCATAGGTAGGTATATATCTTTAATTCTGCCAGAGAAGGCAATCTATATGTGTGTATATTTTAATAATACCGATTTAGAGTTACAGCACCATATACACACTCTGTCTTCAGTACCCATCATTTTGAAAAGCTAAAGGGTATTTCTGATTATAACAACAAAGGATTCTAGAAACCTGGAGAATATTAGCTTAACATTCTCCCTTTAGGTAATGTTGGGGAACAGTCATGATCCTATAATCTCTTGTCAATTCCTATCCCAGTTTAGTAATGTCTGTGTTAATATTCAGTGTCCAGATGAGAGCCCAACTACCCAGGTATGGTCCGCATTGGGCACACATCTACTGCTGGCATGCGCAGTTTCTTTCTCCTGGAAACAGGAGCTGTGTACCTGTGAGGCCCATGCTGGAGGGTCAGCTGTGAAGCAGGAGGGGAAGGTGGGAAGGAAGGTGGGAAGGGGTATGGGCCACTGGCTCCAGTCTGACAGCCTAGACCGGAACCTTCCTTTAGACCGTGACTCAGGATCTGGGCCAAGGAAAAAGACAAGCCATGAAACCTGGCAGGTGGAAGGAGAAAGAAACGAGAGAAGGGGGGTACCATTCAGGGGAGTCTATGAGGAGATGAGGGCGATAGGCTTTCTGATTAGAACACTCACCTTGGGAAGGCCAGAGTCCCATCTGGAGTGGACAGAGAGGGCTCCAGAAGTAGAAGAAGGGCAGAGTGTGAAGTAGTAGAGGATGCCACGGGGGAGCGAGGGATGTGGAAAGGTGATGGGGTGGGGAGAAAGGAGAAAATGAAGCAAGGGAGGAGCAAACAAGGAAAGGTGGGGGGGAGAGAGAGAGAGAGAGAGAGAAGACAACAGGAACGGGGAGGAGAGCTGATGGGTGGGGAAGCAGAGGGAAGAGCAAAGAGGTGTGCAGGAGCCCCACAAACTCTGGGAAAGGGCACAGGAGGGCGGAGCCTTAGGGGAGCAGGAGAGACTGGCTGCAGAGGGGGCGGGAAGCGGGCAGAAACCGCTTCTTCCTCCCGAGCTCCTGCCTGCATGAAGGGTACGGAGGCAAGCTTGTGCCCTCTGAGGCTGGGCAAGATCTTAGAGGAGAGACAGGAAAGCTAGTGAAATAGATGAAGAAAGCCGAAACTAGAACTCCATGGTAGTAAGTCATGTTTCTTCCCATGTTAATCAGGGTACGACTAAAGCCTGTAAAATGCCCCATGATCTGCCTCCTCATTGAGTCTCTGACCCCATCCTCTACTCCCTTCCCTGTGGCTTACTCCACTCCCGTCACACTAGTCTTCTGGTATACCAGGGACATCCCTGCCTCAGGGCCCTTTCACATTAGAGCCCCTCTATGTGGAATGCTCTTCCTCCAGACAATCTCTTGTTTATCCCTTCACCTGCTTCAAGCTCTGTCCTTGCTTCATTCTTCTCCATACAACTCACCACCTTTTAACATACTGTCATTTGTTTTGTTTCACGATTATCTATGCCCTCCATCTAGAATGCCCAGGCTAACAGAACAGCATCTGTTCACCTTGTTTGTTGGTATCTCTTCCAGCACAGAACAACTGCTGAATGAAAGCACAAATGAGGGAAGGTCACGCAGTGGAAGGACTCGGGAATGGAAGGGCATTTGCAGGGGAGGAGGAGGAAGAGGAGGAGGTGACAGTGTGGCCGAGAAGCAAGGGAAATCTATATCTTTTATGTAGAGGGATTATTTTTTTAAACTCTAATGCTGTTCCCTGTAGAATGGCTGCATAAAATAAGGCTTTTCAATGAAGCCAGCTAAGGGTGAAGATAGAAAATGAAAGCAACGGTGGCTATTTCAAGAGTGATCTTGAGGTCAATGTTAACTGACACGCTACTCATTGCACAGGAGACGCCGGCCATTCACTAGTGGTGAGGAAAGAAAGGGCAAGGCTGCGCTACACGGACACATTTTACTGAAATGTCTGACGTGTGCATGCACACACAAATGCACACACACACAGTCATGCACAGCTTTGTCTCTACCTGAAGGTCTGATCTACAGGACAAAATCTGTCACGAGGTGATACAGGCCCATGACATCAGCCCATCAGGTCTGGACTTTGCTCCTCCACCATCCCCGTTTCCTAGTCAGTGGCTCCTCTAGCAAGCACTGTGTTATGCGCTGCACATCCCGTATTTCATTTGGTTTCATCATGACCCACAGAAGTGTAATACTGTGATTATACCACTATTACGGGCGATAAAACAAAACCAAGAGACAACTATTTTACCTAATGTCAAACAGACAGTATGCAGAAGATCCAGGATACAAACATGGCAGGGGCTGGCAGGTTCTTGGGGATGACCAGGCAAAACACGTTTTAGGTTGTGTCAGCCATGCATCCCAACGTCATAACTACTCTATACTGCCATGCGGGGATGGCCATAGGCAGCATAAACAAATTGGGATGAATATATCCCGATAAAACTTTATTTATAACATCAGTGGTGGGTTTATCTGTCCCATAGGCTATCACTTGCTTGAGTCTATGCTCTTGACCACTGAACTATCCTACCCAGAGAAGCCCAGAAGATGAGAGAAGAGATTCTTGAGTGTTTTTAATAGTTAGATTGAACAATGCAACTAATAGCTTGTAGCTTAGTGGAAGACTGGCTGTGCCGGATAGGTGAGCTTGGCAGGGATGGGAGGGTGGCAAATGGACACTTACATTTCCACAATGCCCTCTGGCAAGTTGGCAGGGATCTCAGTCAAGCCCTTTCCTCGGCAGTCCACGATATTATTGCTGCAAGTGCAGGAAGAAGGGCAGGAGAGGGAGTTGGCATTGCAAGACGGAGCATCTGAGTGCGGACCTGTGAAGCCAGAACACAATAGTCAACTCACGTCAGTGTCCAAGAGCTTCCTGGTGACTGAGCCTCCACGCCTCCCCCGGCCAGCTTCCCAAGGATGCAGTCTTACTTGAAAACCTGACAAATTCTCACCAAATGGTATCTCTCCTCTTTTGGGAGAGACAGAAGAGGTTCTGATCTTGACCTCATTATTTCTAGGTCATTCCACTTGCTTTGTTAGCCCATCATGCTGGTCATTCATAGAAAGAGGAGCCCCAAGAATCAATGACACAGGGAATCAGCAGGTCATACATTGGGACCACTTTCTCAGGGTGCCCAACATGTGAATGGTGCTCTGCAGTCGTGGCTTTTATTTGCTGAGGATAGACATACCTTCCATCCTTTCTCCAGTGGCTTACAGCCACGGGGAGGTGTCAAAGCCAAGTGGGAGGGGAGAAAGGTGGCAGAACTTCTCCATCTGGAGCACAGATGTTGTCAAAGTATCAATACATTCATCAACAGTGACACCCACGCCACCACTAAATGGCTTTTATGTCCAGGGAAAATTCAAATCAAACCTATCTCACTGGATGAAAGACAAATGAGTTTTGCTACCTATTTGGGAGTTAGCTAAGCATTTTGTTTGAGGCGAGAATGGGTGTCACTTTAATGCAGGGATAAAATCCAAGTGCATGGTGCCCCCCAGGAGTTCATCTCAAACATCAGATATAGACACGGTCACCACTGAACTAATTCAGGATTCACAAAAATCACTGAGGAATCCTCTGTGGTCATATCAAATCCCTAAGCACAAGAAACACAGTTCAGTGTTTCAAAGACACTGCAAACATTCCCATGCTTCGATTACCTCCTCAAAACAAAGTAAGAATCACAAACACACAGCTTGCTTGTCACATGCTATGGTTCACCAGGGAAACCCAGTCCAGTGGCCTCCCAAGTCCTCAGCTCCATGGCCTCTGAAGGCAGCTAGTGGCTGCCATCTCACTCTTTCTAGATCTCCCTCTAAGTGAGGGGCCATGGATGAAACCAAACTCCTATGAACTCTGTTGATCCCCTCATTGCTTGGATACTGTTAGAAGTGATTAAACAGGCAAGATGGAAAACACTTGCAGGGAAAAAAAAAAAATAAGTGTGAGGTTGGCCTCTGCACAGTGGAGAAGTTGACTCCAGAGTGAGTCTCACTACATACATGGTTGAATCTCATCTGGACAATGAAGTTCTATGTGGAGAGTCCCAGGCTGCACGTTCGGCAGTGCCTATGGCTTGAGTCAAAGCCGGACCTTTCTATATAGGAGCTCAGGTTGGTGCCAACAGCTCAGTTTAGAATGTTCTCTTCCCACTAAGTGCCAGCCCAGGGACCAGAAGTTCTAACTGCCCCACACCCATGCCTCATATATGAACCCAAAGCAAGAATTTAAAGACACTGTCTTAGTCAAGACGCTCTATCATACATTCTTTTTTTCTTCTTTTTTTTAAAAATTTTTTTTTAAATTTATTTATTTGAGAGCGACAGACACAGGGAGAAAGACAGATAGAGGGAGAGAGAGAGAATGGGCGCGCCAGGGCTTCCAGCCTCTGCAAATGAACTCCAGACGCGTGCGCCCCCTTGTGCATCTGGCTAACGTGGGACCTGGGGAACCGAGCCTCGAACCGGGGTCCTTAGGCTTCACGGGCAAGCGCTTAACCGCTAAGCCATCTCTCCAGCCCTATCATACATTCTTGTCTTGGGAAGGGGAACCTGACTGTCACTGGTGCCATGTTAAGGGACCTAATGAATACCATGGAAAGTGTCAGAGCTGATGACTGACACTAAAATGTCACTCGACATGCTCCTAGGCAGAGTAGAGATACTGGGCTTATTCTAAATGAGGAAAATAAGCCTTTACGTTTGTGAGCATGTGACAAAACAGATGGCCTTAGATCAGAAGGGAGAGGGTATCATGGCTGAGAGTGTGGGCTGTGGAGTCTCACAGCCTCAGTTGGAACCTTAGCCCGCTTACTTCATCCACATTGCCCTAGGCCTCAGTCTTCCCCATCTGTAAAAAGGGGGAAGTTGCAATTCCTATTTCACAGCCCAGTTTTGCTGGGAAGCAAAGGAAATCAGTGCATGAGGAGCACCTAGCAAAATGCATGGCAAGATGAATGCTTCCTAATACTAGTGGTTCTTGTCACTGGGGCTTTGCCTGCTGCTAATTGTTTGGAAATCTGTAAGTCTCAGCATCTCCTCTGAGCTTTTCTGTTCCCGTCTCAGCGGTGAGGGGCCGGGATTGCACGATTCCTGAAGTGCTCACTGAGACTCCTGGACAACTGCCCTCTGACCTCTGGATGAACGTGTGCTACAGGCTCAGGGGTAGCTAGCAACGGCATCTCCTCCTCACCCCTTCTCCTCACCCCCTCCTCTGTAGGCATACAGCCTAGTATGGAGGGACCTTTCCCATTGCTCACATCCATCAGAGGGAACCTGGGAACATCTGGCCTCAGGTGTCAGGCTTTTGAGATGCCTATGGCATTCTCCACTGCAGACATTATCTCAGGCCTGGCCCTCTTCATCGAGGGGCTGGTGCACCTGACCAGGCCAGAGAGAACCTGGCGCCAAGAACTTCCTGTTATGGAAATGCAGGCTCTGGGGGGGTGGGGGGGGTGGGCGGGGGCGGAGATGAGCTCTGCAGCTCCATGCATTTGGGCAGAGGAATTAGTGATTCTTCTTTTGATCTGTCAAAATGTTACTTGCATTGAGCATGTCAGCAAAGGGGGCCGAAAGACATGACATTCAAGGGTTCCTGTTGGCAATAGTAAGTTCTGACATGAAGTGCTTTCTCTCTCTCTCTCTCTCTCCCTCTCCCTCTCTCTCTCTTTTTTTCAAGGGTGCCCCTCTGACTTCTCTGTTGAAATGAATCGATTCTAAAGTAGATAAGGGTTGCAGCCTGGTGTCTCCTGGGAACTGGCTGGGTCGTCCTCGGCAGCTCTGATTCAGGTGGCAGTGTGTGTGCTACACTTCAAGACATGTTGTCAAGGCAAAGAACAAAAAAAAAAGCTTTGGAAAAAGAATCCTTAACCAGGTCACTAACAACACCTTTAATCACATAGAGAGAAACTGCGATAATTATAGCCTCTGTCAGCACCCTGGGATTGCAGCTCCCCAGGCAGGCATTCACCCTCCCAATGAGGACATTACCTCCTTGTTTAAACAAAACACTCTAGGTTGCAAATATGGTTGAAAGACAGGTTCCCTGCCTCTGTAAGCATTTCCTCCTAATCGATGCGCTCAACGGACCAGGCCCAAGCATCTGTAAGTGTTAGCGGAGGCCCTCCCCTTGTCTTTGGACAGACAGAGAGTCTCGAATGTAAATTCTATATGGCAATGACTTTTTTTCTCTTTGGTCTTACTATTATATTCTCACTGCCCCAAACAGGGCTTAGCACCCAAAATGGGCCCAATAATTATAGCTTGGGTAATAAGAGGATGAGCCCACAAATGAAATGAAATGAACAGAGAGGTGAGATGTCCCCAAGCTATGGAGATGGGCATTCTTTCTGGAAGGACCTCAGAGAAATGCTGAGTCCTGAGTGCCCTGGCCGTGGTAGTCAGGCTCAGCTTTTGGGTACGAAATGAAGTGGCCGTGTTAAGATGGGGCCTTCCACTCTAAAGTTCATTTCTTTCTACCATAGCTTAGTGCAGGAAAGTTATTCCCACATATATGATTTGGCCTGGCATCATGAGAGAGCTCAGGGTGGAGCTTGGGTGAATGGCACTTGTGTCCTTGCCTGCTTGACACCAGTCATCAAGACCAGGGGGTCCCATGGGTAGTGAGAGGGAGGGCAGGGATGCGTTCGCAGTGAAACCTTTTCTTAGAAGGTCGCTGCCAGGGCGCTTGAGAAATGGCTTAGTGGTTAAGGTGCTTGCCTGTAAAACCAAAGGACCCTGGTTTGATTCTGCAGGACCGACGGAAGACATATGTTCACAAGGGGGCACACACATCTGGAGTTTGTTTGCAGCAGCTGGAGGCCCTGGGGTGCCCATTTTCTCTCTCTCTCTCCCTGCCTATTTCTCTCTCTCTCTCTCAAATAAATAAAGAAAAATAAAATATTTGTAAAAATCCAAGTTTGGAAAAAGATAGAAAATCTTACTTTATAAAAAGAAGGTTGCTGCCAGGGCAGAGAGGGCGCGGCTCACCCTACTTGGTCTGACTGTGCAGCTGTTGCTGTGGCGTTCACAGCTCTGCTTACTGGCAAAGTGGAGTGGTGGTCACATTGAAAGCTCAAAGTTTGTCTCCACAGGTTTTTGGGACAACGATCACTGATTTTGGACCCACAGAGATGTCAACGTGTGTAGTGTCGAAAACGAAGTCTCATAATAGCAGCCAGCACTTACTGAATAATTACGACATTGCATTCAACGCCTTGTACGCGTTATCTCACTGGACCCTCATTACACCTGCGATTTAGGCTCCACTGCTATCAATTCTGTTACAGTGAGGGAGACGCTGGGGCGTAGAGGGGAGGCAAAACCACCATCATCCCAGGACTGTGAGACAACAACGTTCTAGCCTTTAGCCCAGTCCTCTCCTTTCTGTCTCTTCTGCCCCCGCCCTCAAGACACCTGAAAGGCTGCTCTTAATTCTATAAAACTGAAAGTCTTGAAATCTCTGGAGGTAGGAGGAGTGAGCTCAGGGGCCAAGACAGAACTGTGTAAACCACACTGCCAAGAGCCAGATACTCTTGTGTTTCCTTCTGATAGCAAAACAAAACCTACCACCACCACCAACTCACCGAAGTAGAGGACACAGGGCAAAAATATCCAATGGCCTTGTGAGTATGTGGAAATAAATTAATTTTCATATTCAAATTAAACCTCCCAACTGGCCTCTGGCCTTTCAAAAGCCAACAAGAGACTTCAGTGACAATGGAACCCCAGCAATTATGATGAGAATATAAATGAATGTGATTTAAATACCAGAGGCATGATAATTTTGGAAATGGCTAAATAAACCTAATAATCTCATTCCTGCAATGTTCAATTATGGTGTTTTAATTAAAACCTCCTAAGGAGATGGGTGGCTAGCCATGGATTACCTTAATTATTGTACTTGGTTACTAGTCTCCAATTAGTAAAGGAGAGAAGGAAGGAAAGAAAGGAAGAATAAGGAAAGAAAAAGGGGGAAAGTTTTTTGTTTACAGGGAGATAATTGCATTTTATTTTTAAAAATAAAAGAGGAAATGTTTGGTTCTGGGATCAAGCATTGTTCTAGGGGCACAAAAAAAAAAAAAAGGATGTGTTGATAAGATTGATACCCTTATGAAAAGACACTTCATATTCAAGGCCATAGGCAGATAGGTCTGAAGTGGATAAGCAAATCAATGGGCTCAATGACATTCAAAGGAAAGAGATAATTGATTCACGAGGTCACATAGTTAACTAATAACCATAAATTATGAAATACGACAAGTAGGAACTCTCTGAGGTTAAGGTACCAGGGAGAGGAACATATGGAAAATAAAGCATAGAATTAGAACCTCCGCCTCCCCCCCCCAAAAAAAACAAAAAACAAAAAACAAAAAAACTCGACACAATGAAGATGAAAGAAAAAAAAAAGAATGTACAAATCACATAACATGAACTTTTTCTCTGGTGTATTTTCATGCACTTTGATAAAGGTCGGGGGTGGCTCAAGTGACAGGTTTGTGGATCCCTTTCTTTAGGTAACATGAGATACTAACAGAGAAACCCTCTCTGCTATTACCAATGGAAGCCCGGAAGGCAGATTATATCACACAAAAGACGCACTAATAAAATCATAAAATAAAAGTATGCTCTACCCTGGTAAAAAAAAAAAAAAAATCCTAAATTGTCTGCCCAGAGACAGAAAAGAAATGTCTTTGACTGCAAGGGTGTAGTTGGCAGGAGATGAATTTTGCTAAGTACTCTGCTGGCAGATTTCTGGGTTAGCAGGAGAGATAAGTCACCCATCTCCAGGGCCTCTGGAGGAGAAGGGGCCAGGCTCAGGACAGCTGATTTAATTCCTAGGGAGACATCAGGGATGTGGGCAGCCAAGGCCCTTCCAGCCAAGTGAGATAAGCTCTCTCTCCTATCTCTGGAGTCATGTGTTTGGTGAAGGGTTCGATACCATTTAAGGGCCCTGGGAGCTTTTCTCATGCTGCCTTGTCAAGGACCACTGGAGATGGGACTGCATGCGAGGATGGCTTAATTGGTGCTCCATTCTCCTGGGTGGACAGTGTCTTTTATTTAGGAGTTCTTGGTGGACGGTCCCTCCGGAGAGCTGCTAGGGGAGCGACTTGAATGTGGCGCATTGGTGTTTTCGCGGTTTCAGAGTACAGTCAGGTCCATACAAGGCAGCCTCATTCAGATCTTGTTGGGCTCTGGTTAGGGGCAGGCTGGCATCCTCCATGGTGGTACAGGGCTGGGGGCGGGGAGGTGATCAGGACCTATAACAGTCCTTCCCTGAGACCTTCTTCTCCAGGGCCTCTAAGACTGACCCCGTTGTCTTAAATGCATGCCCCTCCCAATATGAAACCTTATTCCATACAACACCCTTCTATCATACTCTTAAAAACCACACTTACTACTTACAGAGAAGGTGGCATTTTTGTGGAGTTTGCTCCTCCTGCCTCATTAATTATGGTGGTGCTCATTCCTCCATGCCCAATTCCGTTAGACATTTGTAACTGACTTTGACCTTTTCAAAAGTAGCCCATATCAGTGACCTTGGGATGACTCAGAAGGCACCATGTGCTGAGAAGTGACAGAGGAGTGCTCAACACTGAAATATCTCTATCGCACCTCCCATGGCTCAGGGTCCATTGCGGAAGAGGTGGTGGAAAGAATGTAAGAGCTAAAAGAAGGGTAGGACTCCTTATAACATGCTCCTCCAGACACAAAATGGCCTGGATATCCATGACCTCACAGTGCCTGACACTACCTACACAAGACTATCATAATAGGAGGAAAAGATGATGACATCAAAATAAGACAGAGACTGATTGAGAGGGGGAGGGGATATGATGGAGAGTGGAGTTTCAAAGGGGAAAGTTGGGGGAGGGAGGGAATTACCATGGGTTATTGTCTATAATTATAGAAGTTGTCAATAAAAAAAATAAAAAATAAGTTTTGGGCTTGAGGGATGGCTTAGCAGTTAATGCATTTGCCTGCAAAGCCGAAGGACCCAGGTTTGATTCCCCAGGACCCATGTTAGCCAGCTGCACAAGGGGGTGCATGCATCTGGAGTTTGTTTGCAGTGGCTGGAGTCCCTGACATGCCCATTCTCTCTCTCTCCCTCTCCCTCTTTCTCTGTCAAATTAATTAATTAATTTTTAAAAATAAGTTTTTAATCCCATAAGTACCTCCTGGCAAAGCACTTAAAGGACCCTCAATACACAAGTGTCTGCATATGTTACTGCCCAAATTGGTGTTATAGGTGAGGAGGTGTGATTCTTAGCGTACTGGTGTTCCGAGTCTTTGGGCTAAATCCTCAAAAGGTACTTGGCTTCATGGAAGATGCTCCAAAGACCATCATACGTGCCCTAAGCAGGTGAGTGGTTAGGATGCTCCCTCATAACCAACAAGGCTGCCTGCTCCATGTGGGCTTTTTCAAAGGAAGGGGGTGAGAGCATGAGCATTTCCAGGGCTTAGGAGGGGCAGCCTCCTTCCCTTGGGCTTTGGATCCTGATTTGTTGGATAAGCAATGTCCTGCAATCCTTGTGGAAGGAAGGAGTTTTCATGACAAAGTGGCATTTATGTTCATAGACCACATTTATACTCGGCACCCACCTATAATGATGTGTTTTCACATTCTCTCTAATTAGTTTTTCTCACTAGCTCTTGGATGACTCCTGCACTCTATAATTATTTCTTTCACTGGCACTTATGCTGATATTGTACCCTTTGCCTAATAATTACTGTAATTACAGTCACTATATTTGAATTTGGTGCCTGTGTGATAAACGGTTTTATTATATGTGCTTGATGGGAAGTGATTTCTAAGTGGGCGTCTATAGGTAGTTACTGAGGCACTGCTATGAGACACGTTAAAATGTTTAAAATGTTTCTGTGGAATAAATACTGTAATGAAGAAATAATGTGACGGGAAGAAGCAGAGAGAGAGAGAGAGAGAGAGAGGGAGGAGGGGGGGAAACAGTGAGACAGAGGTAGAGACAGTGAGTTTAATTTAAAAACTGGAAGCTTTGCAGGATCAGCCTGTACTCTTGGGGGTCTAAGAACATATTCTGGGTTCAATAAGCCCTCTGTGATAAAAGTGGGAAACAGCAAACAACACAGAGGAGAAATGCAAGGTCTGTTCCCTGTGTACACACCAACTGCCTGGGCTCAGCCTTTAGGGGTCACCGGGTTCTAATTCCACAGGCCTAGTTTCCTGAAAGCCTACCTGCCTTGTTGGGAAACTCTTCAAGTGAACGGTTTTTGTCTAAACGCTCTCTTTCTCTGCATTCTTCCATTCTTCCCTGTCTTCATCCCTCCCTCCCTCCATCCTTTCCTTCCTCTCTCCTTCCAGAAAACCAAGGGACTATCTCTACTTCTCTGCCGCCGGAAGTAGAGAATGCCATTGAAAAGGCAACACAAACAGGAAAGCAAAACTTAGGACACAGTTTAAAAATCTGTGTCCTCTGTCTGCGCGTGTGGTTTTGGAAGCTATGGCAGCAATGTGGGTCTCTATAGCACTTCAATTATGCACAGATCAAGCCCGTATGTTTGCTCAGCACATTCTGTGGGCCCACTAAGCCATAATAATTAAACTCCACTTAGTTCACGCTTACCAAGGGCTGTGCATTATGCTAAGTGTTTTCTGCGCGCTATTTTACTTAATCCTGTCACCCGTGCTTGGTTATGTGCTCTTGTTATTTAGATCGCAGATGAGTCATAACTTGTTCAAGCCACACACACACCAGCAAGGGACAGAACTAGGAATTCTAGCCAGGTATGTTGAACCCACCCCACCCCCCAGCCGGTATCCTCCTCTATCCCTGGTTCTGCAACTATCTAGATGTGACAGAACGTGTGTGGCAAATACCAAAAACACCTCTGTTCCACCCGCTGCCTGCTGACAGGCGGCTCAACAAATGGGAGACTCCTGATATCACTGAACTTCAGGGCTTCACAGAAAGTGACTCGTGAGTCCCTTGAGCATTTTCCGTCACCAGAGGAGTGAACCACGTGACTACGTGACTACGGGGTTCCTTCCACACTGAGCTCTGGGCTAGGGTGTGTTCAAGGTCAGGGTCAAGGAAGACTGGGAAGGTGGGTAGGTAAGCCGTGGTCTAGGAGGGGCAAGCATGCGGGGCAGGCTCACCTGGGCACACGTACTCCTTCTTCTGCACGTCCGCCACGTTGAAACCCCTCAGGTGCACAGGCGCCATGCACAGGGTGAACTGGCCCACTGTCCGTCGCTGCCGCAGCCAATCCGAGAGCCAGGCCAGGTGGCAATCGCAGTACAGGTGGTTGGAGTGGAGACGCCTTGGAGGAGGAGAGACGGAGATGCCATCATGCAGGCAAAGGAGGAGGCGGTCCTGGACTCGAGTGGGCCAAACTTCTCTAGCTGCTTTCTATGGTGTGATAAATCTCCTGGGCCCGGGCAGCATTTTCCCCCTGGGCTCCCAAAAGCAGGAGCCTGGGACCTTGGGGTTACCTAGCCACTAATTATCTTCTCATGGAGGCCGCAGCCAACGGGTGCCCTGGAGGTTCTGAGCCAATTTCCATTTCTTAGTAGCCATTCCTGGGCAAGCAAGCCTCAATGTACAGAGGAGGAAGAGTGCCATGACTGTAGTGATAATCCCCGCGCCAGTCAAAGGCACTTTCAAGTTGCACAGTGCATTGCAGGAGTTACAGCGTCTCGAAACACGCACTGCATTCCTTGTGCCTGCCTATGGTGCTGGGCAGCTGAGATCTGCTGCTGTCTTTACTTTTTGGCTCTCTTTCTTCATTTCCTCTCAAGTCCCCTTTATGAGCCCACTGCAAGAAACGCAGGAGGCCGGAGCCCCTGCCGCTTATACATGTTGGCTGTGTGTGTGGGCGGCGGGGGCACAGAGATAAGGGACTTTCTTGAAGGGGCGCCTTTCCTTTAATCTCCTGTTTAAATAAGGGGGTGGTCAGAGCTGATTCTGGCAACCCCCAGAAATCTCTCCACGATGCATGCCCTCTCTCCTTGCCAAGTTCATTTACACCTCGTGCCTTTACTATTCTGATTGATTTAGGGGCCTCTAGGAAGACTCCCTAACCACTTCTTAGACTCGGGCTCTCTTCCTGCCAGAGCTGTGTAGGCCCCAATCAATTTCTTGCCCTTGAGTGAATAAGATCCCCCGGAGGAATTCCTTGTTCTGCTTCTGAGGGGAATTCCGTCTAGGCTAGTTAAGTGATTTGAATTTCCTTCCCATGAGCTGGGAGGCAAGTTGAGGATGCCTGGGGTTTTCTAAAGGTTCTTCCACAAGGACTCTTTACTGGGATCATGAGAACTTGAGGTGCTGAGTGGGTTTTGGCCACAGAAGACTTGGGCGGAAGATGTAAATTTCAAATGGGTAGTCCTGGACACGCTCATAGCCAGCTGTTATCTTGGGGCTGTCAAGTGCTTTGTGTCAAGCCTGTTAATACTGAGTAGCAGCATGAAGGAGTGGCTCAGGCCAAGCCTGTGCTATAATGGGAGAGCTGAAGGGCTCTTGACTACATTTCACTTAGCACAGTGTCAACACTGCCAAGCCCTGGCCAAGTGCAGCTAACTCAGGCTTTGTGCTGGCTACGGCTTCCTGGACCTGATAGGCGTAAGGCCCAGCAGACCCTGACCACCGAAAGCTTGGCTGCTCCACATCTCATCATTTCAGGCACAGGAAATGAACCCTGATCCCACATAAGATGTAAAGGCTTTTTGCTAAAGAAATTTTAAAAAAGTGTAGATATTTTTATGATTATCGGTGTTAGATGGAGTTTTTGTATTTGAAAGTAAGTCAAATATACTTTCAGACGTCCTTGACCCAGGACACAGTGATAATATGGGCTCCCAAATAGTGTCCTCTTTAGTTTCAAAGCCCAGAACTCCTGAACTAAAGCAAGCACTACTTCCCCCCTCAGCCTGGATCTCGATTCTAGGAGGGGAGACAAGACTTCTGTTTACTCAAAAAACACGATCATAGGAATGGAGAGATGGTTTAGCAGTTAAGGTGTTTTTGCCTGCAGAGCCTAACAACCCAAGTTGATTCCCCAGTATGCACATAAAGCCAAATGAACAAAGTGGCACATGTATCTGGGGTTCCTATGCACTGGTAGGAGGCCCTGATGTGCCCATTCTTTCTCTCTCTGCTTGCAAACAAGTTAAAAAAAATATTGTTAAAGCCCACGATAAGAGCAAAGAGAAGTTGGTACCCCATTTCAACTGCTTGTCATTGCCTAAAAAGCAGGAAGAAGAGAATTCCTGCTTGGTCAGCTCTCACCAAGTTTCAGGGCTGTCCGGGCAGATGGCCACTCTGTGCCACCTGAAGGCCAGGGAGGTACACAGGGCAGCTGTAGAGCAATGTGGGCTAAGGTGAGGGAGGGTTTTTTTTTTTTTTTTTTTTTGTGTGTGTGTGTGTGTACCAGGAGACTCAGCCATTTAATTAGCTTGGCTTTTAAGTGGAAAGGCAGTTGCCCTATTTGGTAGTGAGGCGTGGATGTTGAGACAGCAGGGACCACTCTGAGATGAGTGTGGGTCTCTGATGTAGATAAATTCGAACAAGTTCCCACCGGTTTCAATCGAGGGCACGAGTTCATCAGAACAATACGAATGAGGTTAAGGTAAGCCATGCCTTTCCTGGGCTGCTTACTTTCTAGGTTAACCAAAAAGTTGGAGGCTTCCCTTTTGAAGTTCCTGTTAGTTTGGGCTTTTTTGCAAGTCTGGCACGTCCTGCCTCCATTACTTTTCTGTCTTACCCTAGATGACTCTGTCCCTCTGCCCACAGTCCTGGGTCAGACCCCAGAAAAGCAGTGACTCGGATACGGATATGGAAGCCACAAGAAGGCTCTTACCAGAAAGCCCAGGGCAGGGGATAGCCTCAGTTCCCTACACTAAGAATTTTCTTTGCCAGAAATGGTACAAGAGTCCAGCCACACAGTTTCTTTCACATCATGCTTAGGAGACTGAATGGAGCAATGACATCCCAGATACTAACTACTGCTTAAAAAAAAAAAAAAGTCACCATGATGATCATGAGATTTGGCTTTGAAATTGCCTAGAATGGTTCTAACCCTTTTGAGTGGGAGGGATAGTTATTTTAATTGCTCTCTACAATTTTGATGGGCGGTGATGGTGATGATCGGGGCACGGTGACCTCTGTTGGCTTGTGGGCCCTGTGGTAAGCTCTACTCTCTCCTTGCTCTGCCCTGTAGTGCGAGGCTCTGATGTCAAACTGGCTTGACGTTGGCTCTGGGCTTTCTGATGTTGATTTAACTTTAGACCTCAGTGTTATCATCTGTGAAATGGGGAGGACTGTTTTGACAATTGAAATAATTCATGGGAAGTACTTAGCACAACTCCTGGCATATAGTAACACACAAAAGAAAAGCTCACAGTTGTTATGGTTCAGAGGAGACTAGTACAGGCTCCAGTCTCTTCCCAACCCGTGGCTGCCTGAGCGAGGTTATCATTGCTTATTTAGATACTGAAGCAGCCAGGTGCCCAGGGTTCTGCAATGTTTTGTGGATGGACACACCACATTCCATGTTGATGAAACCACCTTTACAAAACAGGAGGTGAAAATGAATACAAATGCCAATTTACAAAAGGTGCCTTTTAGCCACAGATGCTAAATTAAATTTCCAGCAAATCCTTTCAGAGAGGGTCAGTGTTCATTTTCTATAAAAAGTGGCTTTCTGAATTCAATATAAAAGCTTTCCTTTGGAAATCCCATTTATGACTTCTTTCCCCTCTCTTCCTCCCTCCTTCTCCACCACCACCCGTCACCGCCCCCCCCCCCAACACTTTAATTACAGTGAAGGGGGATTAGTCAGCTCATCCCCAGGGAGTTTTCTGTGCGGAGCCATCTCTGAAATTAAACTAAAGAGAAAATGGCAGCGGCAGAGAGCAAAGAGAACAGACAAGATTGACTGATTGATCCGAGCTCATCAGATGAATGTTCGGGACCACAGAGAAGAATGACAACAGGAACAAGGAGATAAAGTCCTTTCACCCTCTTTTCCACCTCAGTACACCCTAAACCAGCCCCAAGATCCCAGGCTAGCCGCCCTGCCTGGCTCCCACAGACCCACCCTCGCTGTCGCTAAAAAGGACCCAGAGGGGAATCCTGCCACACAGGAAGTCCAGAGTGGCTGCTAGGAGTCTGTTCTTTGTAGGTGAAAGCTCGTTTATTTCTAGGCACCCACCAGTCTGCAAGGAAGAAAACCCAGTGTCCTGTGGCTTACTTGTGGCTTCCTCCCTTAGCACCTGGGCTACACACTTCCCCAGCTTAATTGTGCTTTTTAGGGGAGCTCTGAAGAAGTCTCTGAAAGCCCAAATGGCTTCTCCTTAAAATTCTATGAATGTCCCATCCCATTTTCAGAGGGAGGGAAACAGACACATTTTTCTTGGCTTAGGTGTTGTTACCACCTGAGGGCTCCAAGGAAGAGTCTTGGGAGCAAAGATGGAAGCCGGGCTGGGATTATTTATTATTAATATTGACAATGGCTAGCATTTGTATACACACCTTGTACCAGGTTCTTTACGTGTTATACCTCATTGAATTCATCCCCACAATGGCAATAAGGTAAGCACGTATTAAGTCACTTCCCCAAAGCACACCAAAATGAAATGTGCCCAAAGTAAGTGGCAGAACTCGCTTGTCACCTCAGGTCTGCCTGATTCAGAATGCGCTGCATTGCACCCCAGAGATTCCCTCCTTGGCCTCATCTGGAAATAAGCTCCAGGAATTCTCAGGAATGCAGTGGCTCTTAAGCTGAGAGTGTGAAAGTCTCTTGGAGGACATGTTACAGATTGCCCCGTCTCATCCAAAAGGATTCCATTTCCACAGGGATGGGGTGGGGCCTGGGGGCTTGTTTTGAGGACAAGGTCTAGGTGATAATGACATTGCTGTCCTAAGAAGCCTCACTCTCAGAAGGGCGGCTTGAAGGCTTTTCAGATGTCATGGAGTCTGTGTTGCTCATGATGAGCTTGGGATGTTCAGTCCAGATTTCTAGATCCACAGTGTGATGGTAATATAACACCCAATATCATTTACTATCTGCTCTGCACCAGGCACTGTGCATATCTAATTTCATGTGATCTTCGCCGTGAACCCTTTTTATAGAGGGGAGGGAACCGAGTTCACAGAGCCAGCCAAGGGTCCAGAAAGAGGTCTAGCTCTTTGACTTGCTCCTGACTACAGCTGGCTAACAGCTCTCTGGAGCTGGTTCTCCTTTTTTACTGTGAGGCAAACACATCTAGACAGACAGACAGCAGGAGCCTTCTAGAAAGTGCATCAGGGCTCTGGCTGCGAGAGGAGTGTCTCCAGGAGTAAGGGTGGTAGACCTACTCTCAGTTCTGCCTGTCCCGGGGGAGGTAATTTGCTTCCTGAGCACACACCCTCAACAGCTTAAGCCTATGCAAGACATTAAAGATACAGCATCAAGTTAGTGCATTCTAATGTGAGAATGTTACTCAGAAAGCTGGCGGACATAGAAGGTAGGGTCTTGGGATCGAGAAGGGACAAGGACTCCTGTCCTCCACCATTCCCAGCGGGGAAATAATTGTTATTATTTTACTATAACAGAACCGCCAATGGGATGCGACATTCATGAAATCAACGGGAGTCATTAAGGCTCAGTTCTGTGTGTGCTACAGCAACATAAGACAAGTTTTCTATCAAAAACAACAGACAAAAGGCAGGAAGAAGACCTTCCCACAGCTCTGGGGTGATGAGATCTGAGATAAGAAATGCCTGGCATAGGACAGAAGCTTGGAACCACGGATGGCCTGTGACTCTACCCAGCATCTGCCCTCACTGGCCACCCCTCTCCTTGCTTAACAGGTTTCCCAACTGGTGCAGAGGTGCACTTTGAACTGGCAGTGCAGAGCTGGACCCGGGAGGAAGCAGGGCCCTTTACTCACAGAGTCCGAATCTTCGGCATGTGGTTGAAGCTGGTGACCAGGATGCGGCTAATGTTGTTGTTGTTGAGGGTGCTGTGGAGACAGAGGAGAAGGGACGTGGTCAGTGGTGGTGGGGGAGGGGGAAGAATGGGCATGGGTGTGGTTGTAAAAAAGTCAGCAGCTATGAGGCAAAGTAACAGGCAGCTGAAGACAAGTGGAAAAGCCTCCAGTGAAGAGCATCCGTAACCCTGGGGGTCCTCCATTCCTCTCCTCTCCTCTCCTCTCCTCTCCTCTCCTCTCCTCTCCTCTCCTCTCCTCTCCTCTCCTCTCCTCTCCTCTCCTCTCCTCTCCTCTCCTCTCCTCAGATTGCTCTCTTGCTTATTCACCTTGAGCAATAAGGGCCCTTCCTGGATCCAGCTACTTGCAAAGGGCTTCATTGTAACATCTTTGATTCACAATGACAAGCCAGTTAAGTGTAAGAGGGGAGATGCACTCCCTTTGCTTTGCAGCACACAAGCCAAGAAAGCAGGCTGAGCTATAGGACGCAGGCACCTTCACAACTTCACATGGATGCTAAGCGCTGCGGGCCGAATCTGAACCCAGCCCTCTCTTGCTCCGCTCTTGCTTTGTTAATTGCACACACTGCTTCACATGTGATGCTATCTGGGTAATTAATGTGTATTTTCGAGGCATCTTCTGGCCCTCAGAGTGTATCTTATCTCAAGAGGGATTAACTCTCCTCCTTCTGGTATACCTCCATGACCGTGGGTGGAGTGCCTATGGGACAACATCAGGACTGGCTGGATCTTTTGTATAGGGACAAGGAAAGAGAAATGTATGAACTATACAAGTGGGCAGAATGAAATAAGGCTGCTGAAGAATGAAATCAGGATCTAAGAAAGTGTCCCCTGGGCCGACCTGTTAGAGGGACTTACTCCAAAAGCCTGGAGGAATATAGCAGCCAGGGAAAGCTCTACAAAGAGGTCTTTCCAGGTCAGTTAGTTCAATGACTACCCAGCAGACAGGCAGCAATGCATGAAGGGCCAGACCTGGTCCTCAGCTGTCTGACCCCACACCTGCCTTGCCTTGCATCCCGAGGGGGAAGAGTTGGACACAACTCATGGTCCGATCCTTTATTCTAGCCACTCGCTCCCAGGCCCTGCTTTTCTCTGGTCCTCCCAGAACCACACTGTGCTCTTCTCGCCAACCTAACTCCTCCCACCATCCCCTAGGCTACCACTGTCCCAAGAAGGATCCTGGGTTTGGAAGCCTTCATTTATCAGGTAGACTCTGTCTTGAGCTCTTGGTAGATACATAACCTTCCTTTTAAAGAGCCCTGCATATCGTGAGCTCTGCAAAGGCTCACGATAGAACAGGCACTGCCCTGTTCCCCCTGCCCACAGTGACTGACTACTGCTCTCACAATTTATAACCCACAACCAGCAGTCCCACTACGGAGGGTCCTCAGTGGAATGGGAGCAGGGAGGAAAGAAATGGTGGTACCAGCATATGTGTCCATACCAAGTTTCTACTTAATAATAAAGAAACAACGAAAAGCATTTTCTGTCTTGTACATTACAATAGCCCCATGATTAGACTGTATAGGAACCTGGATCAGTTGCATATTGTCAACATCACTTATCTGTGGACTCCTTATCTGTAGGAGAAGGACGTGGTGCCTTCTTTAGGGCGGGTGAAAGGCTTAGCATGAATTCAATGAACAGAGATCACCACTTTGCTTCTGGTGGCAGAGGGAATCTAGTCCTGTCCTGGTCATGTCCATTCTCCTCACCCTGGCCTTCCACGGAACTAGAAACAGCTCTGACAAAACACCGTCATCCCTGTATCCCCAGCCAAGGGGCCATGCCCAGATCCCTTCTCCAACAAGATCCGAGCGAGCACGTCCACCACCCCAGCCTATCCCTCACACCCTCCTGGTCTCCTCGTCACTTGCTTGGACAGTAAGTCCAGAGGAAGTCGGTACGCACAGAGGAATAGAGCTTAGATCTGGTTCCTTATTCCCCCCTTTCTCCATCCTCCCCTTCCTCCTGGATTTACTATGCATCCACCACATACCCGGCACTGTGTCAGGCATTCCGTATGGCAGAGGAGGGACCACCTACTTTACATTGTTGGCATGCACAGTTCTATGACTGCACCCACACAGGCACTTGGCAAGTTGAACCTATCCTGCGTGGCTTCCCTTTTCTCTGTATGTACGTACGTATTCACATGCTTTTGTGCCCTGTCTCTGTGTACTCAGGAAGCCTTTGGACAATGCTAAAGAATTAATTCATTGCCCCCATCAGGCCAGAAGGCTCCTCTCTTCATTGGCTCAGGACAGAAGTGATGCTGTCACTTCTCCTATCCACTGCAGAATTCCAGGCTTTTACATATGGCGCAATCGTAGGGTTTTTTTGACTGCCAGACAAAACTTTTGGTCACCCTCTCCATTTTAAAGGCAAAGGGCAAGGAGCTCGTCAGGAAGGCACTTCTTTCTGACCGGGCCCAGCACTCAGTCAGGTGCAGTGCTCAGCCCCACCCTCACTCAGTGAATATGGAGGACAGCTACACAGTCAGGTGCAGTGCTCAGCCCCACCCTCACTCAGTGAATATGGAGGACAGCTACACGCGGGCTTCAGCTGGGACACTCTAACCAGCAGTAGTCCGGCAGCAATGACTTATTAATGTATTACTACACTGGTATTTAAATGTGACTCATAATGAGAGCTATAAAACATTTACGATAATAGCAATTATTCCAGAACCAAAAATGGCTAAACACAGTACTCAGGCTCTGATGAGCTGCTTGCTTGAGGCTGACCAGCCCAGAGATGTCAAAGGCTTTAGTAACCTCTCAGACACTGATTGCTCAGGAAGCTACAGCTGCTGCTTTGCTAAGAAACACAGATTTATTTGCCTTGTAGTGTTGGCAGCTTTGGCCCATGAAACACTGTGCTCTGTCTGGCTTTTGGGTGCTGCCTAAACAGCTGGCGTTCAATGGAGAAGATGGTGTTAGATTCCCATCACAGACAGACAGAGGTGGTAAGAGAGGCCTCAATGGTAGAGACCTTGCGAAATAGCCATTTGCAGCCTAAGTCACCACAGGGAACTTTTTGGATCTGATTTGAGCTCTCCTTCACAACACAGAAGTATTAGCACTAATCTCTCACAGCAGCTTGAGTGGAAAGTAAATGAGATGATACCAATGATTGCCAACATTAGCCGAGAGCTTCTGTTATAAGGGTGGGCTCTTGGCTAAGGTGCAACATCATGCCATCCCATTTACTCTTTCCCATCACCAGTAAGGCAAGGACTTCTGGGATCTTCTCTATTTCATGGATGTAGAAAGTGGTGGTACCAAGTAGGCTTGACCCCAGGAAGTAGGTCTCCATTAGTTTCCTGTTGCTGCTGTATGTAACAGAAGACCATGAATTTAGTGGCTTAAATTTAATCTCTACAGCCAGGAAGTCTAAAGTCCAAGGTGGGTCCACGGTTCATACTTCCCAGGAGGTTTTAGGAGGAGAATGTGTTTCCTTCCTGTTGTAGTTTATAGAGATTCCCCCACATCCCTTGGTGCATAACCCATTCTGTGCACCTCTCCAACTTCTAGTGATCTCACTGTGATAGCTGACTCCCTCTTTTAAGGACTTTCCCTCTCTCAAGATCCTTAATGTAGTCACATTTGCATCTGCAAGGACCCTTTTACCACTTAATGTAACATTCAAGGGTTCCTGGGATGATCCTAGCTTTTTGGGAGCACAGAATCCAGCCAACCACCAAACCCTTGAGACAAGCTATGTAAAGCATTTAAACATGGGGTACTACTCAGAGCCAACATTCAATAACCACGAGCAGTTGTTATTATAGCTTGGTTAGAGCATTTCAATTATCAACATGATTTCACATAGTCCGTCCGATAGTCTTAATCCTGATGCCACTCTCAGGCCAGGCTTATTAGCAGTGTCAGATTAAGAGGCACTGAAGGGTCTGTACGGGTACTACACAAGCTCCTGGTGGATTCTGGACTCGCTGTTCCTTCTTCACGTTCATGTTTCTCCTCACTCATCCAACTGCCTCCTACTTTAGGACAAGCTTGTCCTTGCCGCATAGACCTTGTTTGTCATGTCCACTGGTGACCTTAAGCTAGAAGGCTCTGTGCACGGCCCTCCCCTTTGCCACTTGTTTTATAAACCTTCTTGAGAGTTAGCCAACAGAAAACGAGAGGTGTGCTCTGAAAATGCCACCATTCCCACAGCCCCACTGGGCTGCTGGTGTGTGCTGAGCTACGGTGACCTTGTCAACTTGACTGACCTCTGTTCCTGGTGGAGCTTTGCTGGTTCCAGAGTCAGCCTTCAGCTCCACACACGGCTCTGCTCTTCTGGAGACGTGTGGGGAAAAGATGGTTTTTCCCCAAATTATTCAGATAGGCAGAGGAGGTTTTTTTTTTTTTCTTTCTTCTCCTTAAGTAAATATTTAATTTAGTATTTTCTATCAGCCTTCAAGCTGAAGTTCAGGACTGCCTGAACCATCAGAAGCTACTGAACAGTATTTTCAACCTGAACCAGAAACAAAGCCACCTCCCTTCTCCATGAGGTTGAAGGGACAGTTCCCCTCCCCCGCCACAGCTCTCTTAGAGAGTCTGTGATGCTCAAGTTCTGTGGTCAGCTCCATCAGAGAAGGAATCCACGGGTATTCCTCTTGGGCAGGTCTGTGAGGTTGTTTCCAGGAAGGATGAACTGAAGGAGGAAGTCCTTCCTCCAGAGTGAGTGGCCGTGGGAGAAAGGGGGGGCTTTCTAGAAGGAGGCTCTGAGAGAACATGGCCTGTGCTTCTCACTGGTAAGTGCCTTTGACCTGGCTGCTCCAGATCTGCCCCCACCAGCTATTCATTCCTCTGTGCATCTGTCCTGTTCAACTATCTTTCATCAGCACGGGAATCAAGTTTCCTCAGCCTTCCAACGTGGACTGAAGACCCGTGGCTCTCCAGGAACCTTCTAGGCCTTTAGTACCAGATTGGGACTGCTGAGACATCCAGCCACGTAATCTGAGCAGCTCAATCTGAGACGCTCAAGCCTGCAGAAAGCTACTGTTGGACTGCCGAAAGCTAATGGCCTCTTACTGCTAATTCATTCTGTGGGTTCTGTTCCTCTATAGAATCCTGACGAATACAAAGTCCTTACCCCTTAGCAATACTGTATTCATACTGTGGCCAAGTCATCCTGAATACAGTCAGTGTCCCTTAGGCTTTATTAAACAGCTGAATGAAAAGTGGCCCATGACAAGCTTACGGGTGGATCCCACGAGTGTGAACACTACCACGAGGATATTAAAATTTCTATTCCAGGGCTGGAGAGATGGCTATTACTGAACCTCTTCCCCCAGCCCCTTATTATTGTCTTACGTTCTGAGGTACAGTCTAACCAAATTGCCCAAGCTACCCTTGAATTTGTAGCCTTCTGCCCCAGTCACCAGAGTAGCTAGGATTATGGGCATGCACTACCATGCCCAGCTAACTTCATACCTGAAAACCACTAGGCTAGGGGGAAAAAAAGCTAAGGACACAATCTCCCTCCCCTCCCAAGGGCAGAGGACAGTACATCGGGATGCCTGCTTGCTGCCTGTGGGACGGAAGACCTCTTCTGAGGCAGGCATGGTGGTTTCCCACTTAGGAAGAGGATGAAGCTCTGAAACGATGGTCATGGCTCCAGTTGCTTGGGCAGGGCTCCAGTGTGGGTTCAGGCCCCATCCCCATCTCCACTCCCCACTGGGGTCTGCTGCGTGCTGTCTCTTGCATCACTCACGACAGCCATCTTTGATCTGAAGGAGCTCTGACCAGCTACAGAGGTGCCACCCTGGCAACCTTAATAAGGCTGGCATTTCCCTCTGTCTCCTCCGATTAGGCTGTCGCTTTATCACTCTGGGCTTTCCTGGCTCTGCCTGTAATCTGCGTGTTGTGTGTCCATAACACCATGTAATTGGCTCTAAGGCCACAGTATTATCTGTGAGCATGTATCACACCGTTGCAAAAGCAGGCATCGACAATAACTGCCGCAGCAGCCTCCCACTGGGCCACCCTGCCTGGGGTGCTCTGGAAGCCTCCATTACACCTGCAAAGATCCAGACTCCTTGTTTGGCAGATTGGCCACTCATCCCCGTTTCCAAGCAGGCTTACTTTTCCCTAACTCTCAATAAGCAAGGTAGCTCCTTCCTTGATGGTCCCCAAGAAGAAGACTCCTGTTGAGTCAGCCATGACAGTAGGATGGCTTTGGAAAGTGACTGTGGACGTGCCCTGACTTGTACTCACACACGCGGCGAGTCCAATGACCATTGCTCTGAGCCCGAAAGACGGAACGATCTCCAGCAGTGCCTATATTGAATTCACAGGAGTGGAGACAACCAAGGTGGGCAGGATCATTTTCTGAAGAGAAGACGAGTGTAAACACTTTGGCTCGGCCCTGTGGGAGACATCTAAACTGCTTGCATGGGAGATGCGATGCACACAAGGTGTCTGAATAGTGGGTAAGTCTCCAAGCGCGGGGCTGGGAGCTCTCTAGGGGAGGGGCCACGGGCTGCTCCTCCCTCTTGCCTGGCTCACGGGAGGGCAACAGGAATGAAACTGAGGTCCCTTCAGCTCCCTTGGGCTGTCCCTTAGGTGCCATTTCTCCTCCCTGGCTCAGCTATCACAGCAAGATTGCCTCAGCTTTTTTTTTTTTTTTTTTGGTTTTTCGAGGTAGGGTTTCACTCTAGCTCAGGTTCTCCTGGAATTCACTATGTAGTCTCAGGGTGGCCTCGAACTCACAGCGATCCTCCTACCTCTGCCTCCCGAGTGCTGGGATTAAAGGCGTGCGTCACCACGCCCGGTTTTACCTTAGCTTTATCTTATTCAGTAGCTTCTCATTGAGTCATCATGCATCAGGAATCAGGGCCTGTTGCTGATGACCAAGCCCTTTAATGCTTGCCAGGACCCTAGGAATATGAACGCCTTCGCCGACTCAGAACATGCGTGTGTGTGGCCAGTCTCTGCATACCTGACCCCAGGAAAATGCACTGTGTATGTTCTGGGCCCAGAGAGTTCGAGAATAGCATCCCTGTCCCTGTCCTGGGTCTCAGACCATCCTCAGCATCTCTTCAGTTCTGCACTTTGTAGCTGAGGCTGCCTTCACTGCTGTCCACATTTGGAGGTTGGACTTGTCTTCTCCCCAAGCTGTATATTGCTCTGATGTTCCTGGATGCTCTAGAAAACCCATAGACATCAGCAGGAGGGTGCATTCTTGGAGGAAACACAAACTGAATGTTACATGTTCTCTCGAGACCTCTCTGCTTGCATTGGCTCGGCTACATTCATAAAGGACACTGCCTTGGCGTGGGCTTGCCCACATCCTCCATCATGGATGGCCACACCAATAACAGCACTAACGTTGATACTATTTATCAAGTGCTTACCCTATGCCAGTGTGGTGCGGGCATGTTTCTCACATCTCATTTAATTTTTCCCAAAGACCAGAGAGTCAATAGTTATACCGATCTAGAACCCAAGTGAGATCAAGAGCTCTGCCCCGATCCCATAGCTACAGTGTTGTGGAGACTCTATCCAAAGCCTTACTTCTGCAGTCAAATGCTCTACCACTGTGCTGTATCCCAGGACCTGTACTTCTAAGCACTGCACAAAACAGCCACTCACAGAATGGCCTTTAGACAGGCATTGCTGTCCAGTGCCTTCTGAAGATGGGGGAGATCCCATTGGTCTATGTTAACATCTCCCTTCACTGTCTCCAGTAAGCCAGGAGCCGTGGGGTTGAGGGCCTGATGCAACCTCTTCCTTTGCTGCTAACAGTTAGAGCTCAGCCCTGACAGTGTGGGTAGTGGTAGATGCCATGCGGAAGAGAGGACAACTGTGTCGCAATGCCTTCAAAGGTCAAGATTTGGCCAATAGGTCAGTGCTATGAAGCCATCAAGGCCCATGCTGCGGGATGGACTTTTTAATATGCTGAAGAGCTAGAAGTGCAGATCTGCTTCTGAAGCCAAGCCCATCCTCTGTCCGTTTAGAGTGGGAGATGTGTCTTGAGGGTAGATGAGGCAGGAGGAGAGGGACAACAGGGGACAGAGTGGGGAGACATAAGCCACGAAGCCTCCACTACCTGCAGTCAACTATCTTGGGTGCTGCGTATTACTGAGTTCTTTGATCTCCCTGTGGACCGTTTAAATTAAAGCTCATAACCATTGTGTGGGCATATAATGAAAACAACCCATGCTGCACTGATTAGACCATTACTCTCAACTGTTAGAAAACATAATGATCTCACAAGGGGCCTTATTCACTGACGTATAGCAGTCGGGCTCTCATCTGACACCTCAAATTAGCAGCCAAAGCAATAACAGCTGGGGTTTTTGTCTCAATATTTGTACCCGACTCTAAAGTGATTTGGCACTGGGTGAGCGTTATTTTTAAACACACAGCTCTCACCGCCAAGTAACATTTTAAATGGTCTCCAGGTGTCATGTAAAACCTACAGAAATAAATAAAAACAATCAGCTGCCAATTTGGGTCTTTGATGATACGGATTCCTTAACAAAAGGGGCTCGTCTCTGGTTCTCCCTTCGTTATATATTCATATTGTGACAGGCAGAAATTCATCTCCTTCTACGCAGCAGAACCTCGGTGTTAAGAGTGAAAAAAAAATAAAAGATGCTTCGAAAGGTGTCAAAAGTGGAAAATCAAAAAGAGAAAGGTGAATCTTCACATCCTGCCATCACTCAGTCAGGTCCCTGGTCATGTAAGTGTTCAGGATGCTCTCATGCATGGGCCACTTTGATGCTGAAGACCTCTTACTCGCTGATTGAGATGATCAGACACTGCCTGGTGGTGATTCTAAATGGTTTAACTGCCTCTCAATGGCAGAGTTAATTGGGACAAAAGTGCTTTAAATGTAACACAAATGAAAAGGCATTGGTCTCCTAATTTTATTTAATCATAGAATGGAACCCTGCACCAGTTTCTACAGGATGGAACCATCACCACTTGTCTATAGGATGGAACCCTAGGCCACTGGTCTACAGGATCGAACTGCAGACCAGTTCATAGGATGGAACCCTGGACCAGTTGTCTACAGGAGGGAACCCTGGACCAGATGTCATAGGATGGAACCCTGGACCAGTTGCCTACAGGAGGGAACCCTGGACCAGTTGCCTACAGGATGGAACCCTGGACCAGTTGCCTACAGGACGGAACCCTGGACCAGTTGCCTGCACTATGGAAATCAGGACCACTTGTGAATTGCACTATTTACAAACCAGGCAACTCTAGCATGCCAAAGTATCGGCAATGGGTCACAGCAGATAAAGGGACCTTCAGCTCATATATCTAGGTGAGTTTTGTAGTTAAGAAGGGAAGAAATGGATAATTTGTACCTCAACTGTACTTGGTGTCTCACCTTGTAAGAGAGGAAGAAGGGGGATTGTTTAAGAGTGACACCCTCACCTCCATGTGCATACACATGTTCACTACCACACAAAAATAGTTTTAATAATTAAGGGTAATGTTTTAGCATTTATTTTTGTTTTTTTATTTATTTACTTGCTAGAGAGAGAGAGAGAGAGAGAGAGAGCGCCACTGCAAATGAACTCCAGATGCATGTGCCACCTTGTGCATCTGGCTTACGTGGGTCCTGGAGAATCAAGCCTCAAACAGAGGTACTTAGGTTTCACAGGCAAGTGCTTAACCACTAAGTCATTTTTCCAGCCCCTCCCTTTTTTATTTTATTGTATTTTTAGACAAAATAAGTGAGATAAATAGGACTCTTATAGGAATCTTCTGGATTTTCAATATTGACAACAATCAAATCACCCCAAGAAACAAAACTCTATCAATGAACAAGGCACCTCCCTCAGAGGCTAAGTTGATTTGCAGGGTCCAATTGTTTTGTTCTCTGGATCAAACAAATGAACAATTTAAATCAGAAACATGGGCTGGAGAGATGGCTTATCCATGAAGGCACTTGCCTGTGAAGCCTAAGAGCACTTGTTCGAATCTTCAGGGCCCATGTATAGCCAGACACAAAAATGACACAAGCATGCAATATTGCACATGCTCAGAGGAGGTACCCATGTCTGGAGTTTGTTCACAGTGGCTGAAAGGCCCAGGCTTGCCCATTCTCTCTCTCTCTGCCATTTTTTCCCTTCTCTCTCTCTCCCTCAAAAAAAAAAAAAAATTAAAGAAGAAATAAATCAGAAATACACATATGTATATTAGGAAGTATTGACAAATACTTAGGTGGCCTCTGGTGAAGTTAACCTGGGAGCCCAGTTCTCAAATCCGCTGTCTTTAAACAACCCACGATGACCCCCTCTGCTGGTATTTCTCAGTGACAAAGGGTCCTGAAGAAGCTTCTGTTCTGTTCATGAAGTAACTCTGATGCTCCCTTCAGGTGTGTCCCCGCCTGCTCTCTGCCTGTCTGTAGTTTGCAATGTGGCCATTTCAGAGCAGTCAGAACAGAAACTGGGGGTGGGGGGCTTCTGATGCCTGAGATCCAAAGAGGCCTTGCTTATCACCATTGGTATTTGTAAGGTGGGGACCCTGTCAGGGAACAGAGTGAAACTCACACCTTCCTTGCTTCTCTGGGTTTACACACAGGTAAGGCACCTTACCTTTGGGTTTATGTTTTAGACCTCTGGTCACCATGGGTAGCTGAGGAATCAGGATCTGGAATGGGATCCTCCCAGGTTGCCCTCCAACTAGGCAGCAACCTGTTGAGGCACTTGGAGGTCATCGTCTAAGCACTGGTTACATGCCTGGAAAGCTCTAGGAAGGAAGTGTGCTGTTTCCAGGCAGAATGTCCCCTCCAGTGGACTGGGGATTATGGGATGATGATGCAGACAGGACATAAAGAATGGCTTCACCAGTTTTGGTTTCCTGTCTGCGGACACAGTGGGGAGGCAGATAGCCATGGAGAGCACAGGGTTAAGAGCCAGGAGACTTGTCTTCTGACCTGCTTCTCCCAAGACATTTCCCTATGGCTATGAACATGTCACTTATCCTTCCTGGGGAACTCCTTTCTTTTAAAAAGAAGTAGGGACAGCTGGAGATATTGCTCAGCTACTAAGGTGCTTGCCTGCAAAGCCTAACTACCTGGGTCAATTCTTATAAAGCCAGAAATACAAAAGGGCGCAAGCATCTGGAGTTCACTTGCAGTAGCTGGAGGTCCTGGTGCAACCATTCTCTCTGTATGTCTTTCTTCTATCTCTCTGTCCTTGCAAGTAAATAAATATGTTTTTAAAGTTCTAAAAAAAGCATTAAGAAAAGAAGTAATGAGATCAGTTGACCCTCCAGGGTCTGTGGAGCCTATCATGACTCTCTGATTCCAGTAAGGTCGGTATAGACTCTAAAACGAAGTGGAAGAAAATCTAAATTCGGATAGCTCTTCCAGACACCCAGATCAGCCAAAGTTTGCACAAAGCAGGATGTCTGGCCAAACTCTGCAAGTCACTTCCAGGCCCACTACGTGGCATAGTTGCCCACAGTCAGCTCCTTTTCCTTCTCTCTACGCTGATACCTGGCTCAGTTTCTGCGGAGCCAACAGACTTGCTTCCCCAATGGGCTGGTGTGTTTCTCTCCAGCTTATGTTAAGAGACAGACGGGTCCAGACAAGGGAGTGACCTTGCCACACAGTTGACTCTCCAGCGAATGGAACTCATTCGCAAGGCTGAGAGAAGAAAATACTGAAGGTCGGGAAGCTCGTTCTGCACAGGGCTGGCTATCGCGGGATATCATCGGAATAATTCACAACCCTGGGGTTGGCTGAAAACAAGCCCTTTGTGGCTATGAGATCTAGATGTTTGAATTAAGAATGAGGAAGGGCAGAGTGGAGAGAAAGATATATGCCATATTTACTTTCAGAAAATGTTCTGTTTAAACAGTCTGCTTAAAAGATGAGCAATGGCGGGGGAGGTGTGGAGAGTCAGGCCTGGAGAAGACTCTGGAGGTTTATTCAGAGCGCATCCCTTCCAAATAGCACGCTGGCCACCACGCAGCCCTCAACCAGCACTGTCCAGCGAGATGGTATCAGGAGCTAAATGTGGTGACTTAAATTCCAATCACCGAAAATGAGATAAAATTAAATGATTCAGTATTGCCCCGGTTTATGTTCTCAAGAGTCAAGCCCGGTACCATGCCAGACAGCACAGGTGGGTGGGATTTCCTACTGGAAATGAGCCACCGGAGATGGTCACAGCCTCATGTGGAACAAGTGCTGTCACAGCTTCAGGTGATCAGTGGAAGCTGCATGGATGCGAGGCACAAGGGGCGCACGCATCTGGAGTTCGCTTGCAGTGGCTGCAGGCCCTGGTGTGCCCGTTCTCTCTCTCTGCCCCTGTCTCTCTTTCTGTCACTCACACATAAATAAAGAAAAATAAAAAAATTATTACATGTGTACGTGTAGGTGTGTATGTGTGTGTCATGATGCGTGTGTAGAGGTCTGAGGACAACTTTGGGTGTCTCCTTCCACCTTGTTTTAGACAAGGTCAGTCTACCTGGCCTGTGAACTTCCAGATTCTCTGGCTCTGCCTCTCACTGCCACAACTGCATTGGGATCACAGATGTGCATTGGGATCACAGATGTGCACTGGGATCACAGATGTGCATGTCACCTAGCATACAGTTTTACATGGGTGTTTGGGAATTGTGCTCAGGCTGGCAGGCTTGCAAGCAAGCACCTTTATCCACTGAGCCATCTCCCTAACCCCTGAATGTATTTTTTTTAATATAAAAATCATCTGATTTTTAAATGTTAGCATTGAATTCTTTTGTTTATTTGTTTGTTCATTTGTTTGTTTTTCAAGGTAGGGTCTTGCTGTAGCCCAAGCTGACCTGGGATTCACAATGTAGTCTCAGGGTGGCCTTGAACTCACAGCGATCCTCCTACCTCTGCCTCCTGAGTACTGGGATTCAAGGCATGTGCCACCCCACCCATTTTTTTGTTTTATTGACATAGGGTTTCATTAAATATCCCAAGCTGGTTGGAACTTACTATGTAACCCAGGGTCTTCAAACTTACACTCCTAAAACATTAGAATTATAGGTATATACCACTACTCTCAGTTCTTGTATTTATTAAAGAGTAGAAAGACCAAAAACATTTTAAATATCACATTTTACAGTTTTCAGTTAACCCATGAACTTGTAGTTGGGACTTGATTTCATTGGAGGTCAACAGAAAACTTTCCTATGATGAATTCAAAGAATCCAAACATGACCTTGGGGGCAATAGAATCATTATTCCTTTACTGTTCCTCCTCACCATCCTTTACTCCTAAAGAAATAGAAGTTCAGGGCTGGAGAGATGGCTTAGTGGTTAAGCGCTTGCCTGTGAAGCCTAAGGACCCCGGTTCGAGGCTCGGTTCCCCAGGTCCCACGTTAGCCAGATGCACAAGGGGGCGCACGCGTCTGGAGTTCGTTTGCAGTGGCTGGAAGCCCTGGCGCGCCCATTCTCTCTCCCTCTATCTGTCTTTCTCTCTGTGTCTGTCGCTCTCAAATAAATCAAAAAATATCAAAAGAAAAGGTTTAAAAAAAAAAAAAGAAATAGAAGTTCAGGGTAAAATAAAAACTGTAGCAAATCTCCCTGGTTCTATGTCTCCGTCACCTCCCTCATGCCTCATGTCCCCTTCCTTCCCTAAAGCCAATTCTTAGATCCTGGCTTTTTAGAACCCAATTTTATAGAGGAGTGAATTATTATTATTATTTATTTTTTGGTTTTTTTGAGGTAGGGTGTCTCACTCTAGCTCCGCTGACCTAGAATTCACTATAGTCTTAGGGTGGCCTTGAACTCACAGCAATCTTCCTATCTCTGCCTCCTGAGTTCTGGGATTAAAGGTGTGTGCCACCACACCTGGCTCAGAGGAATGGATCTTAACCATAGACCAGCCAAGACCTCCAATCTGGGGCATCCTGGAAGGTAATGCCAGTAACCATAGTAGGCAGGTTTGGCTGTCCAAAGGGGGACATGTCTCTGTGGCTTGAAGACCCATGAGGACTATTAGATAAAAGCTGATCAAGGGACCAGATAGTTCCAAAACATGCTCAAATAATGGTCCCCAAGGCCACCACTGGGTGCTGAGGGCAGTAGAATGACAGAGGCTGACCACGGTGCAGGGCACCTTTGCAGAGCAGAATAAAAGCACCGATTCCCAGTGACCTCACCATCCCGTGCAAAAAGAGGCTCCGCAGCATGTCCCAGCTTGCTTGAGAGAAAGCTTTCTAGACAGAACCTTCTTGCAAAGACACAGAGCTATTTTATTTTTCCATTTTGTTTTCTGTGGAACAAAGCAAACCCAAAGGTTGCTCTCGGACTGTCCGTCAAGCCAGAATTTCTGCCCAGGTACCTGATGGCTCAGAGCCATGGTCCTCCAGGCTAGCTGGACCTCCTTGACCTGACTCTACCAGAGTACCCCCACAGAAGGTGATAACAGGAAGCTTTGATTATAGATCCTTTGCGGGTGAAAAACTATTAAAAAATATTTTGCCCAGGAATATACACCAGTGCATTCTCAACTCAGAGACCAAACCAGCCTTTGGTTAACAGGGAAATGAAATCAGCGTGAAGTCATGAGGTGCCTCAAGATAGTAGTTACTTTAAAGCTGAAGGGCTGATCATTTTGTTGAAAAACTGAATATAGATTTTAAAGTCTTTTTACTCTTTTTCTTAAGCCAGTGTTCCTAAAAATCCTCGTTAGTCATTTTAGACACATGACTGTCACCAAACTTAGTATCTGGGTGACTCTGGAGTAAAGGTGTGTGTGTAGCACTGAAGGATTTAGAGGAAGCCCTGCACCCTTCCGAGTGTTCTGGAAGTTGCCAGTGCTTTCCACAAAATGCAATTTATCCTGATTGTCTGAGCATGTCACAATTTGCAGCATAGTCCTGAAAAAATGATATTCAGGGACATTTCAAGGCTTTCATTACGCAATGACAGTTCATATTCAAAACTATGTCACGAGTAAACACTGGTTTTAAGACTGTTGAAACAAATAAAATGTTTGCAGCTCCCAGGGAAACCCAGGTGAAACATTTTGTAAATAGATTAAATGAATCTCATCTGTTAGAACACACTAGTGTTCAGTGCAGCTCTGATTTTGTGCATTATGAAAGTGGAAAAAGAAGAAGAAAAAGGACACATTTAGCTGGAGAAAAATACAAAGGTTGTATGAAAAGATGACTATTGTGGTCAAACATGTTCAACGTCTAATATAATGGGGATAACTATCTTAATTTTGTGCTGGGTTAAGAAGAAGCAGAACTGATTTGTCATTCAGTTTATTAATTTTACCCTGATTTGATACTGTTTACTTTAGATGACCACCTACTATGTGCCAGGCTTCTGTGAAGTGCTGGAGACAGTGGCAAAAACTAGAAAGTATTTACTAACTTCAGTTTCCATGAGTATTCATTGGCTCTCTGCTAGGCACACATGAACTGCATCTCCTTTCATTGACACAACCCATCTAAGGGATGCATGTGGCTGTTCTCATTGTTTAGTAAGGAACTGGTGATGCTGGACTGACTGCCAGCTATGTGGGAGTATTCTGTCAACCTCTAAGCTCAGTCTTGTCTTCCTATCTCCATATCAGGGGCAGTTTTTTATTTTAAAATTTTTTTCTCTTTGCACACATGTATGTGTACTTATAGGTGCACCATGGTTTCTTACAACTGCAAATAGAATGCGAACCATTTGTACCACTTTTTGTGTCTGGCTTTATGTGGTTGGATGGGGAATTAACTGAGATCTGTAGGCTTTACAAGCAAGTGCCTTTAACCACTGAATCATCTCTCTAAGCCCCCAGTGTTATGGCTGTTCAGCTGAGTTTTAAGTTTGGACCTGAGAACCTTATTGATCAACATTTTTAGAAATAAAAAACAATGGTTCCTGTGTTATTCTGAACATTCATAATAGCCAGGGACCTTATTAATGTGCCTATTTCTATGGTTTGTGTGCTGTGGGCTAGCTCTTTGAATATTTATTCTATTTTCTGTTTTAGTTTATGTGTCTTATTGTGGGGGAGTGGGTAAGTGCAAGGGCTCACATTTTACTTACTTATTTATTTATTTGAGAGAGAGAGAGAGAGAGAGAGAGAGAGAGAGAGAGAGAGAGAGAGAGAGGCAGAGACAGGGAGAGAATGGGCATTCCAGGGCCTCCAGCCGCTGCAAACAAACTCTAGACACATGTGCCCCCTTATACATATGGCTTACATGGGTCCTGGGGAATCAAACCGAGGTCCTGTGGTTTTGCAGGCAAGTGCCTTAACTGTTAAGCCATCTCTCCAGCCTCAAGGGCTCATATTTTAGAACATAAGACCAGAAGAGTTCCCTTGGCCAGGCATGGTGGTGCATACCCTTAATACCAACATTCTGGAGGCTGAGGTAGGAAAAGGATTTCTGTGAGTTGGAGGCCAGTCTAGTCAGCCTGGGCTAGAGTAAAACCCTGACAAAAAAAAAAAACAAAAAAAAAAAACAAAAAAAACCCAAAAAAAACCAAACCTAAGGAAAAAGAAAAGAGTTCCCTTGAATTTGCCAGTGTCACTCTAGGCAGTTCATTCAACTTCACTGACCCTCAGTCTCCTTACTTGCTAAGAGAGAAGTAGAATCCATTTTGTAAAGTTATGGCACACATTTCAATAGGATGTCACCTTCTAATATCTTATCCGTGTCTGAAAGATGCTTTAAAAAGGCAGTAGGGGTTCAAAAGTAATGAATGCTCACACACAGAGTCTATAACAATGTCCATAATAACCATGCTGTTAATCATTACATCAACATGTTATGTATTATGATGATGTCACTATGATTGTTAATCAGAGCTCAGGGAGCTCAGGGGCAAAGGAGGACAGATCTCTACCTACATTCAACTCAGGAGTGGACTGACAATGTCCTTGACTGTCCCAAGACCCAGTGACCAGCACCACCTATCAGCCAGGACGCCCATGCTTGATGAGAGAGCACATCCTGATCGATCGATCTATCTATCTATCTATCTATCTATCTATCTATCTATCTATCTATCTATCTATGTACATATATATATATACATATACATACATACATCATACATACATACATACATACATACATACATACATATAGAGAGAGGTCTCCCTTTTATAACCGAAAAGGACTTTCTTCCCCATTCACTCCCTTTGTCTATGAGTGGGACTCAGTGTCAGGCCATGCTGTGCCCGCTCAGATGTGGTTGAATCAGAACTACATTAAGAGTCCGCTGAAACCCCACTGCTTCAGCTCTGGAATCTCCCCACCATAAATACAGACTGAGGGGAATCTTAGTCTATGGAGCAAAACTAGGACAGCTCCTAGGACACAGATCTAGACTTGGCCTCTTCTCTTTTCAGTCGTCTTCAGATGCATAGACCCAACTGCCACTGCTGTAAAATCAAAGGGGATCTGGAGGCTGGTTTAACTCAAGATGAGAGAAGAACTCCCCAGGGTATGAGTCATGAGATATTCCCAGCTGCTCTAGGGGCACCCTTGCTCAGCTTCGGGACTCCTGGACCCCATGATGCTCAGTGTTCTTTGTGAACAGCTATTTAACAGTTCTGGCAAGTTCTGGCCCACAGAACTGCCCATGGCAAGATGCTGCAGACAAAGTGGACCCACACTTCTTGAATGGACTCAAGTAGGGGCTGCCTGGGCTGGAAGTGAACTTACACGAGAACGGGTGGATGGCAAAGTGAGATATAAGGAGGGAGGGTGCTCCTCTGCCACAGCTAACCACTGCAATGCGGAGCCGCGGGCTCGGGGTTGCCAGGTCTGTTAGATTTTTGCGAAGAGCTAGAAATCTGGATTTTTACGTAAGTGATCCCAGCTTTTAAATATAAAATGTTAATTACAAATTTTTCACAAAACAAGAAACAGATATTCTTGTCTGTGGGCCCAATATGGTCTGCGGATTGGATTGCAACCTTGGGCTTAAAGAGAGCTGAATTCTAGATTCCACCTTCATGAGGCCATAGAGAAGTCTGCCTCCATTGACCCCATTAAAAAAAAAAAAATCAAAACGTAGCTGGGTGCATACCTTTAATCCCAGCACTCGGGAGGTAGAGATAGGAGGATTGCCATGAGTTCAAGGCCACCCTGAGACTACATAGTGAGTTCCAGGTCAGCCTGAGCTATAGTGAGACCCTACCTTGAAAAATCAATATATATATGTATATGTCAAAATGGGTGAGTCTCGAAAGAACACGCTTTTCTTAGGGGCCCCCTAACTTGCCAAAGGTTTCTTTCTGATGAGCTATATTGCAGAGTCTAATGTGTGCAGAACACAGAACCAGGGGTTGGGACTCTTGGCTTCCAATTCCTCTACGAAAGCCAACTGGCTGGGGCTAGGTGAGCCCGGTGAGGCATTCAGGGTGCAGAGTATCCAAGCATGTGTTTCCCTCCAGCCCGGGTCCTTCTCTCCAGGTTTATTTGAATAGCAAGTTTGTTCCGGAACACCTAAGGTGCTTCCTGCTCAGGGCTATAATGAAGTCAATGAATTTCCAAACTGGAAAGTGATATAAATGGGAACACGTCCTTTGAAACAGCACACCTGACTATCGACAGCCCCGCTGGGTGAGCAGACAACTGAGCCGGCTTCATGTGGTATATCCAAGGCGGACCGCTCATGGCCTGGCAGTTTTGACAACATACCTACTAAACTTCCCGCTTGCTACATGTGCTCAGAAGAAAATGCTTTAAAAATACCTTTGCATCTCTTGCAATACTATTGAAAAAGTTAACTGCATTTCCTTCCAATGCCCCCCCCCCCCAATCCCCTGAGGTAAGGTCTCACTCTATCTCAGGCTGATGTGGAATTCCTTACGAACTCACAGAGATCCTCCTGCCTCTGCTTCCCAGTGCTGGGGTTAAGGGTGTGCGCCACCATGCCCAGCATAATTGCGCATTTTATGAACTCGCTATTCTCATCTTTGTTTCACTTGTCCATATTCTCAAAGGTTTTCGTCAGAGTTAAGTTTGTTGGTTTTGCTTCTGATTTGCAATGGCAAGGAACACGGAGAGGTACCTGGTATAACTGAGAAGCGCCCGGCCATTCTCAACCCAGCTGGCAGGGGCTGCACCATAGACAGCATGTTGCCCACGCAAAGCCTGGAGTTTAGTCTTGTCATATGCAACTAGAGCAGACACATGTCAACCAGGAGAGAACCTGGTATATGAATCATAAAATGTACAGAACAGGTAGAAATGAAGGGAGGCCACTTGGGTCTCACACTGAAAAGGCTGGGTCCTTTCACTAAGAACCTTCAATGCCACATAATCAAGGCTACATTTTCTTGGGGGGGATCTATAAAACAGAATCCCCAGATTGGTGTGTGCTATAGCTAACTGGCAACAGCCAGGAATGAGATGAAATCATTCCTGCAATTACAACGTAAGCCGGAGGAAAGGCAGGCCTATTTTCTTTCTTTCGTCTACAGGTTTGACTTACCCTGCAATTTAAGCAGCCCCATTAGCAAGAGAATGAGAGGGCCAGTTTTGTAGGCGTATGGGACACTGTGACATGAGGTATCCACAGCTTGTGCAGCCCAGCTCTGGGGGAGGGGGGCAGTTCACACCATCACACAGCTCACACTAGCATGTTAACTTCAGTAACATGGGTCTTCCTGGGCAACATTGCTACACTGGCCACAGATGCTGGGCCGCTACTAGTTAGTAGATATTTGGTTTCTCTGAGGCGGACTGCTATAACAGGCAGATGATGGTGACATTAGCTCCGCAGGGAGGCTGAGAGGATGAGGGAAAGGACACAGGTAAAAGCGCCAGGTCACGGCACTAGGCATGGTGAACTGCCAACTCTGACCTTTTGGTCTTCTTCCTCCCCCCTGGTGACATGCCACCCTTGGGAAGTTCGCCCACACGACACTTTGTTCTAACTCCTCTTGTGTTGCCTGAGAAGTAGAGTGTAGCTGCTCCTTTTCTCATTGACTACAATCTGTGCTGAACCCATTCCCCACTGGCCCTGGCCAGAAGCGAAGGCCAGGTGGGCGCTTTCTCTTTTCCCGTCCTGGTCCCAGGTCAGATCTCCTCTTTGCCAGCCTCTCCTCCCAGACTCACCTTCTAAATTCCTGGTCAGTGTAGCCAGTGAAATGGATGTCAGCCTTGATGGAAAGAATGTGGCATTTCCAACCACGGAAAGGAAAGTATAACTGCGTTTTCATATGTAAAATGCTTCTCCCAATAGTTGACATCCGCAGACTTTCCTTAAATAAATTTTGAGACCTTTCTGTTCAATAACCTTGTGTCCTGGCTTTCTGCCTCATGCTGTCTAATGTCACAGAGCAACACATCCAAAAGGGGATAGCTTGTCCTCTTGATTTGCAAACTGCTAAATTTCAGAGAGTTAAAAATGGCCTTTCTAGGGCCAATGTATTCTGAATTTCCTCTTTCTCTGTATGTAAAAATTTTATTCAGCTAATATGTAATACCTCCACTGAGTGCCCGTCTGTGGTGTCATTGCCAAGATGCTTTATGGTGCCCAACTTGTGATTACAGAAAAATGGTATAAAATGTCAATATGTAGATGACGTTTGGTCTGGTGGGGAGGGGAGGCTCCTTAAATGGAGATATCAGCTCCAGCCAATTTCAGAATGGATCACCATTAAGATGGATGGTTCCAAGGCCGTGTGCCTCTGCTGGAAATTAAAAACCCATGGAATAACTGATTATGATTAATTTTAAGTACTTAGCCATGTGACGCCAAATGAGCGTCTTTAAAACAAAGCTATTGATCTGGCTTTGTTTGGAACTGAGAAGATAAACTAACTAGATCCTATATTCTTCTTGCAATGATGGGGAATGAGAATACAAATACTGATTCATCATTATTATTATTTGTCCATGGGTCTCTAAACTTTAACTTAGTGACACACACCTGGTGCATCTAGACATCAACTCTGTTTTCTAGCCAAATACCTGAGAGGAACTTGTCCAATTCTGCTCTAGGAAGGAAATTGAAAGGTTAGGCCAGGGTGGGGAGAAAGAGAAGTGAAAAGGAACATATTTAGAGAGTCCCTCCTGTGCGGTTCCTTCTCAAGGGGCAGTAGAAAGATAGAAAGAGATCTCAAAGCTTGACCCAACTTCACTGCTTCCCACTCCCCATCACAGTGGGTCTACCCCTAAAGCCCTCTCCTCTCTGTCAGGCTGTCCTAGTGAGGCAGGGTGAGACGTCACCACTGCCAGCACAGAGAACTAACTGAGGGACTGACAGGTCACCACAGCTGTTTTGTGGCAGCTGGTGACTTTCATTTCTTGGTTTCTTCCCAAAGAATTTCCCCATCTTTCTCATCCTCCCTGGGCAAGGGAGGAAGAAAGGTGACAGGTTCCAAGCAGCCTTTCTACTAAAGCTTTGTCACAGGCAGGGAAGGATCATGCTTCTCCTTCTCAGCCCCAGCTTCCGGGAAAGAGAAGTCCCGGCCTGCTAAATATGGGCTGGCATGCTCTCCCCCACAGACACACAATTGTTGCTGGTTCCGGGGTCAGAGTTTGGGTGAGGAGAGACCCATCCATCTTAGAACTGACAATCTGACCTCTCCTGCTTGTGGGTCCTGCGCCAGGAATTCTCTGCTCCCATCCAATTTCAAGTAGCTTGCAGGATCAGCCTCCCCTTTTCTTTCCTGTGATTCCTCTTGAAATCACCTTCCTCTCCAGCAAGGTAGAGAGAATCTTTCTCATCCACTGCTGGTATCTTTGGGGTCAGGTGGTTAGGAAGGAGAAGGGAGAACTAACTTCTCTGCTTTCTCATTGTGGACAAAGGGATGTTTTAATATATGCATTCATTTATTTGGTGTTCATTCATTTATTCTGCTGAAATCAAACACCGGAAACCTGTGACTTACAATTTTTTTTCCCAGAGGATGCTCAATAAATCCTACTCTGTTATCATTCTGAGGCAGGAAGTATACCCAATATATATATATATATATATATATATATATATATATATATATACATATATATATATGCAATATATATACTATAGATATGTGTACATATCTATAGTATATATATTGCATAATTTGGAAAGGAGAAATCACTCTCACATTAGAACAACTAGCCCCTTCATTTTGTAAATGAGAAAACTGAGGCTCTGGAAGCCAAAGAGACTTGCCCAAGGTCACTTGGCTAATTAGAGGCAGAACTGGGACTGAATCACAGGTCTCCTGACACAAGTTCTACTGTGCTTTATTGCTGCCTCTCCAACTTCCCCAAATCAAGGACAGCTGGAAGTATAGCTGCTGGTGAGAAAATCAAACTGTTTTCTTTCCCAATCCAACTTTACTTTGACCCCAAGATGACTCCTTGGCGACTTTGCCCACAGAAGCCAGGTTTCCCTCATTAGAACAGTCAAAAAACCAGGACACAGAAAGACAGTCGTGTGTATTTATCTACATTTTCTTGATAAGGTGCAGTGGATGGAATTGCAGGGAGAGAGCATCTCTTATTTTCTTCACCCTCCCATCACTTTAAGGATCCTGTTTAAAGTTTGAATTTAAGCCTGAGATGACATCCCAGCAGTAGCTATCACTAGACTTTACCAGGCTGTGTGCCAGTCCCCCTTGTCCTGTGCCAAGGTCCATTCCCGATTCTGGGTAATTCTGACTAACCTTCTGGTGGTAACCCCTCTGTCACTGGCCGCAGACCTGGTCCGTACTCACACTGCCTCTCCCCAAATGCATGGGCAGGTGCTTGGCAGGGGGCTATTCCAGCCATCTGTTTTCCCCAGCAACAAACAGCACGGGAGCACGGGAAGAAACGGCTCAATTGAGACTTAATTAGCAGGAACCCCAGTTTGTGGGAGGTGAGGAATCACACTTTGCTGCCTGCAAACACTTCGGCCAAGGTGAGCAAGGGGGAATCTCCCAATGCCCAATTTGAGTAGCATTGCAGAGACCCAGAAATGCACCCACATGGAGCCCCTGGTACCCACACTCCCCCTCTCTCTTCCCCACACACCGCACACATGCACGCGCGCACACACACACACACACACTCTCTCTCTCACACACACCCAGGCGGCGATCGCAGAATCAACTCACAGGATCTCCAGATCACGCAGCGCTCGGAAGGCTCCATCTTCAATGCAGCTAATGTGGTTGTTGTCCAGTTGCCTGTGGGAAAGCAAGGGAGAGTATGAAGGCTGAGCAGGAGCAGTGGTGAGGGGCTGGGCAGCGGCGGCATCCCGGCCACCGAGCGCTGTCCCTCCACCCCTTGCAGGCTCGGCTTGTCCCCGCCAGGAGCTCCTGCAGAGCCAGCCTGTCTGCCACGCTGCTCCGTCTCTCCTCTCTGACTGTCTGAGAGAACTACACAGCCGAGCGCACCAAAGGCTGTCAGGTCTCAGTAAATATTAATTGCGCATTTTTTTTTTTTTTAGGCAGAAGGGAGTAATTTCATTACATTAGGGCATCCAATCCATTACGAGCTCTTACCGTCATGTCACTGAAACAATTTCATTAAGCTAAAGGCCTGTAAATCATTGGAGGTCACTGCTCTGCCCTCCACGACCTCCCAGAATGCTTTTTCCCCCCTCTCTCTCATCTCCCTTTTACTGGAAGTTGCGGTCTTTCTGCTCTGACACAGTGCTAAATCTCAAGGCTTTATCTGCCCAAGAGTGGTGAGGGTGCGTGGGGAATATACCAATTCCAAATTAGACTCAACTAATCTAATTTTATAGTCTTTTTATTATTCTAAGCACCAAATGTCTGTGGTGGTTTGATGTCTCTGTGCATTGTTATGGGACCCATCTGGTAGGTCATACTATTGAAGCATTTTCTGACTAAATACAGATTCCCTCAAACCGCACTAACCAACGTCAGCATTAAAGAAATTCATTGATGGAAGCGTTTGTGATGGGATAGAAAAAGGAATAACATTATGGCCTGAAAGATGCCTCGCTTACATTTAAATTGGGAAGGATTAAATGCACCCATTTCAGGGTTCCTTTTTTTTTTTTTTTTTAAATTTCCTTTTCCATCCTATGGGCATGAAAATAATGCCATTCTAAAAGATGACTTGACTAATGCATATTCTAGTTGGGAGAATAGCGATTTTAGGTTGAGAGATAACAGATACTATTTTCCTCCGAGTCAAAATACACACATATTTCTGATAACTATAAGGCATGATATTTACCATGATTACTCCCAACTTCAACATATTATATACAGTCCATTTATTACAGCAACAACAAAAGGAATGCGATATAGAAGATGATTCACAACAAATGGTCTATTGTATCTCACAGAGTACACCATGGTTAGGACAGGCTGAAAACTATGGCTGTGCTACAAACTCTGATAGATACTTGTATTTTTCTTTAGTTTCAGAAAAAAAGCCCCCTTTAGGTGAGGGATTTCCTCTGGCTAGAACTTTCATTTGTAAATTAATGTATCTCAGATCAACTCTCCACAAAAAGATATGTCAAAGCAACACTTGGGCGGAAGCCTCATGAAAGGCTTCATTTTTTTTTTTTTCTCCAAAGAGAGTCAGAATTAAAACTAAAATATTATTATCAATGAAAAAGTATACGGACGCAGGCCTGTATAAATACATGTGAATAAAAATAGCCACTTAGAGTAAGGCTGTGTGTTACAATAGATAGGCTCTGCCACAACATTGAGGGCAATTGTATCACCCAGAGAGCTATTCATGGTCTAAGGTTTAGATGGTCAGAATTAAAAATAAACAAGACATGGGTCTCAAAAAGCAGAAGCTCACTAGAGGCCAACCAGTTCTGCGCCTAGCGTCCCACGGTCTGATGCTGGCATACACAGATTCTCACTGGGTTCTCTTCCTTGCCCTACCGGGAACCATCACTGCCAACTTCAAGGCTTCTCGCGGATTGGTGCCGGGCTGCTGTGTCCCTGCAGCGGTTCTGTTAAGACAGTCTAGTCCTGCTGCCCAGCTTTTAGATTTATCATCTGCATTAAAGGCCAATGAATCAACAACGCCAAGGCCACCAAACCTTACCGAGCAGAAATGCACTGGAGATGGGCTTAGGCTCCAAGAAATTGTTCAATGAACATGCTGAATTCGGCAAAATTCACCATCCGCCCAAGTTAAAAAAAAAAAAAGAAGTATCTAAATCATCAAATTGGTTAGTCTGCGGTGTGGAGATGGCCATCTGTGGTGAACCCGCTTTTGAATATGTGTTTTAGAGAAGTCCTCGCGATTAGCACATTTCGGCCGACTGGGTTGGGGAAGCATTTTCCATTCGTTTTTGAAAGCACCAGAAACCATACAGTAGATTTTAAATATACAGATTTTTAATGGAGTAAAAGGGGATCTGTTGGAGTGAGGGAAAAAGTCAGAAATAAGAGAGAAAGAAAAAACAACCACAAAATGGCAGAAGAAAAAAAAAAACAGGGGAAGGGACCAGAGATGGGCAAACGGATTTTTAAATCTGCTGCTCAATGTCCCAAGTGAGTCCCTCTGCCTTGGCCATGAGATGGTGCAGACAAGTCTTCCAGGCTTTGATCATTTTAAGGCAAAAGCAGAGTGGTCTAATACATTATTAATTATGTGATGTTTAAGTATTTTCAGTGGGTGGCACAAGTTGACCCCTAGCTGTTTATTTGTAATAGGGAAAACTGAGCTGCAAATTTAAGCATCTCTGTGGGCGTATTTCATAGCTTGTTTTAACACATATGATATGTATCAAAATTTAAAATATTTATGTTCAGGCGTGCTTTCCTAGACAGCGTTTATTATAACTGAGATTGTCTCCTTTCATTCTAAGCACAGATAAACCAAACAGGAATTGTGCCCTAGACTTGCCAGTCAAAGGGCCATGTTCAAGATGTGGTATCCATTATGAGAATCTACACTGCCTGTGTATGTGTGTGGGGGTACGTGGGGGGGTGGTTGGCAGGAAAATGGAACCGACAGTAGTTATTCCACTTCCCAGCTAGTATATACACTTGTAATGCTGAGCATTCAAGTATTTATTTTAAAAGAAAGCCCAGTTAATAGTCCACAACCATTCCTGATATTTCGTGAGCGTACGTTGGGTTCTCAAGACAAAGTAAATTGTTGGCTTCAGACTTCAGACATTGGCTTCAGACAGGTTTCTTTTTCTTTCCAAAATGACAGCTCAGAGATATAAAAGTCCTGAAGCACAGGAGAGGGGATGCAAAATAAACGCAAACCTAGCATTTCTTTGAGGGTGTGGGGACGGAGTGCTAATGAAAGCACGGAGAAGCTTCCAGAGCTGAGGACAAAGCGTTTGACTTAGCAGTTTGCTTCTGAGAGTTGATATGACTGGAGGCTGCCGCTGTGTGTTGTAAGCTCTCAGGTCAAAAGGTCTGTATCGTGCCTTTGAAAGGTTTCATTGAAAGATCCTCTTAAAAAACAAATGAAAGAAGTCCATCTGGCACACTCTATCGCAAGTATATCATCACTTGGTGGGCATGGGCAGAAAGGAGCTGGACTTGTGAGCAGAAAACTCCACAGCTCAGGGTGCTTTGGTAGCTCTCTTCCTGTTCTTCCTCATCAGTGAGAAGGGTATTCCTCATTGCTGCCAAGACTTGTCTCCTTATTATACCAAATCACTTGCCCCAGTGGCTAGCATGGTGGTAGGTAGTTCACAGATGGTCACTAGTGCCCGAAAAATTACCCCTTTTATTGGAACTGTGTCAGCTTTGGGACCAGATCATATGGGAAAAAGTGCTAGGTCACGAGCTGGCTGCCACTAGCTCCTGGGCCTTGCAGTGACAATGGAGAGTCCCTTGACACCCATAACCAGGCTCAGCATCTTCCTGAGACCCAGACCCCCAGCAGATCTCAGAAGAACCTGGGGATAAAGAGATTTCTGTGCCCTTTGCCGGAGTTCTAGGAAGGAAGGCTGTGGATGGAGGAGGGAAAGTGACTCTTTTTTTTTTTTTTGGAGTCAACTTTTATTATCCTCTACTTTATATATAATCTGTGATTTGATTTACACTATTCTGTCTCTGAATGTGCCAAGAAACCCCAAAACATTTCATGATATTAAATTAACCGCTCTAATTTCCCGGGGAAGCTTGGATTGTGGCAAACAATATGACTGCTAAGATGATACCACAGTCAATTTAGGAAGAAATCCTCAGACAAAAACTAAATGCAGACTCCCTGAGAGCTGTGTTCTGACTACTGTATTTTTATATTCGGAGAATATAAACAAGTCAGAAAGGAAACCCAGCGTGAGTGAGGACTTAAAATAATCTCCTCAGACAGAAAACAGAGAGGAAAGCGAGAGAGCACTTTTGTGAGAATTTCTGATCCTAAGCACAATATGCTCCATTTATCACAGTTCATCTCTTTTGGTCACAATTTTCAAATTTCATAATTGGAACAGGATAGAAATAGTTTTATGGTTCAAAAATTTAAAGGAGCATTTGTAAATCCTTAAATGAGAGTAGGGAGTGAAATCCCCAGTATAATATTAAGAACAACCCATTTCAAAACCACCACAAAAAGAAAAGAATAGGAAAATTTCAGGACTTCAGTGATGCTTTTGAGTCCCCATGAGAAATACCCGAGAAACAGAAATCCCCAGAAACAGGATTTGGATAGCTAGAAGTAAGGTGGAATTCCCAACTAGCTATCTATATGCAAGGTCTACACACCAGGGCATATCCATCCGTGGCTCATCTGGATATTCTGGGAGGCCCCACATCCTATTCCTTTTCCTCCTCCGACAGCAGCATCAGAGGTGGCGGTGGCAGCATCGGCATTTTGCTTCAGAACTGAGCTAAAGTTGCTGCAGCCCTCTTAGCATGCAGTGAAAGAAGCGGCCAAGGCTCAGCATCTTCTAGAATTAAACCAGTTGCTTTTTTTTCCCCCTTTGAACAAAACTAGCTATATCAAATGTACAAAGTCGTAAAGGACTTCTCTATGAAGTCCACAAGGAATGTCTTAGTGAAAATCCAAAGCAGATCGTGGCCCTGGGATCCAATAATTAACAAACACAGAAGTCATAGCGTATTATTAGAAGTTGGCACCCAAGATACAGGACATCCTTTGAAAGCAGAAAGATGGGTACATTTTCTATATCATAGTACAACCCTAAAAACCTAAACTAATTTGAATTTAATAAAATATATATCTTTATTCATACATATATTTGAGGTGTACATTTTTCTACACAGAAGAAAAATGGAATATTTTAACTAAAAGAGAAAATTATGGGAATTCTTGCTTTTATAAAACAAGGCAGGGGACAGACAGAAAACAACACTCTTATGCTGTTTCTCCCCTGTCATCATGTAGTTGTCCTTTAAGGAGAAAACAAGAAATTTCACAGCACTCCTAAAGTTTGCCATTTTGTTTTAATTTTTTTTGTTCATTTTTTATTTACTTGAGAGTGGCAGACACAGAGAGAAAGGCAGATAGAGAGACTGAGAGAATGGGCGTGTCAGGGCCTCCAGCCACTGCAAATGAATTCCAGATGCGTGCATCCCTTGTGCATCTGGCTAATGTGGGTCCTGGGGAATTGAACCTTGAACCGGGGTCCTTAGGCTTCATAGGCAAGTGCTTAACCTCTAAGCCATCTCTCCAGCCCCTAAAGGTTGCCTATCTTTCTACAAATTATTATTTATTACTTGTTTATAAAATGGTAGTACTCTTAGGTCCCCTTCCCCCCAATTCTATAGCGGGGATCCTTTGGTGGGGTTGATGGGGTTACTGGTAAGGTTGCTTTTTATGACAGGTGAGCATTTGAAAAGTTCGTTATTGAAGAACAAATTCTGGAAGCATTTGTCTGTTGCTGGCTGGTTCTTTCAAAAAAAAATAATAAAGCTCAAGGTTATGTTAACTGGCAAAAGGAAAAAGCACATTCAAAAGAAATGCATACACTTCTTATAATTGAGTACTGGTCACATTTTGTAGGTAAATCAAACCCTTGATCTAGGAGGCAACGTGCTAATAAATTGTCAGCACTTCTCATCATTAAGGAGCTACTGTATTTCTACATTAAAATGACACCTCAAATGAGCAAAAGGAGGTGAATCTATTCTTTTGCACACCTAATATTTGCCACCCAACCCAAGCATGCATGCATACAGATATATTTACTCACCCATGCATTATTTAAATATCTGCAAAGATCCCTGTCTATAGAGCTGACAACTTTATGCCTGTTTTTCCTACATGAAGAGTCACATGTAATATCTCCCTATTGTGTGTGCCTAGGTGAATGAAAGCGTTTCTTACCAATGAGGTAAAGTGATTATGGGTCTCTGACATTTAATGTGTCTGTATTCACAGAGATATCTAGATAATTGATTAACATCATTCCAAAGAGGTCAACTATCCAAACCTACTTTGGAAGGCAGGGAGAGGGTCAGGTGAATTAAGCTTTCTGATTACCACAGCCTGTATGGAACATAGGAAATTAAAAATGATCAGGAATCTATTTTAACAAGCATCCTTAGGCATGCTCTGCCACTGCAGCTAGTGCAATACCTCTTGTTTAGTATATATTCTGCTGCTGTTCAGCATATGTAACTTCTCAGCAGGAAAATAGGAGCACCCGCCCAGGAGATGCTCCTGAAAGCACACTGGGCAACAACGCAAACACCAGCGATGGATTAGCTACAAAGAGGCAGGCCCGGCCTTGGAGAATAAAGGGGGTTTCACACATCACTGGGAAATATCAATAATGCCACTCTTGTGTTTACCTGCTCTCCTCTGCGTTGGGTGTTTGCACTGAAAAACACAAGTGGAGAATCCCTTCAAACCAATTTAGCTTTAAGAATAAGGCGGGGGGGGGGGGTGTGTGGGAGGGTATTACCATGGGATATTTTTTATAATCATGGAAAATGTTAATAAAAATTGTGAAAAGATAAAAAATAAAATAACAAAAGAATAAGCCTGGGGAGGAAGGGGAGCTCCCATTTAATGTGGGCCCATTAAATATTGTTTTGGAAAACTTTCTGACAAGTCTAGATAAATAAAGGAATGGTGACAAAAGTAAACAAGCAAAAAGGACATCACTTTAAAATACCCCATGTTGGACTGGAGAAATGGCTGAGTGGTTAAGGGGCCTTCCTGCAAAGCCCAAAGGCCATGGTGGTTCAATTCCCCAGGACCCAAGTAAGCCAGATGCACAAAGTGGCGGGCGTATGCATCTGGAGTTCATTTGCAGCAGCTGGGGGCCCTGGTGTGCCCATTCTCTATTGCTTTCTCTCTCTCTTCCTCTTTCTCAAATAAATAAATAAATAAAAATATTTAAAATATCCCATGTTCACAAATGAGGGCATTATTTGGTCTCTAGCAAGGAACCAATGAAAGTTTGGTGACTGCTTGCAAAATGTTCGAAGGCTCATGTGCTAGCCTAGCTTTATGCCCTGTGGTCATTCTCATATCAGGAGAAACAGGGTAACCAAGTGACCAATGTATTCAGGTTTGCCTCAGACTTGACCAGTTCCATTCCAGAAAATCCTTCAGCCACAGGCAAACTGTGGTTGTTATTCATCCCCTTGGACCTGGGGCTGAAGCCATTGGAAGGAGATGAATTTTCAGAACACCACTCTTTCTCATGTCTCCCTAAAACCTCAAATGTCTCTGGATTCACTAACTTGCTTTTGGTGATACTAGCTCTAGCAGTCCCTCAGTGATCTTCTGTAACATGGGCTTGTTTCTGAAAACACATTGACAGCAAGGCTGCTGCGCGCCCAGAAAGTAGCTCAGTTGTTCTAGCATGTCCTTTCGACCTTCCTCGTTGGGATTAGAAGTTCTTTGTAAGAAGTATCTGTGTTTCACTTGCTGGCCTGGCTGATGTCATGAATACTCAGAGGCTGGACAAATAAATGGCTGTCTCCATAGAGATTGGGGCAGGTCTGTGGTTTCCCTAGTTACACTCCTGGGTGATAACCATCGGTCGTTTCTCTTCAGCAAAGGCATAGGAGAGAGGAAGGAAAGGGAAACTGGGAAGGGGAGATGTGCTTTTGTTAAAAGGCATGAAAAGTTATCTCCTGCATCTTTGTACAAATCGTAGCAGGTTTTTCTTTCTTCACTTTCACTAGGGTTTCAGGAAATTTTGTATTAGACACAGGAGTTATTACACCTGTGTGACTTATGGCCGAAAGGCCGAAGCCAGAGTCGAAGTATTCCTTCCAAGATGTGCAGTGGGCACCCACATGGGAGGCTGGTTTTCCTCCCACAGAGGAGTTTAGCTTGAAGTCATGGATTAATGCAGCCTGGAATTCTCTCTCTCTGACTGCATGCTTTGAAGCTGTAAGATCTCCCCGATTGAAAGACCTTCATATTCCTTTTCAAAAAAAAAAAAATTGCACATCTCTCACCTAGAAATTTAGCTATGACTTCTCTGAATTTGTTCACATTTCCAACTCATATTAATAACTCCTTTGGAGCTTCTCAATGTATGCTACTTTTTCTTTTCTTTTCTTGTAAAAGGAAAGGCTAGGTCTTGCGGAATTTCTAGCTGTGGAAACTAAATGATTCACATCTGTGTCCCCAAGTCTCGGTTTCTTCACTGGTAAGATGGAGAGGACAGCGTTTAGCACAAATAGCCACTTTTAGAATTATAGTAATAAAATGTATGTACTCTGAAAATGTCTTTCTGGCATTACTTAATTTGATTTGCTTTGAAACTAATATTACTAAGTAAAGGAATCCTATTTTTTTTGGCATAATCTCTAAGGTCTGCTTTAGCTCTCAAGTTATGTGTCCTGAGATTGATTTCTTATGAGATTCTTAGGGGGGGAAATGCCTGTTCATTTTACTCTTGCTCCTCTGCGATTTGAGCATATTCCTTTATCCCTTCTTTTTCCACTCTACACCAAAGAATTTATTCTATTACTTGAGATATTCACTATAGTCTTTCTGGACTCGGGGCAGCGGTTCAGGCACACATGCTCTTCCTCCTCCTCCAGCTGCTGAGAGACTGAAATCGAAGAAGCCACTGAAAACTTACATCAAAGAAAATACACATTTTCTATTATTCAAAAATGGTATCAGTACGGTGGCGTACACATCATGCCATGAGGAAGAGCTGCTGGGTGGGGGATGATTGTAAAGTTTAACCCTATTTCTTGATGGCTAGTTCCAATACTAATCAAGTAATGCACTGAGTACTTAAAACAGTCAAAGGCCATACTAGCTAGGTATATAACTTCTGTTTTTAAAATGTTATTTATTTATTTATTTGCAAGAGAAAGAGAGAGGGAAGACAGAGAGAATGGGCATGCCATGGGAAACCCAGCCACTGCAAATGAACTCCAGATGCATGAGCCTCTCTGTGCATCTGGGGAACCGAACTAGGATTGTCAGGCTTTGCAGGCCAGCCCCTTAACCACTGAACCATGTCTCCAGCCCTCATTTCTGAATACTAGCATTCTTTAATCTGTACATAAACTTAGTGACTGCCTATGGCCTAAATTATAAACTCTCCTGCCACCACAATTACAGTATGAACAATGGTCCATGGCCTTTATTCACTTAAGCATCAAGTAGTGAACTAAGCTTCTTAGATGTATCAATAACAATCCTCAGCTTGCAGGAGAGGGACGTGAGGTGATGAGGATGCTATTTCTCAACTTGGTTTATTCTTATTTTTATTTATTTATTTATTTTTATTAGTTTTCTATTCTGCAAGTACAGGCAGTTTGGTGCCGTTATTAGGCTCACCTGTGACCTGTCCCCTCCCCATTGGCCCCTCCTTGTTGAGGTATATGGGTCGTGCATTGTGGAGTTAGGCCACAGTTATTGGTACAATAAATGTCTCTGTATATCATGACCCAACACGTGGCTCTGACATTCTTTCCGCCCCCTTTTTCCGCAAAATTTCCCTGAGCCATGTTGGGTTCATTTTTGGTCTGCTTCAGTGATGAGGTGTTGGGGGCCTCCGGGGCTCTGGCTCTCTGATTTGGTAGGCGTTGATTTTTCTCTGTTCAACTTGGTTTTGAACCCAATGTGCCTAAGCTCCTAATGATCAGATGTGTCCCTGCTGCTAACCTAAAGTAGCCCAAACGCCTCTGCATGTAGCAAGTGTACCATGTACTTTCAACTCCGCGTCTGACTCAGGCTGGCCTCCTCCTCTGCTTGGGAGTATCCATCCAGGCCATCCTCAAAGCACATTATCCTCCAGGATGCTTCTCCCATGATGCTTTGGTTATCTTTACATCCAAACATTCACTTCATAGCTGTAGTCTCAGGCTTCTTGTGAACACAGGGGAAACTGATGTCTAGAGGTTACAGAGCTCAACCCAACCTCATTAAACCGGAAACCTCAGGCTTACTCCATACCATTCCACCTCTTCTGGGATTTCAAAGCACAAAGATACGGAAGCTAGATCACAACTATGTGGGATTAAGTTATTATGGGCTGGGAAGAGCTGGTGGGAAAAGGCTGGATTTGGTCTTAGCATTTGTCATCAGAACCCAGTCACTTTCATTGGCCTGTCACCACTGTGACCCAAAAGTTAGTATGAGAGGGTAGCACCCTCAACATTGTACCCTCAACTCTTTCCCATGTGTCCCTCAATTCATTTACCCAGGGGTCTGTTTTACTTTTATGTGTGCTGTGGGAAACAGAGTGCTTTAGTTTCAACTGCCAAGGATCAAGACAGGTGCCTCCAGAGGAGGTGCTATAGCTCCAGGCCAGGCCATGTGCCTGGACCCAGTGGAGAGAAGCCTTTGCGCCAGCCTGGGAGGGCGGAGCACTTTGGAGTGGGAGCTTAACACACCCAGAGAAAGGTTTTCTTTTTGCACTAGGCAGGCTGTAAATTGCCAGAATTTTAGTCAGCACTTCCTGGGCTTGTCCTCCCCCAGGGTGATAACACAATTCTCTTACGAAGGTGAGGAAGGCCCAGGTACGGAAACGACCAGGCAGCTCTAACCACGCTGTATAGCAGGATGTCGGGAGTCACTGGCCATTAGCAAGGCATCACTCAGAGGTATCTTTGTGGCAGCAGAAGCCAATTAAAGAACGTCTTGTAAGCTTGGTGTAAGGGGATATCGGAGCTCCTGTAATTAACTGCTAAAAAGAGGGCGTCAAAACGTAGCAACATGGGCAGTGCTGATAACTACATTCAGTCAAGCTAATGTGCAGAATTAAAACACTCTAGGAAAAAGACAGCTTCTCCCCCATCCCAACTATTACTTTTAAAGAATAAGAAATGTTTGGGTCCACTGGCAACAGGAGACTATGCACAGCAACTACCCTCCCTGCTTCACAGTAGCTGGCACATACGAGGTGTCCGGTACAATATCTTGGGGGGTCCCATGAGGTACTACCTTGTAGCAGTACCCAGAGAGCAGCTTAGCTTGGGAAAGATGGGAAACCATGAGCGCCTGGGGAGGATGTGGAGATATCAAAGCCGTCTCCACTGCTGGCGGGAACGTGCGACGGCCCAGCGGCTGCGGTGGTGGCTGTCTGCAAGGTGGAACGCAACGAACGTCTAGCGCGCCGCCGGCCCCGCCGCCCCGGGCTGGAAGCGTGGAGAGCAGATGCTCAATCAAGATCGCGTGTTCAAAGGCTCGCTGCTGCGTTATTCGCAGCAGCCGAAAGGCAGAAACAACCCGAGTTTCCACCAATGGGCGGACTGATGATAAACTGTGGCATTTGCACAGGAATAAAGCGCGGGTACATGCTATCAACATAGGCGAGCCTCGAACAGGTTACTCAAGATGCAGTTTAAGCCATGCATAAGAAAAAGAAAACCCCACATACATGCAAGGTCTAGACTAGCAAATTCAAACAAACAGAAAGCAGATGAACAATTTGCAGTGGCTGAGGGGACAGAGGAACAGGAAGGTATCCCGAGAAGGGGTGATGGTTACAGTGCACTGGGAAGACACGGAGAACTGAACTGTATACTTCTAAGTGGCCAATTCGGGGCTTAATATTCCGTGCCTGATGCATGTTATATATTCCGAACATGTCTTTTCCTGTTTAAAACACACTAGCATCTATGCCTGTGTGCATTTCGCCTTGGGGGCAGGAGGAGACACACGGAGACAGAGATGGACTGCGAGGGGAGGCGCTGTCAGAATGCCACACACTGCAAAGGGTCATTTCCCTGTGCCTACACAGCAGCGAGCAGAAAGGAAGCCTAGGGCAGGTCTTCCACCAAGTGCAGCGAAACAGCAAAGCCCCGTCGGACTGGTGTAAAAAGAAATATGTTGGCACCCAAAGATCAAAGAGAACGAGGAAGGAAATATGAGGGAAAATTTATTCTACCTACTTTGGGGTATTATTTATAGCAAATTTTAAGCTGCCTTCTTTCTAGCTTGCTCTGGGGACACCGCCAGTCAACCTGCACTCAGGAGAAAAAGCAAAATAAGTATCAGTTTACACAAAGAGAACTGGGATGCTGAACTTGGATGGAAGGACAGAAGCTCACCTGCTGGACCCCTGAGTCTATAGAAAGTGTGGTGGGCCAGTTACTATTTTGTGTTTTCTGCATCGCTGTGTCCCACAGCCCAGCATGGGGAGAACTCCGCAGATTGCATTTGCATATCAGAAGCAAGGTCCTTCCCGATTTTCTTTTTGCCTTCACTTCACTGACTCTGCCTCCTACAGAAGGCTTGGTATTTCTCTTGGGGCAGAGAAAGAATCACTTGTGACCATAGGCAAGGCTCTTGGGTGGGGGGGGGGGGTGCGGCGGAGGATAGTGATATGAAGGGTGAATGAAAAGATGAGTCATTTTCCTAAGGGCATCTCCAAACTCTCCCAGGACTCTTTGGAGCTGCATTAGTGTCATTGAGCTGAGCAAATCCAAAATGTTGATTAGTAGAAAGAGTTCAGAGATGCCAAGCACGGGGAAGGGACTAGAAGACAGAGAGCTCCATGGCGACAGTTCCTCCCTGGGGACCCTCAGCCCAGTGGGGACAGCTTTCTCATGCGTCCGTGAACGTGCTTCCCATGGAGGTACTACTGTTTAACCTGCCACGTGCCACAGAGTGAAAGGGGATGCAGCGGGAGAGATGGCTCAGCTGTTAAAGGCACTTGCTTGCAGAGCCTGATGGCCTGGGTTCAATTCCTCAGCACCCATGTAAAGCCAGATGCACAAAGTGACACATGCATCTGGGTTCGTTTGCATTGGCAAGAGGTCCTGGAGTGCCTATTCCCTCCCTCCCTCATTCTCTTTCTCTGATTGCAAATTAAAAACAAACAAACAAACAACTGATGGGCTGGAGAGATGGCTTAGCAGTTAAGCGCTTGCCTGTGAAGCCTCAGGACTCCGGTTCGAGGCTCAATTCCCCAGGACCCACGTTAGCCAGATGCACAAGGGGGCGCACGTGTCTGGAGTTCGTTTGCAGCGGCTGGAGGCCCTGGTGCGCCCATTCTTTCTTTCTCTCTCTCTTTCTCTCTCTCTCTCTTTCTCTGTATATTGCTCTCAAATAAATAAATAAAAATGAATAAAAATATTTTAAGAAAAACTGAAGGGGGGTTGTAATTCTTCCTCATTCCAGGAATGGGAAATAAGGCCAGTGCTTGTGTTTCAGAAGTGAGGGTCAGAGGACACTGCTTGGGAGGATGCAGCGTGAGTGGTAGAGGTTTTATCTAAGACGATGTGGCTTAGTGGAACAAGCCTACACCATCCAGCAAGCAGACCGTTTGCTCAAGAACCAAAAGACAATGATCTTTCACCTCATTGGGTTGCCACCCAACTCCTCTGGGCTCCAATGTAAAACAAAGGCATAAGACAGATAGATGACTTCTAAGAACCCTTGAAGCTCTGACACTCAGGGCTGCTGAGTTTTCATCCAGGCCCCGCATGCGCACACAAGGATGTTTTTTTTCCACTTTGTTGTCAGCTACTGTGAGAAGTCAGATCATATTTTTAACGCTGTGTGTTGAGAATATAAGTGTGAGCTTCCTCTGGTTTGGAACAGCTAAGCCGAGGAAGCTGCAATGGATTGGAGGTCTGAATAGTAGGTTGGAAGAGAAAGCGAGTATAAATGAATGTGATATTAACATCTTCCAAAGTGATCCCTAGAAAAGCACTCAGCCCCAAAGCTCCCACATCGTGTGTCTGGTGGAGGTGCACATAGCACCCCTTAGTGAGAAAGAGACCAGCTTTCAAGCTTCAGTGTGCTTATGGGGTTCTGAACATGGGGTCCCATTACTGTGGCTTCTTCTACCTCTTTCCTGGAAAAAAAAATATCTCCACCTGCTCAGCTCTCACATGTCTTAAAAGAGTGTCATTTCTCTCTCCCGTGAGTTATAGGATCAGCTTTAAAAGAGCATTCATAATTTTTATAGGATTCAATAATTTTCCACCTTTTACAAAGCTAAGTCTGGACTCCTATCCTACAGGATACCTGTACAATGAGATTATAGGCGTACGGAACACAGTCTCTAAAGCCACGCCAGGTGGTCCACTCAAGCCAAGGGTCCACCAGGAAGTTCTGAGATGCAAGGGTACACACCCGTCCTTGCACACCCCCCAGTCACCACCTAAGTATAACAGAGACAAGGTGGCTCTCCTCCGTGGGAGAGCTTTGCACACACACTGGCCTCGTTGGCACATTTCACCCGCTTTCACATGCTAGTTGATTTGCACATCCTCACTCCCTTGCTAGCTTTGGCTGGAGAAAAGCAAAGTTCTGTAGTGAGCCTGAGAACAGAAAAATCTTCATTTCTAAAAGAAAGGTGCTGTTTTCTCCCCCATGCACAATTTACTTACATAATGGTCCAGTCTTGGTCTGTCGCTCTCAAAAGTAGCCTCCCTTACTTACTGACATCAGCAGCATTTCAAGTGACATCAGCTGTCAGAAACCCATGCCTGGTGGCTCAAATGGATGCCCATTTCTTCTCATACGCAAGCTCCTTCACTGTACTTCAGATCCACCCTGTCATTCCTGGGTTTCTGGTTCTATCTTAGCTTACTCACATGGTTTTTTTTTGGGGGGGGATTCATATTCTAGGGTTAGTCTTAGGCCATAGAGCAGCCCATGCCCTGCCCCTTCTACACTGGCTTCCAGACCCCTGGCTGAGCTGAGAACAAGGACTTGGGACTCGCATGTGGAATGTGGAAGGCATGACCACTGCCCTGGGTCTTCTCTAGACAAAAGGCAAATGTGGTTCAAGGTGTCTCCACCTGGTACACCATCTCCAGGGCTTCAAAACTGAAAAGTCTGAAGGTGCACCATCAGAAGAAAGGGTTGGACAGTGAGAGCTAACATTTCCTTTGCCTGTGATGCATAGCCCCTCTGGAAATGTTTCCGGCCGCACTTTTCTTCCCCTCGGGTCAGCATTGCGGTGGAAGTGTGTGTGGTGGGGGATGGGGTCTGTGTTGGTCATGATGTTCTGTACTAGCCCCTCCAAAAGAGAGCACTGCCAGAATTGTCTCTGTACAAAGGGTTTGCATTAACTGTAATGAAGCAAATGACAAAATCAATAAACTGGGAATTGCGTGGCTGTCATAAAGATGATGTAAATCCAGGGTTCACGATGGTTATGAAGCTATTTAGAATTGTAATTAAAACCAGCACCATTTTTTTCAAGATAAAAGCCCCTTTGACAACCATAAATGCAAGCTACAGGAAATTTTCAACAAATATATTCAAAATTAATGTATGGCACAAAGATGGCATAAATTAACTGAGGATAATCCATAAGCCCAGGCTTCGGAATGTAAGAGCACTGAGTAAAGAGATTTCGATTTCACGTTTGGTTTTCAAGCAATGCGGTTTTCAATTTTAATCAAGTTAAAGCTTGACAGAGCACTTAGAGACCCGGAGTGAATGGCAGGTTTCTGACAAGTACTTTTCAGTGAGACTGAAGATTCTGTCTCTGTATTTGCCCAACTCAAGATCTGACAGACTGGTCATTTATGCATCTCACGTATTCCAGGCAAGAACGCTGAGGGTGTGTTGTGTATGGAGAAGGTCATCTTTGGTTCTATGTGGGAGTTGGTGTAAGTGGAGGTAGGGTTGATAAGATAGGAATGGGGTTTCCACATTTTCTTATTCTCAGTTGTTATCTTCCTTGAACTTCCTTCCTAAGCCTGGATTCCAACTTGCATCCATGAGATTGCCTGGGAAATACCCCATCTACTCCCATGTCCATTGGCCTCTCCGCTCAGCTAGGAATGAAGGATGGTACAACTACTTTATCTGGATGTCTTTACAGTGCTGTGGTTTGGATGAATAATCCCCAAAGGTGCACATGTCAAGGACTTGTTCCTTGGGGTGGCACTCCTGGGAGGTAGTGGAACCTTTAGGAGGCAGAGCCTAGAGGGAGATCCTTAGGTCATGGAGGGTATGCTGTCAAAAGGACTTATGGGACATTGGTCTCTTCCATCTTGCTTCCTGGCTCAGGAGAACAGCAGTTTGCTCTGCCATATACTCCCGCCACGAAGGGCTGCCCTTACCAGACACCCAGAGTCATGAGGGCTACTTGACAGTGGACAGGAACTTACAGAACTGTTAAATCTGCTCTCTTTACAAGTGAAATTCTTAAGGTATTTTTGTCATTGTGATGGGAAGAGATAAATCCAAGCAATTCACCTTCCACTGGAATGGGTTGCGATGCTGATAAAGAACATTCCATCTCCCTGGGCTGTTGTGGCCATGGACCCATACACTAACGGTGTTGGAAGTGGTCTTAGAGATCATTGGTTGCATGTTCATAATTTCCAAGAAGAAGGAAGGGGCCTCAGAAAGAGGAAAAGTTACGCCACTGGAATTCAGGCATGCTTGATTTTTTTTTTCCAGTCCAATTTGGGCTTCAATATGGTAAGAAGAGGGTGCTCAAAGGTTAGGATTTGAGGAGTCCCAAGGCCTTAGAGGCATAATAATACTGTTTTTATTTTCTGTATTTTATGATGGTTTGACATTTTATAAGGGGAATTGTTACATATGGCCTGTGCCTGAGCTAGTTAATTCCTAGGGGTAATAAACAGCTGAGGGTGAGTCCACCTTTCACGTATTAACCATCCAGTCCTAAGCCTATGTCTTCAACCACCTCCTTCATTTAATTCTCACACAATAAGCCAATATTTTCCCTTCCCCTAAATCAGTCATGGGCCAGGTATCAGACACTCAGAGCCAGTCCAGACTCCCCAGCCCCCGCTGGAATTATCCAAAGGAGCCAGTTCTGTGTTTTGGTTCTGGCCTTCCTTCCCAGTGGACATCCCGATAAAGGCTGTCCCTCTGCTTCTCCTCTGACCACCCCTGGAGCTCCTCCCATGGCCCTGCACAGAGTATGTGGCCTCTCGTTTCTAACGGGCTTGTGAGTAACAAGAACAAGCAAGCATTTCTCCCAGTGGCACTGGCCTCCCTCTGCCATCTCTCGGTCACCCTGGGGAGCACCCCACTGGGAGGCTGCTGTGGCTCCTGCCAACTATCCAGACGATCCCACGTAAAATTCAGCTCCAAGTTGGGAAAAGGGGAAATCTGGACCATGTAGATTACTTCTTAAAATCCTCCTAGCTTGTTAAGAGTTGACGGCTCAGTAGAGAGGGTTGAGTTCCAGGAGCTCAACTCAACAGGCAGTGGGCTGGCTGCGGAGTGGAGCTGTACGCTGGCCAGACCCCTTCTCAGAAAAGCACTTCCCCTCCCTGCCTCAGCTGTTACAAGGCAAAGAAAGAAAATCCTTTTCAGAGATGTAACTGCATTAAATAACTGATTCCAGAGAAGGGTCTTGGGTTGGTGGCTTTCCCGGGAGACCCGTCATCTGTGAGGAGGATGGTCCCGCTGTGGAATTCTGTATCTCTACATCTTAGCTGTGCTGGTTGACAACAGGTCCCTCCTTTTAATTTAATTAATTCATTAAATTTGCGATGCCAGAGATCAAAACTAAGACTTTGTGCATGTTATATAGATACTCTACCGGTGAATTACACCTCCAGGCTGGATTTTTTTTCCTCCCATATTGCTGGGAATTGAATTCAGAGCCTTACATATGCTAGGAAAGTATTTTACCCCCGAACCACATCCCTAATACCTTGAGGCTATCATAATAGCAAGAAAGGTGCTAACCTTGTGAAGCCACTTCATCATGGACCCAGAAAGAATTTCAATGACAACCTACATTTAAGATGATCCGGGACACAGAAAGATCTAAGGAAGTCTAATTTAAGCCATCTGGTCTCTAAGGCACATATAAGGCAGCCCCTTGACATTCAAAGCAAGAAGCCCTGGCATGAGAGTCTTCATGCCTTGGTGAGTAGAGTGCAAAGGAGCCCTTCTGACCACGAGCAGCTGGCGAGCAGAATAAGATGTCAGGAATGCCTGTGAGAGCTGGAGCGACAGGAGACCAGCCTTCCCCAGAGAGACACCAGAGAGACACTGTTTCTATAGCAGAGCTGAGTCTCAGCCCTTCACTCTTTTTATCACGTGGCTGGAAAACATGTCTATGGCTGACACGGGGTGAAAGGAATACCTTAGAATATTTAAAAGGTGATGTGAGAAGGGGGGGAGGCCATGTTAAAGGGAATGGGGGAAAACTCTGTTTCATCTCTTCTGAGATGTCTTCAAGTTTGAGTACAGAAAGACTTCAAAAGCTGATCATTATTAATGGACATGTTACTATGAGGTGATGTCTTCCTTAGTTTTAGTGCTTTGGGTTGAAACACCCTCGGCCACAGTCCTCCCCCATTTTGTCTACAGACCCTAAAGATCATCTAAGAGAAAGCTGGGTCTCACCTGCCCCATTGTCTGGCCGCTGGTGTGGGTTGGGGGGATGAAGTAGATGGATGAGGTGCAGGGGACATGCCATGAGCCTGCAGCATCTGCAGACCCCCATCAAACACAGCCTGTTTTACTGCCACCATGCCCAATGTGTCTGGTGACTCAGAATGTGTACTTTCCCAGTAAGTCCATGCACGGTCTTTTTTTTTTTTTTTTTTTCGGGAACCATATGGAGCCAGGAACATACTTTGATCTTGGGTGTGGTGTCTTTTTTTTTTTTTTCTTTTTCTTGAAAGAATAAGCAAATGTTTAATTTGCTTGGATTGGGAGTGGAATCTCCTTAAGTAGATAGAGCACTGATGTCCAGGTATTCAGCAGTGATCTCATTGACATTTTACTTGGGCAAGAGAACAGGGGCCAGCCCAGCGGCCAGCAAATTCATTTTCCAAAGGTCAAAGGGTTAGCTGCTGGTGACTCGTTGTTGAAAGATATTTCAGGGTTGGTCAAGGCCATGATCAGAGATGCCTGTGGAATACAAATAATTTCCTCCATTTAAAACTAGCAGCCACACCGTGGGTCAATGTGGCCGCACTTACGCAAATGGCAATGACCACAGTTTCCAGTTACGGAAGGTTAACCATGGTAGGGGCGGCTCGGGTGTGGTCAGCTTAGAGGCCTGTGAGCCCTGGCTGGGAAGAGGGCATTCATGGCATTGTTACCAGGAAAGTGAAACAAGACTGCTCCCTTTCTTTGGGCTAATATGGGTTTCTTTTTTAATTTTTTTTTTTTTTTGGTTTTTCGAGGTAGGGTTTCACCCTAGTCTAGGCTGACCTGGAATTCACTCTGTATTCTCAGGGTGGCCTCAAACTCATGGCAATCCTCCTACCTCTGCTTCGTGAGTGCTGGGATTAAAGGTGTGTGCCACCATGCCCGGTTACATGGGTTTCTTTAATCCATAGATGTACTATAGATTTCCCACGAATCTGTCTACAGATATTTCATATATCTAATATGCACAGAATATAAATATAGGCACAGTAATTCTTTGCTATCTGTGGGGAGGAGTTCTAGGACCGCTCTCAGATACCAAAAACAGCCTGCAGATGCTAGAGTCCTTTAAATAAAATGGTGAAGTGTTTACATAAACCTACATATCTCCTGCCAGAAGCTTTAAGTAATCTCCAAACTGCTTACAATACCTAATACAACATAAGCACTCAGTACATAGTTGTTAGATTTTACTGCTTGGGGAACAAGAAGAAAAAATATTATACATGTTTAGAATAGACACAGTTCTTTTCCAAATCATTTCCACCCATGATTGTTGAATTAAAGGACGTAGCATTCATAGATACACGGGGTAAAAGACTGTTCATTGGTCTAGTTTATAGCCTGCTACCTCGTTTATGAATTCTGGATGCTGTTTTGTGTCAGACGTGACGATAGGCTTGCTTCTCTTATCTATTTTACAACAGCACAGTGAATGAACATGCCACAGTTTATCTACCTGGCATCTTCTGGAAGGATGGAACAGCAACTCCTAGGATATGTTCCTTACAAATGACACAACTACACATCCTTTGAGGACTTGTAAGAGGTTATCTTTTTAAGGAAGTTTATAAGACAGATCTCAGCACGGGAGTATTTTGGTGGTTGCTGCTACATTATCTGATTTACGTCAGTTGGTCCCACAGCCAGGGTGAAAGGTTGCCTCCCACCTGCTCAACTCAGTGTGCTATGAATTCTTACCAAGCACTCAAGGAAAGAAACCTCTTTAATCATGTCTACATTTCAAGGGAAGAAGTTGGATGGACCGTCTGGAATCAAGACAGCCATGACCAATATATATTGATTAAGGTTTCCTTTGCCAACTTGTGCTAGTTCTCAAAAACGGTGGGCCATGACACAAGCTTTCCCTAATCTAATCTCAATTGTCATTGTTGTTATGTATGTTTATTGAGAAATATTAAAAGGCAGATAAAATGGAAAAATAAAATTGCTCCTAGGTACTTAGCCTAGAGAAATACAAATGTAGCCAGATAAGGATTTGCACAATGGCACACTCATATTCACAATAACCAAAACATGGAAAATGATTCACATGCCCAGCGATAGGGTAACGGGTAAGTCACAGTGGAGTATGCCCACACAATCGACTACTATTTATAAGACAAATTTGAAATATTATAGTGAGTACAGGAAGCAAGCTAAAGATACTAAATGGTTTTGTTAATGGAACTAGTTCGATTGTTAAAACTGTAGTGGCAAGGCTGGAGAGGTGGCTGAGCGGTTAAGGCACTCGCCTGTCATTGTAGTGGCTGCAGGTCTTGGTGCACCAGGATCTCCAGCCACTACAATCAAGCTTCAGAAGCGTGTGCCATCTTGTGTGCACATGCAATCTTGTGCGCTTGCGTCACCTTGTACATCTGGCTTACGTGGGATCTGGAGAGTCAAACATGAGTCCTTAGGCTTTGCAGGCAAATGCCTTAACCGCTAAGCCATCTCTCCAGGCCAGTAACCTGCATTTTTTTTTAACTTTATAACTTTTTTTAAAATTTTTATTAACATTTTCCATGATTATAAAATATATCCCATGGTAATTCCCTCCCTCCCCACCCCCACACTTTCCCATTTGAAATTCCATTCTCCATCATATTACCTCCCCATCACAATCATTGTAATTACATATATACAATATCAACCTATTAAGTATCCTCCTCCCTTCCTTTCTCTAAGTAACCTGCATTTTTAACAAGGTACAGAAGATTCTAGTCCAGGTGGTATTCCAGTCTTCTGTTAGAAATGCTGCATCTGATGCCTGGGGGGTTGGGGGAGAGAATGGGCAAACTAGGGCCTCTGGCCACTGCAAACAAACTCCACATGCATGTGCCACTTTGTGCATCTGGCTTTATGTGAGTACGGGGAAATCAAACCCAGGTCATTAGGCTTTGCAGGAAAGTACCTGAACTGCTGAGCCATCTCTCCAACCCAGTAGAAAGTTTTAAATGCTCCAACATCTGAAATTCTAAATGCTGACATGATACTGCAGTGGAAAATTCCACACCATGAAACTGTTTCACACACAAAATTACTAAAGAGACTGCATAAAATCGACTGCAAGTTCTGGGTATAAAATGTATATGAGACACAAATGAAGTCTGCCTTTCAACTTAGGTCTTATTCACAAGATTCTAGGTATCTGCAAGTATTTCAAAATCTGACAAGCAAAATCTGAAACACTTTTGTCCCAACATCTCAGATAAACAATGTTCAACCTATTCTGTGCCCATGTTGTGGCTTTCAGTTTGTCCTTCCCTCAGTCTCAGCCAGCCAGGGAGGCCCCTGTCATATAATGGCTCTGGACTGACCTGGGGCCCTCATGTGACCCCGAGCATTGGACAAAGTTTCTTTCAGTGGTGCAGACATTTCTGTTTCCTTCAAAGCAAATGGAAGCCAGGCATGCTTGTCATCCCAGCACTTGATAGGTGGAGGCAGAAGGACTAGAAGTTCAAGGCCAGCCTCAGCTACCTAGTGGGTCCAAGGTCAGCCTGACCTATAGGAGATTCTGTCTCAAAAACAAACAATGAAACAAAAGGCAAATGGAGAGAAATTCCAGAGCAGAATGGGAATAAAGGAAGAGGTCTATGGGACTTCTGAGTCTCTACTCTCCCTGTTTTAAGGAACAGGCAGTGAGGCTGGGAAGATGGCAGGGTGGTTAAATGTGTTTCCTGTGCAAGCATGAGGGCCTGAGAATGCTCAAGTTTGAATCTCCTGAACTCATGTTAAGCAGCTGGGCATGGCTTCATGCCTGGAGCCCCAGTCTCATAAGGGAACAGAGGCCTGAGAATTGCTGGAACTCATGTGCCTCAAACAGGAATGGGTGGGAAAAAAGAATGGGTAGGACAGCAGCGGAACAGGACACTCAACATTCCACTCTGGCCACTACAGAGAAGCACATGGACCCCCTGCAAGGACATGGACATATACACATGTATACAATAGACACATGCCACACATGTACATACACACAAGAAAAAATAAAAAACATCAAAGCAGTCAATGGCAGGGTATGGTGATGCTGGGACAGAGCGGCCACACAGAGGTTCTCGTGCTGAGCAAAAACCAATGGCAATCAGTAATGAATCCAGCTGCAGAGTGAGTTGGTTCAGGATATGGAGGGCCTGGGTGGCTTCAGGGACAATGATCACTGCTGTGTGACTAAGAAAGGAGCAAGATGGAATCCCTCACTTCAGCAATAACACAGACCCATATTCTCATACTGGAAACCCAGTTCTTAGTAGAAAGAGTTCAAGTCCAGAGCCATTTCTGCTTAGGACAATTAGCCATGGTCTGGGCTAAACCATTTCAGCAGGGTTTGCTCCCAAATTATTCCTTTCCCAGCCATTGTGACCAGTCAATCTTCTTCCAAGGCCTTTGAATACAGGTGGACTATAACTGGTTTATGGACTTACAGAACTGTGATATGCCAATCTATCTGTGGTGGTTCGATTCTGGTGTCCCCCATAAGCTTAGGTGTTCTGAATGCTATGTTCCCCAGCTGATGGAGATTTGGGAATCAACACCTCCAGGAGGCAGTGTATTGTTGGGGGCAGGCTTATGCTATAGCCAATTTCCCCTTGCCAGTGTTTGGCACACTCTTCTATTGCTATGGTTCACCTTATGTTGGCCAGGGGGTGATGGCCATCCTCTGCTCATGCCATCATTTTCCCCTGCCATTGCGGAGCTTCCCCTTGAGCCTGTGAGCCAAAATAAACCTTTTTTCCACAAGCTGCTCTTGGTTGGGTGATTTCTACCAGCAATGGGAACCTCCTGACTGCAACAATAAAGCGGTACCAAGGAGTGGGATTGCTGCTAGACACCTGACTGTGTGGCTTTGGCCTTTTGGAGCCTATTTTCAAGAGGAATGAGAAAGGTCTAGAAACCTTGGCCTAAGAGGCACCTTGCAGTGCTGTAAGTACAGCTTGATGGACTATTCCGGTCAGAATTGAAAGACCTGAATGCAGTAAGAACTTTGGACTGTGAGGTTTGGCTTATGAGGGTGAGAAAGAGCTTTGCTTGGACTGGCTAGCTGTTTGTGTGAGAAGCTTGCTGCTATGCCCGTGTCTTGAGAAGTTGTACAGGGTTGCTTTGTAGAAATGACCTGGTGTGAGCAGAGGGATATGGCACAGAAAGAAAAATATTTGGGTGAACTGCTGCCCATTCAGCTGCAATTGAGAGATTACAACCTTTTAGATTGGGCTAGCTGACCTGCACTGGGGCAACAGGAAGAATATAGACTCTCTTGAAGGGGCCTGAGTGCTCAAGGAGTGTCCTGTTCTTCAAAGTCTGCTTTTTTTCCCCCCTGGATTAACAAATTGGCACCCTGCCTGGTATTGTGGAGTATAAGAAATGCAAGAAAGAGAGGGTCATTGAGTTTGCAACATGGCCTTGTGTTTTGGAAATGGCCTTGGGCAGTGTGAAGCAGGTTTGCTGGATGCCTGCATGAAGACCCCATGGGGCCATGAGGATGAAGCATAGAGTGCAGTGGAGATGCCAGGCCCACGAGATGGCTGCTAAGGAAAGCTGCTGGCCCCAACGAGGTTTTCCAGGACTGTGAGTAGCCTAGCTGGAGGGGTGGAATTGGAATGCCAGAGACTTGTTGCTGGTTAGAATTATCAGACTTGAAAATTTGTCACTGGCTAGAGTTGCTGGACTTGAAGCTACAGAGTTTGATGTTTGCCCTGGTTGTTTTAAATCTTGTATTGGTTGAATATTTCTTTGCTATGCCCAATGCTGTCTTTTGTAGTGTGAATGTTTATTCTGTGCCATTATGGATTTTGGGGGGATTTTTTTTGGTATTATGGCTCAGTTAAAAGACCTTGGACTATGGGGATGTATGAACATCATTGGAATTGATAAAAACTATGGGGACTTTAAAATTTGGATTTAATGCATTGTATTGTATATAATGTGTAGATATCAGTTTATGGGGGCCAGGGGCAGAATGTGGTGGTTTGATTCAGGTGTCCCTCATAAACTTAGGTGTTCTGAATGCTAGGCTCCCAGCTGATGGAGATTTGGGACTTAATACCTCTAGGAGGCAGTGTATTGTTGGGGGCAGGCTTATGGGTGTTATAGCCAGTTTCCCCTTGCCAGTGTTTGGCACACTACCTTGTTGCTATGGTCTACCTTATGTTGGCCAGGGGGTGATGTCCACCCTCTGCTCATGCCATCATTTTTCCCTGCCATTGTGGAGCTTCTCCTCAAGCCTGTGAGCCAAAATAGACCTCTTTTTTTCCCACAAGCTGCTCTTGGTTGGGTGATTTCTACCAGCAATGAGAATCTCCTGATTGCAACACTATCCATGAGAGTCAGATTGTTGACGTGAGGGTGCAGGCAAAGCACTAGAATCTTCTATCCCATTCCACTGCCTGGGGCAGGTTGGCCCCAGGCCATAGGATATGAATCTCAGTCAGAGGCCCAGAGCTGAATCTGATCATAGGTGATTTGATTTCACTGGCATCCTATGTAGACACTTAATATTCGGCTTTGTTTCTTTTTTATATTTTATTTATTTATTTTAGAAAGAGAGATAGGCAGCTACAGAGAAAAAGAAAGAATGGACATACCAGGGCCTCTAGCACATGCAGGTTCCACTTGGGCATCTGGCTTTATGTGTGTACTAGGGCATGGAAACTGGGTCCTTTGGCTTTGCAGGAAAGCGCCTTAATCGCTGAGCCCTTTCTCCAGCCTCAGATTTGTTTCCTGTTGTGTTTTTGTTCGTGATGCTGAGGGTCAAGCCCATAGTCTCTCAAACATAGCTAAGTATTCCACTACTGGGCTGTGCCCCCAACTTCACATGCAGTATTTAAGAAGATCTGACTCCTGGGCATATCGATCAGTTGGTACAGTGCTTGCCCAGCATGCATGACTGGGTTCCATACTCAGCACTACAAAATAAATAAGTAATAAAAACTGAAAGGCTTTGCATTAGGTGCCGTTATCTCAAAAATCAGAGCTTCATAGAGAAATTTACTTGCTGTTCTCCCTTCAAGAAAAAGGAAAAACTGTTCATACTAGGGCCAGGCACATCAGCTGAAGTAAAGCAGCTATGATGCTTATGCAGAACGCCTACATCCAGTTGGCCAGTTCTCCTCCAAGCGCACTTAAGCTGAGGTCAACTGTATTTATTAATGCATGGCATGAGTTTACCTAAGGGTTTAACTTGGACATTTCACATTGGAGAAAGTGTCCAAGACCACTGAACCAGACCTTAACCCTTAACCTTCCCTCCCCAACCCTACAATGCAAGCTCAACTGTGAGGTGTTTTTTTTTTTTTTTCTTTTTTGTGTTGTTTGCTTGTTTGGTTTAGTTTTTCGAGGTAGGGTTTCACTAGAGCTCAGGCTGACCTGGAATTCACCATGTAGTCTCAGGGTGGCTTTAAACTCTCAAACTCACAGCAATCCTCCTATCTCTGCCCCCCCCCCCCCCCCCCTGTGCTGGGATTAAAGGTGTGCGTCACCATGTCCTGCATTTTTTGTCCTGCATTTTTTGTCCTGCATTTTTTTTAAAGTCACTGGAGGTTGGAAGTACATGGGAGAGGAAGCAGAGCATTCATATTTATTCAGCCTCTCTTTGGTTTAAGCTCAACTTGTACCTTAAAATTTATAGCCTGAAAAAAAAATACAGCCCGGGTAAGGGTTAAGGAGTCTCATTTTTCTGAGGAGAAAGAGGCCTGGAGAGGAAAAGCAGAGGGCCCAAGAGCCACCCACGTCACAAGCACAGCCCGGAAGCTCCAACTATCCCCTCAGAGACCGTGTGTCTCGCTGGCAGGGAGATGGGCTGGGACCTCTTCCTTGAAGTAAGACTCCATGAGTTAAGACTCTCTAGAAGCTTCTGGGACATGCACCCAATTCAGATCCAGCTTGTTGCCATGCAGCACTGGGTGTCCAGTGTTAACACCCTTGAGGTTACAGAGCAACTGAAAGTCTGCATCTTTAAGTAACAATCACTTGCACGCGTGCACATGTGTGTGGTGTGTGTGTGCGCGCGTGCGTGTGTGCTGGGGTCCAAGTCCAGGCTTTCTGGCTACCAGGCAGTTGCTCTACTTCTGAGCTACTTCCCTTGCCCTACTGATTTTGGGAAGACCCCAAACTAAGAAATAGGACCTTGGGGAAGTTGGGGTTTGGTTTGCAGTTTTTGAGTTCATTAGGCAATGTACCACATTGGTTTTGGTGATGAATTGTAGATTTAAACTCTGAGATCAAACCCCAACTTACTAGCTATGTGAGCCTGGGCAAATCACTTTACTTCTCTGACTCTTAGTTTGTTTTTTTTTTTTGACTTGTAAGCAGGTGATGTCCACGTTGTGAGCTAACAGATGAAAATGAATAGGCTCTATAAGATTTCTAACTCACTACCAACCAAGAATATGGTTTCTGACATTGATACTCCTTTCTTGAGGCAGCCTCTAAAGATGCTGTGTGTGGGGAAGAGGGGCAAGATATGAATATTTGGGGTTAAGCCCAAGAAATGCTGTCTTTATGAGCAGACGAAAATGTAGCTCTCTCACAGAATGCTAATCAGGTACAAACTCTGGGGACAGCCGTGGGACTGAGTACACACCTTGACTACCTCACCCGAGCCACTGGACGTTCTGCTGCTCCTTGGCAGAAGCACTGATCGTCAGCATTTAGAAGTAATTGAAGTTTAGAGCCTGTGCCTGGGGACTGGATATAGAGAGAGCTTTCAAAGTGAATGTTACAGAGGCAAATACTAGCTGCGGATGGACATGAACACACTCTACCACCCAGTTACAGAGCGAACACTTGCTGAAGACAGGGAAGTGCTTCTCTCTGCAAGGAAGCACACTGCATCTGGGTTGTCATTTCTGACACAAGCTTACCCAGAAAAAAATAACAAATACAAAACAAAACAAAACAAAAAAACCCCAGCTTGTACCCTCAACAGTGTCAGCAAATTACAGGCTCTGAAAATTGTTGTCTGTATCCAGCACAACTTTATTCACTCAGCAAGGCTATTTTGAGCCCTGGCTGACCAAGTTTTCTTTTCCTGAGCTGTGAAGAACCCTCCTTCCAGGACCAGCCATTTTCCTCAGATGCAAAACAGTTTATCCAGGATGAAGGTTGGAAGGGGGGTGGGGAACAGCAGGAGAGCTGGCTGAACTCTGCTAATGGTAGATCCCTATCCAGTCTCCAGGATGACTGAAGCCCTTTGGCCTCTACCCAGCAAGTCACCTGGAAGTCACCTGCCAGGCTAAGTCCAACTTGTCTCTGCCCCCCCTTTTCTTTTTGCTTTTTCTTTTTGGTTTTATGAGGTAGGGTCTCACTCTAGCTGAGGCTGACCTGCAATTAATTATGGAGTCTCAGGGTGGCCTCGAACTCACAGCGCTCCTCCTACCTCTGCCTCCTGAGTGCTGGGATTAAAGGCTTGCGCCACCACGCCTGGCCTCCCCCTTTTCTTTAAAAGGTGATCTAGCCTCAGCTTTGGAGTCCAGCTACCAGTCAAGATAGATGAGGCAAGATCTGTCATAACCCTGATATCTATCTCTTCTGCTGTCCCCGACCTCATGTTAGCCCCTTGATTCTACTGTCGAATTTATCTCAGTGATCAAACCTTGTTCTCCTAAGGGTTGATGGCTTAGTGAACTATCAGACCATTCCATGTGAACAGACCTCAGCTGGGGATTTCTGAAGTCACCACCCCAGAAGACTTTGGCTAAGCAAAATCTCATCTGAAACTCTAATATCTAGTTGGGGCAATTTGAATGTTTATCATTATTGAAAAATGATCTTAAGGATATGCAGGCAGTTCAAGATAGTGAGGGGAAGGGTCATACAATCTATAGGCAGTTAGTGGGTACTGGGGGGGGGGAACTTTCTTCAGTGGTGTAGCCTCTGGTCAGGTGCTCATGCTTCTGTAAATAAACCCTCAGGCATGCTCCTGTAAGCACCCTGCAACTGACTGAGTCACCAAAAAGGAAGGAAGAGGAGGAGGAAAAAAAGAAGACAGGAGAAGAAGAAAGAAGAAGAAATGGGGAAGGAGAAGGAATAAGAAAGAAGAAGAAGAAAACCGAGAGAAAGAAAAAAGCCAGGCGTGGTGGCACATGCCTTTAATCCCAGCACTCGGGAGGTAGAGGTAGGAGGATCACTTTGAGTTTGAGGCCAACCTGAGATTACATAGTGATTTCCAGGTCAGCCTGACACTACCTCAAAAAAAAAAAAAAAAAAAGAAAAGAAAAGAAAAGAAAGAGAAAGTAAAGCTGTAATAATGAAGAGGGTCTGGTTGGGAGGAGCAAGGGGAGCATCAGGAGTGGAAGAGCTGAGAGGGTGTGAATTTAAACAAAGTACATTACATACGCACATGAGGGTGTCATATTGAAATTCATTATTATGCATAATTAACATATACTAATGAAGAAGAAAAATGATTGTTCTGTGTGGATTCTTGACACATTAAAGTTTTTTCAGAGCCCAATTTGAACTGTTGGTCATATGTCAACGGTTTCTTTTAATAGGTGAGGAAACAAGCCTGAGGTTAAGTGACAGCTACTATCAGTTTCCTATGGCCGCTATGACAAGCTAAGAGGCTTGAAACGGTATGAATTTAAGGGTCTTGGAAGTCAGAATTCCTTGATCAAGGTCACCTGGCTAACATCAAGGTGTGGGCAGAACCAAATTCCTTCTGGGAGCTCTCGGAAGGCATCTGTTTCCTTACAGTTTGGGACTACGTAGAACATAGATTATTCTTGTCTTGGGTCATTTGGCCCTTTCTCTCTTGGGTTCCCAAATGTTTTTTTTTTCTCTGGTCAGGCATGGTGGTGTACCCCTTTAATCCCAAGGAAGCAGACGTAGGAGGATTGCTGTAAATTCAAGACCAGCCTGAGACTACATAGTGAATTATAGGTCAGTTTGGGCTACAGTGAAATCCTACCTCAAAAAAACAAAAAACAAAAACAAAAATACTATCCTGATTACACTATGCCATTTCCATAACCTAGGATACTCTAACCATGTTAAGATCCTTAATTTAATCACATCTGCAAAGTCTCTTTTGCCACATAGGACACATATTCATATATCTCAGAGATCAGGATGTGGACACTTTTGGAGTAACATTATTCAGCAGTTAATCAAAGATTTGTCACTAAACATGGCACTCCTAGGCTCTTCAGGAAGTTTTTATGCCACAGTGACAACAGCATGGGTTTGGCAGTAAGATCTTTTCTCCTCTGACGTGTATAAGCTATGGGTCAGGGCACATCATCTGCTCTGAAACAAATGTGAAGAAGAGTGATAGAATGAAGTGTTTCCTAAAGTTAGGGTTGGACTAGAGGTTAAAGCATTTGCCTGTGAAGCCTAAGGACTCAGGTTTGATTCCCCAGTACCCATGTAACTAGTGCATGAGTCTGGAGTTTGTTTGCAGTGGCTAGAGGCCCTGGCCTGCCCATTCTCCTCCTCATCCCCGCGCTTTCTAATAAATAAATAATTGTTTTTTAAGTTAGGGTTGTCTTAGAATCAGGGCACTATAAACACAACCTTATTCTGTGAACATGCACTTGTCTGGGAAAGGAAGAGTCAAGAGTTGTTAGGTGTGATAACCTCAGCCAAATTATTTCTCTGAGCTGGATAAAAATGAAAGCATAGGGCTGGAGAGATGGCTTAGCAGTTAAGCACATGCCTGTGAAGCCTAAGGACCCCAGTTCGAGGCTTGATTCCCCAGGATCCACATTATCCAGATGCGTGTCTGGAGTTCGTTTGCAGTGGCTGGAGGCCTTGGTGCACCCATTCTCTATTTATCTGCCTCTTTCTCTGTCTGTTGCTCTCAAATAAATAAAAATAAACAAAAAATTTTAAAAACCCTAAAGCATATATAACATAAAACAACAATAATGATTACCTTCCATAGGACCATTAAGGGCAACGGCTATTATTTCCAACTAACATAGAAACTTAGGCTAAGAAAGAAATGTGGCATTTGCTTATGGTCTCATGGGAGGCTGGTGAGGATCTAAGGCTAGACCCCAAGGATGCAGCTGTCACCTCCATCTCACAGGGACAAAGCCACCCCACAGGTTCTTCAGTCCACAGGCCATCACTGAAAGGCAGGTTTTGATGTTTGTAGTGCAAACTGAGCCTGGTCCTGGCTGACTGCCTCTATAGCCCTTGACATTGTGGGGAACGCAGGCCCTCGCTCACGGGACGTACATGCTTTACTACTGAGCTAAGGCCACTGCCCTCAAGACTTTTGCTTTAATAGTCTGGGAAAAAAAAAAACCTGAATAAATATGTTACTCTGAAGGGCTGTGAAAAGATGAAGGGATTGTGGGCACTTTGAAAACTCCTGGTTTGGGACTTTGGAATGGAATGGAGGGGTAAACAGGAGGACCACAGGATTTTCAGGAAGTGAAACCACCCTGCGGGGTGAAGTCATTCCACTTGATGGTGCCACCCATCTATCCACCCACAACCACAGAAGACAAAGCACCCTGAGTGGACCTTAATATGAGCCATGGACTTTCGTTAATAACATGCCAATACCACATTAGCAATGACCTCAAGTGCTTCACACCAATGCCAGGTGCTCCTGGGAGGAAAAGTTACGTATGTGCGATGGGATATAGGAGTTGTAAGTTTTTGTGTGTTCCCTGTACTTTCTGCCTACTTCTTGTGCAAACCTAATGCTGCTGGTAAGAACAAAGTTTATATTGTTTTCACTTATTTATTCATTTGAGAGAGAGAGATGCAGATAGAGAATGGACGTGTCAGGTTGTTTAGCTACTGCAAATGACGTCCAGATGCATGTGCCACCATGTGCATCTGGCTTAATGGGTACTAGGGAATCACAACTGCGTCCTTAGGCTTCGCAGGCAAGCGCCTTAGCCTCTAAGCCATCTCTCCAGTCCAAAACTATATTGTTAAAAGCCAAAGAGCTCCTGATTTTTTATATGTAATTTTATTTATTTATTTATTGGCAAGCAGAGAAAGAGAGAGAGAGGGAGGGGGGGGGAAGGGAAAGAATGGGTGCACTAGAGCCTCTAGCTGCTAAAAATGAATTCCAAATGCATGAATACTTATTTTATACATTAGGAGACTAAGGGTCAGTGGTTAAAAAACTTGCTCAAAGTCAAATTAGGCCTAACTCCAAAATGTACTTTTCTTTTTGCAGTTTTATGAGGTATGGTCCTGCTCTAGGCTAGGCTGACCTGAAACTCACTACATATTCTCAAGGTGGCCTCGAACTCTCAGAGATCCACCTACCTCTGCCTCCAGAGTGCTGGGATTAAAGGTGTGCGCCACCACACTCAGCCCCAAAATACACATTTTTAATCGGCATACTCAATTGACATCAAGACTAAGAATGGAAATATCAGCAGTTACTAGAGTCTCCCAGTATGAGATCCACAGTAATATTTGTGTCTTCTCTTCTAAGCCCCTTTGACTTTTTTTTTTTCTTCAATCTAAAAATCTCCAGCCAAGAAGTCAGTCAATACCAAAAAAATCTCCTAAACTCCTTGTGTTCAACTCTAAGGAAGTGAGAGGCATCTGTCTTCTCAACAAGGCAAAGATGGGATTCTGGAGGCTGGGGACATGGCTCAGTGGTTAAAGGCACTGCTTGTAAAGCTTGCTGGCTCAGGTTCAATTCCTCGGTGCCCACGTAGAGCCAGATGCACAAGGTGGTGCATGCATCTGGAGTTCATTCGCACAGGCAGGAGGCTCTGGCATACCCATCCTTTCTTTCTCTCTCTCTCTGCTCACAAACAATAACATCAAAATATTTAAAAGAAAAGGATAGGATTCTATCTTAACCCATTGTTTTAAACTCCTTGCTTCCTGTCGATGTACTCAGAGGGTTAAATATCTGTGACAAGCTTTAAAAAAAAATTGTTCCACAAAAGAAAACTAGTCTCAGATAATAAATTTTCATGTGGGATCAAGAATAATGGTATCCATTATACCGAAAATCGCAAAGGTTTCTCAGGACTTATTCTCGCTGTCTTGATACTATCCTTTGCTCCTAAGACACAATCACACTCTCTCTGTGTGAGGGCTTTGGCTGTCCACTGTATGCTGGAGGCTCTTCTGGAAGTTACTCAGCAGCCCATCCATTACTCATTGTTTACTGAGCACCTACTATGTGACAGAGGACCTTTTCTTTTTTAAAAAAATATTTTTTGTTTATTTTCATTTATTTATTTGAAAGCGACAGACACAGAGAGAAGGAGGCAGAGAGAGAGAGAAAGAGAATGGGCATGCCAGGGCCTCCAGCCACTGCAAATGAACTCCAGATGCGTGCGCGCCCCCCTTGTGCATCTGGCTAACGTGGGTCCTGGGGAATCGAGCCTCGAACCGGGGTCCTTAGGCTTCACAGGCAAGCGCTTAACCGCTAAGCCATCTCTCCAGCCCAGAGGACCTTTTCTTAAGGCTCGGCTTGACCTCTCCCTTTTTATACAGCTTGCAGGCCATTCAAGGAGAAAGTCCATTGGGTAGACATTGCAGCACAGAGTGAGGTGTTAAGGGGAATAAAAAGCCCAGCAGAGGGGCCACTGATAAAGTTTATAAAACTGTCATTGGATCAGCTGTGCAACTTCCAATTCTAGGTAGAATTCCCGGGGCACTTACCTCCACCACCACACCCTGCCCCATACGTGGAAAACGTTATATATTTTCGAGAAGGATGGAGTCTAATTTACCTATTTCTTTCCTATTTTTTTTTCTTGTTTCAGGGAATTTAATCAACTTGTATTTATGGGGCACTTACTCTGCTAGCCACAAAACAGACATGGAGAAGTGCTGGAGGGGACCTCTCACATCAACATGCTCTTTGTACCTCTGTCTCCCTCTGTAGAGCAAAGACTGGGTTTTGTTTGTCTGGCCTTGGGCCTGGCGAGAGTAAAGGCGCAAAGATGGCTTGTGGAAGGAACAGTGACATACATGACACAGGGAAGAAAGGAAGGGAAGCAGGGAGGGAAAGGAAGATGAAGGGGGAAGGATGAGAAGAAGGAAGGGAGGGAAAGGAGGAGAGAGGTGGGTAGGCAGACATAAGCCTTTCTAGGGATGGCCGAGTCCAGCGTTCTGCAGTTGCCATCCTGAACTGGACACACTCAGCCAGGAGCTCATGGCGGGAAAGACGGGGGACCACACTCTGCGAAGGTGATATATTGTTATCTGCCTTGCACCACGTACGCAAATTTTCCCAAGACGCAGCCCTGCTTCCCCGAGGAGGGCCACACCCCGTTCCCCAGCCAGAGCCTGTGTCGGCAGCCTTGGCCTGATAAGCACAGTTGTCCCCCAGTAGTCCACCTCGTAGGTCCACCGTCTCTACCTGACTCAGGTTCGCATAACTTTTGAACCACGGCCTGAATCTCCTCACTGGTCACCCAGTCTTCATTCTTTTCTTCTGGAAGATCGACCCTCCCCACTGCTGCTGCTGGAGCCCGTCTTCAGTCTGATCACAGCCCTCCTTTATGGGTGACTGAAGGGGAGCCTCATCCCTCTGGCCCACGGGGCTCACGGTCCGCCCTCCCCCCAGCTCCCTCCTCCCCCTTGACTGCCGCTCTGGCTGGCTAAGCTCCAGCCACACCCCTCTGCCAAGCATGAGCTGCTCCCCAAAATGCCATCTCCTTGCACACGTTGGCGACGTTTCACGTGCGGCTACTTCCACTGGGGGTTCTCTTTGCCTGGATAAACTCCTCCTCAGCCTTCAAAACCCAGCATACGATGCTTTCTGAGCAAAGGCGGAATCAGACTTGTCTCCTGGGCTTTTCCAAACCCCATGCTGACTTCCAGCACAGCTCCAGACCATGCCCACAACTGCCACTTTTTCAATTGAAAATATCTTTGTTATTTACTTATTTGTAAGCAGAGAGGGGAGAATGGGCGTGCCAGGGTCTCCTGCCACTGTAAAGGAGCTCTAGATTTATGTGCCACTTTGTGCATCTGGCTTTAAGTGGGCACTGGGGAATTGGACCCGGGTCATTAGGCTTTACTGGCAAGCACCTTTAACCAATAGGTTCATCGCTCCAGCTCTACCACTTTTTTACTGAATTATAAACTCTTTAAGCACAGGGATGGTGGGTACTGTCTTATCCTTTCTGAAACATTATTTTCATATTAACCATTGTAAAAAAAAAATCACACATGGTATCATCATGTAATTGTGGGATAGACTGAACTTCATTCCTTTGATACAGTTTAGCCATCCCTGCGTTGCCATGAACCCTTGGGGCACAGCGGGCATCAGAGTGATGGAGATGGCATCTCTGGGTACATGTTGGTTGTGGGGGTCATGGAGGGACAAGTTGACAATGAAAAAAAACAGGACAATTCCAGAGGATGATAAGAGCTCTGAAGAATATAACCAGGTAGTAAGATGGAGGAGGAGGAAGAGGAGGACCGTGGGGTGGGGAGCTGCCTTAGATGGGCTGTTCAGGCAGTTCTGTGGCAAGGCCTGCAGGACCAGAAGGAGCCATGGTGTGGAGGACTGAGAGCAGCATCCAGCAAAACGGGGGGAAGGCGCGTGGGGTGGTCAAGGCGTGAAGGCATGTAAGGATGAGCCTCGCAAGGCTGAGCTGGGAGACCCAGCCTTGTGTGTAAATGGAGCTGCGGGGACGGCCAGGAGTACAGTTAAAGGGACACAGAGATCTGTCACTCAGATTAGCTGGCGAGGAAGGGGACTTGTGTCCATCCCTGCGGTGTCCTCACCCAGCGGTGGGGCGGGCGGGGCGGAGACGGCCCTCATTAATCTCCCGGAAGCGGCAGGGCCAGCCGAACAGGAGAACACAAAGACCGCCTGCCCGGCTTTGTTTTCAAACCGTCAATTCCAAATTCCGCTAGCTGGCAGAGACAGGGGCTATCGATTTTCCCTTCTGGAATGCATGTCCTACAGAGTCCTGGCAAATAGAAACTGAAAAACAGAGGAAAACATCACTGCGGAGAAAGACAGGGCCAGGGGATGGTGCTTTTTAAAAACAATTTACACTGGGTTTTGTCATCGTCTTATTAGAACAGTGGCTTGTCCCCTCTTTCTCCAGTGCCTTTGTTTTTGTCCTCTGTCTTTCTGATTCTGCTGTGTGTCTTGCTTTCCCTCTGGGTTTAGTACATCACACTGCGCTTGCATACAGTAGGCATTTAATATTGCCCTGATAAATGGCTATGTATAGACCAGTCTTTCCATGGGCCCTTCTACCAGATCAGTTTGTCCATGGAACCTCCAGTCTTCCCTTAAACAGAACACCTCTTGCCCTTTGAGACAGGCACAGAGAATGGGGCCAGCCTATAAATCCAGCATGCTGTTAATTGCAAGGCATGGAGTCCCCAGCTAATGACGCATCCTCTGTTTAAGAGGAGCCGGAAGCGATTAAGGGCTTCCTCCAGTTGCCTGGGAAGGGAGCCGGGTGCCAAGTCCCTCAGCAGGAGCAGTATGCTGGTGGTTCCCACTTCTGTGGTGTCCAGACACCAGGGACCCTCTCTTGTATCTGATGAGAACTGTGTGCCTGCCTCCTCGCTGGGGTGAATGGAACCCCCCATTCTCTATTTGGCTACTTTACATTCTTCCTGTGGTTCACATGGCTTTGTGGGGAGGAATCTGGAGAGAAGGAAGTACTGGCTAGCGTCCAGAGGAAGGCTGGCCATGGTGCTGGCGGCAGGCTAAGTGGAAAACCTCAGCCCAATTTTCTCTGCCCGCTGAGACCAAACTGCGCACACAGATGGAAAGTTAATTTTATCATCTGGAAAATGGGGGCATGATAGTCTTTCTCTTCTTGAGGGTACATCAGGGCAGGCAACGAGAATTTATCTCAACGCTATAGGATTATCTTTCAAAAACAAGCCAATTCTTGATTTTCTCCTTATAGTCAAGCATAGGGAGTGATGGATAGGCCCAATCAGTTGTCATTTCACATATCATTTAGTCTGAAGCCGGATACTGTACTCCAATAATTTATCTTCCACTCTTACGTTACTTGGGGTAGTGGAATTTTCCCCTCAGCACACGCAATGTGGTGAAGGACAGGGGCTTGTTCCCAGGTTCATTCCAAGGCTGGACAGCACTGATACTGAAAAGTGGCCATTCATTCATCCTCCATGTTGGTGGACAGTCTCGACGTGGGAGATCTAGGTCTGGCAGAAGGGCTTCTTAAGTGGCTTTTACCCAAATTTCATTTCTGCAAAGCGCCTCCAATTTTCCACGGACTGATGTTCTCCTCCCTCCCCTCCCCATCCTCTGTTTTTTGTGGTGTTGGAAATTGAATTCAGTCTTTGTGCTGTTACACTAAGATTCACCCCTGGCCCCCAGATGTGTATTTAAATGAGTATTTTCATTACCACCTCTGCCCAGATGCCAACTCTCCATGACTTCGCTCTCGACTCCAATCTTGTATCTCCAATGACCCACATTTTCTCTTCTGATTACAGTAAAATCAAGGAAGTCCAGGGAGGTAGTGAGGCTTGGCCATACTGCCCATAGAAGGGAGAACATCACTGGACAACCTAAGTCACTCTTCCAAGTCTCCCTGAGCTTTCTGTCTCTATAAAGTGGAAGCTTCAAGAAAGTAGAGCTCACGGATCCACACATACCACTCTTGTTGCTATTTGTACCCCCAGAAACGGCACTCATCAGTAGTTCAAAAAAGTGAATGCCTTTCCTGAATGCCCAGGTCCCTGCTCTGGTAAGCCTCTCCCTGCCCATCTCGGCCCAACTGGGCTGCAATGGGGGGGACCTCCTACCCCCATGTGGGCTCCCTACCCCCTCCTGCCTTCCACAGGAGCTCTGTGCACTTTCCTCCTCCTTCCTTCTCATAATCTAAGTCTATCTAAATCTTAAAAAAAAAAAAAATGGATGCATGGCTGAATGACTCTATCTGTATCATTTGAGGTTGGAAGTCATCTTCTCACACTTCTCCCCCAATCCCAGCCTTGAATAACTAGTTGATCCCCAAGTTCTGTTGGTGTGACCTCCAGCAGCTCCTTCCTTTGGTTCCCCCAATTTACTTCCTTTCCAGGTTCTAGTCTTCATGTCTCCTTGAACTACTGCCTCACCTCCTGCCCCCAGGCTTCTCTTTTTCTTCCACCTCTTTTTGTCCATGGTTCTCACGACATGTCTCTATACATGCCTCTCAGGACATCTTCTCCAGTTTTGCCTCCACACTCTGCATTCACTCTGGCTACCTTGTTTATTTTGTGAATTCTCAGCATCGTCCAAGTCCAGCTAAATACAGACTGAGCCACTGTGACAGCCTTGAAGGAACACAGCAGTAGCTTAAGCTAGAACTTTCTAAACACCTTCATGTGCCAAGCATACCTCTGTTTCTCATACGCATTATTTTATTAACCTTCGGGGAAAAAAAAAACCCTAGGAGGTAAGCCCAATTCTTACCCTCATGTTACAGTGGCAGAAACCTGCACTCCTTCAGAAGTGACAAGGCACTTACCAAAGGTCACAGGCTTGGCTCCAAGACAGATGGAATTCATACATAATTCTACCACACGGCCAAAAACTATTCTTCTAACCTCAAGGCTGTGTTGCCTAAAGCTATTTTCCTTCTCTGACAGCCCCTCACTATGAGCAGCGGCTCATTAGCAAGTTTCCATGTTGATCAGGGCGGTACTGAACATCCACTTGTATGCCTGTGTTTCTTGGTCCCAGTCACCCTGTAAGCCACTGAAGAACCGGAGTTACAGTCCCTGGGCCCACGTGTCCATTGCTCCCTGAATGGACCAGGAGAGTCAAGTACCCCATCTTCCTTTAGGTTTCCTAGCTTGCTTGTCTTTATTCTGTTTCTTCCTGCTTTAGGCACTGAGACAACTCCTCTCTCTCCTCCATTCTCTAGGACAAGGCTGATGAAAGAGACAGCGAGACAGAGAGAGACAGAGAGACAGATGGGGTCCCTATTCCTGAGAAATACACACAGGGTGAGCATCTCTCAGACAAAAAAATCCAAAACTTTCTGAGCTGAAGCAAGACACAAGTGAAAAATTCCACACAAGAAAACTGTTTCCTGTACAAATAATAATAATAATAATAAACTGTCATATGTAAATCCCCTTCAGGCTATTGTGTGAGATATATAACACAATTTTCATGTTTAGCCTTTGGGTCCTATTTCCAAAATTTCGCACGTATATATAATATTCAAAAATCCACAAATTCCCAAGCATCTCACATAAGGGATGCTGGACCTGTATTTGCATATCCCCTGACTAGAAGGCAGGCCTGCCAGTATTTGCTGGAGTGATTTAGGAAATTTGAAACTTTCATTCCTGGTGCTTTTGCATGGTTAGAGATTATTCTAAGTGGAGATAGTTGGAACCCCAAAATATCCAGTAACTACTGAGGAACTCTGGGATTTAATTAGTCTCTTGAGAATAATAAATGCACCCAGTAGCTCCATAGCTCTGTCCATCCATCACTACAGCATGTTTGTTAAATGGGTCATTTAAAACTAACAGCCTGAGATCCCATGGATCACGTTATATATGGGAAAATACCACACTGGATTCAATCATCAGGAAACTGGTTAACCTTGAGTTAGTCATTGTCCCTCTCTGGGCACGCTTGCTCTTGTGCTGACATTCTGGGATATGGCACACCATCTATTGGTTTGAATTCATGTGCTCAGTCATGAGTTTCTAGAATCCATGGCACAAAATGATGGAAAGGTACCCTGAAATGTCCAAGTGTCAGCTCTGGGTTATACACAGGGCTTTGTGTCTGTGTTCTACCACTGAGCTAGACTTCTAGCCCAGAAGTCTTTCATGTGAAGCCCACACATATCTGGGTAATGGAACCCATGCCTTTAGGTTTTGCAAGCAAGCACCTTTAACCACAAAGCCATCTCTGCAGCCCCCTACACCTGCTGGTAGAGGATCTCAGGGGGTCAGGGACTGTGCCTGCTCCGCCCTGCCTCCTTCCCATCTCAGAGGAAGCAGCTGGCAGATCCCTGGTCCCACCAGCCCCAAGCAAAGTCATCTCTGCCTTCCTGTCCCCTCGACCTCCTGAGCTGCCTTTGCCCACACTGTGTGCTTTGCATGTTAAACATCAAAAGCCTCAGCCACTTGGGGGGAGGGGCAGGAGACCTTCACCAGCTTTCCTGGGTATGACAGCAAAGTCGTCCCTCCCTCTTTGCTATAGGAAAAAGTGACAGTTAAAGTAGAGATCCTGTGTCCTTCAAGACTTCTCAAGTTGAATCTCTGATTCCAGAGTAGGCTGGTGGGGCAGATGTGTTTGCTCAGGGGAGCCACATGCCATGCTGCACGCCTATCTTTTTTTTTTTTGGTTTTTCGAGGTAGGGTTTCACTCTAGCTCTGGCTGACCTGAAATTCAGTATGTAGTCTCAGGTGGCCTTGAACTTATGGCAATCCTCCCACCTCAGCCTCCTGAGTGTTGGGGTTAAAGGTGTGCACCACCACGCCCTTATCTTAAAACATGCTCTGGACTCGGAGAGATGACTTAGTGGTTAAGGAGCTTAGCTGCGAAGCCTCAGGACCCAGGTTCGATTCCTCAGGACCCACATAAGCCAGATGCACAAGGTGGCACTTGCCTCTAGAGTTTGTTCACAGTGGGTAGGGGCCCTGGTGTGCCCATTCTCTCTCTCTCTCTAATAAATAAAAATAAAATAATATATTGTGCTATTGAGCCAAGGCTCACAAGGCCATGGCTGCGTGGGTGAAGGTAGGGGCCAAGGAGCTAGGGGTACATCTGTGAGAGGCTCAGAGTGGTCCAGTCCCTTCAAGTACTCAGTGATGGGACAGCTCTGCCTTTTGACCTTGGTGGTGCTACATAACTATACCCAGGACCCCCCCCCATACACACACACACACACACACACACACACACACACACAGAGTTGCTGGCACTCACAACAAGTGTGTGCACAGGAAACCGCGGAGTAAGTACGTGAACCGCACTGATGCCAGCTTCATGACGTGGTCGTGGGATACAACGCTTGTGCAGAGTGTTACCATGGACACATGGCGCCATCTACGAGTTTTGAAATTCCATCCATCGTGGTTTTTCAAAATAAAAAGTAAAAAGGCAAGCCAACCAAAGCCTAGCACAGTGGAAATGGATTTGGCTGCATCGCCCTAAGATCCTGGGATCCACGTCACAGTGCTGCCTCCTGGGAGCTAAGGATGGCCCCTTTGGTATCAGTGAGGTCATCACCACCACCGTCAAGGCTCCAATTTACTTATACTTGCTTTGAATGCGGCTCTGCTCACCTCCCCACCCCCACCAACATTTTCTTAGTTGCGTACAACACCCACACCAGGCTATCGCCCCCATGTTACATCGAATATTGGGAGAAGCTGACTGGCACCATGGTCATGACCGCTTCAACGAGGCCGGGCTCTGACCCAGAAGGCACAGGTTCCTGTGAAACCGTCCATCTGCCAGACACCTGGCGTGCCCTCCTGTCCCATTCCTCCCTCCCATCCTGCGCACGGCTCTCCAGCGAGCTGTATCTGCAGCAAGAAAAAAAAAAAAAAAGAGCACTTACAAGTTCTTCACGTCAGCAATGCCTCGGAACGCCTTCCTCGGGATACCCTGGATCTGGTTCTCGCTCAGATCTCTAAAACCAGAAGAGAAAGAAAGCAAACCCGTTAAGACTGAGGCCACGTCCTCTGCATCTCATTACTGTAACAAAAACCTTGAAGGCGGCTTTCGCTGCCGGTCACATGTGTGGGGGGGACTGTTTAGTCTCAGGCCTCTGGCTGCTACAAGCACGCACATTGTTCTGCAAGGGAAGACCTGCACAGAAGTGGTTGCCCCGCGTGGCAGCGGCTCGCTCGCCTCCGGGGCCGGCGCTGTGGGTGGTCTCGCACCTCCAGGCCCACAGCCAAGACTCTGGGCTATTTGTTACAAACACCGCACCAGATTCTGTTTGGGCACCTCCCAGAGAAGACCTCTTGCCTCCTCCCTCCCTCCCCGGGGCACCCCTCCCCCAGGGAGGGTCAACACCACTCAATCTTCCATCTCTCGGGCTGTCTGCTTGCTGCCTTTGTCATCTGGGATTGCAATAGAGCCTGGCCACTGGGTTTTCCTGACAGGAATGGTCACGTTAGTTTATTCTGGAGTCCCAGAGACCAAGCCACCCCCCACCCCCACTCACACCCAGAGGCCTTCTGGATCATCTTGGCCATTCAAATTGCATTTCCACAAAGTCATCCAAAATAGGGGTCCCATCGGCATCTTATTTGTCATGAAGCTGTGTAGCATGTTGCTTTGAGTCTGGTACAGGTCAGAGGGTCGGGCGTGCCGCTGGCTCAAACTCAAATCCTGTCCAGGGACTGAGGCTTCCCAAAGCCCAAGTTTCTTTTCCTAAGAACCCTGCTGGCTTCTCTCTGTTTTGTTTTATTTACTTTTTGCCAGACCAAACATATGCAACTGCTTTCTTTCAGCCCTCAAGCCTACTTGGACCTCAGGGAGAAATCAATCCACAGAGACCCACCAGGGCCCCCGGGGTGTGAGACGGCCCAGCAAAATACTCCAAGCAAGGCTCTCTTTGCCCTTGTGTTTCAGAAACATCTTCCAAGAGGATCCTGTGGAAGAGGAGCAGTTTGCAGAGAGGGGGCTTCTGGATGGAAAGCTCTACACACTTTGTTCACGTATAAAAGGTGTGTATAGGGCTGGGGAGATGGCTTAGCAGTTAAGGTTCTTGCCTGCAAAGCCAAAGGACCCAGGTTCGATTTCCCAGGGCCCACATAAGCCAGATGTACAAGGTGGCCCATGCGTCTGGAGTTCACTTGCAGCCGCTGAAGGCCCTGGCATGCCCATACTCTCTATCTGCCTCTCTCTCTCTCTAATAAATAAATGAATAAATCAATAAAAGAGATGTTAAAAAGGTATGCATATTCACATGTACATACTTATCTATAAAATATACATGTCTGCTATTTTAAAAAGAATACATGGGAAAAAAACCTCAAGTATTAAGGTTAAAAATTAACTACTTAGTACTCAGGAAGCAGAGGTAGGAGGATCACCATGAGTTCGAGGCCACCCTGCGACTAAATAGTTAATTCCAGGTCACCCTGGACCAGAATGAGACCCTACCTTGAAACTCCACCCCCCCCCCAAAAATAACTACTTAGACATAACCACTGTTAGCAGCTAGGAGTTTTTTTAAATAAATCTATATAAAAATATAAACTAATCCATGGTTTATTATAAACTATTTTCACATACTACATTGAAAATGCCTGTCCATGCATGTACCCGCACATGAATGCCAACACTTTTGATAGATATCATCCAATTGGACAGATGGCCTGTATGATTCCAAGGAATTGTCTGGTCTATCTTTTACCATGTAAAGAAACACTAGGATACATTTCACTTGTGATGCTTGCTCACCTGTCTCCTTGATGCGAAATTCTAAAAGGAGAACTTGCTGGTAACAGGGCAAACTTATCCTTGCCGAGTTGCCCTGCAGACAAATGATGGATGCTCACAGGGATTTTTGACGGTAGCTTGTCAAAGGCTACCGAAGGGTCCTAATATATGTGGGAGAAGAGGGCAGACAACCACCCCCCCCCCCGGAACCCTAGCAGTCTACAGGACAGTTCACAAAGGGAGGGAGAAGGGAAAATGGGGAAGTCAGACATCCTTTTTGGTTTTCACACATGCTCTGAGCAAGTGGCTTCAAACTTGTGATGCATGTGGACTGTGTAAAACTATTCTTAGGCTCCATGTAAGGCTCACAGCTAGAGTAGGTTATAGTTGGGAGCGCTAGACACTTTGGGGGCTACTCCCCATCTCAAATCCAGTTCTCCTGTCCAGTATCGATGTAAATAAATTTCATTGCTCAATGAGCCCTGATGCAGGCTCCCCTGGCCAGGCCTGATTCAATGAGCAGGGCTCCAGCCTGGAGTCAGGTTGTTGAACAAAGCCCACGATGACAGCAGAGGTCGGGCAGTGTCACCCGGGCCACTCGGCTGCTCTCCATCAGCCTGCAGAGAGGGGGGCCAGGTCCTGTCATCCGACTAATGCAATTTCCACCAGGCATCTGGGAGGCACCAGTGGCTAAGGCAGTCACAATGGGCCCAGTCTTTTTTAGTTGAGGCTGGTATCTCCAGGCCACCAACCGTCTCAGGGATGGCTGTTATCTCGGCTGCTCTGGGAGACATATGTCTGATAAATGACTGTTTGAGAAAACTCAGGGGTAAAGGAAGCAACAAGATAGGAGGAGGTTTAGAACTGACAGCTTTGGCCATGGGTGGGAGCTGGAAAGAGCGCCTATTCCAGTAATGCATTAACTTATTTGGAGTAGAAAGCATACTGAAATATACTGGAAAGCACGGCAATTGTTCAGAAGTTGTGGCTTGCAACGCGTAAGCAGAAAAGGCGGTGTGGTGTGCTGAGGGGAGATATCCCACAGAAGCCTTCCCGAGGCAAATTTCCTGCGCTTGGGTGGGGCTGCTTCCGTCTCTGGTCACCAGATGCTCCCAGCCCTGTTTCTACTTTTGAGGAGCCCAGTGTAAAGCCCAGTTTGCTTTCTGCCTCCTTGCCATCTCATTCCCCATGTCCCGATGGAGCCAAACAGTAGCTCGTAGGGGATTTTATCCCTGTGACAATCTGCTAGTAAATTTTTATTAATTTTATTTTTCATGGAGCCTCTTCTCTCTGGCTAACAATCCCACTGCCATGCATCTGTAGGGCTGTATATTGATTCCATAAAGACCTCCGGTGGGCTGACAAAGTGACAGCTTTAATGGTGTTACTGATGGGGCGTGGAGGAGGGGGCAGGGCTGTGTGCTTCATTTTCGGTAACCATCCCTTCACAATTATCACAACGCCTTTGTGAGGCTTCCTAATAGTGTGTTTATCTCAGCGTGATATCTGAGCACGGAGCTATTGTGAAGTCTGATCCTTGAGAAAGACATGAGCCACCATTTTCAGCTGACACTTAAATAAAAATAACAAAATCTACCTATAATGCCTAAAAGCCTACTTCTGGCCAATTGCTTCTTTGAAGGGGTTTTTAGTGTCACCCTTCATGAGGGAAGCAGCTGATAGGAATGCTTAGAAGTGACCAGAGGGCTTTTATGCTTTCTTTTTTTTTTTTAAATGTTTATTTATTTATTTTATTTAAGAGAGAGAGAGAGAAATAGGCAGATGGGGGGGGAGGTGAGAGAATGGGTGCACCAGGGCTTCCAGAGACTGTAAATGAACTCCAGCTGCATGCGCCCCCTTGTGCATCTGGCTTAAGTGGGTCCTGGGGAATCGAACCTGGGTCCTTTGGCTTTGCAGGCAGGCACCTTAACTGCTAAGCCATCTCTCCAGCCCCCTTAATTTCTTTTTTAAGCATCAGCAGGTACTGGTTAGAGAAGGATTCTAGAATGCAAGGTCTATCTTTTAATTCTTCTTGGGCCATGAAGTAAGATGTTGGTCAGGAAAGCTTTCTTGGTTGGGAAGTGGGCTGTGGCTCAGGGTGCCTTTTTAAATAATTAGGATTCTGAAAGGAAAGGACTGCATTAGCTAAAGTGCATTTTGTAGCTTCCGGAAAATGATTAACCGACTGATTATTCCATCCCAAAACACAGGACCAAAGAGGACTTATTAAGGAGACAGTAAGTCAAATAGGAGTTGGCAAGAACCGATATATCCCCCTTCCAGCCAGCCCTCCCCCCAACCTTTTTAATTTACTAAAATGCTTTGGACACAGATTAACTTTCTTCGCAAATTTATTATTGCTTCATCTACCTTGAAACAGGAACTGCAGACACTTTGATAAATGGATTGAAAGGTTGTCTAGTTCCAGTGGAGCTTTTCAAGTGCTTCCCGGGGCTCTCCCTGCAATGTCAGGCGGCTTTGTTCTCAGGGCACCAGTCCTTGCCGCCAAGCCCATCGCTGGAGGACATGGAGAAGGCTAATGCTCTCTGCTCTGGTGGGACGTTACGTTCCTCTTGGTTACAGTTGTGCTGTCTCGACTCTGTGTGTGTGTGTTTGTGTGTGTGTGTGTGTGTGTGTGTGTGTGTGAGAGAGAGAGAGAGAGAGAGAGAGAGAGAGAGAGAGAGAGAGAAAGAGAGAGAGAGAGAGGGAGAGATAGGTGATATGCTTGCTCTAGCTATTGGTCCCATATTATTGCAAACTTACAAAATTGGGTTGGAACCATCTAGAAACTGGGTAAATTCTTGTTTCTGGAGTGGATAGGGTGACTTGGGAGCTCTATGATCAATCACTCAAGTTGCTTAAACATTCTACACTTCTGTTCCCTCAACTTTTATACTTATATTTGGTTTATGAAGTAGGGTTTCACTCTAGCCCAAGCTGACCTGGAATTCACTATGTAGTCTCAGGGTGGCCTTGAACTCACAGCGATCCTCCTACCTCTGCCTCCCAAGTGCTGGGATTAAAGGAATGTACCACATGCCCGGTTAACTTATATTTTATTTATGTATTTATTTATTTATTTATGAGAGAGAGAGAGAGAGAATGGGTGCACCAGGGCTTCTAGCCACTGCAAACGAACTCCAGACACATGTGCCACCTTGTGCAATTGGCTTTATGTGGGTACTGGGGAATTGAACCAGAGTCCGTAGGCTTTGCAGACAAGTGCCTTAATCGCTGAGCCATCTCTCCAGCCCTCCCTCAACTTTTAAATGAGGTTGTTGTTCAACAACATCATCAACTGTGAGAGCAAATTGTGGACACATGGAAAGCAATCTGCTCATCTGGAGTAGCCGACACATTCAATGACTGGTATATTTAGTTGGAGTTTCTTCCCCACTTAGCCTTGGATACACACCTACTGCTATAAATGTCTCTCATCATCATAGGACACATACTTGACACATACATGAAACTGCATGGATCAATTGTTGCTAGCAGATGTTCATAAATCTGAGAAGGGGATTAATGTTTCCCTTATCTGTCATCCACAAAGGACTATCCATATTTGCTTCTAGATGATTTCTTTCCAGAAGAAACAAAAGAGATTGATCCAGGAAAAGTCTGTCTTATGTTAGATTATCTAAGGAGCAAGGATTCCCTAAGAGGATAAGTGATGGATTAATGAAGTCCTCCAGTACAGGAGAGAGCAGTAAGGGAGAGAATGTAGAAAGGAATAAAGGACAATTTGGTAAAGTCTTAGCCTTAGCTCAAATCCCGAAGGAGCTTGGATCTCTATGCATCTCTAAGCGAGAGGGCTGGCCTTTGTAGACCAGACAATACTTGGTTAGGGACCACCCAAGATAAAGCAAACTCCCGGGACCTGGCTTCCTAATGCAGAGTAAGGCCAGCAACCGGGACAGCTGTGACAAGATCCCTGGCTATGAGACTTAACAGTGAAGCCCAAAGCTGCTGAGATTGGAAGCCAGTACTGGTAAAGGGAACGGACTGAAGAAAGTTTCAAGGACAGTTTTGAATCAAGAAACTCAGAGCAGATTAAAACATCACTCTCAAAAGATGGGATATTCCAAACAGGGAACAGGAAGCTTACCTTGCCCCTGGTATCTCATGAGATATGCACTTTGATGTCCAACTCAAGTCCTTTGAATGTGAGACTATTCACAGATGGTTAGTTTTATTAGCATTAAAAAAAATGCACCAAGTCTGATTAACCAAACTAAGATAAGGCATGCTATAGAAAATATTTATCTTTAGAGCTGTTATTGGATTTGAGATCAGTATGGTGGACTGCCATTCTGAATTTCACTGGCCTAATTATATGTTAAAATTACATTCATATTTTTTGCTTAGTAGAAGGAAATCTGCCTATTGATACACTGGATATCAATCAAAGCTTACTGAGGGATTTAAAGATTTGTGATAAGTAATTCACGAATCCAATATTTCTGGTACTTTTAACACTACCCCCTTATAAAAAGCATTCCTTTTTGTGATCCAACTTTTAAACTATGGTATCCCTGGGGCCCTCCACTCTGCTCTGAGAATTAAAGGGACAATACTATTTTGCTCTGAGAATTAAAGGGGCAGATTTGTAGTCAAATTGTTCTAGGGGGATTTTACAATGTGGACTTTGGGGAAGATTTATCTTAATAGGTAAATGTCTTCTGCAGGCAATTTATCTTAATAAACAAGGTTATATGTTTGTAGTTGGGTCACCATCAAAATCAAATGAGCCCCAAGCAGATGTCCCAGCTAAGAAGCTCTGTTCCCTTTAACTGGGTCTCTAGTCAATGGTATCTTTTGTTCTGAGGAGTTAACAAGGGCATAAATGAAGCATCTCCCGAAAGAACTGCCACTTATCTTGGGGACACAGAAAATCAAAGTATCCATGGAGGACCCCCTCCACAATTATTTCTCATCACTCCTGTTGCATTTTTGTCTCTGTCGTTGCAGGAACATATGTTGCTTACTTGATGTTAAAGTTAATGAAAGGTATTAATGATGCTGCCTCTGTTCTGTGTTCCTTGATAAGCTCCCAGAAATGTCCCATGTCATTCACTTGTTTAAGAACGGAGGACTAAATGTCACTTCACATTCTGTTTCCCTCAGAGGAGATGAATTGAGCATCTACCGTGTGTCACCCTCCGTTAAGACACAGAAACAAATAGAACTGAGTATTCGTTCTGGAGCTTAGACTCTGCTCGGATACCAAGACACAGACTTCCTTACATTTACAGATAACAAACGACACCCAGACACCTGCAAAAGTGGCAACAGCATTCCTCATTGAGTAAGAAGAAAGCCTGCATCTAAATGCACACCGTGCTTGAGTGTTTGAAGAGTGGCGCCTGTCTCAATCTCCAGGACTTCCGTCTCCATTGAATAGTATTGTGTTGTCTTTCAGAGCAGACAGTGTGAGAAAGTCAGGGTGGGATGAAGGGGTGACTGGGAGTGGGCATGGCATCGCTCTCATCGGAGTTCATGGTCCACCGGATCAGAATTTACAGACAGGAGCTTCAAAAACATATAATTACTGTCAATTCCTTTGAAATTAGCTATGAGAATGGTGTTGTGGCTCTTCATATCCACTTATATCTTTATTTTTTAATTTTTATTTATTTGTTAGAAAGAGAGAGAAAATGGGTGTGCCAGACCTCCAGCCACTGCAAATGAACTCCAGACACATGCACCACCATGTGAATCTGGCTTACATGAGTTCTGGGGAGTCAAACCTATGTCCTTAGGCTTTGTAGGCAAGTGCCTTAACCACTAAGCCATTTCTTCATCCCTATTTGGGTCTCACTCTAGTCCAGGCTGACCTGGAATTCACTCTGTAGCTTCAGGCTGTCCTCAGACTAGTATCTAAGCCTCCAGAACACTGGGACTAAAAGTGCAGGCCACCATGCCTGGCTGCCTTTGTCTTTGAAAGACACATACTGAGATAGTTAAGGACCCAGTAAAAATGTGGAGGTTTTGCTTCAAAATAATCTAGAAGAGGGGAACCTAGGTACAGAGTAGGTGAAATGAGGTTGGATACAAGTTTATACTTTATTGAAGCTGAGTGATCAGAAAAAATGGTTGCCTTGCCTATCCTTTTAAATATGTAAATGAGTAGGTGTGTGTGTGTGTGTGTTTGGTGTGGTATGGTATAGTGTAGTATGTGCATGTGTGCATATGTGTAGTGTGGTGAGGAGTGGTACAGTATAGTATGTGCGTGTATGTATGGTATAGTGTCATATGTGTATACAGTGTGTTGTGGTATTGTGTGGTGTGTGTGTGTGTGTGTGTATGGTGTGGTATTGGGGGGATGAGATGTGGTATGGTATAGGATGTAAATGTGTGTGTGGTATATTCTAGTACATGCATGTGTGTATGGGATACAGTATAGGATGTATGTGTATGATTTGTATGATGTCAGTGGTATGGTATAGTATAGAATATGCATGTGAGTGTTAGTGGTATACTATAGTGTAGCATATGTGTGTGTGTGTGTGCCTGTGCATGGTATGGTGTGGTATGGCATAATATGTGTGTGGGGGATGGTACGGTATAGCATGTACATGCAAGTGTGGTATGGTATAGTATGTGCATGTGTGTGTGTCACATAGCATAGTGCGTGTCGTGTGCTGTGGCATAGTATAGCATGTGCGTGCTTGTGTGTGTGTGCATGTGTCTTGTAGTATATTATCGTGTGTGCGCGTCTGTGTGCGTGTCATAGGATGGAATAGTATGTGCATGTGTGTGCTACAGCACACTATGCATGTATATGATGTGTGGTATGGTGCAGTATGTGCATGTATGTGTGTATGTGATAGGACACAGTATGTTCATGTGTGTGGATGCATGCACCCTGTGGATATGCATGTGGAGACCAGAGGAGAACACTGAGCACCCGCCTCCATCTCTCTTCTACTTTATGTCCTTGAGACAGTCTCTCCCTGAGCCCGAGCTGCCCTCCTTGGCCTCCCGCCCTCATCACACTGGCTGATCTGTAAGCCCAGTGATTTTCCCAACTCTGTCCCTGAAAGCACAGAGGTCACAGGCATTTGTGGCCAGGTCCAGCTTTTTACATAGGTTAGGACTGAACGCAGGTCCTAATGCTGCTTGGCAAGGGCTCTTATTCACTGAGCCATCTTCCCAACCCCTAACTGTGTGTGTATTTCTTATAATAAAAAATTAATGTGGATCCTTGAGATATATCCCAGATCTATTGTATCAGACCTCTCATGGGTCATGGAGTCTAAATTTTGAACAGACTTGAGAATCACATGTAGAATGTTTAGTGTGCTGGGTTAGGTGCTAAATTCACACCCCAGATCTGCCATTTAACAGGATGTATCTTTAAGGGGAACCACACAATCCTTTGAGTCTCAATTTATACTTAGAAATTAGACTCGGTATCATAGAAAGGACAACCTGTTCTTTCTAAACCCTAATGCAGTAGAAAAATGGACATTACTATTTTCACTTGATAGGAGGAAGCTAACATGCCTGGTACCCTATTGCCTTAGATGTTTAAGTCTGACTTTAAGGAAGGTCTTTGACACAAGATGCAAAGGCCTCTTGTGTCTTTGAGGAGGCTGCTGGTCATGTGTAATATAGAATATAGAGTGGCAAGGGGTTTCTCTCTGAAGTGGAGAAACTGACATGTATGTAATCTGTATTCTGAGCCATCCAACATCCCACTGGGGAGGCTGATCTAGAAGGGCAAGAGACAGTGGGGTTACTGTCTCTTCTTAACACCAGAGGGATGGCAAAAGAACACTAAACTCTTTGGCTCTGGACTCACTCCGAACTGCAGGGGATACTCTGGATGCTGGATTAGGACATTCTTGGTCCTTTCAGACAAGTGATTTCCTACAGTGTCCCAGAAGGACAGTCTAAGGAGAGAAATCAGGGTGGTGGCGGGGTAGCAGCAGGGCAGAGCAGCCAGGCTCAGACAGAGCTGGAGCTGATGTCCAGGCATCAGGGCTGTGGGCCAAGCACACTCTGGAGCCCCCCTCATGCTCCCAGCTAGCTTTCTGAGCAAGAGAACGAGGGAAGAGCTGGCTGACCAGGCCATGGTTGACACAGGAGGCTGGGCATGGAGTGAGGGTGACTGGTTGTCAGTGTGGGTACACATTGGTCATATGCTGTAAAGATCACAGACTTAATATGCTTTGGGTGGGGGGGTTCTGCTGAGGAAGTAAATGTATAAATTGGGCTCAGTGTGGCTAATGAGGATCAGTGAGAGTGATATGGGGGAATGCAGGAATACCTAAATGAATTGCCTAAAAGTCAAAACTAAGTAACTTGTCATCTAACCCATAGGACATTTGGGCCTTGGGTCGAATTTGACCTGTTAGTTCTGGCTTGTGGCCAGTGAGGTGACTGGCTCCCAGCTAATTCTAGAACAGTACTGTCTCACAGAAATATAACACGAGCCAAAGATGCATTTTAAAAATTTCCTTTAGTAACATTGAAAATAGGAAAAAGAAATAGTTGAAATTAATTTTACAAAGTAGCTTACTTAGACCATTATGTATTTAAAATATTACCATCTTGTCATGCGCCCAGCATAAAAATGTATTGAGTTGTTTTACACGTTTATCTACACCAAGTCTTTGAAATGTGGTGGGTACTTTATGCACATCCTACATTGGGTTGGCAACATTCTAGGTGGTCAACAGCCGAGCACTGTGGGTGTCTACTGTCTGCACAGAGCTGTGTTTGAATAAGGGCTAGAAGCTGGATGTGATCATGTTACGTCCTCTTGTTTCCAATGGGAGAAAAAGTTTTCAATGCTGAAAGCAACCTAAAAAAGCTCAATATGGGACTGCTTGGGAATGTGGGTCTGGGTACGAGCAGAGGTAAAGTACGGCCAGGCAGAGCTGAGACCCCTGGGAACAAAAGAAGCAGGCCATGGCTTACAGTTCTCCAGTCATTCAGGCATCCCTCCTTCCCTGAGCAGAGAACTATATTCCAACCACAGAGTTTCACCAGTAGTTCCAAACTACCACTCTTCCAGGGCTGGCAGGGTTAAACCAAGGCTTCCAGTCCAAACAGAAATTTTCTATAATTAATTATCCTGTGTGCAACTCTAGCTAATGCTCTTTTTGTTCATGAAACAGCATTGTAATTGACTGATCATCTCCAGCAAAGGGCACAGAGGCTGATCTTCCCCACAGCTCACTAATCCCTGGGATTATCACAATTTAGCGACAAGGCAGTTGCATTAGATGGGATTGGGGAGCTTCGTGAGCAGCCCAATTATGCCTTCTGTTCTAGTCCAGCCTTCCCTGTGTCACTGAGCGCTCCAGGAAGCAGTCAGCAGGATCCCAACAGCAGAATCGGCCTCTAGAATGCATGAGTTCATCACTACGTACCTGCCAGAGTCTGTGCAGATATACGTCCCTGTGCACTCTTCAGAGTCTGTGTGTACGCCATCACTGCGGACTGCAGGGTCCACGCATGTGTACGTCACTGTGCACCAATCAGCGTCCGTGTCACTGTATAGTCCTCAGCGTCTGCACATGTGCACATCACTGTGTACCCCTCAGCGTCCACGCACATGCACATCACTGTGTACCCCTCAGCGTATACACACATGTACATCACTGTGTACCCCTCAGCGTCCACGCACATGCACATCACTGTGTACCCCTCAGCGTATATGCACATGCACATCACTGTGTACTGCAGAATCAACACATGTGCACGTCACTGTGTATGCACCACAGTCTGTGTGCATGTACATCACTGTGTACCTGTCAGGGGCAGTACTGTAATTTGGATGTGCAGAAACCAGATGCTGAAAATCTGGTTGTGAGGCTCCGATTATGTACCTGAGATAGTGCATTGCTGAGTTTTAAGCCTGATGAATCTTTCAGTTTATCAAACTCGGTTGGGGGAGGGAATTCACCTGGTTCCAAAAAAATGTGTTGTTTTTTTTTTTTTTTTTTTACTGCTGTTTTGTCTTTTCTCTTTGCTTGAAGTGATGTGTCTGTCCCTTGGAGTTGGGGAAAGCGAGTCCTCATCTGTGCAACCTATTCTCCTCTGAGGCTGACATAACATTCCCCACCCCCTTCCCCTCGTGCCATTCTCTCTGGGCAGCTATCTGAGGCTTTCATCCCTAATTTGATTGTCGTAGCTGACACTGTCAGTCTGAAATCCAGCAGCATATCTAATGCTGGCTGGACAAGGGGAAGGCCGAGGGAGGAGAGGGGGAAGGAAAATTCATCTTGAGAAGTAGTTTTATGTAAATCGATCCTTCGGCCCCAATGCTGGAGCCAGGCATTTGCTGATTAATTGGAGAAGTGTCCTTGTTCCCATGTGTTCTTTGGAGAGATGGCCCAAATTGAGTCACAAAGACATTCCCATGCCAAAAAGCTTTTGCAATTAGAAGATGAAACCTTGTGAGCGAGGGGGAGGTGGCGGAAAGTGGGAAATGTTGCGTTTACAGAACTGTTCTGACACGAAGCATGTGCATTGGGCCTGGTTTGTGATTAATTGCTGACCAAGAGCCTTCTTTGCCTCCGAGTCTGTGGACTGATAGCCTAGGTTCAGAGGCAGAGCACCCCAGAAGTGAGATCTGTTTAGGCATAATAAGCAAAAAAAAAAAAAAAAAAATTGAGAAAATAGGGACCGCGCTTCAAATGTGTTTTTAAACTTTGTAAAAAGTAAGTTTGTCTTTTTAATTAGCACTTGGTGCATTTCCCTCAGCATCAGGGTACAAAGAGAATGAGAATATAAGTGGTTCCATCTTTTCTTCCATGTCCTTTTAACCTTTGCTGAAAAAGAAAGCTTAAGCTAAAATGGTAGTTAGTCCACCAATAATGTCTTTTTAAAACTCAGTCACGGTCCCAAGGCTAAACTTCACTCTCCCAGAAGTTTATAGGCCACCTGGGTAAGAATGAAAGGGGTTACCTGCCACTTAGCCTATATGCTCACTGCTTATGTGGTTTTTTTTTTTTTTCTTCTTTCTACCACTAACTTAGCAGTTCCATACGGTATTTGTCAAGCTATACTTGATGTATAACTTAAAACATATTTGTTGAGTGGATAAAAAAAAATCCAGCTGGATGTGGTAGTACCCATCTTTAATCCCAGCACTTGGAAGGCAGAGGAAGGAGGATCACCACAAGTTAGAGGCCACTCTGAGACTACATAGTAAATTCTAGGTCAGCCTGGGCCAGAGCAAGACACTACCTCAAAAAAACAAACAAAAAACAAAATCCCAAGTGAAAATGATTTCATGCCTTTGCTTGGATCATGAACAATCCAGAATAAGTGTCAAGTTCTGGAGCATTTTGTCCCCAAATCCAGTTTGTCCCTTCAGCGAATCGAGAGTCCTTGCTGTCTTCTTGCATCTCTGTCTCTACTTCCTGGTGGAGGGTCGTGCTTGAGACACGAGGCTCAGCTTGCATCCCCAGGAGCTGTGGGCAGAGCCTCAGAGCTTCAGCGAGTCGGGTCTGAGTGTGGGAATGAGCAGTTACACAGGGAGGCAGGTTAAGTGTATGGACCGAAGCCCACACAGAAAAGGGCTGCGTGCTTGACAATGGCTTATGTCCACGGACGAGCCCTCCCGGCTCTCTTTCCAAAGCCTGGGACTCATTGTGAACAGGGTAACAAGGACAGTGAAAATTCCAAGCTCCAGGATGCTTCTACCATCCATCCGCCCAGGGGTGTGTTAGAAGGGGATGGCAGGCGGTGAGGAACTGTTGATTATTTTAGGGCTAGCTGATAACTGGGGTCTGACTCCTCCCTGCAAAGCTGTCTGTTAGACTGGAAACCTTCCTGAGTCTAAGGATGGTGGGCTGTAAAACTGGGAGTGGGAGGGAGGAAACGGGAAGCAGTAAGAAGGCGGGAAGGTGAAGGCTGTAGCCCGAGAGACGCTAAACTGGTTCCTGACTCCATGCTGCAACCTTAACTGCTCAAGTTGACCGCAAGCAGAAGCTGCTCTGAACACTGGCTCAGGTTCCCTTTACCGCGAAGACTATTTTTTGTCCTGATTTCACAGCTCCTCCCTCCTTCTAAGGGAAACAACATTTTGATAATTCTACTAAAGAAATGTGGGTGTGCTGGGCAGGGTGGGGCAGGACCTTGGCTGAGGCTGCCCAGGGGTAAGCGCTTGGCATTCAGGACCTCAGCTCAAGGAGACATGGCTTGTATATGCCTGTTCTTTCTTGTAACTTTTCAGAACCCCATTAAACAAGTGAAATCTCCACGGTGAAGGTGAGATGCTATCCTGGGGCTATCTGCCGATAAAATCAACGTGGCTTCAGAAAGGCTCAAAATTATCTTCTACCAGAGTGGGAAAGTAATTCAGTGAGTACTCAGCACCCCGAATCACAAGGCTGGCTTCGGGAAGCCCAGCTCTGGATGAAGCCTATAGCAGCATAAGCCAGTGAGCTAGGCTCATAGTGTAGAGTGGTCATTTCTCATCACGACCCCTGGAACTATTTATGGCTCCATTCAAAGCAATTACAGTTATTGCTAATAACTTATACCTTTAGTCATATCGACTAAAGGAGAAGGGATGCTGTTCTCTTGCTTATTTATGTAAAACTGGGTTCAGGTCAATAGATTTATACCCAGTTTGAAGTTAACACTAATATTTAATCCCAGACTTGCTTCTGGACCTTTAGCTTGGAAGGCACTATAAAAGAGTGCTGGGAAAACACAGCAAACTGCCAAGGTAGAATTCATGAGTGACTAATATGAGGTGGTCTGGTACGAAACACAGTAAAGTCCCCTGTCTGTGGCAAAGAAGAAAGCATTCCTGTGGTGTTGGTGGGGGGCAGTGGACAGAGAATAAAGCTAAAAGAGGAAGACCTCAGGCTGGAGAGATGGTTCAGGGGTTAAGGCACTTCCCTGTAACGCCTAAGGACCTGCGTTCAGTTCCCCAGTACCCATGTAAAGGCCGACGGACAAAGTGGCACATGTGTTTGGAGTTCGTTTGCAGTGGCTAGAGGCCCTGGTACATTCATTCTCATCTCTCTCTCTCTCAAATAAATAAATAATTTTTAAAAATGAGGGTCCCTCTTCAGAAACAGTTCCCTTGTTTCTGTGGGATGGTTTCCTGATGAAATTGAGCCATGCTTTCCCGGGAAACCCAACTCCTTTCATGCCCCTTCTAAAAGCCCTACAGATGGCCAGTCTTGGGAGACAGGAAGGCACACGAGTGAAAACTCAAGTCAGCTGTTGGAGGATTTCTTCGTGAACCCCAACTTTACCATTTGTTAGCAGCGTAGCTTTATGTGGGTAGATGGCCCTGGTCGAACCTGTTTCCTCATCTGTAAAATGGGGAAATTACTTGTATCAGAGAATTACTGAAATTGTTAGTGAAATAGATAATAGATTCAGAGCTCACTGTATGTTACCTGCTTTACACAGGGCAATAAGCAGGATCTTTTTTTTTTTTTTCAAAAAAGTTTTTATTTATCTGCAAGCAGAGACAGACAGAGAAAAGAGAGACATAGAGTATGTGCATGCCACAGTCTTAGGCCACTGCAAATGAACTCCAGATGTATGTGCCCCTTTGTGCATCTGGCTTTACATAGGTACTGGGGAATTGAACCCAGGTTGTTAGGCTTTGCAGGCAAGCTCCTTAGCCACTGAGCTATCTCTCCTGCTTACCAAAAACTCAGTGCCCAGGGTGGTGCTGGAAGATGGGGTAAACGTTGACAGCTGGGGTCTTTTGCAAGGCCTGAATTTACTGAAGGATACTGTTGAAGAAAATTCTGGACCTAAGTCCCTTCCTCTTCTCTTTTGCTTCTTGGCCATGAGTGAGGTGGTTTTTCTCTCCATGAGGTGTTGCCTCACCACAAACCTTTTCTCTTTACAAGTTGGCTGTCTTGGGGATTTTGTTTTGGTAGTAAGAAACTGACTAACGTACACAAGAACTCTAGAACTGGATCGCAGCAACTATAGGTCAAGTTCAATATGGCTTCCTTTGAAGAAATAATTGGGTTCTACTTAGCCTATTGTACCTCAAAGCTACCAAAGGTTCTGAGGGACTTTTTAATGGAATTGGTCATCTCTCTAAAATAGAGAGGGTACATAGCAAAGATAGCAACAGAGGTTAAAGCTGCCTAGCTCTGTAGCCCCTTGGAAGCTGTCTTGGAAATGGGTGACTGTGTCGCACTTGCTGTGCATTGGAGAAGTTGCAGGGGATTCCATATGAGGAGGGGAAGCAAGGGGAGCCTGAAGGTAGCCGAGAGGATAGGGTGAAGGACAGTTCTGTGAACATAGCCAGGGTAGTGAAGATTAGGAGTAGCTTTGACCAAAATACACAATCCTGGCTGGGAACCCAGTGCTCTTCAGTCACTTTGGCAGGAGCCAAGGGCAAAGAATCCCTCTGCCTTGGGAGGATGCAGGGGTGCTGGCCAGCCTACATGGCGGCTAAGCCACGCAAAGAACAACATCAACCAGCTTCAGATTCCTCAAGGCAGCAGTGAAAGTTGAGATGTGCCTTCCCAGACCTCTTCCTTCCATGGAGAAGGGAATTCTTGATGTGCTGGGGTCTCACTAGGGTGGCTACAGCAAATCTACGGGGTTTGGCATTATGGATCAAGGTTAAGCAAATGAGAAGACAAAATGCACAGCTATAATAAAGGGGACAGAGGGATGATGTCACCTCTACAAACAAGCATATTTGAGACTCACAACAGCGAGACCTCTGTCTGCCTTCCAATAAGTCTATGATGGTTGTTCTAGGAGCAGGGGAAGGTTACCAGCAAGTGAGTCCCCAGAGCTAGTGTCTCAGTTTGTGATAGTGATCCCAAGAGAAGATGGGTTGGTAAAGATGAGAGAAAAAGGGAGATGAGAGAGAGAGAGAGGCTGACAAGAGGCAGAAAGATAAATATACAAAAGGAGAGGCAGACCCTGAGGCAGAGATAATGGCATCAGAGAAGAGGAGAAGTCAGAGAAACACACAGAGAAAGTCATCCCCAGGAGGGACGCAGGGAACGGGATGGAGACAGGAACGCGTGCATGAAAGACAAGGTGTGGGCACCTTGGAGGCAGAAGCCCAGCTGCGCCGTATGTTATTCCCAAAACGCATTTTACACTGGGAACCGCAAGGCGGGACCCAGAGAAGGAAGAGTCTACAATCTCCAACAGAGGCTGCTCTGGGGACAAAGAAATGTCCTTTGGCTCTGGAGTTTGTGCTGAGCTCAGATCTCAAGTGCACAGCCCGGCTTTGGGACCCCTGACCCACCCCCAGCCATAGCTCCCATCTGGGACAGGCTCTCCCAAGACAGGAGGAGGTCTTCTCTGAAGATGCCTCCATCTGTAGCAGCTCTAAGCTTCCTGTCTCCCTGGTCCCTGCAGGCCAGAGACAAGGTTTTTGACCCAGGCCACTTGTGGGGGCTTCAAACTTCCTTCCATTACAAAGCGAGTTTTATTCAAGGCTCCATAAAACTGCAAGGCACATACTTAATGTTCAAATGGTTGAATGTATCGATTCCTGCCCGTCCACTAGTATCTTAAGTTTACCCACAGGACCATTTTATTTAATTAACTTGGTGCTTTATTAATATAAATATTCTCCTATTGATCATAAGAGGGCCTGACAGGCACTCAAGCTGGGTGTACATCACCTTCCCTCCAAGCAGTGCCTCTTAGAGGAGTAGTCGGCTGGTAATCATGCAGAATGGCAGGAAGTGGTCCCTGGGGATAGAGCCGTGGCTGAATCTATAGCATTTTTATAGAGGGAGACTTGTTTTTTAAGATCCAACTCCTCCTGTCTCTTAAAGCAGAAAGCATATGGAAATGAGACATGAAAATGGTCTTAGCTTACACGTATCAATTAAGCATGTCAATACTTTAATTAAATCTCTCAACTAATGAGATTTATCCCAATGAATATGTTTTATAGCTATAATAGCTTTTTTGGCCACTGTTCAAAATGTCAAATAAATTGCAAAAAGGGAATTTTTAAAAAGACATAATTGACATTCTGAACTAAAGCCAGTCATTCCCCCCCCCCTTCCTTTCTGAGCATTCATGTGATTTTAGAGAATGGATGTAAAGTAATGGGCCTTATAATGGCTTGGCGTTTTAAGGGTCTTTTAATCTTTCAATTCTAATCCTTCTTATCAACTTTCCTGAGACTTGCACCATTGAACCTGCAAACGCCCTCACTTTCCTCTAGGCCTCAGAGGAGGCTGCTCTTGAATAGCTTGAAACCAGATCACCCACAAGAAGAAAACATAGTTGTGACCCTGGGCAAATACTACCACAAAACAAGGCAGAAAGTTAAGAGACAGGAGAAGGCAATTGCCATCCCTTCAGGATGCCTGGGGAGGGTGCAGGTGGCGCTCCGAGGTGGAGCACTGGCTGCATGCAGGAGGCTCTGGGTTTGATCCCACCACGTGTAGCAAAGAACAAAAGCCTGGAATGTAAAAGTTTAACTTGAAGTGTATTTTCTCTAACTAAATGATGGAGCAAAGAAAGTGAAGAGTCTCACTTTTTCTTCTACTCTTTTTCTAAACAGATTCTTAATCTATTTCTGCATATATCCACAGTCTGTTCCTCTAAGAGGGGAAAACACCAAAAGATGAAGTTCTAACAGATACAAACTCAAAAACATACAATGTGAAGACTTCTACGTCAGTAGGCATTTGCACTGGTTTTGAGGATTCGCCCCCACCCAGCAGAGACAGAGTGAATGAAGACAAGCCCATTGATTGTCACATAGGCTGAGAGTCAGGATTGAAAGGCATGGAGGCTAAAAGAAAAATGGCAGAAAAAACATACTTTCTTTCTTAAAATTTTTTTTACTTTTACTTATTTGAGAGAGGTGGGCGCTCCAAAGCCTCCAGGCTTTGCCAACGAACTCCAGAGGCATGTGCCACCTTGCGCATCTGGTTTATGTGGGTCCCAGGGAATCCAGCCTGGGTCCCCTGGCTTTGCAGGCAAGTGCCTTAACCGCTAAGCCATCTCTCCAGCCTAAGAACAAAGTTTCTGTGCGGGCTCTCATTCAAAATACACAAGCGCATTTCAAAGCTCTGAGTGCTCTAGTTCTGACCTTAGCCAGGCCACTGGGTGGCTGCTCACTCTAGGAGAGGGGACAGTTGGCAGATGGTCAGCACTGCCTGGAGTTCTGTGCACTCTGACTCTCCTGAGAACCTGGCCTGTGGGGATGGCCTTACCTTCCCACTGCCAACACCTTCCCAGTTCCTAATGCTCTGTCAACATTTAAGAGGGTTCTGCTGTCTTCTTGTTATTATTATTTTTTTTGGCATGTGTGTTTTGTGCAATGCGCTGGATGCACCCACTGCGCATGTGTGAGAAGGCCTGAACACGGGCATCCGTCCTCCATCCGTCATCTGTGTGCTTTCTTGATACTGAGTTTCTTATTGATTCCAGAGTTACTTTTATTTTATTTTTTTTTTTTGCAAGACATAATGATCTTCTGGTCTCTGCTCCACACAGGACTGGGGTACCAGGTATGTGTGTCCTTGTCCAGCTTTTTATGTGGGCGCTGGCTAGAAGAACGCAGGTGGTCTCAGGCCACCTTATGCTTTTTATGGCCCTCATGCTTATACAGAAGCGCTCTTGAACTACTGCATCTCTCTAGCCCTTTTTCTTCCTTCTTTCCATCCGTCCATCTGTCTGTCCGTCCATCTGTCTGTCTGTCCGTCCTTCCTTCCCTTCCCTCCCCTCCCACCCCCTCTCCTACCTTCCTTTGTTCCTTTCTAGGTAGGGTTTCAGTCTAACCCAGGCTGACTTGCAATTCACTGTGTTGTCTCAGGATGGTCTCAAACTCACTGCGATCCTCCTACCTCTGCCTCCCTAGTGCTGGGATTAAAGGCGTGCGCCACCATGCCTTTCTCAAAATTTGTTTTCACTTCAATCAACAAATAATTGTACATAAAATGTGCTTTTGGATACATGTGTGAAATGTGTAATGATACAAGTCAGGATCATTACCATATCCATCACTTCAAAATTGGTCATTTCTTAATGTTGGGAAATTTTAAAACCTGTATTCTGGACATCATGAAATATACCAGAAATTATGAGTCATAATTACCCATTTATTTATCCATCGGACATTTTCTTTACACATTTACCCTAAGCCAGAGACTGTATTAGGCACAGGGAATAAGAGTGGAACATTACAACTGATTGTCCATGGAGCTCACAGGATTGTACACAAGTGAGAAACAAGCACATAATGCCACAGATGAGCACTTTCAGTTTTTTGAGGCACTATGAAGACACATGATATATTAAATGAGGGGGGGCATGTGTAATGGAAGAGCTCAATCCACGCTAGGCAGCTAGAGGAAGTAACTCTCCAACAGGGGTATGGAATGGTGTAGGGACGAATGTGTGGGACTGGGGTGTGGCTTAGTGGTTTTCAAAGTATGGTCTCTAGGTCACCAATATGAGCCTCATATGGAAACCTTTAAGAAATGGATTCTGGGCAGGAGATAATGGCTCAGCAGTTATGGCACTTGCTTGAAAACTCTAAGGACCCAGGTTCAATTCCCTAGTAAACACATAAAGCCAGATGCACTACGTGACCTATGTGTCTAGAGCTGAACTGCATTGGCTAAAGGCCCTGGTGTACCCATTATCTCTCTATGTGCCTCTCTTTCTCTCTCTCTTTCATAAATAAATATATAAATAAAATATTAAAAAATAGACAAAAGAAATGGAAATGCTCAAATTGGATCCCAGAGTGTCTAAATTGGGATCTCTGGGGGTGAGGCCCATGTACTGTGTATTTATTTAGAGACAGGGTTTTTCAATGTACCCCTGGCTAGCTTCAGACTCACTATTTTCTCGTCCCAGCCTTTCCGGTGCTTGATTACAGCTGTGTGTCATGACGCCTAGTCCTCTGTGTTTTAAATACCATTACTCTTATGAGGCTCATCCACACTGAAGTTTGAGAGGTCGTGGCATAAAGTGTGAATGGTAGTGGGAAGAGCGTGCCGAGACGGCAGGCCATGTGGCTTGTACGCATTTGAGAAGCAGACCAAGATGGATGTGGCTGGCAAAGGGCTGGGGTGGGGGAGGCAGGGCAGGGCAGCACAGATAAGGATGTCTGAGCTGATGCCCACTGAGAAGGTCGGGGTTGGTGGGCATCACGAAGGGGTCATGTTTGGATGGAGGATGCAGAGGAGAATGGAAGGGTTTGGGGCATGGGCGGACTCAGCTCCTCATTGAACGCTGACGTGAATCTCATCACCAAGCCAGACTGTCAGGGACAGGTCTTCCTCATGCTGATTTGTAAAGCCAATTAAAAATTAACTGATACTTTCATGCACATTTGCATATAAATTTTCATTTAAAAAGCCACAGACTGTCACTCTCTTGCCATATGTCCATTCCTCATTCAGTTCTCTGCAGAGGAATAAACCCCGAGTCTCCCCACACAGGCAGGGCAGGAGATAGATGAACAATGAATTCAAAAGCAGCCTGGCTTCCTGGGGGTGCAAACCTGCTCCCCAGAAGTCTCTGCTGTGGCACAATCTTCCTTTCGTGGCTTTATCTATTCCCGCTTCTTCTAGTGGCTTATACACCTGTGGACACCTCAGTATTCCTGACAGGAGGGAGTCAGGTCTCCTTCTCCAGATCACAAGGAGAGCTACACCCCATGATTCTAGTTTCCAGGAAGTCCCTGCAGGAACTGTGAATACCTCAATTTGCCCCAGCTTCCTGGCCCAAATAAGGACAGTCTGTGGGCATACATGAATGATGTGGTGGGGTGGCAGAGGAATCCAGAAGGAGCACTGACTGTATGCATGCACCCTTCCTCTTTCCCGACTGTCCGAACTCGCCCAGCTTGTTTTTCTTCTCTGCTACCATGGCTCCTGACCTCCACGTCATTTTTTTTTTAAAAAAAAAATTTATTATTTATTTATTTGAGAGCAAGAGTGAAAGAGGCAGATAGAAGGAGAGAGAATGGGTGAACCAGGGCCTCTTGTCACTGCAAACTAACTCCAGACACAGGTGGCACCTTGTCTATCTGGTAATGGGGAATCATTGGCCTTTTGGCTTCGCAGGCAAGCACCTTAACTGCTAAATCATCTCTCCAGCCCATCTTTTTTTTTTTTTTTTAGTCAAATTTTATGTTCCCTTTATATGTATAAAATCGTGGTGGTTTCCTCCAACATTTAGTTCAGAGGCAAAGCGGATGTTCCTGCAGACCACAGGTCACAGGGAAGGTGACAGCAGGGATTTATGGATTGAAGCAGGAGTGTAAATAGGGCAACAGGGGAGTTTGGTAGGATGAAGCCCCCAACAGTCGGTCTACGGTGTTTTACACATTTTGAGCATGCCCAACCCTTTCTTTTTACTAATGAGGAAATTGAGGCACAGAAGCCAATGCCTCATGTGCAGCAAGCACTCAGCCAGGTAACCAAAGAAACCAGAGCCCCTCACGGCATTCTGGCGCCCGCTTGCCCCCTTCCCATCCCCACAAGCTCTGAGCGGGTCAGAGGGAAGGAGGCTGTCCTCACTGAGTTCTCACCCAGGCTGTGTTGTCATTTGCTTGCTAAGGGCAACAGTTGGTGGGACCACTCTGCGTAAGAAGAAGTCCCATTTTCCCTCTGTCCTTTCTAGCTGCTTAGGGTTTAAAATGGATGCCAAGAGGAATGGTGAGAAGAAAACAAACCTCCAAAGCCTAATTGTCCACCCCCAGAACCCTCTAAGAGAGGAAGCTGTGAAATTTCAAAGGTCCTGACTCTTGTTTTCTGTGGGGTGAATCCAAAAAGCCTTACTTAAAAAATAATGATAACACTTCACACACACACTCTTACCAAGTAAGAGTTGTGACTTAGGCTTCAAGCTGTGTTTCTTAACAAGGGAATTCTCTCAGGCTTCATTGCAAACAGTCAGTTCTAGCTCTGGGGGCAGGAATGACAGCAAGAGGGTGAAGTGCTATGGACACGATCCATCTGTGAAGGTCACGTGCATAGAATTAGAGTAGCCCACAACCAAAGGGACCAGACCACTGGTTTGTGAGGAAGGGCAGTTCCTCCACGCCGTTGTTTTGGTAACACAAGGGTACTGTGGTTTGGGACATACATTCTAGACAATTGTGGGCTCTTGCATGTCATAATCTCACAGCCTTCTTTAAAATGATGGGGATTTTCAAACCCTATTTGCCAACAGATGTGCACTTATAAGGCACCAGTGGGTCTACATCCACACTCAGAGTGCCAGATGGGTACCTTGGGGTGCTGGAATTCTCGCAGAGGCTCCCGTGTTACAGGATTGGTTCCCAAGGTGGTGCTACTGGGAGGTAATGGAACCTTTGGGAGGTGGAGTCTAGGGGGAGGCATTGACATCGTTAGGGGGATTATGGGATCCTGGCCCCTTCCTTTGTCTCCTGCTTCCCCATGTTAGTAATTTTGCTCCATGACACTCCCACCATAGTCACTAGCTCCTCCGCCAGCCGCAAAGAATTTGATCATGGACTGGAACCTCCAAGCTGTGAGAATACGCCTTTCCTCCTTGTAAAGTACTGTTTCAGGAATGTTATCATGGTGATGAAAGGCTGACCGATATCCTCACCACGTGCTCAGCTCAACTGCGAGTACATTACAAGGCAGGCACCACTGCAATGCTCCTCTGTTATGTAGGCCCGACAGGTCAGATACCAGGCAAGCTGCCCAAGGGCACAGAGCAAGTTGAATTTGTCTGCCTGGCTCCCGAACCTTGTCATCCCTTGCTAAACCATGGGGACTTAAAGAAGCTCGAGCTCTTCATGCTTGCCTGGACATTGTCATCCCTCCCCATAACCACCCAGTTACAAAGGAGGACAGGCATTAGCGTCCGCGCATACAAAGATGACGTCTAGACTTTCTGACCTTGGGGAGGAGAAGATGGTGTCTGCGTGGTTTAACATTACCTAATTATTTTGGAGTTAGATGGTGTTTTCATGCTAAAGCTTTAACCTTAATGGTGTGTTGAGAATTCAAAAGAAGATGAAGAGAGCGGATCTTTGGAGGAGATTTTTACTGATGTCCCATGTTAATACAGAATAAACTTGCACGTGGAAGTTATTCTCTTCTGAGTGAGTTCTTGTTGAGGTGGTGTTAGGAATCTCAGTACTAACAAGTGAGAGTTGAAAAAAAGATACAGGAGTCCTATGAAGACTCTGCTTGGATCCCTAGAAGTAGCAAGCCCTGAGCCCTAACTACTAGCAAATCCTAATTTGCAACCCCCACTCCCTTGAGAAGTTGCAGAAATAAGATTTTTACCTGTGTGCTTTTTCAAAAGGAAAACACTACACTTCCCTTGTTGGCCTCCTGTATTTTAATGTTCAAGGAAGAAAATTATAAAAAAAAGTATCATAGCACATCATACCACACTATTGTAATTAAAACTACAAAAAGGATTAGAACTAATGGCTGGTTTTCTACAGCCCTCTATTTCCCTGGCATGGCCATTGTCTCTGGCGATAAGCAAAAATTGCAGGCAATTTATTGGGAGTTGTTCTCAAATGATTTGCATTTGCTGAGAAAAAAGCACATTTAGCATTTGATGACTCATACAAGGAAACATTATTGCTCTGAAAAACAGTTTAGCATAAGTGAGGTTTAGAGCCCAGGGATGGAAAACTCAAGAGTTTATGTTTAATTTAGAATAAATAAATAAAAGCAGATATTCATTAGTGTCTGGATGTGGACACAAGTTCATCTGAGAAGCTCTGTCTAGTCACAGCGGTCACCTCCCTTAAAAGACTGGGTCCAGGAGACAAGGGGTTGGGGAATATTTTCTACATCTCTTCAAATATATTTATTTGTAAAGACAGAGATGGGAGAGAGAGAGAATATGAATGGGTAGGCCACGGTGCTTTGCCAACACATGCGTGCGTCACTTTGTGCATCTGGCCTTACATGGGTACTGTGGAATCAAACCCACATTGGCAGGCTTCACAAGCAAGCACCTTTAACCACTGAGCCATGTCCTTGGCCCTGTAATGATTTTTAAATAAAGTGTTCATAGGTTGTCAGTGTGTTGAAAATTGAAGTTTTAGTCAGGTATTGGACTTGGTCCTCGGTTCAAGGCTGATTTTTTTTTTTCCTGGTTCCTCTCCAAGTAGTTTTTGAATATTTTATTTTTATTTATGGAGAGAGACGGGGGGGGGGGGGGAATGGGCGTGCCAGAGCTTCCTGCCACTGTGAATGAACTCCATATGCATGTGCCACCTTGTGCATCTGGCTTACATGGGTCCTGGGGAATCAAACCGGGAGTCTTTTGGCTTTGCAGATAAACACTTTAACCACTAATCCATTTCTCCAGCCCTTCATCCAAGTATTTTTAAATCTTGGTTGCAGGGTTGGGGGCACACTTTCCTATCTCCTTGTGAAGAACAGCTGGGGGTCAGCTGGAAGGGGGGCTGTAGAGTCTCACACTGCAAGACAGGTGATCAGGCCATGGTTATCCTCAGCCTCTTGCCCTCCTCTCTGCTGCTAGTAAATCCTGGACCCCATCAGTATCTCCTTGAACACCTGTCTGCCAGCAAGTTATTCAATTGAGTTTGGGTATGACCAGGTACAAAGAACAGGCCAGGAAGGTAGCATGTGAAAATATGAATTCCCAGTGAAGGTTAGTTCTCAGTTTGTGAGAAAATGGGTGACTTTCTTTCTCTTCTTTTTGATGATTGGTTATGTCTCATTTTGCTTCAGTGACTTCAATGACTTTATGTTATACACAGAGTAAAGAGATGGATTTATTTTCCCCTTAAAGCTATATGCATAGTAGAAAGAAATTTTAGAAAGCATAGAAAGGTAAGAAGCAATTGTCTATAATTTTTTTGCCATTCAACATAAATACTATGAACATTTTGCTGATTTATCTTAGTCTTTCTTCTGTGGACGATGGTATGTTAGTGCTTATATGTCTGTCTACACATAAACAAGGAGAGAGAGAAAGACAAGCAGAGGGCTTATGTCTTACATTTTTTTAAATCACATCACAAGCTGGGTGGTTGCACATCAGTGGCAAAGAGATGCTTCGCTGTGTGACCTTTCATATCTTTTGAATCATTTCAACATTCCCTATTTTTATTTTATTTATTTATTCATGCATTCATTCATTTTTGAGACATGGTCTCATTATGTAGCCCAGGCCTACTACAAATTCATGATCCTCCAGCCTCAGTCTCCCATAAGTGCTGGGGTTACAGGCGTACATTATTGCACCCAGCTTCACCTATTTTCAAATCGATTAAGAAATAATTCCATGTTGTAATAAGCATTTTCCATGCTATTGCATTTTGTATACTTGTTTTTTTTTAATAGCTGTGTTATATTTCTTGTAAATATTCCAGAAGGGACAGTGATCATATCAAAGGTACAATGGTGATAAACAAGTCCCTTTGGGCTCCTGACCTCCTCGTACCCTTGCCTAGTCTTTTCTAATCTGTTTGAATAGCATGCAGTCCCCTGCTTGGTCTACAGAGGAGAAGGGAGGGCCAGCTTCCAGCAGAGATGATGTCACCCTATGGGAATGAATCCTGATGTCAGGAAGGATGAATGGCAGAGGAAGACGCAAGACGGAGGAGCCGGATTTAACAGTGTCTCCAATTCCCAGACCTCCTGGACTGCAGGGCTAAAGTGAGAAGGGACACGGCACTCTGGACTGATTGCTGCTAAAGTGTCCCCAGGGACATTTCCTTGCTCTTTCTTATAATAAGGTACTTTGGAACACCTATAATTGGGGCAACAAACTGTGCTAAGAAAGGAATTCTGTAGAACAATCAAAAGATTATCACAAAACTTCCTCATCCTGAAATAACTTTTTTTTATTAAAAAAAAAAGGCAAATGAAATCATATAGTCCACTGAAATTCTTCCAACTTTGATTAGCTGTGTCATGTATTAAGAGGAACTGAGTTGATTTATCTCTAGCTTAACTGAACATGCTTCCCATGTAAGACCTGCGGAAAAAACACACACATTTCTTATTGACAGGCACAAGCCTGACATGCCCATTGCCGGAGGCTCCTGAAAGATACTTCCAACACTTGCTTATTGCCTTATTTGACGTGTGCTCTCTTTTACTGTTACAAAGGTGGCATGGAAATGACATGTAGGTGCCCACTCAGTCTTTTTCTTCTTTCTTTCTTTATTTATTTGAGAGAGACAGAGATAGAGAGAGAGGGAGAATGGGCGCACCAGGGCTTCCAGCCATTGCAAACGAACTCCAGACGCATGCGCCCCCTTGTGCATCTGGCTAACGTGGGTCCTGGGGAATCAAGCCTTGAACTGGGGTCCTTAGGCTCCACAGGCAAGCCCTTAACCGCTAAGCCATCTCTCCAGCCCCCACTCAGTCTTCTTGACTTTGCTCGCCATGCACTCCAGGGTTTGTCAAAGCAAACCAAATCAGGCCCATGGACTATGTCCTCTGGTCACATGACCCTCATGTGTATGTGGTTATGTGAATGAACAATGAGTAAGATAGCAAGGGCCAGGCTGGAGAGATGGCTTAGTGATTAAGGTACTTGCCTACAAAGCCAAAGGACCCAGGTTCAATTCTCCAGGACCCACGTAAATCAGATGCCCAAGGTCCTGCGTGCATCTGGAGTTTGTATGCAGTGGCTAGAAGCCCTGGCACACTTGTTCTCTCTCTCTCTCTGTCTCAAAAAATTAATAAAAATAAATAATTTTTTAAAAAGATAAAAAGGGCCTCTCCCTGGGTTGTTCTCACAAAGAAGGCCAACATTTTGAGCAGTCTTAACACTTTTGCCTATAGCACATGTTGCAAACTGGCATTTAATGTGGTCCCCAACTTCTTTTAAAAATATCTAAGCCAATATTTTAGAATCAGAAAATTTGGGCTGGAGAGACGACTCAGCGATTAAAGGTACTTGCCTGAAAATCCTGATGTCCAGGGTTTGGTTTCCCAGTACCCATGTAAGGCCAGATGTACAAAGTGGTACATGTGCCTGGGGTTCATCTGCAGCGGCAGGAGGCTCTGGCACACCCATACACACTCTGTCTGTTTCTCTCAAATAAAGAAAAATATTTTTTTAAAAAACTATATAAACATCTTAATGTTTGGCTTCTCTTGAGACTTAGAGTGTCCATCAGCTTGGGGTGAGTGTCCTCGGTACAAGCACGTTGTCTTTCTCTTTCAGCGTCACCCGCAGGAGTCCCTGCTGACTCCTACTACTAAGATCTCGGGGCGTACTGCCACTGCTTATGGAGCCTGTGTTGTTGATTTTCAAGTGGTAGAGAAGTCATTTTTTATGCCTGTCCACTTCGCTCAATTGCTTTACTTGAAGGCACTTGAGTTGTAATCCCTGGCCTAGAGATTGGAGAATGCGTTCTGGAGATTTATTTAGGCATTATAAGTAGTAAGACACACATAGGACAAAACACTGCTTCCCATTTTCCTCTCCTTTATGGCTGCCCCCAAACCTGCCTGCTCCGTACAGCAGAACCCAGCCTCTGGACTGGGTCTGGGCCTATACTAAAGGACTAAAGCTCAGGGTCCATTGAGCTGAGGCCTCTCTTTAAAAATATTTTTTATTTGGGCTGGAGAGCTGGCTTAGCGGTTAAGCGCTTGCCTGTGAAGCCTAAGGACCCTGGTTCAAGGCTCGATTCCCCAGGTCCCATGTTAGCCAGATGCACAAGGGGGCACATGCGTCTGGAGTTCATTTGCAGTGGCTGGAGGCCCTGGCACACCCATTCTCTCCCTCTCTCTCTCTCTCTCTCTCTCTCTCTCTCTCTCTCTCTATCTATCTGCCTCTCTCTCTGTCTGTCATTCTCAAATAAATAAATAAAAATGAACAAAAAAAATTTTAAAAACTTTTTATTTACTTCTTTGCAAGGAGAGATACACAGAGAGAGAGAGAGAGAGCTAGAGAGAGTGAGCATGCTAAGGCCTGTAGCTACTGCAAATGAACTCCAGATGCATGAACCACTTTGTGCATCTGACTTTCTGTGGGTACTGGGAAATTGAACTTGGGTTGTTAGATTTTGCAGGCAAGTGCCTTAACTGCCATGCCATCTCTCCTACCTGAGGTGAGGTCTTTTTAAAAAAATTATTATTATTATTATTATTATCAAGAGTGAGCAAGAGAGAGAGAGAGAGAATATGAATTTGGCACTCCAGGGCCTCAGCCACTGCAATCAAACGCCAGACGTTTATGCCACCTAGTGGGCATGTATGACCTTGAGCTTGCCTCACCTTTGTGTATCTGGCTTATGTTAGATCTGGAGAGATATGGAACATGGATCCTTAGGCTTTGCAGGCAAGCGCCTTAACCGCTAAGTCATCTCTCAGCCCCTGAGCTGAGGTCTTTTGATAACTCCTTAAACAGGGCTCCATTTCCAGTCATTTCTCCAAAGCAGCCCATCTTCCTTTTCATATGATCTGCTTAATCTCCGTATATTTGTTGCAAATATGCTGTGTGCCTTATCTTGTTAAACATGGGCAGAAATTATTTCAAAGCCAAAGGAGTCCCATTATCAGGTAATCATGTGTATAATCAAACCTTCTGGGTCTCACTCTAGCCCAGGCTGACCTGGATTTCACTATGGAGTCTCAGGGTGGCCTCAAACTCGCGATGATCCTCCTCCCTCCTCCTGAGTGCTGGGATTATCAAAGGCATGTGCCACCACGCCTGTCTTAACAACAAACTTCTTAAAGGCATGGTCTGCTTTTCTTCATGATGGACTATGGGAGGGTGTTTAGTTCTGTGGTAAGCCAGTCTGATTATGTAGATGAAATCTGTTAACTGACATGACCAGGAGCTCAATGCGACAACTGCCCATTTTCACAGAGTAATCATCTTTGAGACTAACAAGTGCCCAGTCTCCCTGTCATAAGCTTGCTCCAGTTGTTCAACAAAATACTTTTATCCATAAGCACACACAGGCATGTATATAATTGTCAACGCACATCTATACCTTTTTACATTCACACACTCATTATGATCATGTGTGTGCATCTGTATTTCATACATTTCCATGTGCACACACCCATGTGGCCCTGTACCAGTGATGACACCATCACAGGACCCTTGCTGAAGTAGACGGTGAGGACACGCTCATCTCTACCCTTCTTCAACATGACCTCTGCTGGCATGCCTCCTTTAAAGCACGGCTCATGCTTGTTTGCTCTCTCCTTAAGGAGGGCACCAGAGCCTTGCCTACAAAACTGAGAAGAAAGTCACTGCCCTTATCCTTCCTTGGTAGAGAAAACAGCAATGAAAATCCTAGACCCTGGAAATGGGCACTGCAGCCTGGGGCTTGGCACCAGGAACAAAAAGAAAAGCAGAGAAAAAGCTGCGTTAAAACCCAACAGCTGCTCCATGTGCTGATGTCCGCCAGCCTCGGCGGCAGCCAGCAATCTCATCTTCGTCTGCTCACCCGCACTTCCCAAGACAAATAGTGTGTGTTAATTAAATACCAAATGATTATTAAAACACTTGTGAAGGAATAATTACTACGTAACAGATATGTGTATGTTAGACCACAGTGCGTATGTTTTGAATAATTTATGGGGTGTCTGAGCCACAGTAGCTTCCTACAGTGGCCCCCCTTTCCCAGACAGCCTCCCAACAATAGTACGATGGGGACACCCGGGAAAACAGCTGTACTGTGGATTCAAACTTATTTTCCATGACGTATCATTAGCTCCCAGTGAGTATGCCTTTAATGAAGAATCTCTGATTAAACACGGGGTTTTGCTAAATCTAAATTAAATGCATCGTTCAGGATTTTTTTTTGAGACAGTCTCACAGTGCATAAGACTCGTTAGCATATTAAAAATTTGTACATACTCTCCTGCAATAAGAGCGGACTGTCATCTAACCAGAGATCTCTCTAAATTATTCCAGGCCGCGGTTTCATCATAAAGGGGGATTACTGTAGATGGCATCTCAAGCATCCGAATTAGACTGGGGAAAGCCAGCTGTCTAGACCCCAGTAGATCCAGGCCCAAGTCTAAGTTTTGTTACTTTTTAGGGAGAGCTTTTCTTCCCTATCTTAGCTTACTTACCTCATATATCTTAGGGAGGCTTGGAGAGGATTTGGTATGAAAATATTTTGAAACTACCTGAAGACCTAGACTACATAGATAAATGATGGCTGGGCTAGACATCATCAACCTTTAAATTTTAATGACTGAAGACATATCTTTGTATTTTGTGTGGTTCACGGTGTAATAATTTGATACAGGTGTGTGATGTGTAACAATCAGATCAGGGTAAGAAGTATTTCCATCCTAAACATGACCCTTTCTATGTGTTTTCATCTTGAAATGTACGAGTGGAGATTATAGTTGTCCTACATTTTCTTTTTGTTTATTTTCATTTATTTATTTGAGAGCGACAGACAAAGAAAGATGGGGAGAGAGAGAGAGACAGAGACAGAGACAGAGACAGGGCGAGGATGGGCGCACCAGGGCCTCCAGCCACTGCCAACAAACTCCAGACACGTGCACCCCCTTGTGCATCTGGCTAACGTGGGTCCTGGGGAATTGAGCCTCAAACCGGGGTCCTTAGGCTTCACAGGCAAGCGCTTAACCACTAAGCCATCTCTCCAGCCCTTGTTCCACATTTTAAGTGACCTTCCCTTGTACAATGATGAAATTCTTAGTAGGTGTCTTTTCCTCACGTAACATAAATGGAAAACAAGAGGCCAGGGAAACCTGGTGTCACACATTGAGTGGTAGCGTCATGGACGAGAAGCAGACACACTGATTTTGACAATGCTCTCCCCCTCTCTCTCCATTCCTCTCCTTCTCTTGCCACACTCACATTGGAGCCAGCACAGTTGGGTGGATACTGCAAACACAATGACAACTGAATGTACGCCCCACTACCAAATCCTTATGTCTTTATGTTGTATTCGTCACATTTTCCAGATGAGGAATCTAGGATTCATCAACAGCCTCTCATTTCCCAAAACCAATGACCTTGAACCCACTGCAGGCTCCCCTACACTCAGCCAGCCTCATTTCCCTGCTCTCCTCCTGCTCCTCACCCACCTTGCCACCCCACCTCATATTGCTCTTCCTCCTTACGGTGTCCACCGAGCTAGGGTTCCTCTCCGACATTTCATGTGCTGAGGTATCCTACCCTACCAGACACAGTGGGGCACACGTAACCTAGGGCGGTAGAATCTCCTGGTGGAAGAGTCTCTTTCGTATTTCAAAACACTGAGCATCTATCAGCATCAATTCCACACCACCTGCTACTGCTCTGAGTCATTTTAGGGTATTAGTTTGTTTTTTATTCTCTCTAACTTGACCACAGGCTCTTTATGGCTTGCCTGAATCTCCCACTGTACTAAGGGCTAAGCACTTGTAGACGGGGCCTGGTAGAATCCCATAGTCATCTACTTGGCTGCTGCTGGGCTGAGAAGCTGTATTGAAGTTGTCTTATTCAGTGGTCAGAGCATATGACAAAATGTACCATTAATTTTCCTAATATTATTGCTTTATTTGAACACTCTTATTTGTAAACAACATTAAAAACATTAAAATAGCCGGGCGTGGTGGCGTACGCCTTTAATCCCAGCACTTGGGAGGCAGAAGTAGGAGGATTGCTGTGAGTTCAAGGCCACCCTGAGACGATGTAGTGAATTCCAGGTCAGCCTGGAGTGAGACCCTACCTCGAAAAACAAAACAAAACAAAAAGCCATTAAAATATATCCACGATAGTTTTAAATCCCTTAAAGATAAATATTTAAATTCAAAGTAAAAACAATTTCCACTCTGGTTTCTTTTTCTAAAAGTATTGATAGTTTCTTCTTTCAGAATTTTAGTACATATACATGCATACTATTTAAATTAGGCACAAATAAAAGATTATATACAGCACCCACAGTTTCCTTTTGTTAAGTGTACAGTATTTGAGCAGGTTTTCCAACATCAGTATGTTATATATGGCTCTACCCAACCTTAAATAGCCACCTCCTATTCCTATATATGACATACGATAAGCCAGTAACTTGTACCCTATTCAAGGTTGCTTCCAGTTTTCTGTGAGGCAGTGAACCTCAAGGTATGTATTATCTTGGAATAATCTGTGAATATATGTTAGAAATTTCTAGTAGTGGAATTACTGGGTCAGAAAGGGCGTATGGACTTGAATTTTGATAAATATTGCCCTAGGGGTCTCCAAAGTAGTTGCATTAATCCTGTTTACTTGGAGCTCACACTGACCCTGTCAACCATGGTCCCAAAGGAGAGACTGGAACCAGAGCTAATGCTGTGAGCAAAATCTGCCCAGAGCTTGGGAAAAATTTAATCACGGCCAGAAAGGGCCCAGTGGCCACAGCATTGGGAGAGGATGGCCGTGTGCTGAGTGCCACTTTGGGGGGGCTGCAGCACTGCCCTGGATAATCTGCAGCACCCCGGTGGTAACTGAATCCCCCTGCGAAGCAAGATCCTTGGTTTTAGTCCAAATTCTGCCACTTAGTCCTTTCTGACATCTCCGTACTTCTACTTCCGTATTTAAAACCTAAGTGTTTGGATTTGGCGATCGCAAACTCAAACTCAAGAAGGAGGCAGAGACGCTCATGTGGCTGGGTAGGAATGGTCACCAGTAGTTCTATCTCCGGATGGAGCCAAACAGAAGGCCAGGGGTGGGGAACAGCAGAGAACGGGGCTCGTCACTATGAGAGTTTACAGTTTTCTCTCATAGATCACATAAGTAAATAAAACACTTAAAAGAGACGGTCATCAACAAGTGCTAACCCCCTGAAGTGACAGGGGGCTTCTCTGGGTGGCTGGGCTGATTGTGAAGGTGGGAATGCAGCTCTAGGACACAGCAACTGATTCTTCCTAGCAGGAAAACCAAACTAAGCAGAGTTAGCATCCTGACATCTGTCCCACACATGCTTGGGATCTTTTGCTGAGTGTTCTTGTCAAAAACTGAAACCCTGCTGGGCGTGGTGGCGCACGCCTTGAATCCCAGCACTCGGGAGGCAGAGATAGGAGGATCGCCCTGAGTTCGAGGCCACCGTGAAACTCCATAGTGAATTCCAGGTCAGCCTGGGCTAGAGTGAGACCCTACCTCAAAAAATTGAAAAAAAAAAAATTGAAACCCAAATCTGAGCAAGCTTTTATCTGAATGACTGCCTGGTAGAACTAACAGAGACTGTGGAGGAGCCAGTTAAACTGTATCACAAGACACCTTCGGAAAAAATCCAGAAAGGGAGACATACTTCTGGAAAATGCCTGGTTTCTTCAACAAGCCCAACTTCATGAAACAAAAAAAGGGGAGGAAGAAAGTATTTTAGATGAAAAAGGGTGATAATGTTTCCAACCGGCACCATTCAATGGAAACATAATAGGAACCATGTACTTGATTTAAACATTTCCACAGTAACCACAATTAAAGAGTAAAAAGAAACACATGTTTATGAATAAATTTTGGGACACCTAACATGTCTTCAATATAATAATTTCAACCAAACATATATGTAAAATTATCCCCAAGACATCATGCTTTTGTTTCGTGGCGTTGCTTCAGAAATCCAGCATACAGTTTACACTTGAAGCACATGTTAATTTGGGTTAGCCACATTTCAGCATTCCTTAGCCATGCATGGCCCAATGCTACTGTATTGCATAACACAGCCCCAGACTAAAAGAGGCATGACTGTTACACACAATGACAGGCCATGGTTAAATTGTAACATGGTTAAATTGTAAATTCCAACAAATCAGTTGTTGAACAACTATTTTAGGACAATTGGAGGAATGGTCATGGGGACTGGATATTGGATGAGTCTTGGGAACTGCTATTTATTTTGTTAAGTGTGACAATCGTGTTGTAGATTTGTAGGAACATAGTTTTACTATTTAGTGTTGCATACTGAAATATACAGGAGTAAGATGCCACGCTGACTGTCACTTAAAATATGTCTACAGAGCACTTGCCTTACCACAGAGGGCAAAATATTCCCGGTTGTTCAATGTTATGTGATGGGCAACATAGGATGTTGATTTTAGTGAGTGGAAAATTTTAGGATGCCAGTTGCCTATTGTCTGTGGATTTCAATGCTGTAGAAAATTCAAATATAGCAGGTGATGTGTCTGGTTCTCATGCAACTTTTCTGTTTCCTCTAGGACCCTGAGGCTAGGGTAGTGGCTTACTCTGTACTATCTGCAGAAGCACCCGGACTCAGTGGAAGGCAATTCCCAGCCCAGGGAAGGAACAGGGGACAGGGCCATCCCAGCTCCAAGCGCATCACTTACAGGACTCGGGGCTGAAGCATCCTGCATTGTCCTTCATTAGCGCTAATGGAATTTCAAGGGCAATGACCAGTCATAAGCATCAGCCTTAAATTAAGTGTATCCGAGGCTCCTTGCCCAGGGGACTCTCCCACCCCTTTTTTGTCTTAAAAGCTAAGTTGTTTGGGAGATAGGAGAGTATCAAAAATACAGTTAACCTTTCAAGATGAAAATGTTATTAAGTGCATTGATTTAGATCATAACTCGCTTTCGCTTAACTAAAAGGATTGCCTGTTTTAAAAATAATGTGTTTTGTAGTTTTGAGTTTCTTTTCCCTTCCCTTACTCCTTCTGACCATCCTCCCCCCTCCTTTTCCTTTCCTTCTTTCTGTCTCCAGGAAAGTTCTCACTTAGCTCTGTGGGGGAGCCTCACACAGGGAAGAGAATGACTGTGGTCTGGACAGATTGCTGACAACACCCAAATGCCATGCACCTCACCCCCAGTGCATCTGGTTATTGATAGCAGCTTTTCTGCCTGTCACGTTGCCCCTTCTTGAACAGCTGGGAACATCTTTGCAATCCTTGTCATCCGACATGACTAATATGCTCAGCTTCAGAGGCACAAAGCAGACAGAAACAAATGAGGGACTGCTAACTAGGAGTTTTCTATCCCTCTGGTGGGACGGTGCACATCTAGGGACATATGTAGCCATATGCATCACTCCATAATCACTGCTGAGTTTAGGGGTGGACAGACTCAAGAGGATCTGAAATCAACACCAGACCTCAGGTAAAAGGCAATGTTAGGAACAGAGATCCAGGGTCATGGAGAGACCCGGCTGGAATCCAGAAGGGAGACAATCCCCAGACAGTCAGCCCATCTAGTCCTGGAAAGCCCTACATGGACAGCAACGGTGTGAGCAAGCAGGGGTCTAAGTTACTCAGAAGCAAATAGCCTGACAAGAAGTACACACCAGCACAATGGTGGCACACAGCCTTGGTGGGTAACCAGTAGCTTTCTGATTGGCCAAGAGATCCGCTCAGTGGAAAGGAACCCATATCTGGAACTGGGAATCAGGTCTGATTCCTACGGAGACAAAGATTATGCTCTCCAATGACAAGCTACCACTAGTCTTTGGCCAAAAGAGTGGCTACATCCAGAAAAATCTCCCTAAATTCATAAAACTTATCCTATTTAACTTATGCTGACTTTACTCTTGGTTGGAGAATCTGTTTTTCTTTTTCAGAAGGTAGTGAGACCTGAGGAAATACATCTCCCTTCACATTTCGGCCAAGACCCAGGCGAAACCACAGAGGAAGTGGGCAGATGAGCAAGCATGCTGCTTCCATGGTGAGCCTGACAATCAGCACCAGGGTGAACAAGATAGAGGTGTTGAGGATACTCAACACCTACCAAAGCAGAAATCCAGGGGCTCCTAAGCTCATCACTGAAGTAGACTTAAACACACCCATCAGGCTGGAGAGATGGCTGTGAAGTTGAGGCACTTGCCTGTGAAGCCTAAGAACTCATGTTCGAATCTCCAGGTCCCATGCAAACAAGATGCAGTGATGCAAGCATGCAATGTTGCACATGTGCACAAGGGGGCGCATGCGCCTGGAGTTTGTTTGCAGCAGCTGAAGGCCGTGATGCCCCCATTCTCTCTCTCTCTCTGTCAAAATAAAACAACAAAAAACAAACAAAACGTACCCAACAAGGCTCAGGGAATTTTGCAGAGAGGGTAGAAAGACTGTAAGAGCCACAGTTGAGAAGTCATACCCAGAAGCACTGCTTCTGTCCAATAACTGACTGCTGCTCCCACAATGAATCACCCACAGCCCCATGGGGGATCCCAGCAGCCCCACTGAGGAGTGTCCCCTGTGGAATGGGAGCAGGGAGGAGGGAAAAGATGGTATCAACACATGGTGCATCTATATAAAATATGTTCTGAATTTTCAAAAAAGAACTTAGGTTCAGGGTTACAGTCAACAGATCCCTAGCAAAGACCCAGTCTTAGCACGCAAGATGGGTAGGGGAGAGGGAATTTTGGGGGTCGTGGGGGCTCTGTTCCTTGACCTTATTTACTTCATCTTCTTTATGTGCCTGTAGGACTTCAGGGAAGAGATAGATCCCTGACATAAATCCCTGTCAGAGCTCTGTATTTGGTTTTCTTTCTTTCTTTTTAAAAATGTATTTATTTATTTGAGAGAGCGAGAGGGAAGGAGGCAGAGGACAGAGAGAGAGAGAATGAGAATGTGTGTTTCAGGGCCTCTAGTCATTGCAAATGAACTCCAGATGCATGGGCCTCCTTGTGCGTCTGGTTTACATGGGTATCAGGAATTGAACCTGGGTCCTTAGGCTTGGTTTTCATTTTCTGAGACTTTATAACAGAGGCTTCCAACCAGAATTCCAAACAAGGCACATGTCCTTGGTGCAAATAATAATGATAATTTTTTTTTACTTTTTTTTGTTTATTTTTATTTATTTATTTGAGAGCAACAGACAGAGAGAGAAAGAGGCAGCTAGAGAGAGAGAGAGAATGGGTGCGCCAGGGCCTCCAGCCACTGTAAACGAACTCCAGATGCCTGTGCCCTCTTGTGCATCTGGCTAACATGGGTCCTGGGGAACTGAGCCTCGAACCAGGGTTCTTAGGCTTCACAGGCAAGCACTTAACCACTAAGCCATCTCTCCAGCCCATAATAATGATAATTTTTTAAATGATACTTTCTGTATTGAAAATGGTCACGGGGCTGGAGAGATGGCTTAGCAGTTAAGCGCTTGCCTGTGAAACCTAAGGACCCCGGTTGGAGGCTCGATTCCCCAGGACCCATGTCAGCCAGATGCACAAGGGAGCCGCACGCATCTGGAGTTCGTTTTCAGTGGCTGGAAGCCCTGGCGCGCCCATTCTCTCTCTCTCTGTGTTTCTTTCTCTCTCTGTCATGCTCAAATAAATAAATAAAAATGAAAAAAAATTTAAAAAAAGAAAAAGAAAATGGTCACAGCCGCCATCCCCAAACCCCACCTGGTTCTGGAGCTCCCTGACAGCTTTCTCTCTAAAGCCTGTGGTCTGCTGTAATGATTCTTGTTTCCTATCAGAAAAGAGAAATTCGGTAGTGCTTTTATGTCTGTATTATCTCTAGATGCATACACTCCAATCTGGAAGGTTTTGGCATGTTAATATTGAATTCGTCTTTGCAGAAGCCAAGGAAACCTTTGCAGGGCCATTATGCAATTCTTTTTTTCCCCACAGGCTGAAAGGGTTAGCCTTACCAAGCTAATACAATCTTCTTTTCCAGGGCAGACTACACTTACTCTAAACAGTCTATAAGTAAATAGCTCGGCCTTCCCCCAAGTCTTTCTCCTTGCATCTCTGCTGCAGAATGAGGGAATACGGATTATCATTTTGATTACAAATATATTTCTATCTAGAGAAAGATCTACAAAGGGCTAAAGTCACCTCTATAAATTTAAACAGTTAGCCCCGGAGAGTTAAATCCTCTCTCATTCTCTCTCTCTCTTTTTTTAAACATCCTGGTGCTTCAAAGATGTTATATTAGACAGATGTCAAGTTGATATAATAAACAGCAATGCCAAATCTAATGAATTAAGGGAAAAGAGAACCACATGCCGAGATTTTCAGATGAAATCAGGTAATGACAGGGAAGAAAAATGAAGCCGCAGTTAAGAACGGCTTGAGAGTCCAAAATTCAAGGTGTGGAGAGGCTCCTAGCAGGAGAAATTTCAACTGTGTGCTGCATTCATCTTACATATACACGTATTCTTGCCTGATGTTCTGACCTGGGAAAAAGAAAAATAAAATGAAATTTAAAGGGTCCCTGGGGCTGGTAATACTTTGGCTGAGGGAGTTGGTACATCGATTGTCACCGAGGGCTCCAGTCCTTCTGTCAACAACTGCATGGGTGAGGGTGAATGTATTTTATAAGAGGTCTGTGCACTTGATTTTGGTTTCTAACAACTTCTCTGCTCTTGCAATTTAATATGCTCAGGTGGAAGAATTCGGCTTTGTGGTAGGATCTGTGCAAAGCCCCTCCGCTGCGGACTCGCTAAACATCAGCGTGGTGGTACCGTAACATGATTTGGATAGAAGACTGCTTTGTTTAAGAAAGGGAGGGTCACAACTCCAGGGATACCTTCAAGGTCATGGATAGATGGTTAAATTCTACTTCTTTTTTCCCCAGCCCAAAGTGCTCTGGCTTTAACTTTTGCTTAAAAAATCTTCTGCAGACATATCATCATCTTTCTTAAAAGTCAAACCGGGACTAGAGAGATAGCCTAGCAGTTATGGCGCTTGCCTGCGAAGCCTAAGGGCCCAGGTTCAATTCCCCAGGACAGCTGGATGCACAAGGTGGCACATGTGTCTGGAGTTTGTTTGCAGTGGCCAGAGGCCCTGGCATGCCCATTTTCTCTATCTGTCTTTTTTATTTTTCTCTCTCTCTGTTAAATAAAACAAACAAACATATATACAAACAAAAAGGCAAACAGCAACATAAGAACCCTGACTACAACAATTTACTATAAAATATGCATTTCTAGCCAGATTCCCAGCCAGGCATGGTTGGCGCACACCTTTAATCCCAGTGCTAGGAAGACTGAGGTAAGAGGATTGCTGTGAGTTTGAGGCCCGTCTAGGAATTTAGAGGGAGTTCCAGATCAGCCTAGACTAGAATGAGACCCTAGCTTGAAAAAAAATATTCCTTTTACCCCAGATACTCCACTTCTGGGATTTTTATACTATAAGAACAGTAATGGGTGGGGATAAATGTGCAAGGACATTCACTGTGGCTCTGCTATGATACTGGAAACAACTCAAATCCTTATCAGTGGTTCCCCAGCTAGTGTTAAACTAGATTCTGTACATCGAAACAACACAATACGTTGTAGTTGATTTGAAAGAATCATGTTCTGTCACAAAGACATGGTCATGGCATAACTGTGAAGTGAAACAGGAAATTTTAAAATAGTATGCAGTCTGATGTTATTTGATTATGCACTGAAACTTCCTGGACAGATACTGAACCTTTTAGTAATGGATGTCTCCATATGCAATATGGGAAGAACAGACATTTTCATATTGTAAAATTAGGGAATATATGTTTTTTTTTAAAAAAGCAAAAACAATATTAATTTTATAATTAAAAATTGAAAAACCTGGCTGGAGAGATGGCTAAGCAGTGAAGGCACCTGCCTGCAAAGCCAAAGAACCTATGTTCAATTCCTCAGGACCCACGTAAGCCAGATGCACAAGATGGCACATGCATCTGGAGTTCATTTGCAGCAGCTGGAGGCCCTGGCATGCCCATTCTCTCTCTCTGTCAAATAAATAATTAAAATAAAAAATTATTAAACCTGAATTAAACCAATGCCCTTTGTCTAAGAAACATTAAGTCTTGCTTCATTCTCTTTTCCCATATCAAACACAAGGCCTCTGATCTTTCTGCCTTAGACTATTAATAAAGAAAAACAACAACAACAAAGAAATAGCAACAATAATAATGGATTATGTTTTTGAAATATTTTTATTTAATTGCAAATAGAGAGGGGTGGGAAATGTGTGTGCCAGGGCCTGTAGCTGCTGCAAAATAATCCCAGGCACATGTACCACTTTGTGCATCCAGCTTTATGTGGATACTGGGGAATGGAACCTAGGTCATCAGGCTTTGCAAGCAAGCACCTTAACTACTAAGCTACCTCTCCAGCCCATGGATTATGTTTTAAGTCCTATACAGTTGCCATTTAAAGTCATTTCTTCATTGATCAAAAAGCACTAATATATAAGAACATCTTTTCTATGCCAAATTTTAACTCAACTTGACATTATTCAATATACTCTTCTATCTGAGAATATTGAGATATATTCTCTGCTCAAGAATGTATCAATATTCAGTCTGTGTTACGATATTTAGAGAGCTTAAAGTCAAATGGGGGTGGTTCCTGGCTTCTGCTATATGGAAGTGGGTGTTACTTATCTTTTTAAGCAGTGATCTTTAGAACCTCAAGCTGTCTGAACCTCAAACTCTCTGAAACAATGACCTCAATTCTATAAGGTAAAGATTCTGTGGCTATCTGGCTGAATTTTGGCAAAATTCTAGAAGATCACAATAAAAGGTGACAAGGTCAGGAAGTGTGGTCTGTCCTTGACTGAGAATTTAGGCTTGGTCTTTGAATCTTTCTGGCCACAACCCCTGTACCTTGGGAGGCCTCTATCTACACACTTCATCACGGAGCTGACTTCCATCTCCAGCATGTCATGCACACAAGGGATCATGATGGGCAGTTTTCCAAAGAGCAAGAACAACTTTGCTAGAGTCAGGGAGGATAATCTCAGGATGAATTATTCACCAGTGAGACGATCGTGGTTGCAAGGAGGGAATACAGATGCCATGCCATGAGGCCCGATCGCCCAGCTCCAGAGCTCAGCGTAATGCTTGTTTCCAGCCCTGGGCGTCTTCACATTGCTGGGACTCCTGTATGCATTCCAAAATGGATTCCTTCTCTCCATCTTCTAGTTCAAGCTCACTTCTCTGGGCTTTGGAGAATCTCTTTGATTTTTAAATCCTTTTGGATGTAAGTCACCCTCTATTTACACTGCTCTTTTTTCTTTCATAGAGAACTGGCTTGTACAAACTGGGAGTCCCTCTTCCTATGGTTTAGAAAACAGGAATTAGGAATACCACACACTAAGCCTTCCATGTGGTACCCAGCGGACGACAACAGACGAGCCACTGCATATCTATAAGACACCATTCACTCACTTTCATCTGCCTGTCTGTGAGGCCCCATGCTTTGTTCCTGCAGTGTGTATGTGTGTGGGGGAGGGTGACTTAGAAGAATGGTGAAATTCAGAGGCTCTGTAGTCCCCTGACTTAAGATCCTGCTTTCTTCTTCTTATAGATCTGTACATTTAGACATCACCTGTCACTTGATGTGGAAGAAAAAGTAACAGAGAAACTCCATAGTAGCATTTCCCTGCACACAATTATGGACACAAAACAGCTCTCCTCTTCCTTGCTCCTCATCCCACAACTTTCTTGAAAACTGACCATTTCATGTTCTTTGCATTTCCAAAACATCCTACTTCCTGAAACACTGCCACTCCAAGGCACGTGCCAGGGCTCATCCATTCACCTCACGTGCGAGATGAAGAGGGTAATTTTATGTAGTAAAGATATATGGGACAAGCCAACCTCAAGTTCACATCCGTTAAAGCATTTCTCTGTTGGCAACATTTTTACAAGCTCTCACAGCTATATGCTTAATTAAAATAAAAGGGTGATATACATCATTGCACCAAGTCCTTGCTGATATAGAGGAAGGAAGGGGGAAAATGAATGCATTCATTCTCCTTTATTAAAAGAGTTATTTCAGGATGACATCTCAAATGAAGAGTGGCCATTAGCAAAATTAAAAATGAGGCAAAGTTGGTTTTGGGAAATGCACACATTTATAGCCCTCCTCCCTGGCTCCTGCTGTGTCTGGTTCTCTCCCAGCTCTAAGCTGCCCACCTCCCCTCACCTAGCAGGCGTGATCTTCCAAGTTCCCCAAACCGATGTTCATAATGATGGGGTAACAAGCAGACAGGAGCACTTTGCTTCTATATTCTGCCCAGCACTTCTTTACGTTTAAATAAGATGGTGAATCTTAACTCAGCCTGTACTATATGTCAGATACTGTTGTGAGCACTTCATACATAAAAGCTTGCTTAATTATGCGACTCACTCGTAGGGAGTGTGAAGAGAAGAGAGCAGTGATTTACAGAACATCTGTCACATTCTGAATGCATTCTGGGAGTTTTTCCTGTTGGTCCTCAAAGCAGCCATGTAAGAGAACTCCATTTTACAGATGAGTAAACAAAAGCCCTGAGAAGCTGAGGAAGTGACTCCAACTTCAGTTGTCGGTCAAGTACCAAGGTTTCGAAACAGCTCTTTGCAAACAAGGTCAATACTGTACAGAACACGTGAGTGGAGGCTGGGAACAGGCGGAGTGACTTGGCAATGTGTGGTGCATGAGGGGGGGAGATGAACCAAGGTCAAGAAGTCCTACAGGGGGAGCGGGCCTATAGAAAGGGGGTCAGCTTGCAAATGGAGTTGCAGGGACCAGGACTAGGGGCACTGGTAGCCATAAGGGATTTCAGGTAGACATCATGGTGTGTTAGAAGTTTTATTCAATTTTTATTTACTTATGAGAGAGAGAGAGAGAGAGAATAGGTGCACCAGGGCCTCTAGCCACTGAAAATGAACTCCAGACACACCTTGTGCATCTGTCTTTATGTGCATCCTGGGCAATCGAACCAGGGTCCTTTGAACCACTAAGCCATCCCTCCATCCCAGTGTTGGAAGTTTGATGAGGCAAAAGTACTCTGGCTAGGTTGGCGTATGATTCAGAGGATCTGGCTAGGTCAGGGCACCGGAAAGAAGAGAAAACCATGGGTGTTGGTGGCAAAGAGGACGTGAACTCAGAATTGGAATTATTCAGGCAAGCATTTTGAGAGTCCCTTGAGACCTAGACACATGTACCAAATGTCTCAATATGTGGACTTGTGAACGAGGTAGATGTGGAAAGCCAAGAGAGGTGCATTGTGGGGCTTTTAGTCACAGGACACAAGCCACATGTGTAACTGGATGGGCATGTAGATTCTTGGGAAGAAGTTTAGGATAATTTGGCCTGGGTTCAAGATTGAATGCAACTGTAAAGACCTATGCCCCCAGTGAGAATATCCTATGGAAAACAGATTGCTTTAAGAAATATTAGATGGGGAATAAAAAAGACAGAATGATCAAGCTGTCCTTGTGTTGGTTTGAAAGTAAAATACCTGTCACAGTCTCCTTCCCTTCCTGAGACATACTAAGCAAGTGGTGTGCCACTGAGCTACATTCCTAGCCCTTTAAACCTTATTTCTAGCTAAGAGAGTCTTATTTTCCTTTGCAAACCTTCCAGAGATCCATGAGCAGAGGAAAGGGAAAATGTATGATACATCCCTAGGGCCCCCCCATAGAATAATTAAGCAGTAGCTTCCTCTATAAGGTGGCCATCAGCCTCAATGTCAGGTTTAGAGTTGACCAACTCTTACACAACTCCTGTTAAGAGCCATCAACAGTGCCAAGAGTGTTCACTGGGTTATTTGGGGTTGTCTTTTTAAGTCCCGTAAAGCATTTTGGGTTGGGTTGCAGGTCACAGTAATGGCTATAGGTAGTTGAAACATGAAGTGCAACACTTCAGTAAGCATCTGCCAATAGGGTAGCAAAAGGGATTCGATACTTAAGGAATTTGCTGGCTGGGATGAAAGAATGCTTCCAGAGAATGCCTCTGGAGTTCACTGCAGGAAAAATGCCGTATAACTGACCCACCTATGGAGCTGCTACACCCACACAAGCGGAGGCAGCTGAAGCAGCAGAATCAGAGCATCGGAGCCAAGCCAGCAGGTGGAGAGCTGCTGGTTCCCAGAAAAATGGGTCCCAGCAAGATGGACCCTGGCAGGCCGCCTCCTCTCCTAACACCGACCTCGGTCTGGATTCCGGTGATGGGTACTGGAAGGCTGATGTTAAATCACACTTGGTGCCCTGGCTACCCAAAGGCCCAAGGACTGTTGTTTTCAGCTTTCCCATGTCTGCAGAAAGGAGATAACGCAGATAGTGAAGTGGGAGTCGAGGGGGCCGATCTGTGGTTTCAGCTTTGCAGAGAACCATAGTGACCTGTTTCCTTGATTCCACAGCGGCCGAAGTGGAGATTCCAAGGGTGAGGTGCTCAATCCCTACGTCAAGACCAGGTTTGCTAACTGCAAGCTCCATTGCTTTTTCAAATAAAAGGGAAAAGATTGTCATTTGTTATATCCAAAGGCAGTAACAAGTGAGGTCTTGGTCCCTTTACTGCCAAAATGATGCATTTCAGAGCTTGGGCAGCTGCTAGGAAATGGATTAAAAGGTACCTGACGGGGGTCAGCCCGTGAACTTGGATGTGTTGAATCCTGGAAACCCTAACAGCCTTGCCAGTGTCCTACCATTCAGAAATTCTTCTACCGAGGACATGTTTTTATCCAGCAGAGCACTCAGCAATAACAATGCTTTTCTCTGGGGAACGGTGACTAAGAATCCAGGACAGCCATAAGACAGCCACAAGCCACGGTGCCCAAAGAGCGAGAAGCATCTATGCACCCAACAGTGGGGGTGGGGGTGGAGATAAGGTCCTGCAACAGAGCTCATTTTTCTAAAAGGAAACACAGACCCTTCCCCAATGATAGGAAATGCAGTTTTCAGGAGTGAGCAGAGAGTAATTATTAATTATTCAGTTAGTCATCATCGTTGCCTTAGTTCCGGCCTCATCATTTCTCAACTGGACCATTGCAAAGCCAGTTCCTGGGGAGCTGTGCTTCACGCTTCCTCTGGCCAATTCATCTTTCTAACTGTGATGCGTACGCGCCTAACACTGCTAATGCCCTGCTTCAAAACCTTTTGGCTCACCATTAATTAAAAGATACAGTCCACCCGACAGTAACAGCAAGATAGCAGAGAAGTAAAACCTGGGTAAATGATTAGAATGCACTTTTATGGAAATATACCAAATAGCTAACAAACATATAAAAGGCGCCAGCAGCATGAGAGAAATGCACAAGACCACAGTGGCCATAAGTGTGGCAAAGATGGGGAGGGGTCAGAACACTTGTGCACTATTGGTAGAAAAGTTAAGATGGTGCAGTTGCTATGGAAAACAGTAGGGTAGTTCTGCAAAAAGCTAAAAATAGAATCACTGTATGACTCGGCAATTCTATTTCTGGGCACACACCTACAAGAATTTAAAGTAAGGTGGCAAGGGGGAGATAAGTCAGAGGGCAAAGTGCTTGCCTTGCATGAAGACCTGAATTTGAGTCCTAATATCTACATAAAAATGCCAGGGATACCAGTGTAGACTTGTAATCCTGGGAGTGGGGAGTAGAGGATCCCTAGAGCTCAGTGGCTAGCCAATCCAATCTAACGGTGAACTCCAGGCCAGTAAGAGACCCTGTCTTAGGAAGGGAGCATGTCACTATTGTTTGACTACATGGACAGGTTGTGTCCATCAAACTGTCCTGTAAATAGTTATATTATGGTTATGCCCACAGATTGGGGCTGCTGTCACCTTCGGTCAGAGAAGCTTCAATTTTGCGGATGGCAATGATTACTGTGGGAGACTCAGCACTTGTCAAAATGCTGAGAATAAAAGCCTACTAAGTGAGGCTGCTCCGTCATGCCCTCCAAGGCTCAGGGCACATGGCAGAAAAGAGGCAGGAAAATGGAAGAGCCAGAGAATGAGGAGTGCTGCAGGACTTTATCTTGCAGATGTGAAGTGGCCATTACTTCATGACCTCCACTGGCCACAGGTATCTCTACAGGATCTGCACAATATTGAGCGTATTAATATTTCAACATGGATAATGGAGGAGGGGAAAAAAAGAAATCAAAATAGAAGAGGTACTTGTTGGAGAGAAGAACGGGATTAGTGGAAGGGGCCAAGAGAGGGGAGAGAAAAGAAGGTAAGAGGAAGGATTATGATCAAATTATATTATGTTCATGTACAAAAACTGTCAATGAAAACATTAGAAAAGGGACTCTGGATGTGGCTCAGCAGTTAAAAGCACTGTGGCCTAATTCTGAGGGCCTAGAAGGATATGAGATGGACTCCCAGAAACCACATAAAATCTTGTGGCCATGCATATCTGTAACTCCAGTAGGTGGAGGACAGAGACTGGGGAATTCCTGGGGTTCACTAACTGAAAAACAGCATCAGTAACAAATAACTGCAGCTTCAGGTTGAGGGAGAAATTCCATCTCTAGGAAATACACAGACGAGCAGTAGAGAAGGGCACCCAAAGTTCTCTTCTGGCCTCTGCATACACACACACACGCACACGCGCATGCACGCGCATGCACGCACACGCACGCAAACACACATACACACACATACACACACATGCGCGCATGCACACGCACACACACACATACACACACATGCACACACATACACATGCACACACATACACACACACATGCACACACACGCACGCACACACACACACATACACACACACACACTCGGTGCACACACATTTATAGCATATGTACACACGCCCCAAAGAATACAACACACAGACACACACAAAGTTAATAAAAACAGGACTGTGTTACTGAGGAGGAGACTCAAGGTTATCCTCTGGCCTGGACACACATGTGCACCTACATCCATGTGAACATGTATGTAAACCATTCACACGTATGCACACTATTCATATGTATGCAAAAAAAAGTTAAAACAGAGTTTTGAAAAGATAGTCAGACATCCATGGCAGCATTATTCACAACATTCACAAGGTAGAAGCAACAGTGTCCCTTGATGGATGAATGCATAAATAATGTGGGTTATACATACAGTGGAATATGATCCAGCCAGAAAGAAGGCAGTTCTGGGCTGGAGACATGGCTTAGCAGTTAAAGTGCAGGCTTACAAAGCCTAGGGACCCAGGTTCAATTCTCTAGGTCCCATGTAAGCCAGATGCACGAGCATCTGGTGTTTGTTGAAGTGGCTAGAGGCCCTGGCATGCCCATTATCTCCCTGTCTCTCTCCCTGTCTCTGACATGTAGTCCAATGATGCAAGTATACTCAGCACAGTGAAATGCACACTTAAAGATGCTGTGGTAGTTTGAATCATGTGTCCCATAAACTCCTGTGTTTTCAATGCTTGGTCCCCAGCTGGTGGCTGGAGCCTTGCTGGAGGAGGTGTGTTGCTGGGGTTGGGCTTAGCAGTGTTATAGGCCATTGCCAGAGCTTGACTCACTCTCTTGCTGCTGTTGTCCACCTGCTGAGGCAGAGGTGATGTCCAGCCTCAGATCATGCCATGCTTTCCCCTGCCGTCATGAAGCTTCCCCTCAAGACTGTAAGCCAAAAAAAAAAAAAAAAAAAAATTCCTCCCACCAGCTGCTTTTGGTCAGGTGCTTTGTCCCAGCAATGAGAAGGAAACTACTACAGATGGTTAAGATGGGAAGTTATAGGGGCCAGAGAGATGGTTTAGTGGTTAAGTGCTTGCCTGTAAAGCCTAAGGACTTCGGTTCGAGTCTTGGTTCCCCAGGACTCATGTTAGCCAGATGCACAAGGGGGCGCACACATTCGGAATTCATTTGCAGTGGCTAGAGGCCACCCATTTTCTCTCTCTCTCTCTCCCTCTTTATCTGTCACTCTCAAATAAGTAAAAAATAAAAAAAATTTAAAAAAGATGGGAAGTTATAAACTATGTATATACTATCAGAATAAAAATGTAAGGATGGTGACATAGTCCATGGTTTTGTTGCTTTATGCCCTGTCTCTTCCTGAGATGAATTGTACACCCTATCTTGAGGTACACCATAGCATTTCTAAGTTTCTGATTCTGTGCTTAAATTATTTGCTTGTTGTAGGGCCACCAGCTTGTTCCTTCAATGCCATTCATCACAACTTGTATCATATATTCCCTTGACTACTAAGTTTTATTTATTTATTTATTTTGCCTGGCATGGTAGTGCATGCCTTTAATCCCAGTACTTAGGAGGCAGAGGTAGGAGGATCCCCATGAGTTTGAGGTCACCCTGAGACTAAACAGTGAATTCCAGGTCAGCCTGAGCTAGAGTGAAACCCCACCTTAAAAAGGGAAAATAGATATTTTTTAAATTTATCTGAGTGAGAGAGAGAGAGAAAGAAATAGGCATGGCAGAGCCTCCAGGCACTGCAAACTAACTCCAGACACATACACCACTTTGTGTATCTGGCTGACATAGGTACTGGGGAATTGAACCTGGGTCCTTTGGTTTTACAAGCAAGCACCTTAACAGCTAAGCCATCTCTCCAGTCCAACCGCTATGATTTTGTTTATTTTGCCTGCAAGAATGAGAGCTGCATGTGTCATTAGATATGATTAAATACTGCACAACTGGGTGCCAATTACTAAGCAGATGACCGGTGCATACTCAATAACCAGTCATTGTTCCTCCTCTCTCAAGCTCTTCTCAGGTGCACTAGCAGAATGGATCCTACCTTCATGTGGATTGGTTTGTACCTTCTTTTTTCTATTTATTTATTGGCCTGTGTGTGGTGCATGCACATGTATGTGCCCTTGGAGCACCCCACACACTTGCTTGATTTTGGCCAATGCAGAATGTCGGGTGTCCCACTCCATTGGTTTTCCACCTGTCCTCATTTTGAGCTGGAGTTTTTATTTTATTTTATTTTATTTTATTTGTAATTGATAGCAGAGCTTGCTGTTTTTATTGACACGGACAAGTCCCTGGTGTCTTGCTCTCCTTTGTGGGACTGGAGTTACAGGGGCACGTGGCCATGCCCAGCTGCTGATGTAGGCTCTGGAGAGTCTATCGTGGCTGGATTCAGGCCACTCAGCCCCTCATGCTTGCTTAGGAAGAGCTCTTGACCCCTGAGTCCTCTCTCTAGCCCCTGGCTTGTGCTTTCACGACCAGCCAGCATTCTGCCTACCACGCTTCACGACAGTGGGTGTGGGCACACAGGCCCTTCCCCACTCCAGATGGAAACCCTTCAAGCACTGGCACCCACTTGTGCATACTTAATAATATTTAATGTCATATGCAGGTCGCATTCTTACAGGATTGCACACAAATAGTAGGTGCTTGGTGAAGGTTTGCTTACTGTCACATTTTCCAAACTCTTTTTTTTTTTAATACCACCTTTCAGATTTTTATCATACATGTACTATTTCTCTTTAAATTGGCTTACACTTAAAAAAAAATATTTGAAGAAAGGTATCATTAAAGTCATGTTGAATATGCGATCATGCTTTTCTCCCCCATCATGTATGAAAGCGAATGAACAGTAATTTAAATTGTAAAAAGTTATCCCAGGTATCCAGATAATTCTGACTAGCATTCTTTAGACAACAGAGGTCTAAAAACTGACCACTTTGGCTCCATAATATTTTGTGTTCTCACTCAGTGGTCTCTACCGATGTCAGGTTTTGGAGCCAACCTCCAAATCAGGCAGCCCAAGTTGTGTATGCAGGCTGGATATCCTTTATCTGAAATGTTTGGGCCCCAAACATTTTAGATTTTGAACTGTTTCTTTTGATCAGGGAAGAGTCGCATATACGTAATGAGATATCCTGAGTATGGGACCAAAACCTAAGCACAAAACTCACTCATATTTCCTATGCATCTTACACATATAGCTGTAAGCTGGAAGTTCTATACAGTATTTTTAAATACCTTAGAGTTTTTAAAAATACTTTAAAAATTTTAACATTTTTAATAATAATAGGTTTCATGGTGCTGAATATTTCACTTGGCATCATGTTGATTCTCAAAAAATGCTTACGATTTTGGAGTACCTTGGTCTTTGATTTGCTAGATGAGGGATGCTCAACCCTGTATTTTATCTGTTTACCTTTCTTTCTAGTGCTCAAAATAAAACAAAAGCTTGGTTTATTCGGTTGGAGAGACGACTTTGCAAAGCCTAAGGACCCAGGTTCAATTCCCCCAGTACCTATATAAGCCCGATGAACAATGTGGCACATGCATCTGGAGTTCATTTGTAGTGGCTAAAGGCCCTGGCAGGTCCATTCTCTCTATATCTCTGCCTCTCTCTCTTTCTCTCTCAAATAGAAGAATAAATTGAAAACTAAAACAAAAGCTCGTTTATTGAGTGATGTCTCCCTCACAGTGTATGCCTAAGTCTCTCTAGGAGAAAGAAATGCCAAACAACTGTAAAATACCCCTAGTGTTTGACATTCTACACTGCCTTTGAAGATGGGTTTTAAAAGGCATTTAAAGGGGTTAGCGATGTAATGCAGCCCAGCGTGCACAAGGTCCTTACAGGTGCTGCATGCAGCAGGCATGATGCCATCTGCCAATAACCCCCACATTTGGGAGGTTGAGGCAGGGGATGAGAAACCCACAATATCCTTGGCTACAAAGCAAGTTTGAGGATCATCTGGGATATAAGAGACACTGCCTCAAAAAGCCTTGCATTTAAAATGAAGAATACCTCTAATATTTTAGGAGCTTAAAATTGACTTTAAATTCCCATTCACATCAGCTCTCCCATTTCTCCTCACAGTTCCCATGAATGGAAGCTAGGAGTAGGCAGACCTTGATGGAGAAATAAAGTCACCCAGGATCTCAGGACCAGTTGATGGTATTAGACTCCCAGCATGTCTTTTTCTGTTAGGCTGAGGTCTTGGGAAGTAAACAGTGGTAGAGTGATTTCTCAGTGTACATAAGATTCTGAGTTACATCCCCAGTACTACAAAAAAAAAAAAAAGAAAGAAAGAAAAGAAAAAGAAATATTTTTATTAGTTTATATATACTTGATTTTGGTCTAATAATAACTAAGAAATTGCTCATTAAAACATTAAGTAATGATAATTATACTGTAATCGCTAATACAAGGGGAGCATTATTCTAAAGCTGATCAAAGATCTTAATTCTCAAAATAACTCTATAACTTGCACACTCTAATTGCATCCATTTTATGCATGAGAAAAACAAAATCAAGGTGAGTAGAGTTTGGGTCAACTGTCTGAAGTCATACTGCGAATTGTTTACTGACTCCAAGCAGTGTGCTGGAGCAATGATATTACAACTATTATTGTTCTTGCTACCATGACAACAACAAATGCTACTAAGGGTGTTCTACACGCCAAACATGGCATAAACATTTCATGCGGTTCACCAGTGCCATCTGAGTTATCCTTATCTTCATTTTACAGATGAGAAAACTGAGGCACGGAGCAATTCACCAAGCGATTCAAAGCGGTGATGCCAACTGCACAGCTGAAGAAGCAGGATTGTGCCCCAGGGCAAGCTCAGGAATTAGGGTCAGCATGGGGCAGGAGAGCAGAGAGAGGGTGGCTTGTTTGTAAGTGAACAGGAGACTTCTTGGGATCCAAACTTTCCCCTGTGGGCTCTGGAAGGGTTTGATGCCTCTACTCACTGGAAGCTTACCTGGGTGCTTAGGCTATAGCTGAAAGAAAGAAGTCTGCAGAATAACCCATCATTCCCCTCCCTCCCTCTTTCATTCCTCATTTCTATGTCTCTCAACCATGAAGTGGCTAGGCTGACCTCAGTGCAGGGGAGGTCGGTGCCCTGACTGAGTCTGTGGGAGCGCTTCCCCCGGGACCACATTCACCTCTAGTCCCTTGTCTGCTGGCAGGCAGGCTTGGAGGATTCAAGTCGCTCCTCTGAGGCAGAACAGAGGTCCCTGGAGGCGGAACTCAGCAGGGGAAGTGAGCCAGAGAGAAAGTTCAAGTTCCTAAGCATTGTCTCAGAAGAGCAACTCCTTTGGGAGTGAGAACTACACATTTCAGTGTCTTCTAGTTGATTCTCAACTTTCACGGCAGCTCTGAGATTCCATGGCCCAAGTCTTTGCTTAGAGAATAGATGCTGCAAAAAAGTGGTGGATGCTAAATGCTATATGAAATCCACCATGTTCAGGAGATGGAATCTTTGCTCATTTTTAAATATATTTAATTAATTAATTTGAGAGAGACAGAGAGGGAGAAGCAGATGAGAGAGTGAAAGAAAGAGAATGGGCACTCCAAGGCCCGTCGCCACTGTAAACAAATTCCAGATGCATGCACCACCTTATGCAGCTGGCTTACGTGGGTACTGGGGAATCGAGCCTGGGTCCTTAGGCTTCACAGGCAAGTACCTTAACTGCTAAGCCATCTCTCCAGAAAGGGAATGTTGGCACTAAGCAGGCTTTGTGCTCTCCTGACATTTACTCCATCCTGACCCGGACTCTGTGAGATGGTGGCACCACGTTCAGGGTGCATTTCTCCCCATCCTCCATTATTCCTCTCTGGAAGCCCCTCACAGACACATCCAGAGGGGTGCCTCATCAATTCTCTCAGGTGAGCGTAAACCCAACGAGCTTACAATGAGGAAGCTAGCCCTCCCAAATGGTAACAGCTACTGGCTCTGTAGTGGAGGTCCTGAGGGGCTATGGTCAAGTGTGGTCAAGTGTGGTCGAGGCAAATCCTCAGCCCAGGACTGTGTTACAGCCACAGCAACCCACATGCCTCGGCTCCACCACGAGGAACGTTGGGAGGGAACCACAGCTGATACCTGCTGCTAAGCTCTGTTTTGGAGAATTCTCAAACCCCAGAATGCTGCAGCCTTGTCTTGTCTCATGGTGCCACGCCCCGTGAGTGATGGGCCTCCTGGACAATAACCCCTGGGTTTGGGGCCCTTGAAGATGACATGCTTAGTTCTGGAGGACAAGTGCGGCTAGTCCGCGGGCTGCCTGCAAACTTCACGGGTCTCTCCGACGCCGCAGCCCCTTCTGCAACCTCCCCAGACCCAAGCCCTCCACATGCATGTCAGGGAATTACGAGGAGCCTCTGAAATCATCTCACTTATAAATCATGTCACCCATGATTTGGCAGAAAGGAGACAAAGAAATACACCAAACTCCTTAGGGAGGGAGAAATAGAAGAGTAGTCAGTGGAAATGAGTCTCAAACGTAAAGACCATACTTGAGTTCCTCACTACCTGTTATTAATGGAGCTCAGACAGCTTCTTACCAAGATTTTTGAACTAAACAATGCTCAGGCTGGAAGAAGAAAAACAAATGAGGGCTGGAGAGATGGTTTAGTGGTCAAGGCACTTGCCTGCAAAGCCTAAGGATCCATGTTCAACTCTCTAGATCCCATACAATCCAGGTGCACAAGGTGATACATGCACACAGGGTGACACATGTGTCTGAAGTTCATGTACAGTGACTAGAGGCCCTGACATGCTAATTCTCTCTCTCTGTCTCATGGACAAAAAAAAAAAGGTCTGTTGGGCTTGCCTCAAAATTATGTACCGAATAAAATATAGTCCTCAACATCACTATGCCCAAGGTTGAAGTGGCAGAGAGACCTTTCCCTCACCAGCCCACCAGAAAAATCTCAATTAAATAGTTCAGTGCACTGCTAAAATGTTTTCTCAGAGTAGGAGGGATGGCTCAGTAGTTAAAGTGCTTGCTTGCAAAGCCTGATGACCTAGGTTTAAATGCCCAGTACTCACAGAATGCCAGAGGCACAAGGTAACACGTCATGCAGCGTTCGTTTGCCGTGGTCAGAGGTCCTAGTGTACCCATTCTCTCCATATAACCTCTCTGCTTGCAAATAAATCAGTAAATAAAATAATTTTTTAAATGTTTTCTCAGAGAAGGAAAATGACAGTGAATCAGCAAAGCACATACTTGGGGCGTGAGACCCAGGCTTAGTACAGTGGGATGCCTATCGAGGTTTGGGGGGGTCTCAGAGTTGCTGACCAGGCCTCTGGCTTTGCTGGTCCCATGCTGAGCAGTGTAAGGGTGTCAGCAATTAGATGAATGGTTGGTAGGGGATGGTTTATGGTAAGGTTTTCCATCAGCCCGCACTGCTATGCAGGCGCAGCTGCCCCGGACCTTCTGGTCTCAGATGACTCCTGGAGGTTCCTTTGCTTTGCAACACCTGCTGTCATAGCTCCCTGGAGATGTTTTTACTACATACACAAGAGCCACGAGACTGTGACAATGCGGCCTGTGGCTTCTCCTTTGAGCTCCTGAACCACAGGGAAGGCTGCTGTTTGCTGGGCCTTGTACCACGGCAATGTTTCCAACGGGCTGCTGGTGAGTAGGCGTTTCAGATACCAGGGTCAGGACACTTGCTTTCTCCCTGAGGGCCACAGTCTCTCTCACAGAGAAGGTCTGCCTGTTACAAGGTGGTGTGGCTGCCACTGGCCACTCGATAAAGGCAGCCATGATAAATTTAAACCATTATGCCCACTGCACTCCCAAATCTCAACTTTCTATTCCAGTCTTAATACCTTTCATTTCATGGCAGAAGGTTTATTTTCAAGTCTTCCATTTATTTTCAAGTGCTTCTTCTGCACCAGATACGGGTTACAGATTACGAAGAGATGGGGAAAACCACACCCCACAGGGTAGCTTAGTGAGTGGCCAGTGGAGGAAAATCTGGAGACTCCAGAGTTCTACATTTTAGTATGACCCTGGGTGCATCCTACCTTCTTAAACTCTGTTCCCTGCCTATAAAATAGGAATGCCTATCCCAAGAGTCTGTTCTGAGAACTAAGGGTGGACATATAGTCCATATTTGTCTGCTTACGGCTTCAGTAGTCTAGGATACCTGTGGAGTGGGTCTTCTAAGAAGTGAGCACTGTACCTGGTGCCTGACCTCACATAGTAGCCTGAAATAGTTTCTTTTTTAAAAAAAAGTATTTGAGGGAGAGAGAGAGAGAGAGAGAGAGAGAGAGAGAGAGAGAGAGAGGTGGAAAGAGAGAGAGAACCAGTGCCTTCAGCTGCTGCAAACTCCAGATGTGTGCGCCCCCTTGTGCACATGTGTGACATTGCGCACTTGCGTCACTGTGTGTCTGGCTTTCATGAGACCTGGAAATTCAAACATGAGTTCTTAGGCTTTGTAGGCAAGCACCTTAACCACTAAGCCATCTCTCCATCCCCTGGAATAGTTTGTTTGTTTATTTATTTATTTGCAAGGAGAGAAAGAGAGAAAATGAATGAGAATATGAATGAATGGGCATGCCAGCATGTTTTCACAATGCATTTGCCACTTTGAGCATCTGGCTTTATATAGGTAGTGGGGATTGAACCTGGGTCCTTAGGTTTTGCAGGCAAACACCTTAACTGCTGGGCCATCTCTCCAGCCCTGGAATAGTTGTTTTTGATAGCACATATTAGGATATGATGACATTCTTTGTCAACTGCATGCTTACACTGTAACTGACTTTCAATGTAAATAACACCCGAACGTACACCAGGCAAAGCCCGAGAAGCGGCAGCTTATAGAGGCAAACAAAAATCACTACCAACGAGTGAAAAGTATCAAAAAAGATTCAAGGCAACGATGAGCAGGGAGTGCCGAAACAGTGATCCGGCTGAGGCTGGGTGACGTAGAGAGGCCATGCTAGTTGCTAAGGGCATCTGACCAGACTTTCTACTGACTCTCCCAAGTGCACAGGAAATAAAATCACACTGCCTTGTGAGAGACGAGAGGATTGAGACTCCAAAGAGCTGGTGCCTTTGTCGCAAAAAACCCTTAGTAAGTGCTGTGACCTCAGTCCAAGACCTAGGGTCCCTGGCTGTGAAGCATCCAAGCGGGTAAGGTGCTGGAGAGAAAATAAAGACAGTCTGGGAGACTGTGAGGCCTCCAGCAGGAGGGCGGGGCTTTTTGCTGCAATAGGAAGAAAGACCTGACAGTAGTGGGGTAATATGAAAACAGACAGGAGCCTGGACAGGTTGGGCTGAATGCAGCAGAAGCGGTGGGAAGACCATGTTTCCTTATCATTTAACCAGGGCTCACTGAGCATGGCCAGCTTGCCTGGTCCCCTCCTTCAGATTGGGAGCTGCCCTGTGCTGCCTTAATAGCTCTGCAGCTATGACAGAAGCGCGGCTGTGGAGCCCCTCAGGGGCGATGGGGTTGGTGTGCCTTCCACAGAGTCACCAGAACTAGGCTCCGTTGTCCTCAAAAGGCAGCATCACCAGAGTTGGTACGCCCTGCTTGGCAGATGACTGCAACACTCTCAACTACCAAGGCCGATGGGCCAGGGTAGGCCTGGCTTCCAGGAGATGTCAGGATGGGGTGGTGGCGCAGGATGATCCCACACCTAAGTGACAGTAAGTCAGGAACCTGCAGGGATGTTCAGAGGTGCTAAACACTTCCTTCTAAATGCTGCTCAAGTTCATGTCGAAGTAAAAGCAAAGCCAGCCTTTCAGACTGGGGACCAATGTTCCAGAAGGACAGAGTCACTGTAAAGACCTGGAGTGTGCTTGGGGACTTCAAATCACAACATTATTCTTGAACATACATGTGGGCCAGGCGCTATCTTCAATGTCCTATGTGCATGATATCACATCTCTGAAAATAAAACAAAGACAACTTTACAAAGCAGGCACCATTCTCATGTTGCACGTTAGAAGTTGAGGCTCAGAGAGAGTAACTGATATGTCCAATGACATACAATTGTGGCAGGGAGAAGTCTGGAACCAGATTCAAGCAACCTTCCAGGTCCTGAAACTGGAACTAGTACAAGGTTCACTCAGAGCCGCTCTGGTCACACGGCCTCCAAGAAGCCCCCCCTGATTCCACCAGTGTGTCAGGAAGCAAGCTCTGCATCCCACTTTGCCTCTGCAACTACTTTGCTGAAAGTGAAGGCTACATCCCCCTACTCTGTGATTTTGGGGTGCTTGCATATTAATGAGTATTTTTAAATTTTATTTATTTGAGGGAAGAGAGAGAGGCAGATAGAGAATGGGCGCACCAAAGTCTTCCACAGCTGAAAACAAATTCCAGATGCGTGCACCGCCTTGTGTATCTGGCTTACATGGGTTCTGGGGAACTGAACCTGGGCCCTTTGGTTTTGCGGGCAAGCCTTTTAACTGCTAAGCCATATCTCCAGCCTATTAACGAGTATTTTTGATTGACCATTCTTTGCTCCCCATGCCATGCTGACAAGATCTCTTTAAGTGGAAAACCCGGTTGGTGTCTCTATATGTCTCTGACTCCTGGGCAAAGGGAACTTTAGATGCAGTTCAGGTTTTGCAATGCTCTCTTGAACTCTCATAAACAGGGACGAACAGGATGGCGGGGGGTGGCAGGGAGAGCAAGCTCTGGCACGGACCGGGACTTTACGTTCTGGCTCTCAGGGCCCTGGGGAAATTCAGAGTCATCCCTTCACAGTGCACATGGACAACCATAGTGCGATCGCTTTGAAAAGTATACTTTAGATTTCTGTCTGCTTTATGTTTAAAGAATATTCTTTTCAAGACGAGGAACATTAAAGAAGCAAATCTGTTTATATTTTTCTGGCAACTGAAAAATAAAATTGCATCTGACTGAAAGCAAGCTTCAAACAATGATAAACCTGGCCTACCAAGTGAGAGCCCTGGAACCCCATCCTTCTAATTAGCTTCCTCTATACAATCGGGGATGTTCTCCCGGGGAGGACCACAGGGATGGTGAACGAGTGAAGCGGAGCAAAGGGCTTCTAACCAAAGCTGTCTCGTGGAGCTAAGATACTTGGATCAACAGCCACTGGGCCAAAAGAAACCCGGAGCCAGTCCATTCACAACCCCTCCTGGACCAGAGGTTTCCATTCAAAGCCAGCAGTCATTGACGGACCTCCCACACTATGATGTCCACCCGGAATAAAAGGTCCCAGAGGAGATGATGTGATGTGAACCACTTATATCATGCTAAAATAAACATCACAGCCTTCCTGTCCCATGAGCTCCTGTAATGCTGAGTGGCCTGAGTGACATGCTGACATGATCCTCAATGGGTGCTGTATGACACGGATCAAAGGAAGGGGACCCTGGAATCATGGGATCTTTCAATCAACACATATCTATTTGTTTGGGGAGCATCCACCAGCTGCTTCTCCAGTGCTAGGAACTGAGTTGCCGTGGTGAAACTGCAATGTAATCCCTGCCCTGCGGGAACTTCCAATTTGACAGAGATCCCTAGGGAATGAGCTGCACAAGAAACCCCTTAGTAAGAAGTGGTGACACATACCGGTGTACTTGGTGGTGTGATGGGGCAAGGGTACAATCAGGAAAGACTTCCGGGGACAAGGGACACCCAAGCTAGGGTTTGAAGCATGAGAATTCCACTGGGAAGGAAAGTTTCTAAGAGGCTGTGGGTAGGAAGGAGGCCGGCATACTGGAGACACTGAGGGGTGATCGCTGTGTCCAGAGCACAGGAGCCAAAGAGCAAGTGAGCGATGACAAAGGGGCTAAAAGCACTCACGGCCCTGTACACAGACTTCCACGTCGACCCCAGGAGAGAGGAGCACCGTTAAGTGTGGAGAGTGTGGGATCAACCACCCATTTGGGATAAACAGACCCCAAATTAATAGGGAAGAGTTGTGGGAGAGCAGAGAGAAGTCTCTGAGCAACCCAGGCAAAGGTGTGGCACTTGGCCTGGGCGGACCTCAGCGGGGAAAGAGGAGGAGGATTGAGTGGTGGGGGCACGGACAAATGGATGGATTAGACAGGGGTCAACAGCCACAGCAGGCTGGTCCCCAGATAGCGTCACCCCTGAGGAGCTGAAACTGAAGGGAAAGGAGGTTCTGGCATTGTGAGTCCAGAACCCTGGAAGTGACTAGAGTTGGGAAGAAGTTTCCAGATGTGGCCTACTTGGCCACCAGCTAGCTAAAATGCCCCTTTAGTGAATTATCTCCAGGTGCCCTGGCTTTCTATGTTATATCTACCTTGTCTTTTTCTTTCAAAAATATTCAATTTTTTATTTTATTTAGAGAAAGAGGTACAGAGGCAGAGAGGGAGAGAGAGAGAGAGAGAGACAGAGAAAGAAAATGGGCACACCAGGGCCTCTAGCCACTGCAAATGAACTCCAGATGCATGTGCTACCTTGTGCATCTGGCTTTATGTGAATACTGGGGAATTGAGTCCTTAGGCTTTGCAGGCAAGCACCTTAACCACTGAGCCATCTCTTCAGCCCTATTTTGTCTTCTTAAGAATTAGAAAAAAATGAATGGTATCCAGCATAGTGCCTAGAGTATAAAAGAATCTCATGATAGTAATTACAATCACCATGATTTTCCATATTTTGCAAAGCAAACCTTCAGGTTCTCACAAAGGCTTCTGACTTTCTGGCTTCTAGAATGCCAGTGTGCAATGCAGTTCACAGATCCAGATGGTTCCATCCACATGGTGCAGATCACAATCGGATATAGTTATTACTTTCCCTCTGAATGTGGCAATGAACCCTTGATCTAATATACCAATAAGTCACAGTAATTTCCTGACAGGTGGGAGTAGGTTGCTGGGAGGAAAGGTAAACTTCTAATGCATAACATTTGCTGTAGTCTATGATGAGCAAACATCAAGCCAGGAATGTGTTCTAGATAAATACGGGTTGTACATTCCTGAGCCAAAATCCAAAATTTGAGATACTTTAGAATCCAAAACACAAATGGAAAGGTCCATGTTTGATTTGATCTTATATAATAGGTTGTAGGCACAATGCAGGTACATTAAGAAAATTGTGGGGCTAGAGAGATAGCTCAGTGGTTAAGGTGCTTGCCTGTAAAGCCTAATGACCCAGTACCCACGTAAAGCAAGGTGCAAAAATTGGTGCGTGCATCTGGAATTTTTTTGTATTTTATTTTTATTTATTTGAGAGAAATAAAATGAATAGACACAGAATGGGCACACCAGGTCCTCTAGCCACTGCAAACAAACTTCAGATGCATGTGCCACCATGCACATCTGGTTTGCATGGGTTCTAGGGAGTTGAACATGGGTCCTTAGACTTTACAGGCAAGTACCTTAACTGCTAAGTTATCTCTCCAGCCCTGCATCTGGAGTTTGTTTCTAGTGGCTAGAGGCCCTAGCACACCCATTTTTTTTCTCTCTCTCTCTCTCTCCCTGCTTACAAATAAATAAAATATTCAAGAAGAATATTGCATGAAAGTACCCTCAGTCTATGTGAATAATGCATATGTGAAACATAAATGAATTTCATGTTAGACTTAGATGCCACCTACAAGGAATTTCAGTATTGGTCCAGACTAACTTGGATAAAGAGATATTCAAACTGTATTAGGAAAATGAGCATCCCCACTTCCATAAAAACCAAAAATCTTGACATTTTAAACTACTGTATAGTTGGGTCTTAGCAGTATCTGTGGTTGTCTCTTGTGGAGAATTTTTTATTCTTATGCCAGATATTAGTATTTAAAAGGAGCATTTAAGTAAGAAATCATATAAAGTATCCAGCACATTGTCTGGTACCTAGTAAATGACAAAGATGTGACTGAATGATTGTGACCTACTTGTGATGACATCATGTTCTGGAATAAACCTTAGCACCTGGGTACTGCAATGTATCTGCATACTTCCAGGAAATTAGCCCCCATGATTTGACTTTTTTGTTGTTGTTGTTGTTTCTGAGGTAGGGTCTAGCTCTAGCCCAGGCTGACCAGCGATTTTACCATGTAGCTTCAGGCTAGCCTTGAACTCACAGTCATCCTCTTACCTCTTACCTCTGCCTCCTGAGTGTTGGTATCAAAGGCATGTGTCACCATGCCTGGCTTGATTTGACTTTTAATCCCTCTACTTCTGTTTGACCCCCGTGGCTATACAATGGTCATAGATGAGGAAATCACTAGATGACATGATATACACACAGATCCTTGGCAGCACAATGATTCGTGTATCCAACCCTACAGGTAACTCGGAATGGTTGGAAGGGAGGATGCATGCAAGAAGCCCGGAACCTGGACCTACGAAGAGCCTAAAGCAACCCCAGGACTGGACACAGGCTCCTGGCAGCAAGGCCAGTCTGGCTGCAGTGTGGACACTGACTGATGCAGGAATCATGGCTGCTGCTGTCCTTGGGCACATTTTACCATAGGAAAAGTCAGTGTTGTTCGACTTCTGATTCCCAAGATGACAAGAGGCGACGGGGGAAGAGTAAGAACATGGGCCTCGTGAGTTCTGCCTGCTTCTGCTTCTGGTAGAGAGGAGACAGCCACCCAATGCTGCAAAATGTACAGGTCGTCACACTTCAGAAGTGTGGGATTTTTGCTAATTCAGAAAGACTTAAACTAATCTAATCATATTCTCTGAAGGACAAACGATGTACCATGGCAGAAGGATGGGGGTGAGAAATATTGTCACTATCCAGAACATTGGCTGTTACCTAGTAATTAATAAGCATGTGGCTAAATGATTGCTACTAATGACATTGTGTTCTAGAATAAACCTCAGAATCCCGAAATTCAAGCCTGGAGAATACATTCAACAGCTTCAAGAGTTATCTTTCTATCAGAAATGCTTCCTTAAGTGTTTTGTTATTGGGCACAACTGTGCTTTCAAGCGTGTATGTTAATATATGTGTGAAACCAATATGAATATGTTTTCACTTTCAGAATATGTGTAATTTTGATATGTACTGAAATGGCTTTTCATACATGGGGTACACTCGAGACTCCTCACAGGGGCGCATTTTCTACTTATATACAGGCCCTGTGGTTTTCAAAATGGAAGATAACATCTAAGAGCACATATAGTGATAAGAGAATTATTATCCTTGTCATACTCACATTAACAAGAGCTTTGATTCCTATTTATCTTCCTTCCTTCTCTCTCTCTCTCTCTCTCTCTCTCTCTCTCTCTCTCTCTGCTATCTCACCATTGAAAACCAATACCTGTCCCACTTTATGTGGGTAGTTGGGGAATTGAATCCCTACAGGCAGGCTTTGCAAGCAAACACCTTTAACTGCTGAGCCAATTTCAGCCCCAAGGGCTACTACTTGTTAAGCACTTTCCATGTACTCAGCACCAAGTTAAAGATTTTATGTGTTGCCTCATTTAATCACATCATTCCATTTTTATCTTAGTTAAAAAAAATGAATAAACTGGATTAGAAGTTAGATTATCTAGCCTCGGCACCCAGGTAGGAAGTGGCTGAGAGGGGATTGAGACAGGCTAGCAGCAGGCCTGGTCTCTCAGCAGATGGTAATCCAATGGGAGGATAAAATAAAAGATAAATAAAACTGTCAGGCAATAAATGATAAGCGTCAAATGAGATGCAGGTGATAAATGGTAACACAGAGTAATAGCCCTCGGAAAGTGCCGTTGGCTGGCTCGGTAATAACAGGTTTTCTCCGTTCACGTCTTCATCTTGAAAAAGTATGATAGCAGCCCAGGGCTTAAGAACAAGATGACTTCAATGATGGAGTGGTCCTAGCTGGGGCCTCTGTAGGTCTGTCATATTGAATGCCAGGTGTCACCGGTCCTTTGTGCAGAGGGAGGATTCCAGAGAACTCGAGGGGTTTCCCACTGCTCCAAATCAGCACTTAAGAAGGAGCATGGCTTTAAATACATCTTCCACTATTTCCATTTGAGCAACGTCACTGAGAACAATGCAGGAAAAGTGTGTGTGTGTGGGGGGGGGGATATCAGAATCTCCTAGAGATATGAAGTTATAAGGGAATTTTATCATCTCTGTTTTTTTTTTTTTTTTTTTAAAAAAAACAAGTGGGAAGCCACCTGAGTCTCTGGATTCTTTTATAGGCCACTGTATTTTGCAAACATCAACCATCATATTAAAGGCATCAACACGGCGAGGGTGATTTAGTCCCAACCTGGAGACGTGAAATAAACTAGCAGACAGGTTGCATTAAATCATTCCTGAAATGAATCTTCCAGATATCAAATCTGGGCTTTTCAGGGCAGTTTTATTTGCTAATAAGCCTAATAAATTGAAAGCTGCCGGTGCTGTCATGAGAAGTGTACCCTGAAGAGCAGGAACAATGTGAAAATGCCAGACAAGCAGGCGTGGCAGGGGGCGGGGCGGCCAGGAGGGGGTCCAGTGGTTAAGTGCTGCGCTGGCCATCCGCAGCCCTCAGAGGGGACCACATGGGGTCCCACATGACTGGTGTCATTCCTGAGGGGGAAGTGGAACAAGCAAGAGCCGTATGGCGCATGAGCCCACAAGGCTCAGATGATTAAAACCTAGTCAGTTCCAGGATTTGAAGATTCTGGAAAGGCAGTTTTAGCTTGTTCTTGGCTTGCTTATTTGTTTCATATTCTTTCGGCTTCAGGCCTCTTAAACCACCAGGAATTTGTCTCAAATGCATTTTTTCCCACTTTTCTGAGTTTTGACAGTCTTAAACAATATATGTGAGAGGGAAATGAAGCGGGGGCAGGGGACATGCCAGGGCCTCCTGCCATTGCAAATGAACTCCAGAAACATACCATGTTTTGTGCATCTGGTTATACTTGGGGACTGGGTGGGGGATCGAACCCTAGTCACCAGGCTTTCAAGCAAGTTCTTTTCACTACTGAGTCATCTCTCCAGCCCATTTCTACAGTTTTTGATTGATGTCCTCCTTGCTTCTCATCTCCACCCAGCTGGCTGAGGGAGTCTGGTCAGTCACTGGCTGAGGTGAGAGGCCCGCTCCTCATAGCAGGAAGAACAGCAGAGCAGCAGAACCAAGTTCAAACACCTCCTAGGGCAGGTCATTTCATCCTTCTTTTTTTCTTTTTTTAAAAAAGGATTATTTATTTATTTATTTGAGAGAGAGAGAGAGAAAGAGTGAGAGAGGGAGAAAGAGAAAGTGAAAGAGAGAAAGAGAGAGAGAGAGAGAGAGAGAGAGAGAGAGAGAGAGAGAGGGAGAGAGAGAGAACCAGAGCCTCCAGCCACCGAGAATGAACTCCTTGTGCATCTGGCTTATGTAGGTTCTGGGGAATTGAACCTGGGTCCTTTGGCTTTGTGGGCAAGTGCCTTAACCACTAAGTCAGCCCTCCAGCCCCATTTCATCCTTCTTAGATGTGCAAGAAGGGACAAGCAGTGCAATGGTATAAGGTTGCTCTTACAATTCAATTCTTTGTAAAGGACTTGAGCATGGTGCTGGGGCCATAGCAGGTGCTCAGAACTATAGTTGGTCATATTTCTACGGAAGTTCTGAAGCAGTTCTTTTTATCATAAATGTAGGCCTTATGACTAAGTAGAGAAGTTGAGATCATGTCTCTGGTTGCCTCTTGCCACTAATTAAGAACTTACAAATTCCATGTTAGCAGTCACACTGGTCCTGACACACATCTTAGGGGAAGGATACATAATTTGGAATCTGACAAACCAAATGTCAAATGCTGGTCTATTCCAGTGAGTAGTTTTCATCTGGACAATGGCAATTAATGAAAATACTTTGCTTGTGTTGTTTTTTGGGAGCAAACAATAATACTATTTTAAAACATTATTTATTTATTGTTGGAGAGGAGAAGCAGGAAGAAGAGGAGGGAGGGAGGGAGGGAGGGAGGGAATGAATGAATATGGTTATGCCAGGGCCTTCTGCCACTGAAAACAAACTCCAGGCACCTGCACCACTTTGGGTGTCTGCCTTTACATGGGTACTGGGGAATTGAACCAAGGCCATCAGGCCTTGCAAGCAAGTGCCCATAACCACTGAGAAGTCTCTCCCGCCCTAGGCTCATATTGTGAATGATACACCTGCATCCTGTGTTGCTAGTTTAAAGGCTATGGAACCTTTAGGATGCAGAGTCTGGATGGCAGAAGTAGGTAACTAGGAGCAGACATCTGAAGGCTACACCCTCCCCCAACCCCGCTTCTAGCCCTTTCTGCTTCCAGTCTGCCACCATGTGAACACACCATGTTCACATGCTCCTGCTCTCTCATGCGCCTTTTAAGATGGGCTGTAATCTCTCTGAAGCCATGAGTCAAAAGAAGCCTCCTCCTTTTCTCTTCCCTCTTCCATTTCTCCCTCACTTTTTTTTTTTTTTTTTTTTGAGTATTGAATCTAGGATCTTATGCATGGTAGGCTATTCCATAAACCTTCCTTCTTTTAAGTTCTTTCTGTCAGGTATGTGGCCATAGTAATGTGAAAATAACTAGCACACCTGTCAAACTCTGCTGGAGAGATAAGAGTGAAAATGCCAGGAGCCACCTTGAGGAAAAAGTCACAGCAGTGTTTTTGACCCACTAAACGGAGCCTGTCTGAAGCCCTTAAATTTTCAGTTTAATAAGTCAATGTGTTTCCTCACGAGTTATAGTTATGATATTGCAAATGAGAGTCCTGACTATCTTCCATAATGTAGTTTGCTTTTAAACTTGGTCTACAACTCAGTGTGCATTAGGGTGTAACAGCTTATATAAAATGTTGCACCTCGTTTCTTTCTGGGAAAGAGAGGGTAGACAAGGTCACTGGTCTGCAACTGTCTAGATTTCTGCTTGCACATAAACCTCCCTTGCTTTTTGACCGATTTCCACCTCAGCTTTACTGTAATTCTACATGCTCTGAATATTCGCTCCCTAAATCTAATGCCTTTTTGATCAATCTATACTCCTCCTGATCTTTCCTGTGTATCTTGAACTACTGGATACCAAATGGGGTCATCAAGAGGCATCAAAGGGCTGGAGAGATGGCTCAGTGGTTAAGGCACTAGTCTGTGAGGTCTAAGGAACCAGGTTTGATTCTGCAGTCTCCACATGAACCAGATGCACAAGGCAGCACATGCATCTGGAGTTCATTTGCAATGGCTAGAGGCCCTGGTGTTCCCATTCTCTCTCTTTCTTTCTATCATAAGTAAATAAAATTTTACAAAGGGGCATCAGAGTGGTAGGCAGTCTTTTCTGGTTGTTGTTCTCAAGGCCCCTGGAATCTGGGGTCTGCCTGAATTTAGAATCAGGATGGCAGAAAACCAAAGCCATCTGGATACACAATGCTTGACTCTTGGTGGAAGCTGCTTAGGTCTCTGTTTGAAAATGGATGGTGGAGTGGTTTGACTGTAAAAGGTCCCGCATGGCTACGTACTCAATCTCCAACTGGTGGAGCCTTTGGGATGTGGAACCTTGTTGGAGGAGGTGCGTCACTGGGAGTGTGGACTTGAAGTTTATTAGTCTAGCCCTCTGAGTGTTCATAGCTAGTTTCTCTCTTGCTCCTTCCCCCCAGCTGATATGACAAGATGTGACACTCAGCCTGTGCTGTGCCATGCTTTCCTTGCCATGATTAAGCTTCCACTCAAAAGCATAAAGCCAAAGCACTTGGTTACCCGCCAGAGCTAAACTGTTAAGGCCCCCCCCCCCCACCCTTGCTAAAGACACCACAGGTTGCAACCACAGGATAATGAAGGGTCATTCTGGAACTGAGAAGGAAGCTCTCTGGTGGCTTAGTCTGTAATGTGCTATACAAGCTGCTGTGGAATAATGGTCACCAACAGCATCAACAAGCAGGGGATCCTGCAGGCTACGGAAATCAACCATCTGAGCAAGATGTTACACACCTGTGCAACCGTGGCACACAGGCCGTGGGGGTAAATCAACTGCTCCCCAGTTAGACATGAGGCTCACTTTGTGGGAAGGAATTCATACCTGGCTCTGGGAACCAAATTAGAATCCTACAGATAGGAAGGCCAAAGACTCCACAGAGGAGCTCCCACTGTTTTTTTTTTTTTTTTTTTTTTTTTTGTTTGTTTCTTTGGCTAAGAAGATGGTATGTCCATCAAAAAGTATTTAGAAGGTCAGGTGTGGTGGCACATGCCTTTAATTCCAGCACTCAGGAGGCAGAAGTAGTAGGATCGCCATGAGCTCAAGGCCATCCTGATACTCCATAGTGAATTCCAGGTCAGCCAGGGCTAGAGTGAGACCCTACCTCGAAAAACTAAAAAAAAAAAAAAAAAAAAAAAAAAAAGTATTTAGAAGGATTATGTTTACTCCATGTGATACATGCTACTCTTACTCTTGGTTGGAGAATCTGCTTTTGACAGACGGCAGTGAATACCTGGGAGAGCCAAGATACAGCAACAGGGCCAGAAAAGATGGCTGACTGCCTAGCACGAAACAAGTTATGTCCATCACATCTGCCAGGGCCCAGAAGACACTACAGAGAAAGACAGCAGCAGCTTAAGCATGAGTGCTTCTCTCATTGCCAATCTGGCACCTTTCTCCAGGGAGATGGTGGTAGACACTGAGGAGACTCAAAACGCATCAAAACTGAAATTCAGATGCAGACAGGTCAACACTAATGGAAACTTATAACACACCCTCCAAGGCTCAGGGAACATTCCAGAAGAGGGTGAAGGAAGACTGTACGAGCCCCCAGTGGGAAGGTGTATCCTGAGGCACTATTCCCCTCCACTGAGACTGACTGGGACGTTCGTGACCCCACAGCGAACACCAACAGCTCCACTGAGGAGGGCAGGAGAGAAGGGACATAAGAGTATAACTTGATGGGAATACGACCAATATGTTAATACTGTAGAGTTCGTAACAATAAACATCTTTTGGCCAGGTGTAGTGGTGCATGCCTTTAATCCCAGCATTGCAGAGGCAGAAATAAGATGATCACTGTGAGTTGGAGGCCACCCTGACACTAAATAGTGACGTCCAGGTCGTCTTTTTTTAGAAAAGTGTAAGCTAAATTAGAGCCTTTCTTTCTCTAAGCTGCTTTGAGTCGGGTGTTTTTCCCTAGCTCTGACAAGATAACTGCTACATATGGGATTACCCAAGCCCAGCCTATATAGAAGAGGGGGTGCTGTGGTGTGGTGACCCCTCAACAACTGTTGCAGTGAGCTTCAAGGGAGGAAGTAGAAACACACACATCCTGACGCACATCCAGAGAACAGATCTAAGCGTGTAGAGTTTACCTTGTATTTTTCTAAGTGAAATAAGAGATGGACTGGTAATTTACATCTTTCCATTGACCCTAATATCCATGTTCTTCATCCCAAGAGGCTCAAAAGGAGCTTGGAAATTTATTCTTCAAAGTCACACGCTGATCTATTTTCTGAGAGCAGGACAAACTCTTGTGAAGACAGCAGGGGACTTCCATAATGTTTTCTACATGGAAAACCCTTCCTGGGCTGGAGGAGAAGTCAGCATTGGTAGCTGAGTCGTTCAAAACTGTTATCTGATAAAATTCTCATTGAAAATAGAGAGGAAATCAACAACAAAAACAACAAAAAACAGATCCTAACCAGTGTACTTAAAAAGTCAACAGTGATGAGTTGCCCACACATTTTGTGTTTGAAATACACGTGCAAGCAGGATCTGTGTGTTCTTGCAGAATGCCGGGCCGAGATTAGTAGATCTGCATAGTCCCTTCAGCTCTGGCTGAATCTCGAGTTGGGTGACCCACAGATTAACCCCTCCAGGTAGGTCTCTGTTTCATTGTGTGCAAAAATCATTATAATAAAGCCTACTTATCTCAGAGCATTTGCTGTGTAGGTCGGATGAGAAATGTGAGAATGCTTTGTAAGGCTGGGAAGCATTATGCGAATGTGAGGCATTATACGGGTTTGTATTCTCTTTCTATACGTGCACACACACACAGCCTATGAATAATATATGAGCTCCGTGTGTCTCGGATTCATTTTGATCAATAATCTCACTTCCACGCACACACAGAACATTAAGGACAAGCATTTTGGATGAGAGCTTTGACAATAACTGCAACAATGGCACTGAAGCAGGGAGTCGAGAAAGGAAAACAAACAGGAAACTGCTGATTGTTGCTTTAAACCACAAACTCTGTCTCAACAGAACTCCTCTGTGAATCCAGCAGCAGTAATTCAATAAGCAAAGCCATTCACTCTGTGTCCCCCCCCCCCACCACCACCACAAAGTCCTTGGTGGCCCAGCAGCAACATTGGGAACATTCAGAAGGTTCACTTTGTTATGCATAGTCCCCACCCTAGGACTAATCTTTTTATAATGAACTTAATCCAGTTAGAACTCCCTAGAATGGCCACATGTCAAAGTAATTGGATAACGGTCTGAGATTTTCTAATTATTCCTACTCCTCAAGCTGGGCTGGCTTGAATCTGCTCACCCCTCCCATCACTGACAACTCTTCCCAATGGGAAAGCCAATGGCGGGGGAGCGGTTTGGGGGGGGAAGGGAAGAGCTGTCTTGTGGGGAAGGGATATGTTAGCATGAGGAGATGAGAAAGAGAAGGGAAGAGATGGGCGTCAGCTACTCCTGGTAGACAATCTGTCTCTCCTAACAGGCTGTTTTTTTTTTTCAACAAAGAATTGCACGCACACCTCTGATACATAGGTGTCCCTACACCATGGGGAAGAACAATTAACCTAGTTAAGAAAATGGTTTTGAACAATTTTGCAGCTGCCTGAGCACTCCTTCCCTTCTCATTTTCCGAGTTACTTCCCCCACGGAAGCAAAGTGTGATGTTCTGAACACCTTCTGGAAGAAGTACGGGCAGACTCACTGAGGACGGAATTCACATGCCACGAGTTCCCAGAAAGCAGAAAACTCACATGCACAAGGAAACTCAGAAGGGTGCCTGCCTCTTACCTTCTAGTTTGGACTGGTAGTGCCCATCGTAAATTTTGGCTTGGCCGCTACCAAGCTATTTATAGAATGGGTCCTTCGTAGCAAACGGGCCTCTCGTTTGGACTCCTGGCTTACTCGGAGTTGAGAGTGATGGCTTCACTTAAACCCCTTTCAACAATGAGAAGGGACTACACCTCCCTTTTATCCACAGGTCACTGAGGAGTATCAGACCCCATCCTGCCCCGCTGAAGCTGCCTTTGTGAGGCCAGAGGGAAGGAGGAGCCCAGGGAGAACCTCTCCAGCTCAGCACATCTGCCACCCTGATGTGTAACAGCTGGGAAGGAACAGAGCTCTGGTAAAAGCAGTGACAGGCATGTGGAGGGGAATGAGACCCTGACAAAACCAGCTGACATCACCCAGTCACACCACACCGATTCCCATCAGGGAGATGCTTGAATAACTAACCATGCAAAAGTGTTATTTCAGGGAAGGAAACCTAAAGGCAGTCTAGAAGCTTCTTGACTGATGTCCACTCCTAAGGCTGGGGAGGTACTGGCATACTGGCCTAGCCTCACTCAAAGTGTCTGCACTCGTTAGCATAGGAGACGGCCTGGAGCTGTCTGCACGTGTTTTACTTTTAATACGTTTTAAATGTGCTTTCAGTTATTCCACACATATCGACATGGAGACAGAAAAAAAAATAGACCGCTCAACTGCTTGCTTTTGGGCTGAGCTTGGGTGCTTCCTCCCACACGTGGATACAAACACGCACATCTGTGGTTCTGGGAGGAGGCAGCTGCATCTTAGGAAACCCAAGAATTAAGAAAAGAGGATGGGCGTGGTGGCGCACGCCTTTAATCCCAGCACTCGGGAGGCAGAGGTAGGAGGATCGCCATGAGACAACATAGTGAATTCCAGGTCAGCCTGGGCTACAGTGAGACCCTACCTCAAAAAAAAAAAAAAAAAGAAAAAAAAAAAAAAGACAAGCAAAGAAAGAGGGTTTCAGTTCCAATGGGCCTGGAACCAGTATCTCTTAGTTTGTTCTAATTTTTGGTCTTGTGCTTATTTTTTAAAAATAATTAGAGAGATAAAGAGAGAGAGAGGGAGAGGGAGACAGAGCGTGGGCGCACCAAGGCCTCTAGCCATTGCAAAGGAACACCAGATACATGCATCACTATGTGCATCCACCTGGCTTATGTGGGAATAGAACCTGGGTCCTTAGGCTTAGTATGCAAGCGCTTTAACTGCTGAGCCATCTTTCCAGCCCTTGTGCTTTTTTAAAAAAAAGTTTTTTTTTTTTTTTTTTTGTTTTTTGTTTTTTGAAGTACGGTTTCACTCTAGCTCAGGCTGACCTGTAATTCACTATGTAGACTCAGGGTGGCCTCGAACTCTCAGCGATCCTCCTACCTCTGCCTCCTGAGTGCAGGGATTAAAGGTGTGCACCACTACATCCAGCTTTGTACTTATTTTTATGACGGGATTAGACATAAGATTTTTCACCTTGACTATGAACTTAGAAGGGTGTGCACTGTTTGTAAAGTCTTTGTTATTTTAAAAACTATGCCCTGGGCTGGAGAGATGGCTTAGCAGTTAAGCTCTTGCCTGTGAAGCCTAAGGACCCTGGTTCGAGGCTTGATTCCCCAGGACCCACGTTAGCCAGATACATAAGGGGGCGCTCGTGTCTGGAGTTCGTTTGCAGTAGCTGGAGGCCCTGACATGCCCATTCTCTCTCTCTCTCTCTCTGCCTCTTTCTCTGTCGCTTTCAAATAAACAAAAAACAAAAAAAATTTAAAAACTGTGCCCTACACATTAAATTTTGCATATAGTAGTCTCAGTGAATCACCCCGCCCCCGAAGTAGGGTCTCACTCTAGCCCAAGCTGACCTAGAATTCACTATGTAGTCTCAGGGTGGCCTCAAACTTGCAATGATCCTCTTATCTCTGCCTCCCAAGTGTGTGTGCCACCATGCCCGGCTCAGTGAATTCTTAGACCTACCAGGGTGATGACACGATTTCTTCATGTTCATTTGGCTGTATAATGAGTGTAGGACTTGGACGGGGGTCTCTGTTCATAACACTACATATGTCGGTCCTTGAACCTTCTCTCAGTGCTGCTGAGTCGGAACCCTCCATGCAAAAGTTGTCTAAGGGGCCGCAAAGGAGGGATCAGCTGATCCCCGTTCTCTCCGCCACCCCAACGCTGAGAGAGCCTTGCGTCCCTGTTCCACCTGCATGTGCCATCACCAGTAGCAAGTTAGGCTGGGACATCAAGTCCTGACGTCCCACGTGTCTGCAGACAGGTCTGGCCCTGCCTTTTCATACAGCGACTCCTTGAGCCCCAGAGGGTGGCCACCCTCAGGGAGGGCTTTCATAGTCCCAGAAGTGCGCCCCAGTGTCGATTCACGTAGCACAACAGTGACATCCAGGGGACATGCTGGGTGACGGCAGGGAGTGCCTGGCTCCAGCACGTCCCGCAGCCTTGGTGACTGAATCAGAAACACACAGACCCTGACTCCTCAGGAGATGCGTTCCTATCCAGGCGCCTGGTGGTCAATGCCCCTTGCAGCTCGGGGGTGTTCTTTCCGTCCTGGCTGTCTCCCTTCATGGTAGCCCAGTCCTCACTTCCACCCTTCAGGTCTTGGGTACTCCAGGCCCTAAGGTAGGAAACTTCACCGGCACCTAGCGGGGTCCTAGAAACGCCCTCCACCTGGCGACATCTCTTGAACAGAGCCTTTTATCAGCACCACCTGATGGTGAAGAACAAATGTCTGGAACTAAAATCCAGCCCAGACTTCCCTTCAAAGAGAAAAGGCTTCACAAACAAAGTGCAAGAGTGGTCTTTCTTTGTACCAATATGTGTGTCACTGGCATCTTAAACCTTAAGCATTTTCTGCTGTTCCATTCGGTTTGATCTATGCTAAGAAGAGCCACGGCTGCCTGTGAAGGCCAAGAACATAATTAGACCTCAAGCTCACACATGTGCGAGCATAAATACACAGAGAAATATGCAAGTGTTTAGACATCTAAACAGAAACCAGGGACAAAATAAATGGAAAGGTTGAAAGAGAAAGGCAACAAAGAGAGAGAGAGAGAGGGAAAAAAAAAACCAAAAAAACAGATCCTTGCCTCGGTTGGCGCCACTTCGGGGTAGGGGTTGCTTTGGACTAATGCTGCCCGTCAGGTTCAGGGTCCCGGAGGTTGTCTCTCCAGACTGTAGTCCGGGATGCTTCTTGGGTCCCTGGGGACCTGCAGGCAGAGCTGCTGCTGGCAGCCTTGTGTCCACTGGCACTTCACTCCCACAGGGCCCTGCTCATTCCTCCCTGTGGCCAGGAGGTGGCAGCATGGAGATGCTACGGAAGACCGGCCCAAAGAGCCAGGCAGGAGAGCAGAATGAGACGGGGGCTCTGGGCCGCGTTCCTGCTCTGCAGCCCTGCCTACGCCAGGAGCCACCTCTTTCCCGGCTGAGGGAAACTTCAGGCTCTGGTGTTGCCACCAAGGCCCAGTTTCTAAGTGTGCTGCTTGACTACACGTCTCCTCACCCTCGTCCTGGAGCTGGATGGAGACCTGAAGGGCTAGGCAATGGGCGAGGTGACCGAGAGGTAAGTCCAATCACCCTGGGAGACTGGCTGGAGAGAAGTTGCCCTGAGAACTGTCACCCACTGCCCTGTCATCGGAGCTGTCGCCATGACGAAGGAAGGACCTCGGAGCAGCTGAAGCGAGCTATGGCCCGAGTGTAGAGGGGCGTCAGAGAAGGAAGGGGCTGAATAAGGAGGAAGTTGGATGTCGGTGATGTAAGTGCCGATCCGAAAGCACAGCGGGAGCCTTGGTGGGATGGCAGCTAACACTGTCCCCCAGCACCTGGGGCAAATGGTCTCTCAGGTGTGAATTGTCTCAGGTGTGGAAGCACTTTGCCTGTCCTTCTGAGGCAGGCGTAGGTCTCCCCACTCTGGAGACTTTTTAGGCAAAGGAAAATCTGGCAGAAAAGGGTTAGAGAACTAATTGCTATAAGGTGCTGAGAATTTCAAAGTCCTTGCCCCCCCCCCCCCAAACACGTGGAAGATTTTCCTCTTGCTAGCTTTCATTGTTGGAAAAAAGTCTAGCAGGAGCTAATACATAAACTGTACCATGGGGGGACTCTGGTCCGGTGTGGAGAAGGCCAGAGCTGGGCGCCTTCATCCAGCTGTGGTTGCTGTTTTCGAAGGCACCTGTGACCACTCTAAGGTTCTGCTCATGTGGGGTCTGAGTGGGACAGCTCAGAGCTTGGATCACTTTTGGATTAATCTTTCTGGCCTCTCAGGGGAGGAGGTAGATGAGATCAGCAGTCCCATCATGTGGCTGTCCCTCTAAGGCATTGGCTTTGCCTCTCTCTATATTGCCAGGGTCATAACTGCTTGGGCCAGCAACAGAGCATTTGTATTTTCCATGGGCATTTCTGAGGACCCTGGTGATCAGTATCAGGTGGCTCTGAGTAATCTGACCCATGGGCAGACCTTGAGTCATAACCCTGGGACAAGTGATCCCAGATCCTGTAGTCTTGTTTTTAACCTCCAACAACCCAGCTGTGTTTTGGATAAGCTAAGGTTCTCACCCAATAATGTGTTCCCAGAAAGTTCTGGAAGTCATGGGGACTGTTAGGCACTATATACACATGCCAATAGAAAGCATGCCATGCTAAAGTGAAAGAAACAAAGGGTTCAATCAAGTTTCATGTCTGCCAAGTGTCACACCCATGTCTCCGTGAACCTCAGTCCCTGGAACACATTACAGAGATGTTCTCACTCAGTACAGCCAATCTGTTGTCCACAGAAAGATTACTTGCACAATTCTTCGAAAACATGTGGCATGCTGTATACATGCTTGGCACAAAATAGCAGAATACACTGTATGAAAAACAATAAAATAAACCACGAACAAATGTGTCAGGGAGGAAGTGAATCAGTATTGAGAAGCAAGTCCTTATGGTAAGTCACTGATAGCCTACAGTTATCCTTGAAAACAATCCTTTAAATTGCCCATAAGATATAACATCAGATGGCACTGAATGGACCATTCTGCTGGGCTGTGGGTGACTGAGGCCCCCACCAAGTTCACAAGACAAAGCCTAATCACTAATACAGTGGGATTTGAGACCGAGGCCTTTGGGAGGTCATGAGGGTAGGCCCCTTATAGATGGGACTCCAGAGCATGCGTGGGCCCTTTCACTGTGTGACGCTATAGTTTAGAATGTGCCATCCATGAACAGGAGTCAGTCCGTCCCTAAACATGGAAACTGCTGGGACCTTGGTCTTGACTTCCCAGATTCCAGAGCTATGAGAAATCTATTTCTATCATTAGAAGTCACCCAGTCTATGATATTTTGTTTCATTAGCCCCAGTGCCCTAAGACAAGCTCTGCATAGTAATAAAGTCCTTACTCATGTATAAAACAGAGGTAGGAAAACTTTTCTTAAAGACCTGGATGCCAATGCATTAGTTTGTAGGCCACATAGTCTCTGTTGCCACAACTCAGTTCTGCGTTTGTAGCATGTTTGTGAGTAAGCCAAAACTTCATTTAAAACAACAGGCAAAGGGTGGAGAGAGGTTCAGCAGTTAAAGGTACATGTTTGAGAAGCCTACTGGCCTAGGCACAATTCTCCAGTAGCCATATAAAGCCAGATACACAAAGGGGCACTTGCATCTGGAGTTTGTTTACAGCAGCAGAAAACCCTGGAGCACCCCCCCACCCACACACCACACATACAATGTTTTTTAAAAGGCTAAAACAACAGGCGAGTGGTGAGATTTGACCTATGGGCCCGTTTTCCAGGCCATAGTTTGTTGACCTCTGTTATAAAGGATAATGGGGAGATGGCTCAATGGTTAAAGGCACTTGCTTGCAAAGCCTACTGGCCCAGGTTCAATTCCCCAGTACCCACATAAAGACAGATGCACTAAGTCCTGCATGCACCTGAAGTACATTTGCAGTGGTAAGAGGCCCTGGCATGTCCATTCTCTCTGCTCACAAGTAAATAAATACAAATGTTAAAAACATAACAGAGAGACAGGACCACATTCTAATAACTAGCTGGGCAAGGGCGAGGTATGGGGCAAGGAGCAGATTCAACTTTTCCATCTCAGGCTCAGGCTCAGAATGAGAGCACTCATTAACAAGAAGGCGGGTGGAATCACCCAATATATAAATGATTTATCTGCCTCTCCCTGCTCAGCACACAGAACTGAATTCCGTCAGTTGAATATTACCCTTTCCAATCCAAACATCTACCCTGGCTGTTTATTTTTTCTAAGCTCAGTTATCATGCAGCCTGAGAGGGCGGCATGTTGAAATCAAGGTTGGCAGAAGGGGAAATGTTACATAAGGCAGGTTCTGTCCCTTTCTTCCAGGTGACAATAGTCACAAAGAGAGAGATCAGCCCCAGGGCAGGGGGATTGGGCAACACAGACAGTGGTGTGGGAATGAAGAGCCTGGAATACTTTTACTGTGGGCTTTGTACAAGAGAATACACCACTGTCTTCCTTATCATGGTAGAACCACATTCTTGGTTCTTGTGAAAACGCCTGGAATCTAAGGCAGGGACCCCTGTGTCAACCTTGGTTAAAGGAACAATTGCTTCCCTATTGTTAACAATGCTTAGGATTAAGACCATCCATTGCTGCAGTCCACAGTGCTGCTGATGGGCAAATCCAAGAAGGACACTCCTGACCTTGGTACAGGACAGAGCCCCCTTTAGAAGAGAGGCTGATCCCCAGCCGGACCCAGTCTTAGGCTCACTTGCTGTTCTGTTTGTTTGTCCCTGTAGTACTGTCTCGTGAAGTGAGACCTCTCCCAGGAGGACAAGAAGGGACACAGAAACTGCCCCAGAGGGCTGTGGCCATAGAAGGACACCATGTAGCCCAGGACGAACACAGTGGGAAGACCACCTAGAACCCCACCACCCAGAACCGGGCTCCCTGACTCACTGCTCCAGCCTATCCCAAATCTCCTGGCGTTTGTTAGGGAAGCAGGAGGCAGCTCGAAAGAGTCGGGAAATGGATATAATGAGAAATATTCCCCCAAAGTTCCCAAGTGCTGTGGGTTATAAATGAACTCATGAATCATGGGGCCACCTGCAATGTTTTATAAGTGGTGTTGGAAAAGCGTCTCTAATAAACTTGGGGAAGATGGATCACCTTTCTGGAAAGGCACATGAGGATGTTGGAGGCATAAATACACGTGAAGAGGGGATTTTGAGCCATCTTGGTGAAGCAGCCAGGCCTCCTCCAACCCCTCCCCTGGCATTCCCAGCACTCCAGCTGCAAGTGCTTTATGACTGGGGCTCGGCACACACTTCTGCTTTCCGCCTGGTTGTTGGCACCAGCGTCACATCTGGTATTACTTCCCAAGTTGCTGCATTGTACACCCAGCTCCATCGCCCCCAGAACTCCCCTCCAACATGTCCCCCAGTCACACAGGCTGTGTCTGCATTTGTGGGGGGGAGGAGGAAGAGGAAATGCCAAAAACGGTAAAAGGGAGATGGAAAAAGAATCATCATAATTGAAAAAAGAACGGCAAAGAAAGGAAAACGAAAGGGGAAGGGAGTGGAAAGATGAACAAAGAGCCTGGGAAAGGAGGACAGGAGACCGACTCCAAACACGCAGCACCCTTCCCATTGGGTGGGGAGGGTCCTCTGGAGCCTTAAGCATTAAGGCAAAGATTATTCATCCACATGTAATGGGGGTGGAAAGGATTCCTCCAGGAAATACCATGCTGGGAGTGAAAGTGCCCTATCCAGGGGCCCTGGTCCATTGCACCAGTTGTATTTTCCATCCCAGGTTACTGGGGACCACAGTTCAAGGTGCATATGTGGGTTTCTTAGCTTTCCTTTCATCTTGTCTATGAGTTTTTGCTGCTATGGGCAATGTAGAAATAGACTGAGAATTTTCCTCTACCCAGTTTTGGCCAAAACTCTATATAAATTCATTCCCCTCATTTCTCCACATATTATGTTGTTTACATGTTTACATGTGGGCAGGCATTCAGAATCAAAGCAAGGCGTGTGGCCGGGGGCTGGGGGAATAGTGATGTTTGGACATGGTAGGGCAGACTTTACTCAGGACCCATGGCCTTAGGGGCAGTTCTGCTGCCGCGCGGGTTCGCAGTAGGGGAAAGGAGACTGAGCTAACCTCAGAACACACAAAGAAAACGGCTACAGCTTCACGGCAAAGGGGCGGGTGATGAGGTGTGTGTGTGGTGGAGCGGGGGAGGCATGGTGGTCAGTAATTAGAAAATTAGAAAGATAAGCCAAGATCAAAAGAAACATCCAAGGTAAGGGGGCATTCTGACTAAACTACCTAGCAGCAGGAGGAGACATTATGGGTTCCAGCGTGATAAGACACAGTCTGCTCCAGGGGTGATGAAGGAGAAAGGTGCCACAAGTGATCAGAAACTGAGGGTGCGGAGTTCTGGCCAAGCCAACTTAGAGGCATTCTTTAAAAAAATTTTTTTTAAATTTATTTTATTTAGTGTGTGAGGGGGCAGACAGAGATAGAGAAAGAGAGAGAGAAAAAGGGAGAGAGATAACTGGAATGCTAGGGCCTTCAGCCACTGTAACTGAACTCTAGATGAATGCACCACCTTGTACATCTGGCTTATGTGGGTCCTGAGGAATTGAACCTGGACCCTTTGGCTTTGCAGGCAAACACCTTACCAGCTAAGCCATCTCTTCGGCCCAAGGCATTCCTTTTTAATTTTTGTTTTTCTGTTCCTTCTTGTTCCTCCTTCCCTCTTCTACCCCTTCTTCCCCCTCCTCCCCCCTCCTTCCCCTTTCTTCCTACCCCTTCCACCCCTTCCTCCTCCCTCCTCTTCCTCTTCCCCCTCTTTCCTCCTCCTTCCTCCCCCTCCCCTTCCTCTTCCCTGTCCTCCTCCTCCTCCTGTGTGTGTGTCCATGCCAGGGTCTCTTAACATTGCAAACAAACACCAGATTCATGGGCTGCTTTTCACATCCGGCTTTACGTGGATGTGGGGAATTAAATTCAGGCTGCCAGGCTTTGCAAGCAAGTGCTTTTTAACCACTGAGCCATCTCCTCTGCCCTTCGCAGCACTGTTGGTAAGGTGGGCAGTGCTGAGATGAGTATGGGAGTCTGACCAGGAAGGCCTCCTTGGGACGAGGAGTCCTGGTCAGGGTCAATCAAGTGGAAGCTCCTCCTCCTACTGCCCCGGCTTCCCCTCGTTTTTTAGCGGGCACTTCTGAGTTCATCACGCCCGTGTCATGGAGATGCTCGTGAGGACTCAAGGAAATGGTCAAGAGTACGGCCCTTGTAGCAGTTTACCTTGTCATCACAGGGACAAAATACCCGGCCAGAAGCAGCTCATGGGAGGAGAGGGTTCATTTCAGGCTTACGCTTTCCAGGGGAAGTTTCATCGTGGCACAGAGAAGCATGACGGAGCCGAGGCTGGGCATCCCATTGTGCACATTAGTTGGGAGGTAGCAGCAAGAGTGAGCTGGCACTGACAACTGGGAGGTGGGCTCTAACACCCCCAAAGCCTACCCCCACCAACACACCTCCTTTGGCAAGGCTTCACTTTTCTACGGGGGTTAGGGGGAGTAACTTTGAGGCTTAATCACAAGCACACGAGGCTAAGGCGGACACTTTACATTCAAGCCAGCACACCCACATAGGAAGGAATCCACAGTGCCTTCAGTGTTATCCAGTTACTTCTTCATGAGCCTACAGTTAAGTGAGGGAAGGGGGAAAGTGAGAATATTAGAAAAATTGAGACTTTTTTCCCCTTGGCCTGTTCCTGCACATAGCAGTCAGAAACAGGAACTCAAATGGTTCTCATCTGTAAAATTCAGCTAATAAGTGGTTCACAGGACTGTGGAAATTAAGTGAGTTGATTAATGCAATGTCCTATGTAGGTTTTGGGGCTCAAAGAGACTCCGTAGCCTGCGGACACCAATACAGAGCCTGGTGTCTGGTATCTCCATGGTGGACACGAGACTCAGCCCGGCTGGCTAAATCTAGGTGCTGAATGTATTCACACCCGCATTCTCTTTGGGGTTCTATCATTTACTCTCAGCCCAGGGAATTGGGGCAACAGAATCAAACACTGACTGTACACAAAGCCCTCATGCATAAATATTTATTTGCCCTTCAACATGTTTTCCCTACTGCTGGTGGCTGAGAATCGAAGAAATGCTAAATTTAAATAGCTGAGAGTTGACGGCTTCTAGAATATAGCCCTAATGGGGCCCCAAATAGTGTGTGTGTGTTTTTTTTTTCCCCCTGTGAAGCTGAGCGCTGAGAGAATTTTACTTCAAAGGTGTCATTTCTGCTCCAGGGAAACAGGTTTCAATCCAGAGCCCAACAATTCACTGGAAATTGTCTTATTTGTGTGATCAATCAGCAGAGGGAAGGAGGCAGGGGAAGGAATGAGACGGTAGCAGGAGTGGCGGAATACTCTGTCCATGTATCCAAAGGGGTTAACCTCAGCCAGGTTTAACCTTGTGAACCCTAAACGCTCATCAGTGAACTGGGAACATCCCCAACTTTCTGAAGCTGAGAGAAGAGGAGCACAGACAATAGACACAAGATGAGATAAGTACAACTGACCCCCCCCCCACACACCCTAAGGCCCTTCAAAATGTTAGCTATCATTATCCTTAATAATTTATTTAAAAGACTGGCACATGCTTGGGGAGCAAAAGCACTAGGGATCTCTGAGAGTAAAGGCCGAAGAATTTATTTCTAGCACCCTTAAGACTTCCAGCTCACTGGAAGTTTATTGCAGAGCAGGTCCTGGAGAAAATTATTAATTCACCAACCCCACCGCCAACCGAGCTCTTCAAGGAAGGTACTATGGCCACCATCTTGACAGATAAGGAAACCAAGCCCTTCAGGTAGCACGTCACCTCTTCAAGGTCATTCGCAGCCTAAGTTCTCTGTCTCCTGGACTAAGATCTTAGCTCCCCTGGGTGGGAGTTCTAGCCCTTACAGCAATCAAAGCCAGGCAGGTTAGGCAGAGCAGGAAGTGTGTGAAGCTTGGTGAGGGAGACTGTTGTAGCCAGACCCTGAGAGGACTGGGGTTGGGAGAGAGGCTATGAGAGTGTATCCTGATGGGAATATGACCAACACGGAGAGGTTCCTACGATAAAATTCATAATCACTAAAATAAGTAGAGCAACTAGTTGGAAGGAGGGAGAGAGCAATGGAATACTCCTGGGGTTGGGCAAAAGGCAGAGGGAGCTGAGGGGGCTATGATCAAAATAAACTTTGTACAGACATAAAAATTGTCAATAAAGCCGGGCGGGGTGGCGCACGCCTTTAATCCCAGCACTCGGGAGGCAGAGGTAGGAGGCTCACTGTGAGTTCGAGGCCACCCTGAAAGTACATAGTGAATTCCAGGTCAGCCAGGACTAGAGAGAGACCCTACTTTGAAAAACCAAAAATAAATAAATAAATGTCAATAAAAAATATTCTTTTTAAAAAAAAAAATTCTGGATTTTCGGAAGAGAGTCAGTCCCCAGATAGTTAACCCATCTAGTGCTGGAAAGTGCCACATGAGCCACTGGGGGAAAGTGGCCAACAACCGTGAGAGCAAGCAGGGGTCTACACAGAAGCAAGCAGCGTGACAGGAAGTACACAGCAGCGCAGTGGCGGCCCACAGCCTTGGCGGGTAACTGATGACTTTCTGATTCGCTAAGAGATCTGCTCAGTGGAAAGGAATCCGTATCTGGGAACTGGAAACCAGGTCAGAATCCTATGGAGACAAAGGTTGTGCTCTCCACTGTCAAGCTCCCACTCGTCTTTGGCTGAAAGAGGGGCTACATCCATCAAACTCTCCCTAAATTAATAACACTTATCCAATTTAACCTATTCTGACTTTACTCTTGGTTGGAGACTCTGTTTTTCTTTTTCAGAAGGTAGCGAGACCGGAGGAGATAAACTATCCCTCACATCTCAGGCAAGGCCCAGGTGAAACCACAGAGGAAGTAGCGAGATAGGCAAGGGCGCTGCTTCCATGGTGAACCTGACAATCAGCACCAGGGTGAAGGAGACAGACCCTGACGATGCTCAGCACTCACCAATGCAGACATCCAGGGGCTCCTAAGAGCTCATCACTGAAGTAGACTTAAAACACACCCACCATGGCTCAGGGAATTTTGCAGAAGAGGGAGCAGAAAGACTGTAACAGTCACAGGTTGGGATGTCATGCCCAGAGGCACAGCCCCCTCCCCTGCCACCCCATAATTGACTGGTGCTCCCACAACACATAACCCACAACCCCACGGGGAATACCAGCCTCCCCAAGGAGGAGGTGCTCCTGCGGAATGGGAGCAGGGAGGAGGGGAAAAGACGGTACCAACACATGATGTATCCATACAAAATGTGTTCTTAATAATAACATATTCTGGAGTTTTAAACATAACCATCTTTTAAAAAGTGCCTCTATGTCCTATTTGACCTAAAAAGTCCAGGTTTCAGGGCTGGAGAGATGGTTTAGCGGTTAAGCGCTTGCCTGTGAAACCTAAGGAACCTGGTTCGAGGCTCAATTCCCCGGGACCCATGTTAACCAGATGCACAATGGGGCGCACGCGTCTGGAGTTTGTTTGCAGTGGCTGGAGGCCCTGGCGAGCCCATTCTCTCTCTTTCTCTCTGTGTCTGTCATTCTCAAATACATAAATAAAAATGAGTGAAAACAAAAAGTCCAGGTTTCAGTTTCACCCCGTGACTTTTTGATTTTTTAATTTTTATTTTTTGAAGACTTCAGTGTCTTTAGTGATGGATGGAAAACCTGTTCTGTCAGCTAGGCTCAGGCCACCTGAAAGTGGCATTCCTGCTCTTCCCCACAGTGAGGCCTAGCTCACCAGGTGTTTCCTATTTAATGTTGATGTGTGAGTTTAACAAGAGCAATTTCTAAGTTTGACATTGTCAATGGTGGCCTCAATGGCTTCTCAGACTAATACAAAGGCTGCCAGAACCCATTAGCAAATCAATTGGGTAGTGTGGTGTTTTTGAAAAGAAAATTATTTTTCTATTTTTGCAGGTTAGATAGAAATGCTCCCCAGAGGCCCCTAATGGCGGTGGCGGGTGGGGGGGGGGGGAATCTCTATGTGGCTGCTTTTTGTAAGTGGTGTCAACTAATGTTGAGACTAAACTGCTTCTCCCTCCTCTACCCTGCCCCTTCTCCCACTGCTCTGGTTAGCAGGCTCCTTCCCGCCTCTTTAGCTGTGTGGGATTGGCTGAGCTCTCCTTTACTGGGCCCTTCTACAGGACAGGATGGGCCAGGCCTTGAAACCATGGGGAAACGAGTTCAAACTCCACACCATGATTACGCCTTGTCAGGCACACTCTAAGATCAACCAGAACTGACAGAGGGCTTAGGGCCACTGCTCTAAGATTCAGGCTAAGAACCGGGATCTGTAAAGGCTATGGTGAGGTGGTGGTCGTGGTGATGGCGATGTGGTGGTGTGAGAGACACAGATGCAGAGGCAATTCTCTAACAATAAGCTTTGCTTTGTGACATGTTATGAAATGTCCCTTCTGTCCCTTTCTACCTCTCCTTATAGGCTTAAGGCTGCCACATCCATGGACTCTGTTCTCACCTGTCCAGGACCAAGAGGAAAGACCAGCCAACCAAATGCTTGAATTACACCCACACAGCAAATGGAATGGCAATGATGTGCTGGCTTGACCCTATCCAAACTCTTATAGTCACACCAGGCCAAGGCAGACTCCTTTAGGGATTTACAAGAACGGGGAAGTATAGACAAATGGCACTTGAGAAACTAGAAAAGAAGTAGTGAACGTCCCCTAGAGAGAAATCAAAGTCCTCGGCATTTCATTTCGAACATAAGGTTATTTATCAGCCACTTCACACACGCCCTCTGTTAAAAGTGGACTAGGGAGGCTGGAGAGATAGATGGCTTGGCAGTTAAAGGTGCTTGCCTATACAGCCCCACAGCCTAGGTTTGAACTCGGAGTACCCAAACAAAGCAGGGTGCACACTGTGGTGCACGTGTGTGGTTTGTTTACAGCTGCAGGAGGCCCTGGGCACCCATGCCACCCCCTCTCTCAAATAAGTAAGTAAATATTTAATAATAATAAAAAAAAACCATAGGTGACATTGGAACAAGAGTCTCCTTCAAAATGAGTGTCCTATTCTCAACAGTGTGAAAGTCCCTCAATGTCACTGTGAAATCAGAGAGACCAAGAAAGTAATGATGGTAAAGGTGCTCTATGTGTGAGACATGGAAAAATGACATGGACAAACCTGTCTGGTGAGCCTGACACAAAGCGTACTTGAAATGAAAAGGTTTATTAAAAAATCCCTGACCTTTGACCTCCAGTGACAAGGCCCACAAGTCATCAGATAGGAGACCTGTTTTTATGTGGCTAGCTTTTGAAAATGTTGAGATAGGCATGAGGTCAGAGACACCACTTTATCTGTGATCTGTACATTCCTCAGCTCAAGGTAGATATGCTTGTTGATCCTGGCTCTTTGGGGTTGGCTAGAAAGGATTTGATGTTTCAGTGTCTTGTAGACTAAAGCCTCTCAGGCTACATGTAGTTGGCCACCTATCTCCCAGGGGTTCTTGTGAACATGCGTGTTCTGATGCAGGAGGTCTGGGGTGGGGCCCAGGGCACTGCTCAGCCCTGGCTGCTCCAAGAGGGTCTGGGAACCCCAGTGTTGGCATCTCCTGGGAGCTTGTTACCAATCAGCGTGGCTGTGCCTCAGAAGCACTGTGGAGCTGTCTCCGGCACACATGTCCCTGGGCTTGTACCCGGGGGTCCTGTGGACAGGGTAGTGAGATGTGTGGTTTCAACCAGAAACTCCAGTGATTATGTTCTACCTACTGTGCGTGTGGAGGGTAGGATGGGGTGGGCTGAAGGGATGTGGCTTTGTCACTCTGTACTTGTCACCTGACCACTCTGCGTCTCTTCATTCTTCTCACACATGGGGGAGGAGGTTCCATGTAACCGCCTCGTTTGACTAAGTTCACACCATCCAGTCCTTGTTTTAGAAAACACTGGAAGCATGGATTGTCACTAAGCCCTTCCGTTTTGCCTCCTCTCCCTGCTGTGATGGCCTTTCTCAGACTATTCTGAGGGGCTGTTGAGAACTACTGCTTTTACACTTGTCACTAGGACAGCTCCACCATCAACCGGCTGGAGTATTCTGACAAATGAAACACTCCAATTAACCACGTGTGATCACCTGGTAAGATATTCACTTGTTATGTATTTGAAGGAATTAGGAGGCCATAAAATTCACTTAGCAGCAAGTTTTTGCTTTAAAGCGCTTTCTGTTGATTTGGAAAGCCTGAGAGTAGGAAGGTCCCGGGGACCTCATTAAATATGAGCATCAGTTCTCCAGCGGAAGGACGGCAGATTAACAGGTCACAGCTCCAGGGAACTCTGTATGGTGACGTCTGTACTCATGTCCAGCTGCTATTATTTTTTTTTTAATTATTTTATTTATTTATTTGAGAGCGACAGACACAGAGAGAAAGACAGATAGAGGGAGAGAGAGAGAATGGGCGCGCCAGGGCTTCCAGCCTCTGCAAACGAACTCCAGACACGTGCGCCCCCTTGTGCATCTGGCTAACGTGGGACCTGGGGAACCAAGCCTCGAACCGGGGTCCTTAGGCTTCATAGGCAAGCGCTTAACCGCTAAGCCATCTCTCCAGCCCCAAGCTGCTATTATTTATTTATGTACTTTTTGGTTTTTCGAGGTAGGGTCTCACTCTAGCTCAGGCTGACCTGGAATTCACTATGGAGTCTCAGGGTGGCCTCGAACTCACGGCAATCCTCCTACCTCTGCCTCCCAAGTGCTGGGATTCAAGGTGTGCGCCACCACGCCCAGCTTCAGCTGCTATTTTTTTTGGAGAGTATATTATGTCATTGTCTTTGGGGCTGTACGTGAACTCTCTTTTGTAAAATTCCCTCAAAACCCCAGGGAAGTAGGATTATCACCTCTGCTTTACAGGTGAGGAAACCGAGCTCCAAATAAAGTGTTCAGTAAGTCAACTACAAAGCAGAAAGTGGATTCAAGAACCAGAACTTTCTAAGTCCTTAACCATTATTACTACACATCCACCTTTCTCTCTTCCATGATAGACTTAGGAAGGTGCATAGTTCTGGAGAGGAGGGAGGACGGGTTGGATAAGGGAGACAGAGCGTTTGACTACAAGAGGCAATATGATGTATCTGCTGGAGGGTTGAGAAGACGCAGTGACATTCTCTACACACTGTAAACACATACCTCTTTCCAAATCATATATCTGAACATTTCAGATTTCCTTTTCAGTCAAGGCATGTAATGAAATCACACCATTGCTATGCCTCTTTGCACTAACTTAAGCCAAGGATTATATATGTACACATGCACACACATATATATATACATATGATATAATATATTATATAATAATATATGATACATGGTCCTGCTCTCAATGGCATTGCAGGCACTGAAATCACAGCTCTTTGCCTAGTGAGGCTGAATGTGGTCTCCCTTCCCTCCCCGGGCTCTAGGTAGGCACAGCCCCTCGTTTCAGGTTGAGGTTTGGAGAGAAAGAGACCATCCTTTGCATTAAGCCTTATGAGCACTGGGGACAAAGAAGAAATAGCACATGTCTGGGAACGTGGAGATGACAGCAACTTGCTTGTGACCCTGTGCAAGTTTCACCTCAGCCTGAGCCTCCTCAGTTTACCTCCTCATCAAGGAGGGAGTGGTTCTGGGCCTGAAGGAACCTAACATTCCTCCCAAGAATAACATCCTAGGTCCTGACAGGTGTTCAAATCCAGGTGGAGTTTGTCAAGGGAGAGGAAGTTCCCGTCTGTGTTCTCATGACTGTGTGGCCAAACTGGTGTAAGAAAATACCCGTACACATGTGAAAACCAACCTACTCCTCACATGACCCAAGCCTCTGTGGATAAATCTGTAAGTGGAAGAAAAAGCACAGCAAATACTGAGCCATTTGTTCCAATTAAGACAGACAACCTCTGGGCTGCTGGTAGCAGGGGATCTGCTTGGAGCGGAAACTCTCATGCAGGGGCCACAAATCCACCCCAAGCAATGTGGGCAGAGGGATTTGCAGCGTTGTGGGCTGGGTATAGCCGTTCAGTTCTCAGCCTCTGTTCTCTGTGTGCTTGGAGTTAGCATGGAGCTGTGTGGGGGAGTTACCATGTCAGTGGCTGCTCATGTGACCCTACGTCATAATGGCTACCATTTGGTGTACCATCGCTTTTTTTTTTAAATTTATTTATTTATTTATTTATTTGAGAGCGTCAGACACAGAGAGAAAGACAGATAGAGGGAGAGAGAGAGAATGGGCGCGCCAGGGCTTCCAGCCTCTGCAAACAAACTCCAGACGCATGCGCCCCCTTGTGCATCTGGCTAACGTGGGTCCTGGGGAACCGAGCCTCGAACCGGGGTCCTTAGGCTTCACAGGCAAGCGCTTAACCGCTAAGCCATCTCTCCAGCCTGCACCATCACTTTTTATGATGCTAGCCAGTGCCACATGTTTGGGCCACCCCAACCGTCCTATGAGGTAGTGACTGATTCTGGCCTGTGATGGTCAAGTGGTATTGTCAACTTGATCTCATTAGGAATCCAGAGACATCCCTCTTGGACAGGACTGTGAGATTGCTTCTAGGAAGGACTGACTGAAGGAGGGCCTTCCACCCATCCCGAGTGAGGACCCTCTTGGTGGTGGGCTTTATGTAAGGAGGTCCTTCCCCCACCTGGCTACCTGTACTGCTTGCTGGTGAGCACCCTCACCTGCACGTGCATCTCTCCTGCTCAGCGATCCTTCATTAGCACTAGAACCAAGTTTCCTCAAGCTTCCAGCATGGACTGAAGGTCCATCGGCTCTCCAGGAAGCCTCCAGGCCTTCAGTGCTGGACTGGGACTGTTGAGGCATCCAGCCACGTGGACTGAGCAGTTACTGGGTTTCTTGACTCTCAGGTCTGCAGACTGCTATTGTTAGACTGCTATGAGCTAACGCATTCTATTGGTTGTGTTCCTCCAGAGAAACTTGACTAATACACACCTGTCCTTAGATTGAAGACAATGAATGTATAGGGACATTGGGTAATTTGCCCAAGGTGACATGTCAGCAGGATGCAGAGCTAGGATTCAGTCACAGACAGTAGGACTCCAGATCCCTTAATTTTAGCCCTATTAAAGTTCCTCTGACATGGCTGGTGGTGCCAGAGGATTTCAAGGACTATATTATAAGTTTTCCACAAGATTGTTGAAACAGCTGTCTTCCTTGAGGGGTTTTAAAGGCTAGGAGGGCAGGGTCTGGGTCTTACTTAGTTACCACTATAACTGCAGTGCCTGGAAAAGTTGGTAGCATGCAAAAGCAGGTGACAATGAGATTCCGATTACTGTCTGCCTAGCAGAGGGATCTAGCAAGTGAGTGTCCAGGAGCAATACTTTCCCTTAGAATTACAAATTTTCTGAAAAGAAGCGGATTAAACATAAACCCATGTCCATCATAGTGACCTTTCAGAAACGAGTGGAACACAACTGTTTATGATATTATTCACCTCGTGACGTAGCTGTCTTAAGTTGGTGGAAGCACGCTCTGACACTTACGCAGTGGTAACGTCAACTAACAGCACATCTCCAAGGCCACAGTCTCCTCCCTCCCTAAGTCAGGTGTTGTGGTAAGCGTGTCACATGACTGGCTTCTTTCAGTGACATGACAACACAGTGAAGTACAGTTTCATACTTCCTTTGTATATGGGAAGTAAAGGAAACTGAACGCATCAGAAAAAAATTTTAAAGATCACATGGGTTTCAGTGGCTGAGTTAGAATTCACACACAGGCCTTTCTGAGTTCAAAACGCCACAGTGATTGCGTGTCAGAAGGTGTGTTCTAGTACATTTCCAGTTTGGACAGTCCGACTTGAGAGGAAATAAAGGGGGCATAGAGTAGCAAATGTAGGTAATTAGAGGCATACCAGAAGCTGAGGATTTCAAGCTTGGTGCCTTTACTAAAATAGTAATGCAACTGCAGGCAAATTTCTACCTTCTGTCACATAAGGTGTCCCAAGCAAATGATGGTTAAATTCCTTTCAGTTCCAAGGGTCTGTGACTCTAGAAGAAACCAAGCCCAGGAGATGGAGCAACTTCTCCACAGGGCTTGAGGAGTTGAGAAGGCACATTCTTTCTCTGGTTAGCTGGAGGCGTGATGACCAGTGAAATAGTAAAACAGACACACTAGTCTTAGCTCCCCTCCCCATTTTCCCCATGTCTGCCTGAATCTTGTGAGCCTTCAAAACCATAAACCATTCATACAGTTCTAGCTCAGTGACATGAGCTGGTGTTTGCACACTCTGCATCCCAGGTTATATTACAATTCCATGATAGACAGTGCTTCAGACCACACAGGTTTAAAAGGCAGGCCTATATGAATTCAGCATGCTATATAGCAAGGCTGTCTACTGCAAGGAAACTATCTGGGGTCCATTAAGGACCTGAAGCCACAGAATTAGAGAATATTATAGCCATACCTGGAAGCATTGAGAGGTACAAAGCAGGAGCTCCCAGAGATGTTTTATTTGACTTGCGTGGTACTTTAAAGATGAACTGTAACCTACAAAAATACACATTTCCACATTTTCTTAGCAGGAACAGATTTGAAAACAATGGACTTGTGATACTATATAGGAAATAGTGGATGACACTGCAGTGGTAGGAATGTTGTAATGGAAAATCTAAATCACCAACTTAAAGAGCCGTTGGAAGAGTGGAAGGCAAGGTTGGTTAGATTTATAGTCCAGTTGTGTCACTAAAGGCCTGCGGACTTTTTGATTCTCCATAGTTCCTTCTAAAAATAGGCTTCAACAGAAGGCTGACTTCCCTACCAGGAGAGAAGTGGTAGCTGTGGCTCCAGTCATCACCACTGTATTCCATTCCACACCATGGAACCAGGCTGGACGCATGCTGAAATTTCCAACAATTTCTGAGCCTTGAGTTGACTGGGTCATTGCGAAGTAATCCCCATGGATTTCAGAATTCCATGCGATGGTTATTTTAAACCTGAACTATCCAAATCAATTATGTCAGCCTCATGTATATGGGATCCTCCTAGTTAGCTTAGAGCAGTCAGGGACATGACATGTGGCTGGGCGGTGGATGGGGAGGGGAGGGTCCCGTCCTATGCACATGACAGCTACTCAGTACAGGAGGGATGGATGCAGGATAGGAGAGACAGCCTCGTTGCCCACGAGATCTGCTGCCTTTTGTGAGGCACATGCTTTCCACTGTTCCAGAGTCCCCACCATTCCCCACTGCCTGACACTGGGCTCATCTTAACCACACATCCTAGGGATCAGACTATGGATATAAGGCATATCCCCTTATTAAGTGAAAGAACACGTAGGCACCCGGATATAAGTGAGCTGTGGGGGATGTAAAGATGCCTAGAGGTCACAGAAGCCATGAACCTTGACAAACCATCGCCTCACTCATTTTATGAGATATCAATGGGTAATCTCCAACATGCTCTTTAGCCCAGAAAAAAAAAAAAAATTCTTTACTTCCTGAAAGGACTCTCATGCCTTTCCTCCCCCCTTCAGTCACTGTTGAAGCACCCAGCCAGGGACCCATGCATCTTTGATGGCATAAGAGGCCCAGAGGGGAGGGCTTCCTCAGCAATGGGACATCATTCCCCCCTGAAGATGAGTCAGGTGTTCAGTGTGGGAGGAAATAGTCAACAAACATCCTCAGTTTTTTCAAAGTGTATTTTTTTTAAATGTATGGAGTACTACTGAAGAATAACGATAAACAAATTCAACAAAGAAAAAACAAAGTTAACAAAGCCAGAAGCTATACAGAGTCCCAGCCCTGCTTCTTAGCCCCGGACTAGTGAGGAGGGAGAAGGCGGGAAGCGAGAACAATGCTAATCAAAGATGAATCCACACGAATCAAATCACACAAGCAAATACAAAACTACACTCGTAATAAGTGTTTTGAGAAGGGAAATACCGAGTGTGATAGGAGTTTCAGGAAGAGATGAGCCAGGAAAAGTAACAACCAAAGGGCCTCACTAGATGGGTATTCTGTGCCGCGGGAGGAGACTAGCTGGGGGACCAGGTTGGGGTGACTGTGTCCCAAAGCTGACGCTCCACTGTAGAGACCTGCAGGTTTCAGCATTCCTGCTGGGATAACTGCATTCTAAGGAGCTGGCATCGCTGGCTGTCCACCTTCCACTCCTGCCTTTCCCAGGGATCCCTGACCAGTTCTGATACCCACACGGGCAGTGTGTGTGTGTGTGTGTGTGTGTGTGTGTGTGTGTGTGTGTGCAATGTTCCCCCCCCCACACACACACCCTGTGGCTTAGGAAATCTTTCAAGTGGGTGGTCATGTTGGAAACACAGCTGCCAGATGGAGAGAGCATAGCATTCTGCTCCCCAGACAGGATCAGTCAACAAAATTCTGGAAGTCAATGTGCATACTGTGTGCACGCCTATACACACACACACCACACACATACACACATGCATGTACAACGGTGCTCTGCGTATCTTTCAGAGAGCTTTTCCCTTGAAAATGATGACTTATGAGTGGCTGCCCTGCCTCCCGCCTTTCCTTTGCTCTGTTTTGGGAGAACACATGAAAACCATGTGTTTCTGCTTAGCCCGACACATTCCGAGCAAGCTTTCCATGCATGGTCCACGTGCTGGTGAAAGATCTTCCCTTATGGAGCAGAAGGAGAGCGAGCCAGCCCTCATCTCCCTGTCCTCACGAGTCCTCCAGGGCCACCCCTTGCTTGCACAGTCAGGTTCTGGAAAGCGTCAGTAGGCGACTCACAACGTGAAGGACCAGTCCACTTCACACAGACAAGCTAGAGGGTGGCAGGGGTCCAGTGATATCTTTTAGCAACCGCACTCATGACACTTCCCTCCTGAAGTGTCTGAAGTCCTGCTTCTCTTCAAATTGCTGCTGCTGCTGTTGACTGACCACCTACCAGGACTCGGTTCCAATGATGCCTCTCCCAAGCAGCAAGTCCTTCTGGGCCGGAACCCACCCAGCTCTGTAATCTATGTGTTTCTTTTATGGTGATAATCATCGGTGGTTATTATATTCAGATACTTCTTCTTCATTCTTTCATTTGGCCAGGAGTCAGCTGACTGTGGCACATGGCCAAGGCAAAATCTCTTCCTTTTTCGGGGGAGTGGGGTGGTTAGGTCCTACCTATGCCCAAGCTGGCCTGGAACTCTCTATGTAGCTCAAGGCCTTGAGTTTGTGATCTTACCTTCCTTCTTCAGTGCTGGGATTAGAACTGTGCACTACCAAGCTCAGTTCATTCCTTGCCTTTTTTTGTTTGTTTGTTTGCTTGTTTTTGTTTTTCAAGGTAGGGTCTCACTCTAGCCTAGGCTGACCTGAAATTCACTGTGTACTGTCAGCGTGGCCTCAAAGTCACGGTGATCCTCCTATCTCTGCCTCCTGAGGGCTGGGATTAAAATCATGTGCCACCACGCCAGGTCATTGCCTATTTTTGTAAACAAAGTTTCACTAGGGCACAACCACACACCTGTCTCTTCAGGCTGTCTGAGTATCCTGACAGCAGAATTGAATCAGTTGGGAAAGACATGTTGTGGTTTTCTAAGTAGAAATTATTTTACTATCTGGCCCATATGGGGGGGGGCAGTTAGTGATCCTCATATTAAACTGCCAACCTCATAAGGTCAGAGGCTAGGCCTGTCTGGTTCATTGGCATCTTGCTGGGGCCTAACCCAGAGCCCACACCATAATCGGTGGCCAAAAGGCACTTGTGGAAGATCAGACTCTTACAAGTGCCAGGTTGAGATGAAGTTAATGATCCAGGGTGATTGTCACCTTGAAGCTTCAGGTATTGTCCCCGTTTTGATTCTGTTTTTGGGTAAAACCCAGAACAAGATTATTTTACTTGTATAACATAGTGTCTTGTAAAAAGCCACACCAAAGGCAAAGTTTTAAAAGGGTGGAGGGAGGGATGTCAGGTTGGATTTTAAAAGAGCAACAAAGCAATAAATATCAACCGGGCCGATTTATGAGGCCACAGGGAATGGTCTGGAGTTAACAATAGCCTGCTCAAAGAAGGCAGGACCAATGGAGAGAAATGTGGATGCTCTGGGAACACAAAATAAATAAATAACTAATAAAGAAAGAAAGAATAAAATTTGTTAGCTTGACTTTCCTCCAAATGGGCAAACACTTCCTGCTGATAAATGGTGAGCATCTGGGCAAATCTTAATGATGCATTTGGAGAAAAAATAAAATTTTGTAGCGCAATCAAAAATTTTAAAGTCATTCAGTCATGGGAAAATATTAGGAATAATTTAACTGGACGCAGTGTTGGAATACATTGAAAGTTATCATTTGATCTGAGGCATCCGGTGTAGATTTATGTGAGGAAGAGTTTAATACCTAGCCTGTTGGAAATAAGTTCTTTAGATCAATTCCTGCCCAGGGAGTTGAGAGAGGCAGGCATTTACATGCACTTCAAGGAAGCCTGAGGCACAACCATACACATGTTGGCTAACAAAATGCGCGCAGGCGGTTAGGAGCCTAATGAATACAGAGAGCCCAAAACAAGCTTGTTTCATTTTTCAAGCTGGACAAAAGGCAAGTGCATAGCTTGGTAGATTGGGTGAACTTTTCTGCTTATAAATAAAACACAAACTGAGAAAATGTAAAATAATCCACTTAAGCACAGTCAAGCTTTGAGCCTTCTGGTCACCTAGAGGTATTTGTTACAAATCTTTTGGCTGAAATGTTGACATGGAAGCAAAGATGCACCATAAACTGGAAAGGGCATTAAAGGATCTGGAGATCAGCACCCATGGCGGCGGTGGGGGGGGGGTGAGGGGTGGGAAAGGGGGGGAACCTTTCACTATACGACACATCTGCTCTTCTTCCCCATCACCCACTGTAAAATACAGTTCCTGACATCTAGCAGGGCCCTAAATAAATCTCCAGAGGAGAAATACAAAAAGCCAGCTACCACTGCTGCATCCTAAAAGAGACTGGAGAAGCTAAATAGGATCAAGGTTATGGGAGAGACACCTCAGTGCATCATTTAAGGAGGCACAGCTCACAGGAGCTGGCTCTGCACTTTAACATCCGTAGGAGTGAGGGCTTCCTTAAATACTGTACCCAGGGCACCTGGCTAGTCTCATCCTTGCTAATCTCTAGACCTCTTTTCCAAAAAATTTTTTATTTTATTATTATTTATTTGAGACAGAGAGAAAGAGAGAGAAGCAGATATAGAGAGAGAATGGGCATGCTAGGGCCTCTAGCCACTGCAAACAAACTCCAGACAAATGTGCCACCTTACACATCTGGCTTATGTGGATCCTGGAGCAACTGACTGGGTCCTTTGACTTTGCAGACAAGCACCTTAACCACTAACCCATCTCTTTAGCCCTAATCTCTAAACCTTTTGACTTTATGGGAACAGCGGGTCATGCTCAAAGGGAAGTGAGTATGGTGATTGGGAAAAGTCTCCAGATTATAACTATCTGTTGGGGGCTGGTGAGATGGCTTAGTGCAACACTTAATGACTTGGGTTTGATTCCCCAGTACCCACATAAAGCCAGATGCACGAAGTGGCACATGCATCTGGAGTTCCTTTGCAGTGGCTGGAGATGCTAGTGTGCCCATCCTCTCTCTCGCTCTCTGTTTGCAAATAAATCAAATATAAAAAGTAACTGACCGTTGGAAGCCAAACCATAAACAACCCAATTAAGACAGAGATCTATTCTCATCATATTTAGTAAATAAGTAAATAAACAGGTAAATTAGGTGAGAGAATTTGCTCACTTAAGAAGGAATGAGACTCTGCCACTTTTCAGTCGAGCTAAAACAGCAAGATAAATTTTGAAACCAGAATAACTAATAAGCAAAGTTACAGGGCTTGATGGGACACTTCCTGTCTTATCACAACCTCATATGAACTTGAGGTAGCTATAAACTACTAAACTACCTTGCTCATAGAGCCCCCAAAATATATAATTGAGACTTTCATTACATTTTGGCCAATATTAAGTTCAGCAAAACATGATGAGTTCTGTTTGTTCAGGCATGGGCCCCTTATGGTGGATTTTGCTGGTCATGCCAAACAAACTTCACACTAACAGTCCTTTGATATACCAGGGTAGCAAAGTGATACTACGTGGCTGCTCCAAGCACAGACAGATTTCTTCTCCATCACTTACCAACAGTGACACTGTCTTTCCAAATGCAAACCCTGAACTGGCACTTCGGGATTCAAGGTACATAGCTCAGTAGCCCAGCTGAAATGTCCTGTGATGTTCCTACTGCCCCAACTGTGAACTCCACCCAACCTTCTCTTGCTAGCTCACCTTCCCTCAGGGTTGTGAGGAAACAAGATCTTTCCATGACACCCAGTGACAAGACTGCCGAGTCACTCCAGGACCAGTTAGCCAAAGCTTAGGCTGCATGATGCGCAGAAGTGCCTGAAGAGATGCTCTATTGATTATGAGATACAATTGTGCATTTTATTACCTTCTGGGGAAAAAAAAACCAACAGGAAACATAAAAGCAAGAGTTTCATGCCAGATGTAAGAACTAAACGCTCTGGTTACCTGATCAGCATCGGCGACATGTGCTTTGAATGTGAAACACTTGTAAGTCTCCCCAGGTGAGCTCTCCATCTTATCTGCGCCATTTATATCAGACGTTTATGTGCCTGCGCTTCTCAAATCGGACCCAGGTGAAGTTCAATCTTGTTTAGAAAGGCTGAAGAGTTTGCTGCATTTCTTTATTTAGAAGCCAGGGTGATTTTTCTACCCAGAAAGAGAAAACTTTGGGGCTGTGCTTGGAATCCTAGGGCCAGTCAGGGTTTAGGGCACCAAGCACAATGAGACCCAAGAGGGGCCAAGGAAGCTGTCGCAAAACTTTCTCTAGCGTTCTCCCAGAGGCTACCCATCCTTGCCCTCCTGCTGCCAGAGTCAATTCTTCTTTCAAATATCAGCTTGGATGGCAGAAGCCTCTCTTGATTCTATATACGGAACCCGACGCAGCGCTGGCAGTCATTGCCCTCATTCAGAACTGAAATGCTTTCTCCTTTGTGTTTATGGATTTCCTAGCCTCCATCTGCAGGGTGCCGGGAGGTGGGAGGGTGCTCCCACATCCCAGTGCCTACGTCTGTGTTGCCTGAAGGGAGGGGCAAGATGGAATGAGTTGATGGTGCTCCTTATCCTCTGAACAGGGGAGACAACTGTCCTTGTACATTTCTATTTTTATTTATTTGAGAGTGACAGACAGAGAGAAAAAGAGGCAGAGAGAGAGAGAGAGAGAGAGGGAGAATGGGCACGCCAGGGCCTTCATCCACTGCAAACAAACTCCAAATGCATGTGCCCCCTTGTGCATCTGGCTAACGTGGGACCTGGGGAACCGAGCCTCGAACCGGGGTCCTTAGGCTTCACAGGCAAGCGCTTGACCGCTAAGCTATGACATTTCTAAAAGAAATATAAGATCTTACTTCCTTCCAGTTGGGCAATTTGTCAGTACGTATCAAAAACTCCTAATAGGCATGTAACGTTTGATTTAGCAACTCTATATTTAAGAAAATGACTTGGCAAGGATCCGTAAGGTGTGTGAACAAGGATGTTCCCAGGAGCACTTTGGATGGTGGAAGTAATGGGAAGCCATCTGAAGTTCCTGAGTGTAGGGACTGTCATGGCCCGTGGTGATATGGGAAGACCAGCAGCCACTTTTAACAAAGGATGTACTCATAATTCTAAAACAATGGGCTATGTGTAATTGTGAGTGAAAAGGTGGGTTCCCAAAGAGAATGTGCTATAAATATCAAGTGTGTGGGTTTGTGCAAGCATAAAGGTCAGGGGAAAATTGTACTAGTGATTATTTCTACAGGAGGAGTTATGAATAAATTATTTTTTACTTTGGTTCTTCTGTATCATAGAATTTTTCTACCACTACTATATAAAATGTGCAGTAGTATTTGTTTAATTCCTCTTCACTTCTATCTCACATGTTTGTGGGGGTCTCATCACCCTCTTTTTACCTATCCACCCCACAGCTCTGCAAGGATGTAACTTGGCATGGTCAGTGGTCATCCTTAGGAAGAAAAAGACACTGTTGGCAAGGTTGGCAGGCATGATGGAATGTGCCCTGTGGTGGAGGTTTTGAACATGCTCACACCACCCGCTAGCAGCTTGGTACCTGTGCCAGTCTCTCTTCCCGAGCTCCACTCACCTGCTCTGGCAAGCTGTCAGATTCCTTCGCACTGTTTTCCTGGGGCCTTGGAAAAGAGAGTGAGTTTTTAAAATTCCTCACCACCTTCCTCCCTGCACATAAAGAATTATTTATCCTCCCCATCCCATTGAATATGTCATCCCTTCTCTCAAAGTGTGTCTCCTCTTCTGCTTTGTTATGTCAGCAGAACTGGGGATACAGCTCGCCAGCGTGGCTATTGGTCCCTTGTGCCCCTCTCATTCTTCTAACCCGTGTCGTTGCCAAACAGTCACTCGTTGAGCAATGCAAATCACCTCACTGGTCTCTCCCTGTTATCCTTCAAGCTCATTCTCTTCTCCTGTACGGTAGGGCCTCTCTTCCTTGGACAGCAGCAGAGAGGGGGAATCCTGTTCCTGTCACCGCTGCGACAGGTACCAGCGCTGCTGTCATCCCTGTCAAGAACCCGGCTGCCCACTTCATCAGGCGGCATTGTAGTCAGCCTGTGCCGGTCATGGCATTGGGTCTGCAGGCTCTACGGTGGCCCTTTTGCCACACTGGCCTTCAAGGAGCACACAGTCTCCCCAGGGAGACATGACAGACACCAGCTTCGCATCCAGTGGCAATCTGCTTCCCCACCACCTGCCAACCAAGCTACTTGTTCACTAAGTCAGTGTCATGGCCTTGGCCCTCTGCAGGTCTTTGTCCTGCTGATAGCCACTTCCTGTAGGAAACTTGGGGACAATGGTGAAAGTTTGACTGACAGACATAGATCTACCCTGGCTCAGAGTTCTCTAACTCTGTGACTCTGGGCAAGGCATGCTCTTTCATCGTCACCTGTAAGATGAGGACAGTATCTACTATGTACCAGTATTTTCAGAGGCAGAAGCAAGCCCAGGTAGATCCTTGCTTTCCCAGTCTGGAGGGCTTTGCATCAGAAAAAAAAAAAAAGAAAGAAAGTAGAACATTTTTTTTTCCCTTGAGACACTAAAGTTGAAATAATAGGAACAATTAGTCATTCTGATGCAGAGTCACTCTCTTCATGGCTGTCTCACCCAGCAGAGAGGAAAAAAGTGATCTGAGGAGGGGCTGGAGGGAGGTGTTGGGGTCCTCTGTGTGTCTGCGTTTATCTTACCCCCTGAGCACTTCCTCTTTTACCCCATTTGAACACACACAGTGGAAACAGTTAAATGAGCCACAGCCGGAATGCAGACAGGCACGGCGACAGTTCTGGGCTGTGATGAATAAATAAGACAGAGGTTTCAGCTTTAATTTTCTCCTCAGTTGACACGTTCCTCCGGGTTCTTACAGCCGAGGGGTCGGCATTTCTCTACGGGAAGGGACAGAGGGGACGGGTGCCATCCGCAGCCGCTAGGTGTTGGGGTTGACTTGACTTCACTGCCCCAGACGGTGGTGGGCATGCGTGGACTTTTGCTCACTGCTCCCAGTTCAGGGAAAGAGCAGCAGGAAGAGGGCCTTTCCGCACTGCAGGTCACCCTGAAAACTGCCACGAAACGATCAGAAACAAACCAACAAAACAACCAGACAGCTGCTCTGCTGAACCTGGCGACAGACAAGTACACCACGGTGGGTTGCTGACAGGATAGGAGCTAACAGCTTGCTAAATGGGAAGGAGACGCCCCGAATGTGCTGGTGACAGGTGCTCTCTTCCCCTGGAGCAGCCCCAGCTCCCAGTGAGAGGAAAAAGGAGGCTGATCTCAGGGTCCCTTTAGCCTTAGGGCCCTGGGAAAAGCCATGCTCATAGCAATGCAGGGATGGTACCAGCCCAAAGCTTCCTCAGCATCCTTTCCTCCAAGATGAAACAAAACAAAACAAAACAAAAAACAAATAAGGCCTTCTTTGGAACTAAGAGGGCACAGGAGATCTCTGAAGCAGAATCTTTGTAGGTATCCATCCGAGCCAAGTTCTGTCCCCAAATTGCATTGCTCAATACGGTTGCAGTCTTTCGGGTTGAACAAACCCAGTCTTGTATCTGTGCATATTTTCTTCCACATAGTTCCATACTCCTCCCACTGAACAACAAGGATCTTCTTTTTTGATAATAACTAAAAGCCTAGATACCCACCACTTCCTGGCTATGTGATCTTGACCAGAAGACATAATCTCTGGACCTCAGTTTTCCTCATTTGTGAACTAGTCAGCAGGTTTTTTTTAAAAAAAATATTTTTATTGATTTATTTGCAAGCAGACAGAAAGTGAGAGTAAAAGTGTAAGTGAGTGAATGGGCATTCCAGGGCCTCCTGCCACTGAACACAAACTTGCCCGCATGTGCCACTTTATGCATTTGGCTTTATGTGCGTACTGGGGATGTGAATCCAGGCCATTGGTCTTTGCACGTAAGCACCTTTAACTTCTGAGCTACCTCTCCACCCCCCCATATTCAGCAGGTATCTATTTATTGAGGGTTTGAGGCCAGGAGTATCCCAGGCATCAGGCCAGTGGGGGTGAACCCCGCAAACCAGTTCCATGGACAAAAGCACTTGCCTGCTGTGCAAACTGTAGGTCCTGGCTCCTTTATTCAGTCACACACAAGTCATTATTATCCCTCTGCTTCAGGTTAGGTGTCCGTGTGCACGCTGCTGGCGATTCAACAATAAGAAAAATCGATTTCCTCACCTGTTGGAGGGCATGTTTGTATAGAAGTCATGCAAATGAGACTCCATTAGATGAATGAGCAGGGAAATTGTGCTCAGGTTGGCTTACTGCAAGCTTGCAGCAGACAGTGGCCACTGCTCTCCCCAGCATTGTGTTCATGTCACCGTGGTGAATCACCTGTCCCAGTCTTGTATTGTGGACATGGGGTTTGCATGTCGTGTGCTTATACTAGACAGACGGGAGGTTGGTGAAGCTGGTCTGAAGACCACCTGGCCAGTGTTAGGTCAGGACACAATGGGGTCACCCAGGACAGCAGGAGGGTGACAGAGAAATAAGGAAGTGGGTCATCCACATTCCTCAGGGAACTGCCTGGCCATCATCCCTGCCTTGCCTAACAATGCCCCAGGTCTAGGTTTCCTGCCCCCTTATCTCCCTCCTGGTCACTGCTATGTGAAATGGCTGATGTAAAGAACAAAGGAGTTTCTTTTCCCTTCCTCACCTTCCCCCAACTGAAGAGCTCTATATAGGGCACTATCTGGAATCTCAAAAGTCACTGCTCCCCTCTTGAGAGTCAGTCCTGGCAGCTTGTGTCTCCCCCACCCCCAACACACACACCAAATAAAAGCTTCCATCTTTGCCTCAGAGTGGTCTCTGTGGTCTTGGTCACTCCTGAACCTTACAGCTAGGTGGCTGGAGGTTCCCTTGTACCATTTAGAAACCAGCCAGTTCCTTCCTCCATTGCCCTATCTCCTCTCACATGGCTATACTTGGTGTCAGCCACAAGAGATGGGGTTTTCTCCTTTCCCTGACAATCTGTCCCTTCCCATCCTCAACTTTGGAACTCATAATCATACCTCATGGTCAAACTTAAACTTTTGTATACATACTTCCTGGGTCCTGGGCTAAGTGTTCAAAAAGTACTGGTAGGGATGCATGTACGGGAAAGGCGCTCAGGTGCTCACGATGTGTGAGCAGGACGTAGTCATTCTAGAGCCTCGTGCTCCACAGAAAATTACCTGCCCTGGAGCGCTTTGCTCTGCAAGGCTTAGAAGAGTTCATATCACACAGGGCTGAGGGGAAGGTCCCTCTGAGGAGAGCTGACTCCTGAGCTGTGACCTGATGAAAGAGAAGGATGTGGCAGTGAGAGGAGCGGGAGGTGGAGGCACAGCACCCCCAACCATGCCTCCATGGATCTGCAGAGAAGGACATGTAAGGCAAAGCACACTCAGCATAGGCTTGGAATATTGTAGGAGGAGCCAGCCATGCAGGGCAGGAAGGGGCCAGGTGAAGAGTTTCACCCCACATGTCTTCTTACTGAGGCTCTGTGCAGACAGCAAAGTGTGAACATGGTGGTGGAGGGAGAAATCAGGCAATGAAGGACGCCTGGTGATTTGGCTAGGTCTATTGACTGGATTATGGTGACCCCCATCCCCGGGCCAGATACTTTAGGGTGATTTGGTGAGGATTCCCTAGACCTTAGGCTTGATTCCAAGTCTCCCCTCATGTCCACTGAGTACCTTCTGGAAAGGGACATCATGTCTCTTAAGCACTACTTTCCCTTTCTGTTAAAATGGTCTGTGACTTTTAGGGTGCTGTGGGGATTGGGAGAGAGGGTCTTCAGAAGGCTCCAGTATGGCTTAAGACTCCTAAAGATGCATCCTGGCCTGGCTGTCCCTTCTCCCTCATGCTTTGCAGTTTTCTTTTTCTTTTAAGTGATTTATTTATTTATTTGACACAGAGAGAGAGAAAGAGAGAGAGAGAGACAGACAGATAGATATATAGAGAGAATGGGCACACCAGGGCCTCTAGCCACTGCAAACGAACTCCAGACACATGTGTCACCCTTGTGCATTTGGATTTATGTGGGTACTGGGGAATTGAACCTGTGTCCTTTGGCTTTGGAGGCAAGCACCTTAACCACTAAGCCAAGTCTCCAGCACTGCTTTGCAGTTTTCTATAGACATCATGGGGCCTGGTTTAACTCAGAGCTTGCCCTTGGCCTTGCACTGGGTGTGAATATCAAGAAGCATCTCAGCCACACGTCAGGACAGCTGTTGTCACTCTGCTCTCTCCTCACATGCCCGGGTCAGATGCATTCTTTCCCATGTCCGCCCTTCCTCCAAGCCATGTCACAAATGCTCACCACTTGCAATTTTAGGTCCCCTTTTCCTCTCTAGGTGTGAATTCCAGACATAGGCAGAGATTAAGCAGCGTTTGGCTGAGCTGAAAGACTGGAGAGTGACTGGGGAGTGCTTTCCTAAGATGCCCTTTGAATTTTTTTTTGAAATTCTTCCCAACTTAAGGATGCTGACTGTGGTGGTTTGATTCAGGTGTCCCCCATAAACCTAGGTGTTCTGAATGCTAGGTTCCCAGCTGATGGATATTTGGGAATTAATGCCTCCTGCAGGGAGTGTATTGTTGGGGGCGGGCTTATGGGCTTTATAGCCAGTTTCCCCATGCCAGTGTTTGGCACACCCTCCTGTTGCTGTAGTCCACCTTATGTTGGCCAGGGGGTGTTGTCCACCCTCTGCTCATGCCATTGTTTTCCCCTGCCATCGTGGAGCTTCCCCTCGAGCCTGTAAGCCAAAATAAATCTCTTTTTCCCAGAAGCTGCTCTTTGTTGGGTGATTTCTAACAGCAATGCGAACCGGACTGCAACACTGACTTTCAATTTTACCTCACTTGGGAGGTATTGTCCTTCCAGGGCCCAAAGGCAATAAGCAAGACCTACACAAATCCCTGCCACTGGAAGAGAACGGCACTCTCGTTCTGCCCCGGTGCTCGGTCCCCCAGTGCTCAGGGCAACTGACAAGCCTGTGCAGGATTACGATGAGCCCGCGAGGGGGGACCACACCAGTCCTAGCTGCGGTCAAGCAAGGCGAGGCTCTGTCTTCTTGTTTCGGCTCTCACAGATGACCAGAGAGGCGAAGGCAAGGGGACATGGCAAGGGGACGCAAACAGCCCAGGCTCTCAGGCCACTTCAGTATGACAGCCCTGGGCAAGCCACTTAACACGTGTGCTGCTTCCACGGCAAGCCTGACAACATACACCAGGGTGATGGAGACAGACACTGAGGATAGGAGACTTAACATGTACGGAAACAGAAACCCAGAAACTGCTGAGAGCTCAACACTAGACTTGAAATACACCCACCAAGGCTCAGGGAACTTCCTGGAACAGGGGGCATAAAGACTGTAAGAGCCACAGGGCGGGAGGAAATACCCAGAGGCATTGCCCGCCCCTCTCCCCGCAGTGACTGACTGTTGCTCACACCTCATAACCCGAAACTCCACTGGGGAATACCAGCAATCCCACTGACCAAGGCCCTCAGGGGAATGGGGGTCAGGGAGGAGGGAAATGGTGGCATCAACACAGGATGTGTCCATACAAAGTTCCTACTTAATAAAAAGGAAACAAATAGGGCTGGAGAGATGGCTTAGTGGTTAAGCGCTTGCCTGTGAAGCCTAAGGACCCCGGTTCGAGGCTCGGTTCCCCAGGTCCCACGTTAGCCAGATGCACAAGGGGGCGCACGCGTCTGGAGTTCGTTTGCAGAGGCTGGAAGCCCTGGCGCGCCCATTCTCTCTCTCTCTCCCTCTATCTGTCTTTCTCTCTGTGTCTGTCGCTCTCAAATAAATAAATAAATAAAAATATTAAAAAAAAAAAGAAAAAGGAAACAAATACGTCCAAATAAAATAAAGGGAATTTACCAGGATGAGTTACCTTCAGGATATAAAATTATAATCTATGCAAGATACATGCATGTGTGTATGTGTGCACCTGTTTCCCAAGTGGCAGTACTAAAATAGATACAAGAAATTATCACTGTAGAAAGAAGTTGGTTTCTCTTTTTGCTTTCTCCCCACTTATTTTTAATTTGTCTTTAAGTTTGGAAGATTAATATCCAGAGAGAAAATAAGTACTGTTTACTAATTCAGTGTTGAAGATGATGTTATGGGAATACAGCTACCAAAAACTGAGAAAGTCGATTCTGATTTCATAACCTCGAGGTGACTGGGTGGCGGGGGGCAAGCGGAGGGGGGACCCTGCCTTCATATTTGAACAAAAGCAGCAGCCGAGAAACAGCTCAGGACTCAATTGTCCCAAACTCACAAGTGTAATTTCTGTCTGCTTCTCTGAGCACCACAAGGTCTTGTATGTGGAAGAGTTTGGACCATAAACTTCCTTTTTGTACCATGCCCTAATCTATCACAGACTCTTTCTTTAAAAGAATTGTGACTTGGAAGCCTTAATGTATACGGCAGATGAAAGCCGACCTATAGTCTAGAAAGAAGGGCTCCAGAGAAACTGATGTCTTGACAATGGGATTTTCCTCATGTCTTTTCTACCTGCTTCTGGAAGTTTCATAGAGCATGACCAGAGGACTTCAATCAAAAAGAATTAGAACACTTCTGATTTGGCCCATCATAATCATAACATATAACTTCACAAGTAGAGAAGTAAATTTCCCTTGAGCATAGGAGTGGAAACCTTCATATTCCGAAAGAAATTATAAAGCTTCCAAAGTTGCTGACCTGGGCTACCAGTGACCAATAGGAACTGGCCATGATCTATCACCTTTATGCCCACCACATAGCATCCTCCCAGATATATTAAAGAAGCATTTTTGTTAGGTGACAAGGAGGACATCACAAATATTAGCCAATTTCAATCCTGAAATGGCATGAGTTTAATACTTTGTATATAATTTCTGGCTATTGGTAATCCAATTACATAATACTAAGGGAGAAAGGTTATATTGTTAGCTCATAGCATCTTCATGATGAATGCATTTAACTATAAAACCATAGTCATAAGTGCCTCATTCATTTCTTGTTTTGAACAATTTAAATTGTAACTTTTAAACTCTGAAGTTTGGCTCAGTGGCAGAGCATATGTTTAGTATCATGAGGCCCTGTATTTGAACCCCAGTACTAAAATAAATAAATCATGACTTTAAAAAAAAAGGATTTTTTCTCTTTCTTTATTTCTACTTATCTATTTTTTTAAGAAAGAGAGAGAGAGAGAATTGGTATGCCAAGGCCTCAGCCACTGAAATCAAACTCCAGACATTTGTGCCATCTAGTGGGCATGCGTGTGACCTTGTGCTTGCCTCACCTTTGTGCGTCTGGCTAACATGGGATCTGGAGAGTGGAGTATGGGTCCTTAGGCTTCACAGACAAGCACCTTAACCATTAAGCAATCTCTCTAGCCCCTACTTATGTATTTTTAATTTGTCCTTAAGTTTGGAAAATGTAGTGGTTTGAACCATATGTCCCTTCATAAACTCAGGTGCTTCGAATGCTTGGTCCTCAGCTGGTGGCAATTTGAGAGATGGAACTTGCTGGAGGAGGTGTGTTGTTAGGAGTGGGCTTTGGGGCCTTGTCAGAGCTTGGCTCTACCTCCTGCTGCTTTCTTCCACCTGCTGGTGCAGGGGGTGATGTCTAGCCTCTGCTCCTGCTGCGTTTCCCCTTGCCAGCATGAAGCTTTCCTTTGAGACTGTAAGCCAAAATCAATCCTTTCCTTTCATCAGCCGCTTTTGTCCCAGCAACAAGAAGCCCAGTACAACAGAAGACCGAGATCCAGAGAGGTATAGTGTCTAGGTCAAGGTCACCTGACTTCATAGTGGAACTTGACTCGCTGTCTGGTCCTCATGCTGTTGACTGGGGTCTCAGCACCAAGGGTGTCTGGCTCTTGAAGTACAACTGTACTGACCCTCCTCTCACTTTTGTAGTTCAAACTCCACTTGGGTCTTTACCACTCCAGATAGCTCAGAGCTCCCAAGGGAGCAAAAACCGAGGAAGAAAGTGTCCTTTGGGTTTTGAGGCTTGATGTTCAGATTTCTACATCACTTGGCTATAGAGGATTTCCCACCTCAAGTAGTTCTACTTAGAACAGCATGTTGGATTTTGGTATCATCTTGAGGAAAGAGGAGATGTGGTCGCTTCTATCTGTAGAAGATGGCTGTCACCTGCCCGCGCTCTCCCCTGGGTCTTCTATGTAGAAAGCAAGGGCTCAGCTAAGCCAGTCTCCCCTCCCACATGCGCCAGCTCCCATGCATTTCAGCTCAGCCGCTCTGAAGGTGCAGGAGGCCCCAGAGGAGGTGTCTCAGCCTCCTGAATACTAACACACCTCTTGGGATGGAGAATGACCTGAAAGTGTGGCTTCTAGAAAATTCCTTAGCACTGGGCTTCCTTCTTTGACTTAGGGCACTGATCTACCTACATTCTTTTCTTTTCTCTTTCTGAAATGCTCAAATCACCAACAAACCCACAGACAAGTGGTCCAGCTATGTGGAAAAGCTACCATGTCGGCCGAATGATCCCCCGTTGAGAAGAAATGCAGGTGCACACCGTGAAGCACTTCCAGATGAGATATTTCTCTGTATCTGGTTAGTGATGGTCACCAAGGGCCTTCGCAGGTGAGAGCTGATAGAAGGTTTGCCTTCCTTGTCCAGGAAGTCCTATGTCTCTCAGGCTCTCCAGGCCCTGAAGAAGGACTCACTCTTGAGCTGTTCTAAGCAGCTGCCTCTGCTGTCCTGTTTCTGCTGTGGCAGGTCACTTTTTGCACCATTAGCCAATCTCAAACACATTGCACCCTCGTGAGCCATGCCACTCCAGCCAGGAAATCCAGCCCTTTTCTTTCATTTCTGTCCCTCCTCCCTGCTGCACACATGCCCAAGATACATACACAGAGAGGCACAAACCCGCCTACATACAGATAACCATCTCAAACACAGATACACACATGGACACGCACAAATGTACTGGCGTCCTCAAAGACACACACTCACAGACACCCCTCCAGACACACACACACACACACACACACACACACACACACACACTCACACCCATAGATATCTCATTTACAGACAGATATAAACTCCCTTCCAGATAGCAGCATTTGCTTAGGGTGGAAACTACCGAGATGGTTATAAAGGAAGGAGTTCTACAAATGAATTTCTAAGCATCTCCGTTCTTAAGAATCTAGCTATTTCTCTCACCGAGGCTTTCACCGTGCATTCACCACTGAGTCATCATCTCCTTGTGTTCTCTAGAAGTCCCCTCCTCAGCCACTTGCTCCTACTTAACTCTGCCTAACCATACCCTTAGTCTCCCCATTTTTACAATTAATCCAGATCTCTCTGAGGGCACACTGATGGGGGAGGAGGTCTCATTTATTCACTCCCACCCTGCTTTCTGCAAGCAAAGGGTGCGGCAAAGAGTATACATTCTATAACTGACTCTACCCTTCAAGAGACAAAGTATCTAGGGATGATTTTCAACTCCATATTCCCAGGGGGTACCTACCTCCATGACTACCTATGGGGACAAAGTCAGACATTACTGGACTCCAGCTGTCAGTGTGATGTGAACACTTTTCATTCATTGTATCACTCGGTCCTCAAGCATCCCGCTGAGGCTGTCATTAGCTCCTCCTGTAGTGATGTAGACTGAGGCTCAGAGAGAACACAGAACTTGTCTCATGTTACACAGTGGGGAGGCTCCCAGAATTTATCTTCTGGAATTTTCCATGATGTTCTTGTGTGAACTCTGGATCATGTGTTCTTGTGTCTTCAACATGGTGGCAGTACCAAACGTCTAGGGAAATTGAGTCACCAATTTTTTTTTAAATATTTTTATTTATTTATTTGAGAGCGACAGACAGAGAGAGAAAGACAGATAGAGGGAGAGAGAGAGAATGGGCGCGCCAGGGCTTCCAGCCTCTGCAACCGAACTCCAGATGCGTGCGCCCCCTTGTGCATCTGGCTAACGTGGGACCTGGGGAACCGAGCCTCGAACCAGGGTCCTTAGGCTTCACAGGCAAGCGCTTAACCCCTAAGCCATCTCTCCAGCCCCACCAATTTTTTCAGGTGGGTGTGGGGGAGGTAATGGGCACATATGTTGTACACACCACAGCCTCTCCCTGCTGGTGAGCCTCCCTAGCCTCAGAGAATGTGGCATTCCATGCTAACCAATCATGTGAAATTCCTGCAATAAATGAAAAAATAAACACAGAGCTGAGGATATAATTCAGCTAACCTCACTCCCCAATGAGGCTGATTCCAGATAGAAAGCAGATTTTCATATTTACTGTATGTGACAGCTGTAGGCATTAAATGAATCATCTGTCTATCTCTATCGCCTTGTTCCTCCTGCGCTGGATGTATCTATCCCTGGGGTTGTCTGTCTTCTCATTCCAGGAAGACAGATCAGTAGAGTTTCAATTATTAATTCCATGTTTGCATCACAGTAACACCAGTTCCAGTTCAGTGACCTGCAGTTCCTATTGATTTAAGTGATGAATTATCTACCCTGCGATGTATTATTAACTTTATTTTGTCTCTTATTCCTTCCGCATTCATGCATCAAAATAATAAAGTACCATTCGCGGGCTAAAAGGACTGGTTTCCCTTCTCACATTTCCCATAAGGTTGAAGCCAACACACGCCAGGGAAGTAATTACGCAGAGCTGGGGGTGGGGGCTTTAGTTATGAGTCCTTTGTGTCAGTTGAGAATTGGGAAGAAGGGTGGGGCGGGGATCTGAGTGGGGAGCAAAGGGGTCCAGGAGGGAAGTTAATGAGGGCTAGTGACGATTAGAGCCCAGGAGAGTCAAGAGGAATGAAATAACCTCCATGCCAACATTCAACATCTGGAAGACAGTCTACCCACTTGGCCCCTCCAAGAGTGGTGGGAGGATGAGCGTGGCAGTGGTGACAACGGTGGCGCAGTGTGAAGGGGGGGAGAAAAGGAGAGAACATCTCCAGTTTCTGCTGAAGCTCTTTCCAATTGCACGGCTTGCTGCCGCAGCGAGCCCTGACCCATGCAGGCTTGTTTTAGGGAGATGGGGACTCAGGGGCATGTGGCAGAAATGGGTTCTGGCTGTTCAATTTTTTTTTTTTAAAGAAATTTTTAAAGAATATTTTATTTTTATTTATTTATTTATTTTGAGAGAGGAAAAGAGGGAGGAGGAGAGGGGGAGAGAGAGAGAGAGAGAGAGAGAGAGAGAATGAATGGGCATGCCAGGGCTTCCAGACATTGCAGACGAACTCCAGATGCATCTGGCTTACGTGGGTCCTGGGGAATTGAACTGAGGTCCTTTGGCTTTGCAGGCAAGTGCCTTAACTGCTAAGCCATCTCTCCAGCCCCTGACTGTTCATTTTTGACTTACATTCTTTGGATGATGCATACCTTCCTGTTACTATCTAAAGAGCTGCTGGTCCCTGAGTCCAGTCTGACAAGACCTTTAACACATACTATCCAGTCCTGGCCAGGGGCATGGCTCATGCTGGCTGATGAGAGAACTTCTGTGACATCTCAATTAGAGGCAAAGGGATGGAAAGGCTGGGAAGAAGTGCTTTCTTTGGGCTGACTGGTACCTGAGTAAGACTGTTTAGGGACAGATGCTCTCTGTACCCTCAGAAGATAACTGGTGCCTGAGACTTCATAAGCCTTCCCTTTCTTTTTAAAAATATGTTATTTATTATTTGAGAGAGAGGGAAAGAACAAGTGTGCCAGGGCCTCTAGCCTCTTCAAATGAACTCCAGATGCATGCACCTCCTTGTGCATCTGGCTTTATGTGGGTACCGGGGAATTGAACCTGGGTTCTTTGGCTTTGCAACCACTTTAACCATTAAGCAATCTCTCCAGACCTGCCTTTCTTTTCATCCTAGAAGACCTGGTCCATATGCTTTCAATGCATTCCTTATTTAACAAACTAGATTTGGGTATTGCTTCTGGCTGGGCAGCCAAAGGACATGGCTACATTCTAAGCATCACCGAGCCCTGGGAGATAAAACGTAAAGAGGGAGGCACTATTTGTAGTTTCTTGCCTATACCTCCTACAACAACCAAGCAGTAAAATGGAGAGCTGGTGAAGGTGGGGATGGGGTAGGAGGAGGAGGAGGAGTGGAGCAACCCTATGATCACTTGCTTCCATTCCATTTATAGTTGGAACCGAACCTAACCTCCCAGCCTCTAAGATTCCTGTCAGGGCAACTCCCGAAGCCAGACAGTCTGACTCTGAACACAAAGCGAAGACTCAGTGTGGGTTGCCTGGGGTCAAATGCCTGCCTATGAGCCAAACCCTATGAGGAAAGAGAGACACCCAAAGACCTCCCAGCTTGCCAGTGAAAGGGAGGATGCTAAATGCATGAGAGTTTCCATGTGTGGACAACTGAAAGATTACACAGGCCTCAATCTCAGCTCTATTAGCCTCAGAAAGTATCTCATCTAAGACTGCTCTCATGTGTGACTCCAATCAAATGCTGCCTAGGTCCAGAGCAGCTGTCATAAGCAGCCTACTGCAGTTCCTAATTGCAACCCTGCATTCATCTGATTAGACATGAGAGCCTCTGGCCTTACTCTTCCTTTTATGTCCCCCCAGCCCCTGACCCCGACAGCCATAGGTCCCAATTGTAAGGGTCTAGATGGACACCTAACAGCTAGCTTATACCTGTCAACCCAGCCAAGTGGAGAATGGCCTAAGCTATGCCAGAGAAATGATTTCTTTTCTTTTTTTTTTTTTTTCTTTCCTGAACTTCGCCAAATAAGGAGAGGAAGATCAGAAAACCACTGTGATTAGATTATATGGAAGAAGGTCAAAGATTAAAAATCCGCTGCCTCTCATTATTATAAGAGAGATGACAGATTCAGACCAGAGCACAAAAGAAAATACATTATTTCAAAACAGGATATGAAACCCAGTCCCAGGCGATTAGTCTCTGTTAAGTAAATTTACTATCTAATCTTTTAACTGTCTCCCGAAATTGCCCGGTCCAAGATTCTCTCCCTGGGTTAGAAGCTTAACCTTGGGTGTGGGGGCGGGGTGCCGCCATCCACCCAGGCTCCCTCAGCATGTTAGTGGCATGGGGGAGTTGGAGGGGAGGGACTCTGCTCACAGGGCCCTGGGCCCCCGAGGGTGGCTGGAAGCAGAAGGAACTGCGAAAGAAAACTACCTCATAATAAAAACGAGATGTGTGCTCCACAGACCAACCCAACTGCAGGAAGGACAAGGTTAGAGAAAGGCGAAATTGGCCAAGCTCCGATTTCCAAGGCATCGTCCCACCGAGGATACAATTCTTCCACATCGCTTTGGGCTCACGGTTGGGGAGACAGGACTCTCCCTTTCTACTCAGCCCTAAGGGGCTCGCATGTCCAAGAACCCCAGCATTCATTTAGACCATATCAACCATCAATGCTTTGATTTCAGGCGAAGGCTGCTTTACAGGCTGAATACCACAGGCTTGTGTCGGGGCCCAAAGAGGACGAGATGTGCCGTTTGGAGGCTCAGACAGCTCAGACAGGCTCAGAACCCCATCCAAACAGTGGGGAAACAAAGGCGGGGGGCGGGGGGGGGAGCGCGGGACACAGTGAACAAGAGGATCTGTTTCCCAGTATCTTTCTTGGCTTGGATACCACTGTCAACATGGAGCAGGAGAGCCCTGGAGTCGCTGTGGCAGAGCCTACCCAGGCAGAGCAAGCCCATTCCTCTCCTCCACAGAAGGAGCTCTTTCTTCCCTTCACTCCACTATTTTCTCTTCGTCTGTTTAGTCTAAAAGGCTGAACAGTTGCACAAAGAAAGTTCTCTCCAAGAATGAATTTTCCAGAGAAAGCATTTCAGACAAGGATAGCGTGTGCCGCTCTGCTCGGCCTACAGAATGGGGCATGTGTTCAACAGGAGGGGGTTGGGTAGAGCTTGACTCCTGCCCCCCAAAGAGTCCTGAGGTGCTCTGTTTGTGTGATTTATCCCTTCTGGAAAATCCAAACATACAAATGCCTGCTGCTACAAAAGCAAGGGCGGACTTAGGGACTTGGACTCCACACACACCATGTGCCCTCCCTGGAGGTTTTCTTAATGTTACCCTTTGTGGGTTTCAACCGGAGCAGATAAAAGGGAGGTGTGTGCAGTTCTGCTGGGGGTTCACAGGCATCATTTCCCTCACTGGTCTGAAGAGAGGGAAGAGGGAACAAAGGGATTTTCGCACTGGATCATGACCAAGAAGCAAGCACAGGACTCTGGAGCCCCGCCCCTGTAGAGAACAGGACACATCCCTCCTGAGATTCACATCTACCAGCCTTGTGTCTAGGAGGCATTTGTTCTGTGAGGTTTTATTCAGGGGCACTGCAGAGAGGAGCTAGACCCGTTCTGCATGCCTCTGAATCCCAGCCCTCACCCTCCCTCCTCCCCACCCCAAAACAAGACATGGAGTGGAGCCTGGCTCTGAGACTTGCGCAACATAATGGGGATGGCAGACAGCAACAGGAGTTAAATGTTCATACGTGTTCCAGTGCAAGGGAGGGGCAGGCTGCTCTCCGGTCCAGGCACGCGTCTGGAGTTCGTTTGCAGTGGCTGGAGGCCCTGGCGCGCCCATTCTCTCTCTTTCTCTCTCTCCCCCTCTGCCTCTCTGTCACTCTTAAATAAATAAATAAAAATCTGAAAAAAATTAAAAAAAGAAACCAAACAGGGACCAGGGAGATGGCTCAGTGGACACAGCGCTTGCCTTGCAAGTGTGTGGACTAGAGCTCAGATTCCTGGCACCTAAATGAAAGCTGGGAGTGGTGGTGTTTGCAATTCTAGGGGGCCTAAGGTGAAATGGGAGACAGAGACAGGACAGTTGGAAACTCACAGGTCAGCCAGCCCGGCCGAGACAGCAACGGACAGCAAAGATTCTGCCTTAAACGAGCAGGAAAGTGAGGACCGCTAACATTTGAAGTTATCCTTTGACCTCTGTGAGTGCGTTTCGGCGCGCACATGCTTTCGCGTACCCATGTACGCGCATTCACGCGCCCACGCGAGATGTGGAACAAAACAAAACACAGTGGCGGGTGCTGCTCCAGAAAACCTCCACTAAATTGGGCTCATCGATATTTCACTATGGATGATGGGGGAGTCTGGGGCGGGGGGAATCGTCAAGCTAGAAGAGGGTCCGGAGAAAAAAGAAGAGTTCAGTGAAGAGGAATGGATGAGGGGGCTGTAGGAGGGCAAGGGTCTGCGGTCAAATTACACCGTCTCCATGTACGAAAACTGTCAATAAACACGTTTTAGGGGAAGAAGAAAACAAAAATAATGATGCTATGGGAAAGAATGATGTACTTTTATATTAACTAAGAAGGATTTTTTTTCTTTTCCCTAATTTTTATTTTGCTAGAAATATCATCATTTTTTAAATGGAAAAAAAAAGGATGAAAAAGAACTTTCAATAACTACATGCAGGAAACTCCAGAAACCATATTATTTTTGTCATTATGTAAGTGACAGTGATGCTGCTTGTATCAACATATGTGTAATTTGAACCACACAGTGGTTTATTTATTCTTGTACATATTGTGGGGCACAAGGGGCCGATTTGGTCAAATAGGATGGCCCCAGAGAAAGCAGGGGTAGGGTCTGAGTAGAGACAAGTAGAGAAGAAAACAGACTTTCAGGACTGTACTTGTAGAGTTCGGGGGGCTGTGAGGCATTCTCTCTTTATAAACGTTAGTGCCAAGGCATTCATTCAGTGGGTGTTCCACATATAGACCCTCCCTTACACTCATGAAAATAAAATAAAATAAGCCCTCAGCCAGATGAGCTGGGAACAGATAGCATCAGCAGGCACTGATCTCACCAACAATCCCTGACTTCAATTATTGTAGATCAAGTTGAACAGGTTACCCAGGACCTCAGGCATGGCAGTACCCCTCCCATCTGGCCCTTTACTCTAATAACCATAAGTCTTAATTTCTCCTTCGATCAATAACTCCGTGCCTGAATTCTGAAATACATCATCTGCTCTCATATTCCTCTGATAAATGGTTTGAATCAATGTCAGGCATATTATTCTTAGAGCCCTGGCTTATTGTGTCAAAGACATCTGGTTTTCCAAGAAGCTTCTAGGACCCTGTTATTTAAGAGCCCTGAAGGCTAGAGCTAAAATTGAGGCCCCTTAACTCTCGAACATCACTGCCAGTCCATGTGCTGTTGGTGACTGGTCCCTGAGAGTAAGTGACCTAGAAACTTTGATCACACTTTGACATTACCAGTTCCCTAACAACAAATTAATCCCCAGACATATCCTTTCCATGGCCCACATATATGGATTTGTCATTCCTTTGCTTTTTTTTTTTTTTCCTAACTGTGCATTCTGGTATTTTTCATAGTGTACTTTTATGCCTCTTGAGTTTAATAATTGAAGATTTGAGTTTCTCTTGTGTATGACTTTATTTCATTTTTTTTTTTCTAGGAAGTCATTCACTTTTCTTGTGTTTTTACACATGACTATTGTCTATAGTCTATTGGTGGGACATCTTAATGTGACTATTGTGATAATGTGCTGCATGTATTTTAAAGACAGGGCTTGGGAGATGGATGGCTCAGTGGATAAAGAACCTTAACACATAAACTTGACAACCTAAGTTCAGATCCCGAGAACTCAGGTAAAACTGGGTGGTGAGATAAAGTAGAGAAAGCGGACTCCCCAGAAGTTTGGGATCATCTAGCCTGGTTAGCTCAGTGAGGAACAATAGGAGGCCTTGCCTCAAGGCAAAAGGTTCCAGACAACACTTGAGGTTGTCCTCTGACAACCATAGGCATACCATGGCACATGTGTACCCACAAAACCCCCAGTGACACACACCAAGAAAGAGAGAAGGAAAGGAAGAAAGGAAGGAAGGAAGGAAGGAAGGAAGGAAGGAAGGAAGGGAGAAAGGAAGGAAGGAAGGACAAAGAAAGAAAGAGGAGGGGAGGGAATGAAGGAAAGAAGAAAGAAAGTAAACTGCCAGAAAGAAATTTAAATGTTTTCACTATAAGGAAACAATACATGCCGCAGAAAGATGTGTAGCCTTATTTGAACACTGATCAAGTAAAGTGTTTATGTATTTAAACATTACCTGGTACCTCACAAATATGAATAATATATATATGTTAAAATCAAATTTAAATTTAAAAAAGAAGGAAAAGCCCATCTCCTCAAATAAATTGAGAAGTCTTAGCTAGTGACTCTGGGCCGAGACCCTCAGACTTCCACTTTTCTGCAGTGTGCGTGTGTGTCCAGGAGCACGTGTGGACAGCCTCAGGTGTTGGTCTTTACCTTCTGCTTTGTTTGAAGCAGGTCTCTTGTTTGCCACTGGGTTTGCCAGGCTAGCTGGCTCATGGCCTTCCCGGCCGGGATGGCTAGTCTCATTTGGATCTTACAGTGAGGAGTGCTGGCTGGGATCGGATGTGCCTGGCTTTATGTAGTGTGGTGGCGTGAATGTAAAGCATCCTCCACGACCTCGTGTGTTTGTGATTAAGTCTTATACTTGATCTCAGCTGGTGGCAGTTTGGGAGGCAGGGCCTTGCTGGAGGAGGTGTATTACCGGGGGCAGAGCTTAAGGTCTGTTAGCCCAGCTTTGCCAGTGCCAGCTAGCTCACTCTCTTGCTACGTTCTGCTGGCTATTTTGGCAAAATGTAATATGCAGCCTCTGTTTTGCCATGCTTTCCCACCATGATGAAACATCCCCAATAGATCCTTTCCTCCCACATGCTGCTTCTGGTGCGGTGTTTTGTCCCAGCTATGAGAAGTTGACTTTAACATGTGGTCTTAGGGATCCAAATTCAGGTCCTCACACTTGGTGGTGAAAGGTTTGTCCACGGAGCCACTGACCCCGACTTTCTGCTAATGGAGACAATCAAGAGTTCAACAGAGCTGGAAGTGGGACACAGCTTTGGCCTTGAGCTGAGTCCCAGCTAAGTGGCATTTCTAAGGAGCATTAGGGCCTTCTGATAATCTTTCTGGACTAAGCTGATGGAAGGCCAATACACTGACAGAATCTGAGGTACAATCTCATTATTTTGTGCTGAAGCACACCTGGTTATTCTACTCTCCTTAACATTTAATATTTGCTAATATTATTATTTCAAGTAGTCATTATCCCATGTGCCTCACCAGCTTGTAATCCACACAAACTCTTTGGTCTGTATAACTATACCCAGTAGCATTATAGTCTTGTTTCAAACAACATTCACTACAAGAAGATTTATAGGGAAAAGGGAGAAGATAAGACATGGCTGTCCTTAGTTTCAGTTTCTTTTGAGGAAGAATCATGCATTTTCAACTGTGGAATCTAAGTCCTGGAGTAATCAAATAAGAAGGGCAAGAAACAATCACACTGTTGACCTAGAGACCTGGTGAGTGGATGCCCTAGTCCCAAGCATTTGCAGCCTCATCTGAAATGGAGTTGAATGCCAAAAGGTCAGGTTAGATATTTTCCAATGTCCACTGGCACCAGACAAGGCAGCCATTAAAATATGAATGTGTCAGCCAGGTGTGGTGGCACATGCCTTTCATCCCAGAACGTGGGAGGCAGAGAGGTAGGAGGATTGCTGTGAGTTCAACGTTAGCCTGAGACTACTTAGTGAATTCCAGGTTAGCATGGGTTCCTAGAGTGAGACCCCTCCTCAAAAAACTAAGGACAAAAAAAAAGGATGTCTGTCCAGAAAACAAAACAAAACAAAAACACACTTTTTTGAGCTCAGAAGCCTCAGCTCCAGTTATCTTTCCCACATAAAGGCAGAGATTTCCCTGTCTGGTGCCAATTTATCTGTTCCCGTACATCAACAGTAAGGCAGGGCTATAATTTTCTCCTTGTAATCTCTGTGATCCCTTCTCCTGGGAGGAGAAAGTGATTTCTTCGTTAGAAACGCTGTGACTCTTCGGTGGGGCTCCACTGTCACTGGGCTCTCACATAGGACTGGGTGATGAGCCAAGAGAGTCTGGGCTACAGGTGAGCTTAGAACATCCAAGCCAGTGACTCTCAAATGCTGAGTACTTGTTGACATTTAGCAGATAACTGAAACATGCAGTCACATGGAGAAGGGTAAGTTATGAAAGATGTATTTTAGGGAGAGTTGAGGTAAGTGTGTTGAGAGGGGAGCGAGAGGGAAGCAAGAAAGCTCCCAAGCCAACAGGAGAGGCACTCAATAAAATCTCATGTGGAGTTCTGGATCAAGTCCCTTTATAAGTTAGGCTTCCTGGGCTGGAGAGATGGCTCAGTGGTTAAGGCTCTTGCCTGTAAAGCCTAAGGACCCATGTTACACTCTCCATGTTCCATGTAAGCCAGACACACACAGTGATGCAAGGTTCGCTCATGAGCACAAGGGGGCGCATGCGTCTGGACTTCAATTGCAGTGGCCAGAGGCCCTGCCATGCCAATTCTCTCTCTCTCATAAAAATAAAGGAAAAAATTACAAAAACAATTAGGCTTCCATTCAGGATGAGCCTCATTGTCAAGTTCAAATGTATATGAAGAATCCTGATTGGTTTCTGCGCCCAGAAAGAGCACAGATTTAGGAAGGGGAAGAGCACACCCATGGGGAGTGCAAGCTGGTGAAAAGTTGAGGAGGAACCAGGAACTGCCTCGCCAGGGCTGACTGCCAGCAGAAGAAGGCTTCCTTGCTCCTAATCCGTATCAGTTTCATTGCTGCTAAGCTCCGTTCAGGAGATGGCCAGGCTGATAGAGGTCTGTGGCCAGTCATTGCTTTACCATGTCTTAGCTGTGATGAGCCTGTGTGGCGCTTCTGTACTTCAGTTTCCCCATGTGTAAAATAAGGAGCTCCTGACATTGTGGTAGAAATCAAATTATAGAGCCTTTATAAGCTGGACACATAGGAAAACCCTCCTGCTATAATTATGTACTTAATGAGGTATAAACTGTGGCCAAAAGGGATTTTGATGTTCACGATACGGGCAAACAAATCACAACAAAAATTTCCCTTTCTCAAAAGAACCGTACTCCCTCAATTTGAACAGTGGGACATCATTACCATGTTTTATAAAGGAGGCCCAGGAAGAAGAAAGAAACAGTGAGAAATGGTAAATTTGATCGGAAAAATACTGGATACAGTAAGGACGAACCAAGTAGAATATTACCTGGCTTTGAGACTGAGTACCATGAAATTCACATAACCACAGCACTTTAAAGGAATTCCTCTGGGAGAAGGGAGGCAGTAACTCCCCTCGCTGTGAGCAGGGGTAAGAGAGGTGTGGGACTGGCTGGCTTGCCAGAGCCCCATGCTGAGCTCCTCAAATTGCATCTTTCTCTGTAACAAGGGAATCGGCTATTCAATCTGCATTTCCTAAACGAGAACCAGCCACCCCCTCTGAATCGCCCAAATTCAATTAAGTCACCTGGCAAACTTCCTGCCAATACTTTCCTTCCCTTGGCTGGCTTTGTCTTTTAACCTTTGTCACAGACCATCATGGAGGGAGGGATGGCCAGATTGGCTGTGTGGGGCACGGGCAGAGGAAAGCTTGACACAGCCCACCCAGGGAGATACTGAGGTTGAAAAGCGCTCTGCTGGGGCCTAATGACCACCCGCTGGGAGATGATACGGGGCAACTTTGGAAACCACTTGGGTGTTTTTAAGGGAGGAAGAGCTGTTTGTACCACTTTCTGCTCCCGAGCAAGCTACTCATTAGAATTCAGAGGCAAAAGTTAGAATATGAAGCTGAGTGACATGCAACTATTGATAACCTATGAATTACATGGAAATTTACACATAACAGAGCAGGTCCTGAAACTTTAATGGACTTGTTAACTCTGGGACCTTGGTAGACATGTGTGTTCCTGGAGACAAGTGCATTCTGAATCAGGGGTCCAGGGTAGGGCCCCCAGTTCTGCACATTCAAGCAGTGGTTATAATAATAAACTTCTAGAAATATAACATAGGAGAGGGTTATCGACAGGATGCAACAAGATACTAGAGGACGAGTCACCCACCGGAAAATATCAAGTCATTTGACAGAATCACTTGACTCGTTCCCTTGCCTTCCTCCCTCCACCCCCAGCGCCCTAACTCTGTTCCTTGTGAGACACTTTAAGGTCTTGGATGCTGGGGGGGGGGGGGGGTCGGGCTGTTTCTGCCACAAAACGAAGTTCAGTTCTTGGGGGACCAACTAAACTGTCCCTAATCTCTCACTAAGCCAGGAAGATGCCATCCAGGCTGTCATCCAGGGTCATTCTGATCCACTTTGCAAGGTTTTAGGAAGTACAAAGAAACCAGACTTCTGAATTATCCGAATTTTCACCAGCAAGTCCTCAGAGGAGCAAACCAGGGACCGCCTGGGACCTGGTGGTTGAAAACAAGAGGGTGACTGTGCTCTCGTCTGCTCAGTGTCTCCCCCGGGGTTCATGCTGTTGGTTGACCCCCACTTCTGCTTGCAGGCCCACTCCCCTCCAGACTCTGCTTTCTGTGCGCAAGGGGAGAAGCGTGTGGTCCTGAGTGAAGCCAGGGCGCTTCTTATTCTCAGGCCAATGACCAGACTGTAGGCAGTGGAACCGGTTGGGGCTTGCAAGCTACTCATCTGGAGCTTGGAGAGAGTGAGGTTTGAAGCTGAGGTGGTCCTCTGGCCAGTGAGGTGGCAGGCAGCCTGTTTGTAAATGGAGAAGAAAGCTGCGGGGTGTATAGAAATCTTGCCTTCATCATGCCTGACCTTTTGATTAGATCACACTACACCTGACTTTTTGGACACATAGTTCAATCACCTCTTTTAGAGGTCAATTTGGGTTTGCACTGTCCTAAACTTTTGCAACTGAAAGACACCCAAACATATATGGCAGCACCCCTTTAACCATGGAGAATCTGTTCTAAGACTTCCCAGGGATGCACAGTGTCTCAGATAGTACGGACTCCTATCCAGACCATATTTTTTCCTGTACATACATACCTGTGATAGTTTAATAACATTGTAATAAATGTTCTCTGAACATCTTCTCTCTCTCCTCTCTCAAAATATGATATTACAGGCTAGGAGATGGCTCAGCAGTTAAAAGTACTTGCTTGCAAAGACTACTAGCTCAGGTTCAATTCCCCAGTACCCATGTTAATCCAGATTCACAAAGTGGTGCATGCATCTAAAGTCCATTTGCAATGGCAAGAGGCCCGGGTATGCCCATATTCTCTCTCTCCCCTTGCAAACAAATAATAAATTTTTTTTAAAATATGGCATTATACTGTATTTGCTTTATTTTCCTGATAGTGGGTAACTGAAACCTTGGAAAGCAGACTCCTGAACAAGGGAGAAGCCTCAGAGTGAGGCCTTTCAGATGACACACCCAGCCTCACAAAGCAAACACCCTTTGTAATTTTCACACAAGATGTGGACGTGAAGCCTTCTCAAAAGGCACACACTTTCAGTTTGGGATGTTGGAATACACAATAAACCACATCCTTCTCACAGCTTCCTGTCTTCTTCCTTTCATCCTCCCACTTTACCCCCTAATAGTATATACACTGTAAGCAGGTAAATTCCATGGTAAGGGACAAAAATAATGCTCTTCATGTAATGGATAAGGAAACTGAGATTAGATTAGGGAATTAGGCCTCCTGAGGTTGTCACTCAGGGGAGTCACTGCTGGAACAGGGGCGAGGAAAAGAGGAAACGCATAGATTGTCAATGAGTCCTTCCTCTTAGCTCTCTTCCCCTCTTCTCCTTGGGGTTGGGTATGTGGGCATGGTGGATTGAACTTAGGGCTCTACCACTGAGCCCTCTTGCCCCTTTGTCTTTTGGAGCCAAGATTTTGATAAGTTGGCCTTGAACTTGCTCTATAACCCAGACAAGGCCTTGCCCTTGGCTTTCCTCTGAGCCTCTTGGGCACCTGGGAGTTCAGGCCTGTACGATCATTCCTGGATGGAGGCTTTCACCACAGTCACACCTGTGGTGCTGGTAAAATGTGGGTTCAAACTGTGAGTGCCTCTTTCATGACAGTTGCCATCTGTCAACGATTCAGTTCCCTTGTGTACAAAATGAGGGTCATCATAACACAGAGGCCGCAGGGCTTCTTTAAATGAACAGGAAGTGTACGGAATCCTTCATGTGTGCTTCACCAATATTAAAATTCAGGTTCTATTAAGAGAGGACTTTTGGGGGCTGGAGAGATGGCTCAGCAAAGCTTCACAACCTGGGTTCGATTCCCCAGGACCCATGTAAAGTCAGATGCACAAGGAGGCGCAAGCATCTGGAGCTCGTTTGCAGTGGCTAGAGTCCCTGACATGCCCATTCTCTCTCTCTCTTTCTTCTTTTCCATCTCTCCCTGCTTGCAAATAAAATTAAAGACAGGCAGACACAGAGAGAGAAACAGAGAGAGAGAGAGAGAGAGAGAGAGAGAGAGAGAGAGAAGAGACTCTCTTAACTCACTGTTCAATGGCCACTAATCTACAGCTCTGACTTTCTGTTTTCTACTCAGTATTCAATGGTTACTTCACAGCTTGCTTTCCCACTTAAGTTTTATTCCTCCCTGCTCTTGGACAGCCTCCATCCTTTGAGTTGGCAGGCTAATTCTCTGGGGATCACCTATTCCTCCAGCCCATGCTCATTCCATCATACAATCCTGTTTCTCTGTTCTTACTAATTTCCTTTCCTAAGGTGCATATAGTGGTCAAGGCCAAGAGCTTCAGGGCCAAAGAACTTAGGTTTCAAATCCTAGCTCTCTGACGGGGTGATGTTAAAGCCCACCTCGCAGGGCATCGAAAGCACTGCAACAGTGCGGCATGCGGAGAATATGTTCACGAATCCAGTCCACACAGGACGTCCTGCCCTTGGTAACAGAATCGGGGCCTTAGCTACACAAGTAACTGAGCTCACTGCCTCTGGGATAGGAGCTGGATTGATTGCCACCTGGAGGCATTTCCTCTGTGCAGTTTCCCACATAGCCACAAGGTGGCAGTGTATCCATGATAGAGGAAGCTTTTATTTCCAGAATAGATAGCAATTTTTTTTTTTTAAATGGCATCTACAGATGACTTATTTCTCATTTTCCTTTTTGGAAGTGGTTTCTGGGGCACTTATATTCACAGGATCCTGGCTTCATTTAGGTGACGTTACTACCTGTGCACGTTGGTGAAAGCACGTTAAGCCAGGTCAGAGCTGCAAGGTGCTATGTGCTGAAGAACCGCGTTGATGGTCATTCCAACAACCAGGCCCCAGCTCAAAGTCCGCTGGGTGTAGATAGAACCCTTGTTAAGGTGTCATGGAAACATGTCCCACAGGTGAACATTTTGTCTGGGATTTACCTCATTTTAAGATAGAAATACCTATATCCTGAACAATTCTTCAGTCTTGGGCACATAGAAATGCTTGAACCTCAGGGTATCTCTGCCACATTCCTATGACCCCACAGGTGCAGTTCCTGTTTCTTTCTCATGGGCACTATGAATTACATAGTTTTATATTTCAAAGGGAATACAGGCCACACTGATTTCCCGAGATGGGGAGAACAGGATGAGCTTACAAGTCACATGCTGGGCGAAGCAGGGGAAGAGCCAGAACTGTGAATCTCATCCTTAGCTCTTTCCAAGGGCTCTCTGTCCCAATGGGCACTATGGGTCACAGGAGGGACAGGCATGTCTCCCTTTCTGGACATTTCCTCAGAAGAGCTTCGGGAACGCAGCAAGTGAAGGCAGGACGCAGGAAGATAAGAGGCTCTCACTGGGAGCACATGTTCAATCAGTGAAGGTGTCCACAACTGAGGGGAACACTTACAGTTGTGTCACCAGGGGGGCAGGCCAGGAGAGGATGGGTGGGGCTATCAGGTCCCCAAGGCCAGCAGACCTGAGCTACAGAAGCTCTCCTGGAGGAAGCCTCTGTGAGAGTGCGTGCGCTTCCCCAAGAACCACTTTGGCACTCTGCCCATCTCCACTGGGTTAGCTGCTGGCCCTTACTGTTCACTTTTTAGCAAGCACACTTTTAAATTTATGTCCCCTAAAAAGTCCTGCCGGAGCTGCCTCCCGCTCTCAATGCTATTGGACATCTCCATCTCTACAGGCCCAGCCCAGGCACGGCACGGATTGCCTTCCAGGACACACCACTGCATTCACGTGTTTTATTAGAAAGCTCCGCTCAAAACAAGAAAGCTTTGCAGAACGGAGGAGAAAGAATGGCCCTTTTACAAAACCAGGGGAAGCAGGCAAATCCATTTGTGAATGAATGTGCTAAGTCTACCTCGTTAAGAAATGACCTTTTGTTGCTGTTTTTGGTTGAAAATTCTTACAAAACTTTTGTTAGCAAGAAAGACGTTTAAAAATTGGGCTTCCTAAACAAACTCCGTGGGGAATAAAAATATCTTCGAGAGGAAGGCACAAACCCATATGGTTCTTGTCCAAAATAGAAGATGGACTGTAAACTCAGGAGCAGGAACTATCTAGAAACACGGTAGAGAGACTTCCTAGCAATTTTCCAGTTGTTTCACATGACCCTCTTGTTGGGGTGAGTAAGAAAAGGAAAGTGGCTGGGTGATAAGTCCTAGCTAACTTCCTACACCTCACATGATTATAGAAGTTCTATGTGTGAGCTAGCTATAGCCTAAAAAGGGAAATCCAAGTTGTAACCACCGCCCACAAGAACAAAACAAACTCAAACTTCAAATTCAAAGCTCAAACTTCAAATTGAGCACCACCATCCAAAAATCCCAACCCAAAGATCTGAAGCTTTTTGAGTGCTGATAAGATGCCAGGTGAAAACATCTACATGAGTTGTGTGACAGGTCACAGTCCAAACGCAGGAGCAGTAAAATGTCGCACGAAATATTTCTTCAGCTGATGAGTGTAAGGTGTGTGTGAAATATAAGCAAATTACATGCTTGGGTTTGGGTCCTGCCCCCAAGACATCTTATTATGCATACACAAAGATCACCTAAATACAACAATAAAAAAAGCCAAGTCAAAACCGCTTCTAGTCCCAAGCACTTTTGGAGAAGGGGTGCTTGGAACCTGCAGTTTGAAGCAGCATGTGTAAAAGATATAGAAAAGGAAATGGTAACTCCTGTTATAAGATGATCACCTCTGCTCGGGCAGGAGGAAGAGACTTTCCTTACAAGATAAGAACTGGTGTCTCACCTCAAGGCTGCTAGAAGCCAGGGTTAGAACCTTAACAAGTCATCTGCCTCAAGTTCAAGTTGGAGCTCCATTTTTGTTGTTGTTGTTCTATGAAGTGATGGGGTCGGGAAGAGTGTCCTCTGGGGTTTCTTTTATCTTACAGCTCTTTGAATAAATACATAGCTGGCATGCAAGGCTAAGCTGAGTAGATAGGAAAACCTCAGCACACACCGGGAGGTTTCCATAGCCACTTCTCTGACTATTCAGGGGTTCCCAGAAGTGCCTATTATCAACCCAAGCTGATGACTTCCTAGCTCCTTTCCCCCACAGGTGGCCGTGGGGCTGGGCTCGGGCTAATGACCTGATCAACTGAGTCAGGGATTCACTTAGGATGCATCAGGCTGTGTCCTGTGACCCTGGAAACTGGGTCTTGTGACACATCCCAGTCACAAACTCTTTTCCCTATTCCTTTAGACCACAAAGAGAGGCCAAAAGCGGAAGGGGGTAGGATGAGACAACAAATCTCCAGTCCTAACTTCAAAACATTTATGGAAAGGCTATATAATAGTTAACTACTTTTTGGGTAGCTTTGAACGGATTGGCTCCTAGGAAGTGCTCTCAACTTGATTTCCCTTTCGAATGGAGGTCTTCATGTTCCATACACCTCCTACCACCACGTGTTACCCTGAAAGCAGTAATTTTATCAAAAGTGATCAAAACAGGCTCTTAGAACCTGCTTTTGCTAAAATCTACGGACTCTTCACTCTGACCCACAAAGCAAGCAAAAGCGGGATGAAGGTTGGCCATCTCCACCTTCATTTTGTGTCTGTCCTCTTTACTTTGGCTGGAGGTTCAGAGATGTCATTGTCTTTAATCTTTCTATTGAGTCACCTTGCATTCCCGAATAACAGACACTCACAGACCAGCAGAAGTGGACAATGACCCATGATGGCCTGACCACAGCTGGAGCAGGCACAGTCACCTCGTAGGAACCAGACTGATCCCATCAAGCAATGACATGGATAAGGCCCTATTGGGACCAGCAAACACTGGAGAACTGAGAGAGTGATGTGTGGGGCCACACCTTGGCCAGGACTGCTTAATTAAACATACCTATTGCCCATCTACCCCAATTTTTCCTATATCTGAATCTAAAGGTCATGTAAGAGCCCTGAAGACAGACCTGGGGTCACCGGACCGCTTTATTCCTTTAAACAGCATGGCCGTATTGAATTAAGCTCCCCTCCCTGCTTTTCACCATTACTCTTTGAGACAGTGGTTGAGCCTTTTGCCTTAGTAACTCCAGTGATGCTACTATAAAATAAGAACCACAACCTTAAAACAGATTTCCCTGCCCCAGCCAAAAGCTTGACTAGCATCCCCCTAAGGGAGAGTCAGAGAGATGCAGGACAAGGTCCCCGGAAGGCCTGTACTGATTCCTATCAGTTGATATGAAGCCAGCTTGGGGAGACACTCTTTTAATTTTTTTTGTTCATTTTTATTTATTTATTTGAGAGTGACAGGCACAGAGAGAAAGAGGCAGATAGAGAGAGAGAGAGAGAATGGGCGCGCCAGGGCCTCCAGCCACTGCGAATGAACTCCAGACACATACGCCCCTTGTGCATCTGGCTAATGTGGATCCTGGGGAATTGAGCCTTGAACGGGGGTCCTTAGGCTTCACAGGCAAGCGCTTAACTGCAACGCGGAGTCCTACAGGAGAAAACCCGCTTCTCTGAATTGCCATCCCTGCTTGTCCTTTGCTGTAGGAAACGCACCACCCCCCCCCCCCCCCCCCCCCCCCCCGCCCCAGCCGGCACAGTGCCTCGGTGACGCGGAGTTCGCAGTCCCCTCAGTGTTTGACCCAGCAGTCTCGGAGTGGCGGTGAGGGACACTAGCAAGCTTTCTTGGCCTGAAAGGTTTTTTTTTTTTTTTTTTTTTTAATTTAATAGCAAACTAAATAGCAATATAAAAGGGCCCAAATAAGAGCTCAGTGTGCACATAGGGCCTGCCTCAGGCAAATTTTTCTGATTTTCCTGAAAACATGCATTTTTACCCTTTGGCTCAAAGCCATTGCATTTGCCACTGGACTTGCTCCCCACCTCCTCCATGGGCCCCCATGCCCTAGTTGAGAAATTGCTTCATGCAGAAAGAAAATGACACCCCGCCCCCAACACACACATACATTTTCCTCTATGGGAGCCCAGGCCTTCTGCCCCCCACTCCACCCCCCCAACTCCCGCCAGGGAGCTTATCAACATTTCTTACACACTGTGCAAAGCACCTTTATGACTTTGGAGTTGGGGGCTTAGGACAGATGCAAGGACCCTCAACTACATCTGAAGGGGAAAAAATGATGAAGATCTGGAATCCAGTGAGATTCTCTTGAGGGTTATTTTCATTTTATGCAAGGGCTAATTAGCTAGATTGGCAAATAGGTTTATATTTATTTTTCCCCTGTAAGTATAATTATAGCTTGAATCCTGTGGATAGGGCCTTAAAAGCAGCCAGTAGTCTTCAGCATTGTTAATGTGATGAGAACTTCTGTTAAGTGGAACGTGATGCCGAACCACAACATAAAGAGAGATGGGCAGAAGCTTTGTGGCCTGAATGGACAGAGAGACCTGGGGTCCCCTCTCTGTGTTTCCCATCCCCCTGCTATCTTCCAGCCCCTGCCCAGTCTTTGACAGTTTCAAAAATGCTGTCACTCTTTGGGACACATTTTGTGGTCACTGCATCCCAGGATTACTGGGCAAGCAAGGAACACTATGCCCTCACCCCCCAGAACATTGGCACTTCCATGTTCAGTGGGTAGATACAGTCCTCCTTGTACAGAGAATGGCAGGAGGTACCAGCCAAAGAACTCACAAGCAGAACAATGACTCAGGGACTGCATGTAAGCTTGAAAGTGTTCCTTACCAACGTGTGCCATGGGATAGCTGAGGACCCAGTGAGATGGGTGCTTGTTTGTACTTAGGAAACCCACATGCTTGGCTGGGTATTTCAGGTTCCTAATAAAAATAGTCCTTGGGTGCTCGTTCTTAGCTCAAGTCTAAAGAGTTATCTTACATCTCACATTGAGAACAAATGTCTTTTCCATTTCTTAAGAGATGAAGGAAGCCCAAGATGGTAGCCAGACAGAGCACTGGGTTCTTCAGGAGCTGCTGCCAAGCTGGTGTGATGGTGCCTGGGCAGTGTGCTGGATTTGCCCAGGCTCCCCGGGCCAGCAGAGCAGCCCCTAGCTGCTTGTCCTCTCTCCCATGGTCCTTTCAGTGGTTACCCACCTGCAAGGATCTGAGCTTTGCTTTTCAGAACCCACCTCCCTAATCTGTGAACTCTGCACCGATGTGAGCCAGGCAGTAATGGTGAAACACCATGCCACAAAATTCCTGGTAGTTGGTCTCTCTCCACAGGTTTAGCTAGTCCCTCCCATACACTGCTCTAGAGGAACCTTATTCTCCTTCAAGTGGCTTCCGTACCCCTTCCATGGAGTTAGGGGAAGAGGCCCTGCTTTCCACGTAAGTTTCTAAATTACCAGTTAAAACATGCTGACTAAAGGATGAGGCAGACAATGAAAACAAAGAACCCATGATGACTGACAGGAATCCATCATCTTGTTCTCAGGGGTCATCTTCTCTACATGGGCAAATTGACTTCCTTTCCCCCATTCTGGCCAAGCCCGTGAGTTTTTCTTGTTGTTACATCAGTTTGAAAAGCCACGAGCTCTACAGAACATCTCTTTCCAGCAGCAGCTGACCCACAGTGTTCAGAGTTAGTTAGGAATGTGGGGTGCTCAGGGAGGTTGTGGATGATCTACAGCAGATATTGGGAGCCAGGCTTCTAGCTGAAACTTGGCCACTAGCTGTAGCCATTGGGAGGGAAGGTGGAGAAGAGAAGGATTTAGCTACACATACCTTTGTCCGGATGTATTGGGGTGGGAAGGCTGGGTGGTTCCCTGGAAGACTTCAGAACCCCTGATTGTAAGACTCAGGACCCTGAAGAACAAGCAGGGTACATGGGACCCTTGGTGCTGGGAGAAGGGAGAATGCCAGCTGATAGGACCCTCTCTGGAGGTATTGGGGGATATGCTTAAAATCAAGGGTGTCTTCTGGACTCCTATAGTAAAAGAGCCTTGTGATGCACCATGGCCTAACACTTGAATTTTCCATACTTACCCACTTGGAATTTGCTCATATCATAATGAGTGTGAAAGGCACATTCCAGGATTTGGCTAAGATATTCATCTTAATCACTTCCTGCTCCCGACCAACTGAATGATTTATTTACATAGACATATTTACTTAAACGACAACCACCTCATCTGTAGCGGTACCTCCAGCTCCTGGTCAAAGTGGTAAGAACACAGTTGGTCCACCCTATCTTTGAGCTCCGTATTGGCCCAGCCATCTAACTGGATGGGAAACTTGAAAAAACTTTTTGTCTGAACATATGCAGACTTCTCCCCCTTATCATTATTCCCTTAACAATACAATTTAACAACTATTATATGCCTTTTCATTGAGTGCACAGAGCCCTAGAACCAATCCCCAGTGGACTCCAAAGGAGACTGTGCTGGTATCTAGTGCTATTTAAGCTTCTCTACATATCAGATATCCATTCTGCTTTACATGTGTGGTAGTCCCTCCTAACTTATCACTTTACCTTCCCTGGTACCAGTTATCCACTGTCAACCACATTCTGCAAATATTAGAAGGAAAATTCCAGAAATATAAAATTTATCAGTTTTAAATTGAATGTTAATATAGGATAGCACAATGAACTATGTGTACTGCCTTGTCGCACCAAGCACATGAGTAATCCCTTGGTTCAGGATATGAGATCTGATTTTTTTAAAAAAATACATACATGTGTCTATCTATCTATCTATCTATTTTATTTATTTGAGAGAGAGGAAGAGACAGAGGGGATGCCAGGCCCTTCAGCTATTGCAAATGAACGCCAGATGCATGTGCCACCTTGTGCATCTGGCTTATGTGGGTCCTGAGAAACTGAACCTGGGTCCTTTGGCTTTGCAGACAAATGCTTTAACTGCTAAGCCATCTCTCCAGCCCCTAGGATCTGATCATTAATGACCTTCTTGGTTATAAGACAGGTTGTTGCAGTATCAGTGTTGTGTTCATGTAACTCTTATGACAGGAGACAGAAATCAGATAGGCAGCCAGGGTAACAGAACCCTAAAAGTGAATGCTTTCTTTTTATTCCTTGTCTAAGAGCAGGAAATGTCACTAAACTTGTAGAAACCTGGATTATCCCTCCCAGGAAGGATTTCTAGATTAAGCTTGTACCTTTATGTTGGAGTCAGGTTCTCATTGCTGGTAGAAATCACCCAACCAAGAGCAGCTTGTGGAGAAAAAAGAGGTTTATTTTGGCTTATAGGCTTGAAGGGACGCTCCATGATGGCAGGGAAAATGATGACATGAGCAGAGGGTGGACACCATAGCAACAGGAAAGTGTGCTAAACACTGGCATGGGAACACCGGGTATAATACCCACAAGCCCTGCACCCCATCACTACACTGCCTCCAGGAGGCATTAATTCCCAAATCTCCATCAGCTGAGAGCCTAGCATTCAGAACACCTAAGTTGATGGGGGACACCTGAATCAAACCACCACATTCTGCCCCTGGCCCCCATAAATGGATAACTATACATGAAGTAAAATGCAATGCATTCATCCAACTTTAAAAGACCCCATAGTGTTTTTTTTAATCAATTCCAATGATGTTCATATATCCCCATAGTCCAAGATCTTTTAACTGAGCCATACTACCAAAAAATAACCTCAAAAACAAAACAAAATAGAATAAACGTTCATACTGCAAAAGATGGCACTGGGTATAGTAAAGAGATACTCAAGCAATACATGATTTAAACGGCAAATACCAAACTCCATAGCTCCAAGTCCAACAACTCTAGCCAGTGACAAGTCTCTAATTCTAACCAACAACAAGTCTCTGAAGTTCCAATTCCGCCCCTCCGGCTAGGCTACTCACAGTCCTGGAAAACATCATCCAGGGCCGGCAGCTCTCCTTGGCAGCCATCTTGTGGTCCTGGCATCTCCACTGGGTCTTCACTGCAATCTATGGTTCATCCTCATGGCCCCATGGGGTCTCTATGCAGGTTTCCAGCAAACCTGCTTCACACTGCCCATGGCCATTTCCAAAACATAAGACCATGTTGCAAACTCAATGACCCTCTCTTTCTTGCATTTCTTATACTCTACAATACCAGGTAGGGTGCCAATTTGTTAATCCAGGGGGGAATAAAGCAGACTTTGAAGAACAGGACACTCCTTGAGCACTCAGGCCCCTTCAAAAGAGTCTAAATTCTTCCTCTTGCCCCAGTACAGGTCAGCTGGCCCAATCTCAAAGGTTGTAATCTCTCAAACAATTTGCGGGTGAATGGGCAGCAGTTTAGACCCAAAGATTTCAGTTTTTTTCTCTGCCATATCCCTCTGCTTACACAAGTCCATTTCTGCACAATGCAACCCTGCACAAGTTCTCTGAATAGGGGCACAACAGCGCCTCTCAAACTGCTTCTAGCCCAGACCAAGCAAAGCTCTTTCTCACTCTCATAAGCCAAATCTCACAGTCTACAGTTCTTATTGCATTCAGGTCTTTCAACTCTGACCAGAATAGTCCAACAATCTGTACTTGTAGCACTTCAGGGCATCTCTTAGGCCAAGGTTTCAAATCCTTCCACATTCCTCTTGAAACTCAGCTCCAAAAGGCTAAAGCTACACAGTCGGGTGACTAGCAGCAACCCCACTCTCAGTACCACTTTACTGTTGCAGTCAGGTTCGCATTGCTGGTAGAAATCACCCAACCAAGAGCGGCTTGTGGGAAAAAATGAGGTTTATTATGGCTTATAGGCTTGAGGGGAGTGTCCATGATGGCAGGGAAAAACGATGGCATGAGCAGAGGGAGGACATCACTCCCTGGCCAACATAAGGTGGACCATAGCAACAGGAGAGAGTGCCAAACACTGGCATGGGAAACTGACTATGACACCCATAAGCCCACCCCCAACAATACACTGCCTTCAGAAGGTGTTAATTCCCAAATCTCCAACAGCTGGGAACCTAGCATTCAGAACACCTGTTTATAGAGGACACCTGAATCAAACAACTTCTTAGAGGACAAGAACTCTGATCCTTACCTAAGATTATTGGGAAAGCTATAAAATCTGGTCTTTGTCCATAGTAACCTGCTTACCTGGTCTTCCTCACATAGCCACTCCCTATAAAACAAAAGCCAGATGTGGTTCTTGAGATTGGTCTTCTCTATCCCCTCTTGTATGTAGGAGTGATTCAAGTTTCAAACTCAAGGCCCCTCTACCACTGGTTTATACCAACAACTCTGACCCCAACTTCCAAATTGAACTTTATCATAGGTACACAAATACAGGAAACAACGATGTAGTAAAACTCAGTACCACTTTGCAATTCCAGTCATTCACAAATAGCCTTGGGACACATCTCCTATGGAGAAAGTGGGGTTATTATATTGGCTCATTTAATGGTTTTAAAAGCCAATGAAATTGGGAATAATTACCCTCATATTTATAGGAGGAAACTGAGGCAAAGAGAAATAATAATGCATTGCCTAAGGTCGCATAATTGGTAAGGAATTAGAGGCAAGATCCAAGCCAAGGACTTCTATTTAGGAAGTACTTTCCTTTCCCCACATGTCACTCATCTTCACTGAGCACACTACACAGTCACACTCACAGTGTAACCAGCACATGGATACATTAAAAACAAATGGACGGGGCTGGAGAGATGGCGTAGCGGTTAAGCGCTTGCCTGTGAAGCCTAAGGACCCCGGTTCGAGGCTCGGTTCCCCAGGTCCCACGTTAGCCAGATGCACAAGGGGGCGCACGCATCTGGAGTTCGTTTGCAGAGGCTGGAAGCCCTGGCGCGCCCATTCTCTTTCTCTCCCTCTGTCTTTCTCTCTGTGTCTGTCACTCTCAAATTAAAAATAAATAAATAAATAAATTTTTAAAAACAAATGGACGGAGCTGAGAAGATGGCTCAGTGGTTAAGTATGCTGGCCTAAAACTATCTGAGCTTGATTCCCCAGCACCCACATAACAGCTAAGTGCGGCTGCACACGTGTGGAACCCTACACGTGCAGGAAGCAAGAGACCTGAACGTGACTGGTGCTCACAAAAACCGCAGTTCTGGGTTCAGAGAAAGAGACTCCTTCTCAAGGAAATACACAAATGAGCAAAGGAGGTGAATGACGCCCCTTTGGGTGAGCAATAGAAGATGATGACGTCTGACCATCTCCTCCTGCGTGCGTGCATAACAGACCATGCGTCCGTCTGTAAACACACCACACCATGCATACTACACATTGCACATGCAAAAAACAAACAAACAAAAAGAGCACAAAGATATCCTGTGCTCATAGCAGAAAACAGTCTACAAAGAAAGGAGCTACAAGGCCTGCACTATAACGGGTGTGTGTGCACTTGTGTGCCTACGAACAGATGTGTGATTATAGTGGGGAAAATTGGAAACTTGAATCACTCAATAGGAGACACAATCCAGAAGTCACTGGAATTATGTTATCAAATTAATCACATGATTTTGTGACACATTTACATGTTCTGTCTACTTCTAATTGTGATAGCTTAATCATGATTCGCACTAGTGAATATAAAACCTACTTTGTTTTCCCTGGGCGCTCAGCGGTGAAGAACAAGTGACTGGAACTGTGTTCGCTGACAAGAGGGAAAACTTTGCTAATCTACTATCAGAGAGGTAAGCGTCATCACGATCGGGAGAGGTCTTCTGGAGGGAGGGGGCTAGAGAGGTTGCTTAGTGGTTAAAGACACTTGTTGTCAAAGCCTGACAGCCCAGGTTCTATTCCCTAGCACCCATGTAAAGCCAGATGCACAAAATGACACTATGCGTCTGGAGTTTGTCTGCAGCTGTAGGAGACCCTAATGCACCTATGTGATCTCTCTCATTTTCTCCCTCTCTCCCCTTCTCTCTTTCTCCAATAAATAAATAATAAATCAGGTAAAATGAGGGCTCTTCTCCTGAGAAGTTCCATCTGAAACATTTGCAAATATATGATTTTCCTTAGTCGTGTGGAAAATGGATCCAGTGGAATGGGATTATGTGGTCTCCAATGAGAACTTCCCTTGCTTGTTCCCCTGACCCGGCTGTTGGTTTAATTGCTGACCTGGCAAACCAGCGTCAAGCTGGCAGCCTCCATCTCTGCACAAGACAGCAAGGCCAACAGCTCGCTGGACATCTGTCTTTCCCTTCCCACTTGGAGCCCGAGGACTGCTTTCCCAGGAAAGGAATGCGCTTGCAGCCAATTTCCACCACACTGGCATTCTTTCCCGTGCCTCTTGACTGACCGTCAGTTGCCCAATCCAATCACCTTCCCACTCCAAGGTTTAGCTGTTGACCATCAAAGGGAAGTATTCCAGAGACCATTAACATACACAGCAGCACTTAGCATGGGTCAGGCACAGCAGAGCTCCCAGGAGTTCAGGGTGGCCGGTGTTCGCCGAGACGCAGAAAGAAGTGACTGGGCTTTTGCTGCTGGGAGGCTTGTGTCTTGAAGGGAGCCCTTTGCCCTCCCAGGCACAGGGAGAAGAAAACACGAGACACTAGGTCTGCAAACGCAGCCTTCCAGAGCCTTCCTGACAGACACATGATTTGCCTAGGCTAAAGTCAACAGGGGGACACTTGAGCTACAAATACCCTTTCCCATTTCACACAAGGGTAACATAAAATGGTTCTATTTTCAGCAGATGGGGGGAGGGCAAGGAGGTACATGAAGCTAAAGTTTCATTTTGACCAAGTGGTAATAAAATGGTCTTCCCTAGCTACCTGCAACACAAACCCACGTGAGAGAAACAATCTATGGAAACCACTGACCCAAGGCTTGCATAGGTGCATCTGGAGAGCTGGCTGCCATGTGAACCCCTTTTTGATGCCACTGTTTCCTTTCCCCAAACACTGAGTTCAACAATCCCTAAGGACCTCAATCTATTTTGGTCTCAGTGACACTCCTCTCACGGACATCTACCTGATGGGCAGAATGGCGGCAGATTTCATAATGGCTCAACATATACGGCCATGTCCCTCTGGGCTGGGCAGTGATTTGGCATCAGGCCACTCCATCCTAGCCTCAGATGGGGTGACAGGAAATAGTGCTCTTGATGGTGAGGGGCCCCAACTACCAGAGTTTTTATGGCTTCGGCTGGGATGCAAATGTGAAGGAGTTTTGGAGGCCTCTTGAGGTGGATGGTCTGACCTGGGAAGGCAGTGATGTGTGGCGGGCTCTGACTTGTGGTCTACCTAAGTGTGGGACCTTTGCAGTTTCTTCATGACTACTGGGTGCTTACTGCAAGCTCCTTCTGTGAGTTGGACTTTCTTACACCTTTAAAAAAAGGCTAGGAGGACTCTCAAGGAATCACAGTGGTGGTGGTGGGGGGGTGGAGGTGGCGGCACCTACATCATTGACATAGAATCTCGTATATTCCAGTGGACCTGAACTTTAGGCCCAGATCCTAGCAGGATGTGACACATTATCAACCTCTTCCATAGGACCACTGTCTGTGCTCTCCTGGATGTGGTGCCTGGAAGCTGGTTTCTGAGAGCTCACGCCTTGATCTGAGAAGAAACGGGCTCAGAGTCTCTGGAAGGCTGGGGAGAGGAGCACCGTTCTGCTGAGAACCATGACTCTCACTGAGGGTCAGATTTGAGTTCTGATGTTTTTCTTAGTCATCCCACCTCAGAAAAACAAAATGCAAGCCATTTCCCATACCTCCTGGGAAAAGAGTTTGTGGCTATGTCTCTAGTGGACATTAGGTCCTATTGGAAAAGAATAGGATATGAGTGACCTCTTGAATGACCTGAAAAAGGGTGCAGGGGGATTCCCCCCTAAAATAAACTAGAGCTCCACCAGTAAATGGGAGAGATGAATGGAGCCCAAGAATGTGCCCCAGGGAGTCAGTTATACTGTGTGGCCTCTAAGAAACCTTGTCAAAACTTCCCTTCCCAGCAAAGCTCAGAGAAAGCAGAGCTGCTACATTCCAAAAGACCTCCATGTGCTGGACAAGGGGCATCAGTGCAGGGGAGTACAGTGAAAGGGGGAGGGATACTGGAAGGGAGAGAAAGAGAAGAGGCAGAGAGCAGTGGTAGGATGCTCCCAACCAGTGTACGAGATGGGGACAAACTGCATTCATGGGGGTCATATTTCTGATACATCTGATTTGGCACTTTACACCCTCTTTGGCCTTAACATTGGTATCATAAAGAGAGCACAGGCTCCATTCTTCATGTAATAATTGTTTCCAGCTTTGGGGAAAATTGCTCACTCTCTCTTTCCCTTCTTCCCTTCCTTTTGGTGGTTCATATTTAAAAGCAGATACAAGCTCTCTTTAATAAATTGTGGGAGCCACCTAGCACACAGTGATGGCATCTGGACTCATGGAGTTACACAAAGGAAAAGTCACCTGGATTGGCTCTAGACTAAAATGTCACTGGAGGGCTGGAGAGATGGCTTAGCGGTTAAGCACTTGCCTGTGAAGCCTAAGGACCCCAGTTCAAGGCTCGGTTCCCCAGGTCCCACGTTAGCCAGATGCACAAGGGGGCGCACGTGTCTGGAGTTCGTTTGCAGTGGCTGGAAGCCCTGGCACGCCCATTCTCTCTCTCCCCCTCCATCTGTCTTTCTCTCTATGTCTGTGGCTCTCAAATAAATAAATAAAAAATGAACAAAAAAAAAATTTAAAAAATAAAATAAAATAAAACAAAATGTCCCTGGAAAACATATTCAAAGAATAAAATATTCTACCAGCAATTAATGTGGCACCTTCATTCAACCCTTCCTTATTTTCCTTCAGTCTTTGAGACAGCAACCACTAGCCATCCCCAGAACACCTACAGAAGCATTTCTCTTTTATGCAAGATTGTAAATATTTTAATTCACAGTCCAAGGAAGCTTACTCTCCTGGTTCCAAATATTTTGCATGCAAATTGGATCTCACTCAAATATGTAGGTGAACTCTGAAGGCTGGTGACTGTGATATGGCCATTGTGTAGCCTGAGGTTGGTCACAGGTCTGTGTAAGTTTCTGGGCCCATAGTGTTGGCATCATCTGGAAACTTGTTAGAAATGCATATTCTCAGGCCCAGCTCCAGGCAAGCAGAACCGGACCCCATGGGTCCAGATGCTAATGAGTCTTTGGGAGATTCTGTGGAAACTTCCCTAAGTGAGCGGCTGTGGCTTGGGAGCTAGGCAGACACTCTTCATCTCGGGCCGCTCCCTTCTCTTTCCTCAGCCTGGTTTTCTGAGCTGATAGAGAATAATAACCATCCCCATCCCATAAGGCAGTTGGAGCAAATGAAGCCTCACAGCAAAACCCAGCTTGGCCTGGGTACTCTGGAGGTGCCGTGTGACTAGGGATCACCCTCAACCCTTTCCAAGTTCTGGCCCGCTGGGAGTCAGGCAGAGGGAGACCAGAACATCAGCTTTATGGCTGACAAAGCTTATGTGAGGCACGGAACGTGAGCCGCCCACCAGCGGACCTCCTAGTGCAGCTTCCTGGAGGAACCTTTGGACAAGGTCTGGGGATCTGAGGAAGAGACAACCAGCTGGAAATATTGCCTCGCACCGCCAATCCCCAGGAATGTGGACCGGAGGTGTCATCTGTAGGCCCCGCAAAGGTAGCCCTGGTTCCTCCCCAGTGAGCAGATATACCTGGGAGCTGGTAGACCCACGTAAAATGGATCAGGCTCAGTTGTGATTCCAGAGCTGGGTGACCTTGTAGCTCATGGCTGGGAGGACAGTGAAGCAAGTGAAGGGTGTGGAAAACAGCCTGCAGGGCCTTGACGGTTCTCCTCTGGCTACCCACGTGTCCTCCCATCTCTCTTTGTAATGACTGGTGTAAAGTGTTTTCTGTCACAAGAAATCAGTGCTCAGTAAGTAATGTGATCATCATTAATTGTAAGACATTTCCAGGTTGCTGTGTGGGAAAGTAAATACTAACAGGGGATGTTTCCCCAGCAGCCCTTGATGCTTATGGAGAGCTGCGTGGGGAACGGGTATGTACTAATGCACGTGTTAATTCACTGACTGCTCACAACACTGTAGTGTAAGTTTAATATATTCACTTCAGATGAGGTGAATGAGACACAGGAGAGCAAGTAAGTGGCCAAAGGGGACACAGCCAGAGAATGGGGAACAAGCTAAATCCAAGGGGGGGGGGTCTGATGGCAAGGAAAGTGACCTTAGCTTCTGTATAATGCCACCATCCCACTGCCTAGATGGCCCATACCTGGGAATTCTGAAACATATGCATGATTTTTCTTAGAGAAAAATATTGAGAACCGCCCCCCCCCCCCAAATTGTAAAGATATGAATACAACCATTGCTGAACTGGAATGTTCTTCCAGCTTCATGAATGCTTACATCTATGGTTTAGAATTCTACAAGGAGAGACGCAATCAGAGAATCATAAGAAATGTTCACCAACCTCAAACGGATAACGACAACAACATCGATTTAGGTAAGCGCCGATAACAAAAACTTAAAGGCACTAGGAGAAAACTTAAAAGCACTAGTAAGAGACATCAGTGAGCAAGACAGGTCTGGTAGACACTGAGCTCACCAAAGAACAGCTGGGACTGCCTGGCCGCTGACACAGCCTCGTCAAGAGAGGCCCGCACGCGTCAGTGGTAACAGCGCCGAGCTCCCGCACGCTGCGTCAGATAAGGACAGATCGGCTGAGCTGAATAATCTCTGAGAGTCTTTGAAGCCAATTCTTTATTTTTAAATTGAAGCTTTTAGGTCTAAAACCACTCGAGTAACTTCTCCTGCCAATCTGTCACTTGAGGTTGTTTCAGAAACCTTTTTTTTTTTTTTTTTTTTTAGTGAATTCCACACTGAGCAAGGCTGGTAAGAAGTTTATTACTCTGTCACCTGATTTGTTAGGACAGTTGTGATATGTCAGAGGGACATAAATAATCCTATTCAACTCAAAAATGCTTTTCTGTAAGCACTTGGAACTTTTCACATTTCAATTGCCTTTTGTACTTATCCCAGTGCTTTGCTGGTTTTTTTTTTTTTTTTTGGTCCATGACTACGTGATGGGAAAAAAAAAATAGCTCAGGCCAACTTTCCAAAGAAACCTCTTCCCATCCAGCCCACCGCCACCATCTGTGTTCCAGGCCTCTGTCTCCTGTGCCTTATCCCGAGAGGATGCGAGGCTCTCCATCCACTCCCAGGTACCAGTCTACAGCTCCTGTCCCAGTTAACTCACTTACACATTCAGTTCTTTCTTGAAATGAAGAGAGAAGCCTCCACCTCTGATTTGATTAAAAAAAAAAAAAAAGACAAAACAAAACAAAAAAAACGGCAAATAACTGTGAGTGTACAGAAATGAGTTGTTCTGGTCTATTTTGCTCTTCATGAGTATTTAGAGTGGAACATTTTGGCTGTTCTAAAAGTGGTGAAGAGAAAGTGAAATAGACTAGACCCAGACCAAGTTCATGTTTCTGTCAACATCTTATGACAGGCCAGAGATAAACCTCATAAATTATGAAAAATGGACAATTCTTGGTTTTGATAACCTAGGCTGGGAAGAGGACCAAGGAGTCAATATCTCTGGGTCCCTGGGGTTTATCTCACTTGTTTTTCAGTGGTTAATCCCGTACTTATCTTATTTACTGACCAATTTCAACAGGCAGAGGGAAGTTAAAATGTTTGGCCATAGCTCCTCTTTCAGCTTCAATTTGCTGGTGCCAAATGCAGTGGTGATTAACCAAACACCCCCCCTCCATGTTTTTCTGGTATGCAGTACTCCCAAGACAGCAGCGTTCCAGAGGAGGGAGATGCGGGCGGGAACGGCAGATCTTCGCACTGTGGGGCAGTGTGTGTGTGTTGGGGTGGGGGGCGGATTCTGGAGGACTAGGAAGCAAGAGATCTGAAAGTAAGGCCATGGGGAAGCAAGGAAGCTGACGAGGTTAGGAATACAGGATTCACAGAGCCTGGAAAGAATGGTCTGGCGGGAAACGAATTTCAGAATCAGGGATTAGTGGAGATGATGCCAGGAGGGAGATGGACTTAAAACCCCACTTTGTGGCCACAGCGGGCCACTGTGTGTTCTAGGGCAGGCAAGTTGAATGACCTCAGTGAGCGTTAGAATGGTGAGTGTGGACAGCCATCAACTAAAAGAGACCCGAATCAACGGGCCCAGTTTAGACACATATCAAGGATTAAGGCAAAAGATGATGAGGGTTAAATTTTTCCTTGGTCCAGGTTTCTCTCACCGTCGGTGAGCTCTGCCTTTGACGCACAGGTCCTGTGCAACTCCTTAGCTATTATATCCTCTCCATGAATAACTTCTGTTTCCTCGGACATCTGCATCAGCCTCACCTCAGCGTCTGTGAACTCAACTTGAAATACTGCTTGTGGACATGCCTTAACCACACAGAAGCAAGCACATGATGAGGAAAATGAGAAGTTTGTCTGAATTCATTTAAAAATCACCTCAGACCTCGGGGGGGGGGGGCATATATACTCGGGGAAAGCTGCCTTTGTTCATGGGGTAAAAGACTCTTTTGTTTACCTATTGAAATCTACAGGCTCCTTTTCCAGAAATCTCAGTGTGTGTGTGCCCACATACGACTCTTCATATTATTCCAAGCTGACAAAGTCCCTGAATCAAAACCTTCTCAACGTATCTGAAGCTTCTAGAATATAAACCTTAGCTTCTATGTCAGGCCAGGTCATTTGTTAAACCTCTTGAAATCTCCCTGTAATGTTGTGGAAGTCCTACTGGGAGCCGGCAATGCCTTCCGGGGAAATCTGACCCGTGCAGCTTCTAGAATGTTCTGTGGTGAAAGCCATTCCTCATGGTTCCACGAGCCCCCTTGCTCTTTTCAGAGGCTCACACCCTAATACTGGCCTTTAGGAGACTCTCTAGTACGCACATGAGCCAGAATGGGCAGGTAGACACACGTGTGCTCAGGGTAGAACCAGGAGGTGACCTATGGGGATCTGTCTGTCCCTACAGCCTGCTGCTGAGGAAAGAGCCTGGTCTCAACTTCTGCTTATATGGCTCTGTCAAACCAATTCAAGAGGCCATAAAGATATAATTTCTGAGCAACACCATCATGGGATCTTTTTTTTTTTTTTAGGCTCTTTGCCAGACATAACAAGAATGAAGAATGAAATGGCTTCATATTCCAAGCATGAACTAATGTTGGGGTTGCGGCTGATAAGTAAGGAACAGCTAAACAGGCTTTGACACGGTCCCTCGGGAGAGGACAGTGTTCTCACTGGAAGTGGGGGGTGTGGGGATTTATGGGGGCTGTCGAGGATGGAGCTGTCTGGAAGCGATTCTTCTCTCATAAAAAACCCAGGCCCCTACTGACTGATTCTCACGTTAGGAAAACATTGGGTAAGTCAATAGCATAATCCAAGAATGTTTCCCTTCCTCCACTCTGAGTGCAAGGGTCCTTCTTTTCTTATCTGTTTCTAATTTTCTTCATGGGTGCTGTTCCTAGTCTATTAATTAAAAAGATTTTTGGCTAGAAGTCTCATGACCTGCCTGGAAAGAAACAAAACCCTAAAGGCTGATGATATTCCTGCAACTCAAACAAGTGAAAGGGCCAAGAATGGCCCCTTCCTGAGTCCCTGCTGGCTCAGGACTGGGGCGCCCCAGCACAGGTAGGAAGGATTGGCTGGCTGGACATCAGTATGTGCAGGAAGCCATGGCAGATCACTGGCTTGCAGAAAGTCCTCTGAGGAAATAAGGCCATTACAGGGCCTTTAAGATCAACCATAATAGACTCCCTACAACTTGGTTTTCTTTGGCTGCTCTTACAGACCCCACTGGGCCTCCCTCCAGTGTGAGGTCTAATCTTACTCAGCATGATATGGACGTAAGAGAGAGGCTGTGGGGACAGTGCAACAGACCTGTGTCAAATACCACCTCAACGCCACCCTCACCAGGCAGCTGTGACCGTGGATTTGCCCCTCTGACAGGGGCCGAATGTTTATATTTCTTGCAGAAAACATAATGTGAAACCCTAGTCTTTAATGGCATGGTATGTAGAGGTGGACCCTGTGGAGATGAGGTGAGGTCAGGAAGGTCGAATTCTCATGATGGATTCCGGCTCTCATAAGAAGAGACAGAGAGCTTGAGGACGCTGTGGGACAGCCGCTTCGTGTACAAGCCAGGAAGGTCCTCATCCTCATCCCCACCTCACACATCCAGCCTCCAGATCTGTGAGAAACAAATGCTGTGGTTTCAGATATCCACTCTGTTGTGCTGTTACGGTACCCTGAGCTGCGACAGCGCCTAAGCTTCCATTTCGTTAAAATTCAGTGTCTGCATCACAGAACAGCTGTAAGCAGTCAAGGAACTATAAAACGTGGAGTCCCTGGCACATGGTAAGCTCAACCGTCATAACCATTATGGTTGTTACAATCATCAGAATCATTACTAACACCACCAATACCATCCCCATGACCTGGGTCAGGGAAGAATGAGAGCAGAGACATTACAGGCAAATCAACTCAACACAACATACACTGGATGAACAGATGCCACTCACAGCATTGCCAGGGCACACGTCTTTGCTTCATTCTTCAGCTAAATAATCAGGGCAGAGAAAAGTCAAGCTCTAACGTCCACCCATTCAGTGAAGAGGGACCTCGTTCAGGATGTTCCAGGTATTTTTCTTGAGAATTTTGGATCCACTATGAGAAGAACAGAGGGTAGACACAGTCCTTGGCCCTCAGGAGAACACTCCCACCTTTGCCATTAGGGCGGCACAGCCTTGACGGGCATGGCGTGAAGGGCTCAAGTTCAGCCTGGGCTACTGATCAAGTGCAGAGTTTCCACCAAGTGGCAGCACACAGAATGCATCAGGGCTTACAAGCTGTCTTTTCCTGAAAAATCTCTGCAGAAAATCCTCCCGGTGTTTACTGACTTCTGCTGAGCACCATGGACCGGGGCAGGGCTAGGGCCGGGGCTCATCACGTACGTGGAGCGCGAAGACTGGCAAGTGATAACCCTCCTTCCTAGGTGGTGCCTGAGCGCCAAGGCACCTGCAATATTGCTATCTTTCTGGGGCCTACACCAGATCCATCGACAGCCGGGCTGTCTTTTGAAACTGGGCGATTGCCAAGCCTTCAATCAACTTGACGTTCTTTTTACTCACCATCCATTTCATTTCTAGGATAGAGAGCAAAGATCAACCTTCCAACTGATTAGATGGAACAACCAACGAGTTAGACCTGGATCCTATGTGACTGTCCATGTGGCTGGTTCCTAATGCCAGTGCTCCCCCCCCCTGGGCGCTACTTAGGAAGCGGCCTCTCTCCACCTTCTTTCTTCACTAGCCCCAGCCTCCCACATGAGCACTGGAGTTGTGGTCTGGGACTAAGAATGCTGTGGGCTTAAAAAAAAAAACAAAACAGTTAAATCTTTCATTGCAGACCAATTAAAATTTAAAATCAGTTTTCTTCCCCCCCAACCCCCGCCACCTACACACACACACACCACGCCTGCCTCTATGAACACAGAGAGCTGATGACAATCTGGTGGTTACTATTAGAAACGGGATTTTAAAATCCTAATTATTTTAAAATTAGTTCTAAAATCCTAGTTCCTCACATCTGTTTGCTTCCTCCTTTCTAAAGTTACTAGAGGTGAGCATGCGGGCTGGACTGAGTGCTTCTCACCGGAGCACTCCCCGCCCCTGGCCGCTGTAGCCGACCCCACAGCCACCTCAACGTCATGCCCTAGCAGAGTATGGCCACACATGTGGTATGGCACGCTATTCCTGTCACCCAGCTCTACCTACTCGACACCAATAGCCACCAGTGTGCCCTGCAGGTTTCATAATTTCACAGTGTTCCCCCATTTTGACATCAACACTCATTGGTAGGAGCTCTTTCTGGGTCATGGAAGAGTGGAACATCAGGATGTCCCTCTGCCTCCAGCCTTAGATCCTCAAATAATGGACTTTAAGATGGTCTTAGATAAAGAGTTGTATGGTGCAGGAGGCCTCTCCAGATGGGTAATGTGTTTGCATGCCCTCCACGCGTGGGTATGTATCCGAAAGTATAAATCAGCAGCGTGCGTGGATACATGCTTGCCTGCCTTCACCACAAACTGCTACTGCCTCACTGATATCTTCTGACTAGCTCTGTTGCAGTTTCAACAATCCTGACTTTCTCAAGGTAGAAACCTCCTCCCAAGACCTGTCAGAGCTAAAGATGACCCTTCCAAGTGTGGTCATGTTGTACATGCACAAGGTTATATATGCACGTGTGTGCATGTGTGCGCGCGCGCACGCGCACACACACACACACACACACACACACACACGCACATGTTCACACATGCTCATATGCTTGGCCTTTAGAAATCCTACCCCAAGGAGGGCCATATAGAGAACAGGGCATGGCCGTACGAGCCACGCAGAGGAGTCCCACAGCTCAGAGAAGAGACTCTAACCATAGCTGGAACCAGCAAGGGAAGAGGCAGACTGGTTCTGGCCAGGTCTACCTCCTCTTTATTAGAAGAGGGGCTCTCAGTTCAGCCATGGCCTGACTGATAAGTCTGAACCAGCCACTTGGTCTCTGTGTCTTGCCAATCTCTTCCTCAAATGGGAAATATCCCTGCCTTCCTTGGCCTTACAGGTATGCGACTGCAGAAAGATTGTCAACAGTCACCAAGCCTGTGCGCTGAAGAAACAAAGCACAGTTCTCACGTCATCCAGCCACCTTGTGGTTGAGCGTATTTGTGTGCTGTTATTGCTCACATTGGACTGATGAGGAAACTAGAGTTCAGAGATTAAGTAACCTGTAGGAGGTCACACAGATGGTGAGGGGCTGAGCTGAGCTTTGCACAAAGGCAACTTGACCTTTCTGCACTCAAAGCACCATGTCAGTGTGAGCACGAATCACTGCCCTTTTCGAGAGGAAACAGAAAGGTTAATTAGGAGAGGGAGATCACACACAGCAAATGCGAAAGGTCCTCAAAAGGTATGATAGAAGACGGCTCTCTCCCCCTCTTGAAGTTTTTCACTACATCATGTACTCCCTTGCACCTTTAGAGACCAGCAGCCTGCTAATTCACTTTCCAGACCCCGTGTGTCTGTGTCTCTGGGTGATCATAACTTGGTTGAGTCAGCATACAAGCTCTAGCAAGGCTCTCAGAAAGATGTCATTAGTTGGAAATGATGCCAAATGTCACGCTGGGGAGTCCGTGTACAAACACGCTTCCCTCCTCGCCAAAGAACAAGCGTTCTGAATAGTCATCATCTCCTTCCCAGGTGGATAATCTGGGCCAGGCTGCCCAGACCCACCCAGACGTCCATGCCAATGAGTCACCCATGGTGAAGCAGGGACAAAGTATAGGGTCTGCTACTGTCATTCACAGTGGCCATCTTTCCTGTAAGGGGTTTCAGACAGCGGGTCTTGAAGCTGATGGATCCCAACATCCTACTAAGTGGCTCTGGGTCACCCAAACCAGATCAACAAACATTTATTGAGTCCCAAGTTATAACTGTAGGGCAGGAAAAAGGCAGGAAAGAAACACCACCATGAAGGTTATAATTAAATATGTACTAAATGAAAATCATTTTAATTATGGGTGGAACATATTTGGAACTATTAATTTTGGATTTGTTTTTCATCTATTCTTGGTGGCTTGTTTAACACTGCCAAGTTCTTAGAAATGTGGCCCAGACTGAGGGTCACTCATTCCATGGATTCCTAGTAGCCTGAACAGATGGGGTAAAGTTGTCAGATACAATGTTGGATGCTCTATACTAGGTACCCTTTATTTTTATATGCTAAATCTAGCAACCCCAGGTAGGGCTTGAAATAGAAAGTACACTGACAATATGATGTGTGCTGAAATCCATACCTGAGTCTATAAAACTCAATTTGAGAACTGCAATTCATCTTCATTAGAAAATGCCTTTTATTTTTAGAGCGCCTTACAGTGTAGGAAGCACCCTGCATATAATCTGCCATTTGATTCTCCTAGTAACCTGGTGTGATGAGAAATGTGAGTCTAATTATTTCCAGAAAAAGAAATAGGCTCAGGGCAGTTAAATCTGTGGAAGGCTCTAAGTCCACAGGGACCAAAGCTGTACCCAAGACTGATTCAGCTTCAACACCAGTTTAGCATGGGGATCCTGATTTGTTTTGGGGTCCCAGCCTGGCCTACACTCTGGCACTCTGGAAATATCACTACTCTCAGTTTCAAAATCCCTGTCCAGAAATCGCGAGTAGCATGAAGCGTTAAGTGTGTCTGCTTACATACTCTCTCTCTCTGGCATTGTGTCTCTGGTGCCTGGGGCTCCTAGGAAGACCACGGGTCTAACCAAGCGTCCTTCAGTTCTGCAACTTCCAGGCCAGGTGACACCTTCTAACAGGACAACTTGACTCTGCAGCTCAACAAAGCTGGTGTGGAGGGAGCTCTGTGGAGAAGAGAGCTGTGCAAAGAATAAGGTCAGACTTTTGGGATGCCTTGGAGTTCCCTAAGGAGGTGGGGTTGTGGAATGCACTGCTCGGCACACTCAAGACAGCCATTAACCTGGCGTAGGTGGGGGGCTCCTCTGTCAGAGCTCAAGGTTGTACAGTCCTAAAATCTTTCCTTATGGATGGACCTCCGGTCAAAGGGAAAGGTAAGCCCACCACCCTTGGAAAGTCAGCCCAGGTGCTGCCGGGAAATGGGCTGCAGCCGGCTCAGTCTTTACAAAAGCTGGTGCTTTCTTGTTGTAAGAAATAAAGAAAATGATTCCAAAGAAGTCTCGTGGGTAGTACTGCTCACTTTGATAAAAGTTTTATCTTTCCACTCTACAAAGGGACTTCAAGCAGTGTTACATTATTTCCTTCAAATTATATTATACATGTATTATTAATTACCTAGTAGTTGGTAAATACAGACAATCTCTTTCATTACTGGTGCAAGCCATTATTTTTCTCTTTTTTGCATGGGAGAGAGCGGCTTCTATATGGGAAGTGGGATAGCATTTTGAGGGTTACCATGAAGGCTTCATGATTCTGAAGCAAATTGTCTGGACAGCCTACTCAGTTTTGAGTCTTTTTCGAGTCGCCGGAAGCCAACAACTTCCGGCCTTGAAAAGAAGCCTCTGAGGACAGGGCAGGCCTTCGGTTGGCATTGGGATTCTTGTCCAATATGGACAGCTGTGCTCTGATCACTGTGTGGGGATCCTTCTCACGAGCCTGATTCCCCACAATGGACAAAGGGTCAGCAGGACTAAGCTGTCTCTGGGATTCCAAGGTCCTTTCTGGTACATAAGTCAGAAGATACGTAAATGTGCAGGCCTGCTTGATGCACACTGGGTATTGCAGCCAGCTTCATGTTGCTGGGATGGACATCCACAGCAGACACAGTTTATGGGAGGAAGGGGCTTAAATTCAAGCTTACAGCCCCAGGGAGAAGTTTCATCAGCAGCAGAAGTAGCTGCTTCCATAATTTCAAACAGAGGAACCACTGCAACCAGAAAGGCCAAAAAACAGCGAGCACGAACGACCCAGAATCCCCGCCAGAGCCCAGTCCACTCTACACATTTTTGGGCTGGAAATAAAATACACCCCCAAATACACCCAAGGGCTGGACCACAGGATCCCTCCTCCAGTGACACCTCCTCCACCCAGGCAGCTGGAGACCCAAGTTATAAGCTTAATAAACACCTGAGTCTATGGGGAAGGGACGTACATTCCCTGAATGGGATTCCATTGAGGAACTGTTAACATTTACTGGGGTCAAAGGAAAAACTAGTCCAGCATTGTGACTGAATGTCCATTCTCTCTTCCCCTCTCAGTATTTTCTGCCCAAGCTCTCTGTGTCATGACATAGCAGACCACTAACAAACAACTGGAGAACTTCTGGAAAACTGCCCAAATCAAATATCTCTAGAAAGGACTTCAGAACACACTTTTAGGAATGTAGGACTCCTCTTCAATTTGTGTTTTGACAAAAAGTTGAAAGAAGCTAAGCAGAGCACTAGTGATTTTTCTCAGTGGTTCAGCACTTGCCTGGCATGCACGAGGCCCTGAGCCAGTACCACAAAAACAAGAATTGGTAAAACAAAATTGTGAGGGACACAGGATTTTAAAAAAAAAATGTTTTTATTTATTTGAAAGAAAGACAGAGGGTAGGAAGGATATCTGGGTATGCCAGATCCTCCTGCCATTGCAAATGAACTCCAAACACATGCCCTATTTTGTGCATCCAGCCTTACTTGGATACTGGGGAATCAAACTTGGGCCATTGGGCCAATAGGTTTTGTAATCAAGTGCTTTTAGCACCTAAGCCATCTCTTCAGACTCAACACAGACTCTTACATCAATCTGGGATGAACTGTGACCACTGTCTACTAACCAGATGAATTTGAACACATTACTTAACCTCTTGGGGCCTTTTTAAAAAGAAAAAAAAAAAACCTCTATGAAATAGAAAGAGTACTACAGGTAAGATCTGAATCCAAAAATTGGAAATACAAAATGCTCCAAAACTTAAATCATTTTTGAACATCTAGAGGACACAAATAGAATGTTCCACATCTTACCTATGTGACAGGTCATAGGCAAGCTACAGACACACTGAACATATTGTGGAAAAGTGCCTGCAGGTTTTGTATATAAGATATACGAGGGCTAGAGAGACAGCTTAGCAGATAAGGTACTTGCCTATAAAGCCTAAGGACCTAGATTTGATTCTCCAGTACTCACTTAAGCCAGACGCACAAGGTGGCACGTGCATCTGAAGTTAATTTGCAGTGGCTAGAGGACCTGATGTGCCCTTTCTTTCTCACTCTTTATCTGCTTCTTTCTCTCTGACACTCATATAAATAAATAAAATATTTAAAAAAATATATGAAACATACATGAATTTTGTGTTTAGACCTGGTTCTGTCTCATTCTTGATATCTCATTATGGATACGTAACTATTCCAAAATCTGAAAGAAATCTAGTCTGAAACATGTGTTATCCTAAGCATTCCAGATAAGGGGTACTCAACCTGTACCATGCATTAAAAAAAAAAAGAGCTATGGAAAGGGGGTCTTTTGTTGGCACTGTCTACCCTCATTGGTTTCCTTTAACGTTCATAGGAGTTTTAGCAGGTATGTGAGAACCAGGGATAGGAAAGACCTTCTCATATTCCTGGCCTTGAAAGTTGTCCCATTCTTTTGTGACATCCTAACTGGAGCTGTTGCCCACAGCTGTGAGTAATGACTCTCCTCCATTATCTTTCCCTCACTCTCTCATCATATACTGTATCTGGGGTGGCTGTCTCCATTCTACTATCTCATGAGTCTGAGCAGCTCAAGAGCCAGGGTGAGATGCTGACTTGGAGTAGCCAGTATCTGTGTAAAGTAAGCAACCAGGGCCTCCAGGATCAGAGACAAAAATCCTCTTCTTATGGAAGTTGACAGTAGAATGGAATAGAGGCAGTACCATCTCTTTGGTTCCATAATTAAAATTGAAACCAGAAACTCTTCTGCTCAGGCAGACCAGACCACAGGTGTTACTTTTCAAAGGGCTACATGATCTTTATTAATAGCTGACTTGTGCCCAAGACTGGGTCACTCCATCCTCAGAAGCTGCTTGACCTCTACCTGGTACACCCATTCTCTGGTAAGACTCATGTGGAATTCAGCCCGAGATAAACAGGAGGCTCGAGGCAGCCATGGCTCCAGGAAGTTCCTGAATAAATTAAGATATCAGGAGCAAGGCTGAGTCTTAATCCTTGTTCGGGTCTCTGCCTAAATGTTACCTTCTCAGAAAGCCTTTACTTTATAGTCACACACCTTTTATTTCTTCTGCATGGTTCTCTTTTCTAGTTTCTCAGAAATCCCAGAGTGCCTCCCAAACCTATTTGCTTCCTAGCTCACAGCTCACTTCCTCCTAGATAGTCTGCCTGTATGGCTTGTGCTGTAGCCGGGCTCATGACAGACATTACAGCAACTGAATGAGGGAAAAGACAGATTCAAAAGGCCACATGAAATCCAAGAAGGCTGCCTGCCACGGTTGTGGAGTACAGAAAATGTTCTTTTGAAGAAAGAAAGGATGGAGAGAAGAGAGAGGGAGGGGAAGGAGAGTTGGAAGGAAGGAAACACTGTTATGCTTTTCATCTTGATATCCAAGCTTTATGACACACTCACACAGTGACTGTAATCTTTATAACAGGATACTAAGGACTAAATGACTCAAGAAGAAAATTTTCTTTGACACTATCACCCGCCACTGTATTCATTTTCATATTCCTTCTCATTTTCTCCCTCCTTAACTAGTTTGTTTTCTAAACCAAAATTGGCAAGGCCAGACCTGGGTCCATGGAGTGAAAACTTAATATAAATTTATCAAGAATTGGGCTGGAGAGATGGCTTAGTGGTTAAGCGCTTGCCTGTGAAGCCTGAGGACCCTGGTTCTAAGCTTGATTCCCCGGGACCCACGTTAGCCAGATGCACAAAGGGGTGCATGCGTCTGGAGATCGTTTGCAATGGCTGGAGGACCTGGGGCACCCATTCTCTCTCTATCTGCCTCTTTCTCTCTCACTCACTCTCAAATATATAAATAAAAAAACCACAAAAAATTAAAAAAAATTATCAAGAATTAGGAAAGTATCTGTAGGAAAGAACAGTGAGGTAGAAAAGATAAAAAGGTTATAGCCTGGAGAGTCCTTTGTTTGAATCTCCAACAGACTGAACTCTGACGGGTCGCTCACTTGGGAAGCAAGTTTATTCATACAGACAGACACCTGTGTGTCCTCGGCTACTCTGAGCTGGAAATCTTCTCTGATCACAGGGCCTCGGCAAGGGCAGAGAAGGTAGGGTAGCTACTTGTTGCAGCTGCCTTCTCATTGCTGGGACAAAACACCTAACCTGAAGCATCTTCTGGGACGACAAGGTTTATTTTGGCTTGCAGTTTCCAGGGAAGATTCACTGTGGCAGGGAAAATATGGCACAACAGGCAACTGGGGCATCCCATCTTGTCACGTATCAGCAGGAAGGAAGTAGTTAAGAATGAGCTGGCCTGAACACTTAGTGGACTGGACTAATAAACCTCAAGGCCCGCCCCCAGTGACACACCTCCTCCAGCAAGGCTCCGCCTCCCAAAGGCTCCTCCATAACTTTCCCATAGTGCTTCTGACTTGAGACTAAGTGCTCAAAACACATGAGCCTGTGGGTGGGCAGGGAGGGAATTTCACCACACGAAGAGTCTTGAGAAACAACTCAGATGGCTAATGTGATTTTGTTGGCTACAACATCAAGGTTTCCTAGTGAGAAAAGGACAGAAAAGTAAAATCTGGCCATGGATGACCGTTCCTTACCCATACAAAATTCAAGTGCAAATTAACTGAATAATTTAGCTACAGCCTCTACAAGCTGACATTGGGCCCAACATGACTTCTCTGTGTCCTAAGAAAGAATCAAACAAGAGTGGGCCTGGATCATTCTCTTGTTATCCCTGTTCTACCCTTGGTGGCTGTTTTGATATTCAGGATATACAGGCTCCTGCAAAGCCAGGTTCAGGGCTTGGTTTCTGGTGACGCTGCAGACCACAGATAGCTCCTGTGTGTGTTGAATGGTCATGGGTATCCCTGCACAGGGACACCAGGGTTCTCAGTTTTGGAGTTAGCTAGCAAAGGGGTTCCCCCAAACCAGTATGCATCAACATGCATGGTTTATAGAAGCATGGTGGACCTGAGAAGTTTCTGTGACCCTTTCTGTTGCCCTTGTCCAAAAGTCATGTCTGTGTAGCTTTGTGTAATTAATCTGCCAGGCATTTCTAACTGTATCGAATAAATGAAGACATTGGAACAAATATAAGCAAAGAAACTTCCAGTTAAAAAAATTCTAAGCTCTGTGTGGTGGCTTACGCCTTTAATTCCAGCATTTGGGAGGCAGAGGAAGGAGTATCATGGCGACACAGTGAATTCCAGGTCAGCCTGGGATGGAGTGAGACCCCAACTGGAAAAAACAAAACAAAAATAACAAAAGCAAAACAAAACCTAAACATCTATGATAAACATTACTCTCTAAAGCCTGTTTTGTTTCCTCTCCCTTGTTCTTCCTGCCTTTCTTTTGACCTCTCCCTCTCTCTATCTCCTTCATCTGCCTTACAAGAGCCAGTGAGCCTTAGCAATGCTCCACAGAAGTCAGCGAGTCAGGAATTGTGTTCACAAGCGTGGAGCAGTTGATCTCCCGTGATGACTCCAATACCCAGCTTGGAGGCTCTAAGACAAATCCCCAAGCCTCTCATTGAGCGATGAGCAAGAGGCCGGCCGTCAGCAAGCACAGGCCCTCCTGGCCAGGTGCTAGGAGTCTAGGCCCTACACTGGAAGCGTGGGCCGATAAATAATCACAGACGCATGGGGACATGCAATATGTCTTCTGCAGAAAATCAAGATAAGGCTAATGGGTGAAATCACCAGCAACTAAGGCACGTGTTCATTATGGGAGAGTGGGCTTTATAGGGCCAGAAAGCCTTTCAGGAGAATGCGCAAGCTCAGCAAAACTGGTAATTAAAGCCATCACTCTTCATTAAGTATTCTATCCCTAGAAACTGAGTGCTTACTCTATTTGGGATGGACCTGCCTATTAAACACACATAATACACGCAATTATCATTTATTGAACATTGTAATCTATACTAAGCTCCTCATAGACACATCTGACCTAATTCTCACCACAAACAAGTTGATATTGGCACAATATTACGGGTTATGTTATCAGTGACATAGCTTCTGCTATCTCTGCCCTCCGGTGTTCTCTCCTCTGTGAAATGGAACTGATAATGGTATGTACTTCATAGGCTCTGTGTGACTTTTCTCAATCAAAAATGTAGGTAAAGCATTAATTATATGAATATAGAAAATGTCCCATAAATATTTATTTATTGTGCCATTTTTTTTCCAAATAAGTCTCCTTAACTATTTAAAGAATATAAGTGGTGTTGCATGCCTTTAATCCCAGCCCTTGGGAGGCGGATCAATATAAGTTTGATGCCAGCCTGAGACTACACAGTGAATTCTGGGTCAGTCTGGGCTACACAGAACCTTACCGTGTTAAAAAAGAAGAACCATGTAAGTGACTGGTGTAAAGTCACAGAGCAAGTACAGAGTGTGAATCTACCTCTTTTTTTTTTTGTTTGTTTTGTTTTTTTCGAGGTCGGGTCTCACTCCAGCTCAGGCTGACCTGGAATTCACTATGGAGTCTCAGGGTGGCCTCGAAGTCATGGCGATCCTCCTACCTCTGCCTCCCTAGTGCTGGGATTAAAGGCGTGCGGCATCACGCCTAGCTTGAATCTACCTCTTTCTGTCTCTCAGCTCCACGTTAGGGTATCACATCCCACATCCTCTGGATGGTATTTTTAAAAATTATTCTAGTAAGCCTTGAGAGACAGCGCAGTGATACATGGTTTACTTAGCATGCATGGGGAGGGCCATCAATTTGATCCCCATCACTGCAAAATTACAATGATGAGGACAATAGCAGTGGTTATTCAAGGAAACTCAACACTTTCTGTATGACTTTAAAAATCATATGAGAAGGCTGGACACGTGGCTTAGCACTGAAGGCACTTGCCTGTGATGCCTAAGGACTCAACTTCCACTCTCCAGGTCCCCATAGGCCAGATGCACAAGGTGACACATGTGCACAAGGTGACACATGCGCACAAGGTGACACATGCGCACAAGGTCACACATGCGCACAAGGTCACACATGCGCACAGGTGACACACACGCCTGGTGTTCGATTGCAGTGGCTGGAGGCTCTGGCATGCTAGTTCTTACTCCCTCTCTCTCTCTTGCTCTCTTGCATTAAAAACAAAAAGGCCAGTCTGTTTGGCTTCCCTCAAAAAAATATCCTATGGGGTGGGGCGGGTTGGAGAAATGGCTCAGTGGTTAAAGGTGCTTGCTTGCCAAACCTAACAGCTGGGGTTTGATTCTGATTCCCAATACCCACATAAAATCAGATGCACAAAGTGATGCATGCATTTGAAATTCATTTGCAATGGCAAAAGGCCCTGGCATATCCACTGTCTCTCTCTCTCTCTCTCTTTGCTTGCAAATAAATAATTTTTTTAAATGTATTAATTTATTTGAGAGAAAGAGCCAGAGAGGGGAGTGTGGAGAGAGAGAATGGATGCACCAGGGCCTCTAGCCACTGCAAAGGGACTCCATATGCATGTGCTATCTTATGCATCTGGTTTTCATGGGTACTGGAGAATCTAACCTGCGTCCTTAGGCTTCACAAGCAAGTGCTTTAACCGCTAAGCTCACAGAATTAAAAAAATCATATGGGGGATGGGCATGTAATTCAGTAAAGTGCTTGCCTAGAGAGCATGCTTAAAGCCTGGGAATGGTTGCACAGGCTTGTAATCCCAGCTCTTCAGAGATGGAGACAGGAGGATCCAAAGTTCAAGGTCACTCAACTACATGGTGAGTTCACAGCCTATCTGGGATGCATGAGATTCTATTAAAAAAAAAAAAAAAAAAAAAAAACAGAACAAAACAAACAAACAAAAACAGTCACATGGACCCATGGTTCAAATCATTTTGCCCTGGAAAGATGACAGGCAAATTTGTGCCATAGACAGGCAGTCCTAGAATAGAGTTGGAAATGAACTGGTTTTCCACTGATGTGGGTAGACGGGGCTGCCTTGTATTTGACTGGTGGTATCAGAATCTTGAGTTACCAATTCCAAGTCCATTTTGGATTCTCTGAGGGAACATTTCCCTCCAACTCCTTCTAAAATGACTTAGCTCACACCAGGTACTGGCAGTTTAGCCAAAATTAAAAATAAAACAAAAACAGTGTCATGGAACGGGAAAGGCGCAAATGCACAGACAGACGATTGCTGGTTGCTGCTCCAGAAGAAGCTTTGAAGGCAAAGAGAGCAGGTCTGCTGGCAGCTTGGGGGAGGTGCGTTGAATGTGTACCAGCCCTTGCACACAGCAGGGTTGGCAAGATCAGGGCACACTGCATCCAATCTGTAGCCAGCTCCTCGGAGTCAGGGAACGTTTCCCATACACGGTCATGGGGACAAATGTCCTATAGACATGGATGACTGTAGCAGTAACCCTGGAAAGGGTGGCAACGATGCTAAGAATAACCAACCCTATGGGGAACTCTGTCTATTGGAAGTTGGGCTGTGTTCGTCAATAAGATCATTTTTGTCCACAGGAAAAACAAGAAGGCTAAGAAGTGAGGTCAAGCATCTCCGAAGTCTTAGTTGATTTACATGCGCTTCTGAAGAAGAGCCAGGGAAGTAATCTGGAGCCACGGAGACTCACAGAAAGGGAAATGGGCCTTAGCAGGAGGAAAATTCCAGTCAGATAGAGAAAATCATTTTGGGGCTCAAGCTGCTAAGATTGTTGGATTCCACAGCTGAGTGAGGTTATGACTATTTCTATAAATCTTCAAGAAGCAATCTTACAACAAAACCATCGCCTTCCCACTCGCTGGAATAAGAATCCTTTTCACCTCCTGCTTATACTACTGTCCCAGTTACTTTTAAAACAATTAAAATATTGTATTTATTCATTTGCAAGGAGAGAGAGAGAGAGACTGAACGGAGTGCTACAATCTCTAGTTGTTGTAAATAAACTCCAGATGTATGTGCCACTTTGTGCATCTGGCTTTATGTGGGTACTAGGGAATTAAACCCTGGTCTGTCTTTAGGCTTTGCAGGCAAGTGCCTTAACCACTGAGCCATCTCTCCATGCCCCACAGTTACTTTATTATTTATACTGTCTACATCAGAAGCAGCTGATTCCCAGACCCCACTCCAGACAACAGAGCCAGAGTTTCTACATAGGAGGTGTCCATGATGCTTATTTCTAGCAGGCTCCCAAGATGAATCTGATGCATTTGGGTAGTGAACCGAGGCTGTGCACACCCCTGTGACCTTGAGTTTTCTAAAATATATCCCAAACATACCAAAGACTTCTGTAAAGAAACTAATATAAAAATCAAGACTATGCTGGGCGTGGTGGCACACACCTTTCATCCCAGCACTCGGGAGGCAGAGGTAAGAGGATCACCCGTGAGTTCAAGACTACCCTGAAACTACATAGTGAATTCCAGGTCAGCCTGAGCTAGAGCGAGATACTACCTTGAAAAAAATCAAGACTGTCTTTGCAGGGAGATGAGTTACTCAGCTCCTGGGACACCTGCCTGGGCCAGGACACTGCGCAGCTGCTGAGCTCAGTGAGGGACAAGGCTGCGCTCTGGTGCTCCATGTTCCCAGGCTGCCGGGTGAAGTAGGCAGCCAGGCCTTGCCACAGAGGCAGATGTGGTTAATTAAGGGCAGGTGTCCATGTCCAGATGTCCAGAAGTCAGGCCTGAGCACACGACGCCTCATTCTCTTAGGGGGTCCTTTGGGCTTTATTTTCTCCCTGCTCGCTGAGTTACATGGTGAAGCACATTCATTTGCTCTCCACTCTTCAATGCCTTGCAATTGTCTTGCTCAGAGAACTAAAACATCCCCACAAATTCTGATGGTGGGCAACTGGCTCCTTCCAGAGGAAGGCAGGGGTCTTGAAGATGAATTTCTTCTTCCTTCTGTTTCTGTTCCATCTTTGGGCTGGTATACAGGACTGTCTTCTCTGGGTACTCCAGAGGTGACTTTGTGAAGGTCACTTACAATAAATGTGTGTCCTTGCCTCGCCCTGCTGGGGTGCTCTTAAGCACACTTCATTAGCAATCAAGGGTGCTAAGGGAACCACTCCGTGATTCTCTTGACCAGTCAGCTGCCCCGCATGCTGGTTGCTAGGCAACAGGAGGGAAGCCAATTTTCAGTTGGTGAAGGGAGAACTTTTAGCTGCATCATGGGGAGGGGAGGGACAGCAGTGACAAGGCTAAGAACCAGAATTGTCCAGCTGTGACAACTCATTCCACAAGACGTGAATCGTTTTTGTGACACAGACACCCCTCTGTCCCTGATCAGATCTAGGATGGACACCTTTCAGAGGAGGGAAGCAAGCCTGAGAGTGACTAAAAAAGGCCTGAAAACTTGCTGGGTCACAGTTTGGCTTGAACTTTTGACTCACATATTCAATTAGCGCACAGCGCAGTTCAACACTAAACTAGAGTCCCAAGTTAATTCATTAAAAATTCAGTGAGAGGGCTGGAGAGATGGCTTAGTGGTTAAGGCCTTTGCCTGCAAAGCCAAAGGACCCACGTAAGCCAGATGCGCAAGGTGGCACATGTGTCTGGAGTTTGTTTGCAGTGGCTGCAGGCCCTGGTGTGCCCATTCTCTCTCTTTCTATCTCTCTCTGCCTGTTTCTCTCTCTCTCAAATAAATGAAATAATTAATTAGAAAGACCTACAGTTTTACTCACATTCTCAATTCTAGTAGTTTCCTTGAAGGAAAAAGAAGCTTGGCTTCCCTAAATCAGTGGCTTTGTGTATACACTGTTTTATTTCCTCTGTATCCTTCCACAGGCTCACGACTGGTCGTCTTGGCAAGGCTCAGGAACACTAATCACTCCACTGCGTTTAGTAAACTCCGATTACTCAGCACCTCTACCATGCATGTCAAAAGTACACATTCCTGGGTCTATCCTAAAGATACCAAAAGTGGAACTGGAAGCTTACATTTTTAATAAATGTACCCCTTATCACTTCCTTTCCTTCAAAACACAGCTGAAGCCATCATTTGTATATGAAGGCTTAATTAAATGTGTTAACCAGCTCCTCTTCTGTTCCCTCTTCCATTTGTTTCCCCACCTCCAGCAGTGATAGACATCCTCTGTTCAAGTTCTTTGCAAACAGTCTAAGATATTCTTAGTTTGTGTTTTGCTGGGGAAGTATTTTCCCTAGAGTGCAATGCAACAGAGGGCAATAAACTGGACTCCTGGGGCCCTATCTGGTCACTGCGTTTGTAGAATAAAATTTTATAGAAACAGCCCTGATAGGAAGAGCCCTGGCATGTTGTTAACATAATGTCCCAGGCCACATTCATAGCACAGTGGCAGAGGTGAGGGGGTGAAACAGAGACAATGTGGCCGGGAAGGCTTAAAAGATTGATTTTCCCATCTGGCTTCTTGCAGAAAAGTTTTGCCACATGTTGGCTGGGAAGGGTGGCAAAGGCTGACTAACTTTGCAACAAGCATTTCTTCCTCCTGGCTCCCATCTATACTACGTTTCCCAGCCTCCTTTGCACTGACGTATGATCTTACAGCTGAGTTCTGGTCACAGAGATGGGTGAGGGAATTATGAGATTCTCCCCAGACTGTTTCCCCATGCTGCAGACAAGCACAACACTGGAATCTTTGCTCATAACCATTACTGGGGTAAAGGAGGTTGGCCCTTCCTTCTTTCTTGGAGGCAAACCACTCGCCCATTAGGAAAAGCCATTTTGGTCTTTATACAAGACAGAACCCAACCTCAATCAGTTTGAATCCTAAAGCATTATATGAAGTTCATTTGTTACAGCAGCCTGAATCAATTTAACGTACATACTATGCCTCCTCCCTTGGGCTAGGAGTTAGAGAGGGTCATGGAGTGGGGTCTTCTCCTTTTTCAGAACACCCACAGCATCTCTAAAACCATGAACAAGGAGGGCACAACTGCTGCTTCTTTCGTACAAGAGGCAAGCTGGAAGAGCCAAAGCTGGTCACGGCTGTGTTGACTCCTTTCTCTGGGGTCTCTCCTCACGTCCTGCTATGCAGCAGAAGAAGCTGGTCCTCTCCCTTGGTGACTAGTGGACGCTCTGCCACTCATGGAGCTGGACAAGGAGGAGTGTCCCTTGCTCTAGGAAACAATTACTTCCAGGGGAGAAGGAATAGTTCAGAGTCTTTGTTAGGACTCGGCAGAAACCAGTGGAGTATATGGGAATGAATTCTGAAGGCAATGCATTAGACTTTGGCTCTCAGATTGTCCCTACAAAAAATTAGCTGTGTACCTTAAGGCAAGCCACCACACTTTTGAAGCCACAACTTTCTTGTCTATGTAAGGCTACATCTCAGCATATCAGAACCAAACTGGATTTATATATATATATTTTAAAAATTATTTGTGGGGCTGGAAAGATGGCTTAGAAGTTAAGGCACTTGCCTGTGAAGCTTAAAGATCCAGGTCCAATTCCTCAGAACCCACATAAGCCAGATGCACAAGGTGGCACACGTGTCTGGAGTTCGCTTGCGGTGGCTATAGGCTCTAGCATGCCATTCTCTCCTCCACCATCTTTTTTTTTCCTCTCTCATAAGTAAATAAGTAAATAATGTTAAACTGGGCATGGTGGTGCATGCCTTTAATCCCAGCACAGAAGGGCAGAGACGGGAGGATCGCCATGAGTTTGAGGCCACCCTGAGACTACCTAGCAAGTTCCAGGTCATCCTGGGCTGGACAGAGACCCTACCTCAAAAAAATAAAGATCTTTGTTAGAGAAAGCAAGAGAGAGAGAGAGAGAGAGAGAGAGAGAGAGAGAGAGAGAGAGAGAGAGAGAGAGAGAGAACGGAGTACGGGTGTGCCAGGGCCTCTTGCTGCTAAGAAGAACTTCAGAAGCATGCACTGCTTTGTGTGTCTGGCTTGATATGGGTGCAGAGAATTGCTTTGCAAGCCAGCGCTTTTAACTGCTGAGTCGTCTTTCTAGTTCCCAGACTGGATATTAGACAGAGTTTGTACAGTGGTTTTCACAGACGTTCTCTCGATGCCTGTGATCATTTAAAGGTGCCTCAGTAGGCGTGGCAATGTTTGGAGGATGGACAAAGTGCCCGTACTGGCTGCTCACTGATTTGATTGTTGAAATATCACTTTTTGTACACCTGTGGTAGGGTAGTATTTTGAGGTTGTTTCATGTCATCTCCTCCTAGACAGGCACACTCGCTTGTGCCTATGAAATCAGGGTTATTTTCACCTTTGCCTCGAGGATGGACTGTCCCATGTCAACATAGAGACAAATATACTAATTGGTCTTTAAATTTCAAACAACTATATCTATACTGCCCAAGATGGTGGCCTTTGTTTTAGCTATTTGAATTTAAATAAAGTGAACCATTCCCCAGGACCCTGGTTATATATCATCACTCATGTAACTGTGGAAGCATGACGGAAGAGAACATATGAAACGTGCCCTTCACCACACTAAGTTCTACTGGAACCCCTGTTCTTCCAAAGACTTGGGGGAACTATTGAAGGGGTAATGAAGGCACCAGGGAATGGATAGGAACTTGATGGAGAGGAGAGCCCTTTCTCAACTCACCTCTGCCAGGTATGACACCTCACACCGATCAAACCAAGGGGAAGGACTGAAGCTGAGATCTTGGGAGACACAGTCTGCCCAGTAGGTGGGACCAAATGGGGCAGCAAAGCCTTTCAATATTCCCTAAGAGCTCTATCGTAGTTTGGGAGCAATGCAGTCATGGCGGTACATAGCAGATGGGCTCAAAAGAGAACCAGGAAGTATGCGGAAGGATGACTATGGTCCTTTTAGAATTGTAGGGACGTACACCAAGGAGGAGGGGTTGTTAGATGCCAAGATACACAGATTCCAAGACCCGTATCAGACAGTAATGGGAATTAGGTTCAGGACCATGTGCATGCTAGACAAGTAGTCCATGCCTGAGCTTCTCCCCTTCTCCTGGGTATTGCTTAAAACACCCTGAAACTTGGACCCACCTCTGGGAAAGAAGGAAGAGGGGTCTAGAAAAAAAAAAAAAACCTGCAAGTTAATTTTTGTGTAAAGTGGACACGAGGGAAAAGTTGTTATAAACAAAGTTACTTTCTTGAATAGTGATGTGCACAGACTGAGTGCATGCCCAGTCTATAGTTCTTAAGTTTGCCTTGTACAAATATGATCCCGCTGCTGCTAAAAACAACAAAAGATTGAACACTCAGTGAAACTCAATCTGCGCTTCTCCCACCTAAAAGCAAGAGACTGCATATATTACATTTGGGGGTCAAAGGGAAATGCAGGAAACAGTCTCAGGACCCGCACTCTTTTAGAAGCAACCGGGTGTGTGGAAGTGTCAGAATTCTCCCGTATGTACCTTGACACCTTTCCCAAGTGGGGGCAAAGTCAAGCCAATAAAAAAATTTAGATAGTGCTTTAAGCTAAAGCACCTACTGTCAATACAGGAGAACATGTCCCACCCAGGCCTAAAGTCCTACTTTATTCCATGAGAAAATGAACAAAAGGTGAACGGGTGTCATGCCAAAGTGAAGAGCCAGCATTCAACCACTTGGTAGGCCTGGGAGCCAGAAACTGAATCCCAGGAGAGGGGTATGCAATGCCAATGCAGCATAGGCATTTAACATGGCGGGGCGGGGGGGGGGGGGGGGACACCAGCATGGTCCGTCTACTCCTGGGATTAAGGGGAAAAGCAGTCAAAAGGGATGTGGTATCAGTTCTTATTGGGCCCTATTGTGACTTACCTAGTAAGCAAGAGATCCAGTATTCAGCCAAGATTTTGTCTATTCTTCTAATACATTATGCTGCCCCACGTTATCTATATGTAGCTACAATTTCTCTAACATTCAAACAAAGGGGTCAGTCAAAAAAAAAAACACCTCTCATTGGAACCTGGGGAGATGGGTCAGTGGTAAAAGAACTTGCTTGCAAAACCTTTTGGTCCAAGTTCAATTCCCCAGCACTCACTTAAAGGCAGATACACAAAGTGGTATATACATCTGGAGTTCATTTGCAGAGGCAAGAGGCAAGAGGCTCTGGTGTGCCCATTGCTTCTCTCTCCATGCTTCCAAATAGAAATAATTTAAAAGAAAACCCATCAAGGCTGGAGAGATAGCTGAGTGGTTAAGGTGCTTGCCTGCAAAGCCTAAAGACCCATGTTCAACTCTCTAGATCCCATGTAAACCAGACACACTGAGGTGAGGCAAGTGCAAGGTCACACACGCCCACCAGTTGGCAGAAGCTTCTGCTGTTCGATTTCAGTGGCTGAGGCCCTGGTGCACCAATTCTCTCTCTGTCTCTCTCTCTCACTAAACTAAAAAGAAAGAAAAAAATAATCTTTGTTTAAAAAAATGATTGAAATTTTAAGGCATATAAATAAAAATGAAGTTTTTTTTTTTTTTAAAAACCCTCTTACCAGACAGTGAGGGTGGATATGTTATTTATACTTGCTAGAAGCTGCCAAAACAGCTTTGAGACTTTTAGAGTTGGCTAAGCTAGGATCCTGCTATATCCTTGGTTCCCAGAACAACAGCGCAGGACTGAGAAAACAGCCAGTCCATCAGGATATTACTGGACCTACATAGGAAAGTGGACAGTAGTGCTTGGTGGCAGGAACGAAATATGACACAAACAGCGTGGGCTTTGTGTCCTGCCCAAATTGTCACAGGCATCACATCCTCCAGAGCAAACTAAGAACCACTGGGAGCTAGCCAACTCCTTGTTCATCTTCAATGACGCCAGGGCGACTGGGGAAGGGGAAGAAGAGTAAAACGTTAGAAGGGAGAGATGCGAACTCGAGACATAGGTTTAGGTTAAAACAGTTCTTGCCAAGGCATATAGAATTGTACCAGGGACATAAGATGACTCCTGAAGTCTCCAGACACCTGTAAGCCTCATGTCTTGGCAGACAATTTGTAAAACCAAATTCCAATTCATTATTGGAGCTGGCACTCTATGACATCTAAATTCAAGTGAGGGTCAGGGTAAAGTGTGGCACATTTTTCAGAAGCATTTAGAGCCATGTCAGACAGAGACATTAGAAGAGAACTGTCCAGACATACCTTCGGAACTGGTGGATTGCTAAGAGAATTTTTAAGTATTTGAATCTATTAAAAATCTGAAAGTGCTCATGACTAAAAAAGAGAGAAGGAGGTAGAGAGAGGATCAGAAATGGCTTGAGGACCATAAGACAAAAAAAAAAAAAAAAAGAAAGAAAGGAAGATGGACTCCAAAGTTCACAGCTCATTCTAGAAACTTATTTTGACTGATCATCTCATTCCAAGATCTTTGCTTAAAGGAGGTTTTCTGATTTGATGTATGAAGCTCATAACCATGCCCCTGGAGGAGATGGTACTTCCTTTGCTAGTCTCTGCCTTTTTTGGTTTCTTCTCCCGTGATTTCCTTTTGTGGGATCGAGTGTGGGGAGTTCTAAGAATTTCATTCTAGACCTGGTAGAGCCCAGCCATGTGGAAAAACCAGGCCCACACTGCTGTGAGGAATACAAGAGGGGGCTGAAATCAAGCTCCTCTTCTTTCTTTCTTTCTTTCTTTCTTTCTTTCTTTCTTTCTTTCTTTCTTTCTTTCTTTATTTATTTATTTATTTAGGAGAAAGACAGAGGAAGAAGCAGAGAGAAAGAGAGAATGGGCACACCAGAGCCCCCAGCCACTGCAAACGAACTCCAGATGCATGTACCCCCTTGTGCATCTGGTTTACATGGGTCCTGGGGAATTGAACTGGGGTCCTTAGGCTTCTCAGGCAAACGCCTTAACCGCTAAGCCATTTCCTCAGACCCAATCTTTTTAAATTTTAATTTGTTTACAAGGAGAGAGAGAGAGAGAGAGAGAGAGGGAGGAGAGGGAGAGAGAGAGAAAGGAGGGGGGGACCTTCAGGTACTGCAGACAAACTCCAGCTGCATGAACCACTTTGTGCATCTGGCTTTAGTGGGAAATTTAGCTGGGGAATTGAACCTGGTTGTGAGGTTCTGCAGGCAAGTGCCTTAACTGCTGAGCCATCTCTCTAGCCCCATGAAGCTCTTCTTGATAGAAGCACAGAGCTCTAGGAATCTCCTAGTCACAGTATCAAATAATTAACTTTAACAGCAATATGGTCAGAAAGAGAATTTTCAATTCCATCACCATGGTAACAGCTCATCAAAAAAAGATTAAATGTAAATATAAAAATTGCCTCATTTGGTTGATGGATAATAAAATAGGGTTCCTGGCGTCTTTACTTTGCATTACCCTCCAGAACTCTCCCCAGTCCAACCTATGCACTAGACTGGCACTAAGATCACTCTAAGCACATGTGAAAACCCCAGGATGCCCTTGAGCCCACGACCTTCAAAGAGTAGCTTATTCACCAGCCCCAAATTGTCAGCCACATCTTCACCCCGTGATCTTTTGATATTTATTAACGTCTGGCCCCAGCCTGATTGGTCCACAGCAATGTCATAGGGCATTTATGGGAATCGCTCCAAGCTCCCAGGTGTGGTGGCTCCCTGGGAACATGTGCAGCAGGAGAGAAGACTAGGCTGTTTTGAAGAAGCAAATCAAAACCAAGCACATGTGACTTCGTGCTGTTCTTAAGGGAAATGCTGCTGCCGCCAGCTTTTATATTAAAAACTGGATGGCATAAATCTCTAAAGCACCCTGAAACAGGCTAAGGATGTGTTCTGTCATTTCTACAACTGCTATCTAAGCAAATGTAGCAGTGTGAAGTTTCTAGAAAGTTGAGTCAAGAGCAGGTACTGAAACACAAGCGTCAGTTTGTAAGTATAGGGAGATTTATCAGAGAGACGAGCACATGGCAGGGACCACCAAAGTCCGTCAGCTCTGGCTTAGGTGAATTATGACACCACCAGGCAACAGAACACTATATGGGATTATAGTACAGAACTTCTACAGTTGTCAGCAGAAAGATGTCTGCCTCATTAAAAAGCCAGGACAAGGGCTGGAAAGATGACTCAGCAGTTAAAGTGCTTGTCTGCAAAACCTAACAACCCAGGTTCGATTCCCCAATACCCACGTAAAGCCAGATGCACAAAGTGGCACACGCATCTGGAGTTTGTTTCAGGGGCTGGAGGTCCTGGCACACTCATTCTTTCTGTCTTCCTCTGCTGGCAAATGAATAAATAAATAAATATTTTGTTTAAAAGTTAAGCAACATACATAACAAACTCTCATATAAAGCATGTATTTATTTGTGGATGCGTAAGAGTAGAAGGCTACTTATCAAAATGTTAATGACTTCCACTTTTAGTTATTTTTTGTTTTTAAATTTATGATTTTTTTGCCTAAAACAATGCAGTGAGCTTATATGAATACTATAATAAAATGACAAACATCTCAAGCCATGGTTACTCTTAGGTAGGATTTTCAGTAATAATTTATTGCCTAGCATGCACAGACACTGGGTTTGACCCCAGTACCACAAATAATAATAAAGGTTAGTGTGCTATTTTGTATGGTAGGAAGCTAGCTGAAAAGACCACATGTCCCCTAAAAGAGAACTCTAAATAAAGGAGACACTATACAATCACAAAGTCATAGATCTCTAGGAGTCTATGAGCTACATTTCACATGACAGCGGGTCATGTTCACAGGGTTAGACAGACACAACATCTTGGTTAAAACTAGGAGATATCTGAGATGCCTACCCTGGTGTGATGCCGACTAATTTATCTATGTACTCTGAGTATCTGAGAGTGGAGTTAAAAACAGTAGAAGAGGGAAAGCGCATAGCAGGAAGTCTGCACAGGACACATTTAGGAAATGTACACTGCTATTGGCATCTCTTATCATTCCCACTGCGGGCTCTACGGGATCTGTGCGGGGACAGTTTTAGATAGAAGAAAGGCCTGCCCTTTGATGCTCTTGATGCCCGTAGTCTTCAGTTTCTGAAAAGACCCTCCTCGATTTGGTTTAATTGTTTAAGCAAGTACTAAAATTAAACGGCACTCATTTTTCCTGGGAACATTCGGAAGGTTCCTTGGCACAATGCAGTTTTGACTGAAGCATATCATCTGTCACTGACTTAATCTCTTGCTGAAGCCAACCCGAGCTTTTCCTCTCTTCCTTGGCAAATGACCTGATGCACTCCAATCAAAGGGCATCTTTAATCTGATTCCTTTTCACTCAACTCTTTACCACGACCCACGTACCATTCCACTCCTCCTCTCCCCTCATAATTGTAATCAGCCCTGTCCAATTTGCTTATATAAACAGGAGGCCAGGGCAGGGGACGTCACTTGGCCATGGTGGTTCTGCTTTTCAGACGTTGCCTTTGCCTTATTTCCTGAGACCTTTCAAAAGAGCTAGACTCGGAGGAGAGTTGTATTAAACAGTTTGACTCCAAACCTAAACAGCCCCTGAAGCATTAGTGGTTCAAAGATCTCCTGGTGCACTTATGAAAAGCCATTGATCTGGGAAGAGGTGTTGGAGGACTTGAAATGCACCATGAAAACTCCTTTGCTGGCAGGAGGCAGAGTGGTTTTCATTAAGGAGCTGCCCTTTATCTCGTCACATTACTGACCTGTCAAGGCTCAGATGGCCCACTTCCCCTGCCTTTAAAGGAAGCCGCCTCTGGCCAAAAACTATGATAAGAAAGTGTTCACTTTTAAGACACGTACAAAGGAGAGAAGTGTGACTCAGTGGTGGCTTGCTTTTTTCAGTTGGATTTCCTATCTACATGTTTTAAATTCTAAACTTTGTGACCACCTCTGACCCACTGATGCCTTGAAAACACCAGTGGGTCATTTCCCCAGTGTTGGCTTATTAGTATTTGGGAGGGAGGGAAACGAATAAGCAAACAAATAAATGCAGGAATTCTGAACTTCAGGAGAACTGGAAATGTCAAAACGAATGGGGTTCACTCATCACTCAGGTCATACATACCCAAAGGACAATTCTCAGCTCTGTACAAACACAGGCTGCCTGCAGGTCCACCCAACCGCTTACCAGCTAGGTGTTCTCAGCTGGGTTCTTGCCTCTGTCTTTGCCATGGTTTCCCATCTAGAAACTGGGCAGTGAAGTCTCCCAGGGCCGTTGCAAGCCTGGCACATAACTGGTACATGAGAAAAGCCCATTTTTGTTCTGCTGTCTATAAAAATTGTGAGTACTATCTTGTATTTATGTGCACATGCACATTTTTTTTTTTTTTTTTCTGGGGAGAGGTCCACATCCCCAACAGAGACGTGCTAAGCTAGCTGGACAAATACTCTCCTTTAATTGATGAATAAAATCCTACCCACACAATCAAGCAGCCAGCAAGTCAGAAGCAAGGGCAGAACCCAAACCCCTATGTTTTGGCTCCCTTTGTTCACTGTTTTGGGGAAAAGTTTTACAAACATTAGCAAAGCATTGCAGGCAAGACTGGATCAACCTTGCACAGAAGTGTTCTGGAAATAAAAGTAGAGAGTATTGGACACCTATTGGTAGGCTCAAGGCAAAGAGAACATTCAAGACACTGGAAGTGGGAGAATTGTGGAGCTGTGGAAATATTACTTGAGGACAACAAATAACAGATAAGAAGAGGGGTACAAGCCAGAGGGAGGAGGGCTGCTGAGGGCCCCAGGCCCATCCCATTCCAAACACCTTTGTATTTCCCGTGCTATATAGCAAGACACGGTGATCCTGTAAGCCGCCCACACGCTTTACAAAAGCCAATAGAATACAGGTACACTTGATTTGGAAAGGAAATCATTTTTTTCGGTCCACAAGTGATGAGTGACTATATCTCACCCTCCTTGGGGTCTTTAAATATTGTATTCTTCCTAAAGCTAAGTTTTAAAAATTCTTCCATATTTTCCTAGTTTGGTGGCTCTCAAAGCATGGCCCTGTGGTCGAGCCTGACAAGAGAACCCCCAACATTACTGAGTTACTCACTAGGAATGCACATTACCCCCCTCCCCAGACCTACGCTAAGGAGACTCTGGGGTGGGCCCAGCAATCTGATTTAGCAGGGTTTCCTGGTGATTCTGAGGCACAATCAACTTTGAGAACCACTAATTTGAGTCATTGGTGTGGTGGAGAAACCAAGCAAGGAATGGAGACTTGGAAAAGGCGTCTAGAAACCCGAATCCTTCGAGTACTCCCTCCATCATTTTTTTTGTTTGTTTGTTTGAAATAAACTGGAATTAGATTAGTAACCCAGATACTCCTGTATTTTGCAAACAAGAGAACTTGGAGGGAAGTGGAAAATAAATTCAAAGTCTTTCATGTCAGTTACAATGACACATTCATTTTAGCATTGTGTGGGAGGGAGGGAGGGGAAGGAGGGTGGTGGTTGGTTTGTGGAGGAGAAAACACAGTTCTGATGGAATCCACTGTAATTTAGGGGCAATTAGCACCTGTACATTCTCCATCCACAAAACTCCATTAATCCAGTCAATTTTTGTATTCTAACCAGAGCCAAAATCCTCTGCCATACTTGGAACCCTTTAAAACATCCTGCCTGCCCGGATGCTGTCTTCCTCTTGCAATGCTGCGCCTGTAGGAGTCATTTCAGCTCCTGGGAAACAGACAAGGACCACCATCTTCACTGCATCCAGGCCGCCCAGCGCTTGGAAGTCGGCCTTCTCCTGGGCTGTGCCCTCGTCAGAAGGAAGCTCCAGCTCTCTTAACTAGACCTGTCCTCTCCCTGTCGTTCCTCAAGTCATTCTTGACACTTCCCTTGCTATTCTGGGCAGCCGTCCCTGACAATTTCTAGACTGCCCCATGGCTAAATAGCCAAGTGCTCGGATATGGTAATGCTTTGCCTTCCTATGTCTCTTTATTCTTTCCAAAACCCCCTTACAGTCTGGTTTCCACTTGATCCTTGACACACCCATACTGTCATTACCTTTGGGTCTCCTTCACCCACTCCCACCTTCAGCAGTCCACGAACAAAGACCACCCCGGCTTCCAGGGGTTAATGACCTGCCAACTCTCACTGCTAAAAAAAAAACAGATGACAAGGAATGTTCTTGATTCTTAATCAGAAAGCTGCGATACAACACCATCACTGACCACCTACCCAATTCCACAGACCAATGAATAATGCATTTAACTTCCACTTTGTTGATGTCTTGGTAGCTATGGAAATCAGTGCACTTTCTTTTCATTTAAAAGTCCTTAAGGAGAAGAAATCATATCTGTGTGATGGGCAGGATCAAGGAATAATGTGAAGTGCGTCAACTATTCCAAATATTTTCATGTTTATTTTAGCTACAAAATAACCCAATGATTTTAATAGGATATTCAATGCCTGCGCCTAACTTATTGATAGGGAAATGGAAGTTGAGGTAATAAAAGTGACTTCTCGGCTCCCAGTGGACAGTGGCAACCTGAGGGATATAATACAGATTTCAATTTTCTGGTTTTGTATTTGTCTGCTTAGATACATGGTCTTAAGGCTGTGAAACTTGGGCTTCTGTGTATTGTCACAAGGACTTCAGGAGAGTCTGGAAAAGGGGATCAAGAAGAGTTCGGGGCATTTTATCCCTGCTTTAACTAGAATGTGTCCTCTCTAACAGCTTGGAGGTCACTGACGACTTCACATCTTCTATCTAGAGCACCTCGCACGGTGCTTGTGTGACTAATCCCAGTCAGGTGTGGGCAGTGACTCCAGGAAGATGGAGTCTCAGAGGCACTGATCTGCCTTGAAGTGCTTGCACGCACCTGGAACCTGCCGGCTTGCAGTCAGTGTGGGCGGTAAAACCGCACCAGCCCTCAGGGCGAATGAGCTAGCCCTCAGTCTATTCACATTCTGCCCATGAATGCAACACAGATTTGTGCCAGCGGCTCGGAGTGGAGTGTTAGGGAAAATAGGGAGGTGAGTCTCCCGTGTCCTCAAAATACACAATAATTTTAAGTTAAAAGGAGCTACAGGCGCTGGAGAGATGGCTTAGCGGTTAAGGTTCTTGCCTACAAGCCTAAGGACCCAGCTTTGATTCCCCAGTACTCCCTTAAGCTAGGTGCACAAGGTGGCATATATGTCTGGAGTTCATTTGCAGTAGCTAGAGGCCCTAGCACACCCATTCTCTCCTCTCTCTCTGCCTCTATCTCTTTTTCAAATATAATAAGTTATTATGTATTTTTTTAAATCTGGCACAAGATACCAAATGGAGTTTTTATTTTATTTTATTTTATTTTATTTTATTTTATTTTGTTTTGTTTTGTTTTGTTTTTTTTTAGTTTAGTTTAGTTTAGTTTAGTTTAGTTTAGTTTAGTTTAGTTTAGTTTATTAAGAGCTACAAAGGAAAGAGCTCTTGGTTACATGAGTAGTGAGGGTTCTTGTCTAATGAGGAGGTTGCAATTGCACTCCATGGAGGTAACACTGAAGGCAAGTTTTCTTGGCAAGCAGAGAGGGATCACATTTGGGTTGCACAGACATGAAGGGCCAAGGGCCTGGCCGGCTTGAGGAAGCCAGAGGCGTCGCTGCTGGCAGGGGCCCGGTGAGCAACAACAGAACCGGAGGGGATGGGAGGCGGAGGTCAAGCAGATCTGGCCTGTGTAGTTCAGCAAAGCAAGGCCAGTGCGGGGAGTTTGGTAAGCAGGGGCATGACTGACAATCAAGATGAAGGGCTGTGGCCTGGGGGGGAAAGCCAAAGTTGGCCACAAATAGAAAAGACCTATAGGAGATCTGAAACCATCATCAGGTGGCATTCCTTTGTCAGACAGAGGGACCCTTGAGGAGAACACAGGTGGCAAAGGCAAGCTAGCAGGACTTGTAGAGTAAAAACGCCACCTCGGGCTGAGATAATGTGGGCCCCCAACCTGCACCCCCATGTGGAGCTGTGTAACATGGGGAGGGCAAGTAGCTCATCTCCCCCTCTCCCCCCGCCGGCCCTCCTTCTCCCCATTGTGACAAGGGGCCAATAATCTAGACTTGGTGAGTTATGAGAAAGCCCACTTTCTCATAATTACTAAGGTAATTAAAAAATGCTTTGCCAATGGTAAAGCTTATGAAAATGTTAAAATGTTAATCGTGTCACTGCATACCAGATAAAATGACAGCTCTTAATAAGTATGCAATAATAGGTTTTTTTTTTAATCTCTGTTAAAAATACTAGAAACAAAGGATTCTGTGTTCTGAGATTGTGTAGAATTTTCACTCTACTCCACAAATCTACTTTTAAAAATACTTAACTTTATTTACTATTTATTTGAGAGAGAGAGAGAGAGAGAAAGAGAGAGAAAGCAAACAGAGAAAGAGGGAGAGAGAATGGGCACACCAGGGCCTCTAGCCCTCCAAATGAACTCCAGATTCTTGTGCTACCTTGTACATTTGGCTTATATGGGTTCTGGGGAATGGAACCTGGGTCCTTAGGCTTTGGAGGCAAGTGCTTAACCACTAAGCCATCTCTCCAGCCTCACAAATCTACTTTTATTTTTCTATATTTTATTTATTAGTAAGAGATGGGGGGAGTTGATAGAGAATAGGCATACCAGGTCCTCTTGTCACTGGAAGTGGACTCCAGATGCATGTGCCACTTTGTGTATCTGGCTTTATATGGGTACTGGGGAATCAAACCTGGGCTAGTAGGCTTTTGTAAGCAAACACCTTTACTCACTGAGCAATCTCCTGAGCCCTATTTATATTTTTAAATGTTGAACATTTTACTATTGCTGAATGAAACATATCATTCATTAAAGTGATTACATGTACCAGGAGATATATTCATCCATATACCTGGCTCAGGGAATGTTTCTCAAACCTCAGCCATTTATGTGTGTGCCATAAAGAGGTAATTTCTAACCTGGCATTTTATTTACCTCAAATTTCCATGCATTCTCCACTATACTTTTTATTTATTTGCTTGTTTATTTATGTGATGCTGAGGATTTAACCCAGGACTTTTCACAGGGCTAGGCAAGTACTCTAGCATGGAGCCACACCTCTCGGGCTCATGCTTTATATTTTTTAAAAAGTATTTTATTTATTTATTTGAGGGAGCGGGGACACAAAGAGAGAGAGAGACAGAAAGAGAGAGAGAGAATAGGTGTGCCAAGGCCTAAGCAACTGCAAGCAAACTCCAGATGCATAAATTTCTTTGTGCATCTGGCTTATGTGGGTACTGGGGCATCGAATGTAGGTCCTTAGGCTTCATAGGCAAGTGCCTTAACTACTATGCCATCTCTCCAGCCCCCCATGCTTTATTTTTTTTGTTTGTTTATTTGTTTTTTTTTGTTTTTTTTTTTTTTGGTAGAGTCTCCCCATGCTTTATTTTTAAGGAAATTTCAACTTAAACAATATTACTCATGAAATTACAGTTGATATGCTAGAAATAGTTCTTCCTAGACTTTGTCAAAATACTTGCAAAATACTATGATGTAGGCCTCACATGCAGGACACCCATGGCGAACTCTACTTGAGTATATGGGTAACAGGAATCCTACACACCATTCATATTTTAGGCATCTTTTAAATTTATTTTTTAAAAAATATTTTACTTTTATTTATTTATTTATTAGAGACAGAGAGAGGGAGAATGGGCACACCAGGGCCTCTAGCCACTGCAAACGAACTCCAGATGCATGTGCTACCATGTGTATCTGGCTTACACAGGACCTGGAGAATCGAACCGGGGTCCTTAGGCTTCACAGGCACGTGCCTTAACTACTAAGCCATCTCTCCAGCCCTTAGGCATCTTTTGATATCACAACTTACAGGTCTTCCTATCAGCCAGGTTGAGGCTTAGCCATGGAATCTCCTGCTGAGCTTTTCAAATTCTTGATGCCTCTCTGGGCTCTCAGTAAAACTAAAGTCAAATCTCTGCCCACTGGGCGCAGAGTGTCAGTATTGCTCTGAGACCTTGATAAATAATATGGTAGTCGCAGTAGTCATAGCACAACTTATAGGTAATGCAAACTGAGGGCTAATGGATATCATTTATTCCAAGTAATCATTTCTTATAACCTTCACAGCAATCCTGAAAATGAGCATCACCCTTGTCCATTGCTTATTTCTGGGATGAGGTGTCACAGGCCTGGAAAGGTGCAGTAAGTTGCCCAGGATCACAGAATATTATGTGACAGCAAGTGCATGAGAGGGTCCTTGAACAACCCTGGATTTCAGTCGTCCCTAACCAGTCTTGAACTCCTGGGCTCAAGTAACCCTCTTGCTTCAGCCTTCCAAGTAGCTGGACTACACATGTACATCACCATACCCTACTTCAATCCTTTCTTAAATTTTTACTTATTTGAGAGGGAGGGAGAGAATGGGCACACCAGGGCCTCCAGCCACTGCAAACAAACTCCAGACACATGTGCCACCTTTTGCATCTGGCTTACATGGATTCTGGGGAATCGAACCTGGGTCCTTTGGCTTTGCAGGCAAGTGCCTTAACCACTAAGCCACATCTCCAGTCCCTTAATCCTTTCTTGATGGCTTTCTACTTGAAGTAGATACACCTTAGGGCTTACTGTACAAATCCTAGGATCTCCTCTCTTTGTGTCCTTTGCTGGGCTTCTCTGGTTCTTTTCAATGCAGAAAAAACGAACACCTACAGAGGCTGTGCTCTTCCCTGGTCACAGAATGGAAGCATGTGTGGTCTTGTGGAAATGCCCTAACTTAACTTCTTTTGAATGTGTGTTTTTCTCATTTGAGTTGCAAAAATAAACCTCGTCATAGCCACTACTGGGGAGAAGAGGCATTCAAAGGGTTAGGTCCCCACTGCTCTTGCTAAGGAGAAAGCTCAGAAAGTAGGGGAAGAAGGATATTTCCCAGAGTCCCTGAAGTCACCTTCCCCCTCTGGGATCCAGTTACACCCAATAGTTTTGAGCTGAACAAACACAACTATATTACCCCACAGAGGGGATTTCTGAGGCCAGCCTCCTGGGCTCCCTGCGTACAGCTCCAGGGAGGTGAGAAGAGCTTCAGCTCGGCTGTTTTCTAAAAGAGAGATGAAAAGCCACCCTCCAATTATGCAGCAGAGTCTGCTCCACAGTTGAATAAGGGGCATGAAATCGGATGTTTTCTGAGCTCAAAATAATAGCAGCGGAAAATCTACCTCCTCTCTCTTTCCATAGACAGCCTCTAAGCGGGTAGCGTTTGATTTCCGAATAGAGCAATGCTCCTTTTTAAGGGAAATGTTAAGCGGGGGATTAGAGACACGATGGGCTGTAACTCTATCCTCAGCCCTTTCATTGTTAATAGTATTTTTTTTTTTTTTTGGCAGTGTCTGTGCAGAGATGTGGGAAAAACCAAAAGTCTATGTAAATGAGAATGGACGCACACCGATAAACCAACTGCCAGACCTGAGGTCTTAATTACACAGGAGTCTAGATGTCAAAATAAATGCGGCTTATTGACGCTCAGAGATTTCACTCAGTATTAAGTTGGAAGACCTTCTTCCGGGAGCAGAGAGCAAGGCACAGGTTTCTCATTACTCAGGGTCACGTTCACAAATGCCAAAGGCCTTTGGTCATGCCTAGATACTTTTCGGGGTGAAATGTAGCCTTGAACCCAAATGCTCACCTAGAGTGTTGGAATCACCAATGAGCAAATGCTGTGACCAAGGGCTCTTGAGAGCTGATGCCTCTGTTGTCATGACCCTCCACATGCACACTTTCTCCCATTCTTATAGCATCATTCCTTACAACTAAATGCCACAGGTATGATCTCATTGCAGCAACTCATGAATGCTCCTGTGAAAGATACAAGTGTCAGCCGGGCGTGGTGGCGCTTGTCTTTAATCCCAGCACTCAGGGGTCAGAGGTAGGAGGATTGCTGAGAGTTCGAGGCCACCCTGAGACTACATAGTGAATTCCAGGTCAGCCTGGCTCAGAGTGAGACCCTACCTCGAAAACCAAAAAAGAAACAAACAAACGAAATATACAAGTGTCTGTAGCCCCCTTTGCAAAAAAGATTTATGCATGAGAAAGAGAGAGAGAGAGAACGAGAGAGAGAGGTGTGTCAGGGCTTCTTGTTGCTGAAATGTATTCCAGACACATGCACCGCTTTGTGCATCTGGCTTTATGTAAGTACTGGGGAATTGAACCCGGGCTGGCAGGCTTTGCAAGCCAGCACCTTTAACTACATGGAGTCGTCTTCTAAGCCCTGAAGCCACTTTTCAAAGCTTAGAAATCTGCAAAAAGTAATAGTGAGCATTGACCCTGTGGAAGAGGAGGGCACTGAGGGCTTGGCTAGCTTGCACGAGCTGCTCACAGTGCCTTAGAGTTTCACGGGGCTTCTCCCTGGCGGCCCACGGCTCCTTTAATTAGCTGACAGTGGGGCCATTGTCCTAGGGGGCAGGCTGGGTTTCCCAAGGAGAGATGGCTACTTCTAGGAACGGGTATAATCAAATAGTTCTCATAGGGAGTAGGGTCCTGCCACGAAACAGAAAAACAATACGCCCTCCACTACTAATTAAAGTGTCAGGATGGAGCCCCAGCACTGATTTGACACATGACATGATGTCCCGTGTAATCGGACGTGTCTTACGCTGACATCAAAGCCCCGTCAGGGATAATGGGGTGAGATATTTAGAGTGTGCCTGTTGCAGTGTGACATGCAACTCCGTCCAGCCTCATTCGCAGGCCCTTGCTCTCCAGGAGATTAACCCGTCAGGCTGCCAAATGAGAAGGGACAGAGCAGGCACTGACAGGAGGTCCAAGATGCTGGGGAAATCAAAACAAATCCACCTGCTCGAGGAAGACTCTCCCTACGACTGCTGCTCGGCGACCTCGTCCTCCTGCGGACATCTCTGGCAAGTGTTACCACAGCCACTGATGTGGCACTGGGCCATCTATGACTGCCTGATGACCTTATTTCTCACGGCTGTGTTTGCACTGTTGTTTAACAACTCGTATGTGACCGGCTTTTCTCACCCCGCAGAAACCTCAAGCACCGGCAAGGCTGGAGTGGCTTCCACATGTGTCTACCCCGGCCAGGGCCTTCTCACATGGTCTGGGAAGGGCCAGGCGAGCCGCTCACTGTTTCCTGTTGTCACGTGGGCGTCACAATTCCTGATCTCTCGTGTAGTCAGAGAGGAAATCTAGTAAAAATGAAGGGTTAGACAAATGCACGTGGGCCTAGTTAGACGTCTTAGCAGCATCAAATTATGATAAAATGTCTAAATGGTCAGCGGGGCATGGTGGCCCATGCCTTTAATCCCAGCCCTCGGGAGGCAGAGAGAGGATCGCAGTGAGTTCAAGCCACCCTGAGGCTACACGGTGAATTCCAGGTCAGCCTGGGCTAGGGTGAGACCCTACCTCGGAAAATTTAAAAAAAAAGCCTAAATGTTCACTGTCTGTTGCCGAACTTGCCACAGATTAGGAATGCACAGTGTGCTGACTGGTGCCTGTCTGCAAACTACACTTTGAGTAGCATTGTGCCACAACACCTGGAGTTCCTGAGACCATGTACAACCCGGGAGATCACCTCCATCTCTAACTGATGACTGGAGACACATTTGTGTGTATGTGTAACATATGCATGATATGATACACTCATATAAACGTAGCTCTCTATGTCTATATCCATCCATACACAAATTAAATGACACTTTATACTATTCATATCCATAAGAATATGGGCTTATAAACTTTCCTGTCTAGCTGGAGGTATTTTCCATACGCAGGACAAAACAAAGAAAGCTCATCGTGGGTAAGCCGGGTCCACACACACTGTTGTGGGGAAGAGCAGTGACAATGGAGCAGAGCCCACCCCAGGCTTCATGCTCTCTGTGAGATCAGAACCTGTACTCTTGTTTTGTCCCAGGGGCAGTGAAGCTCATTGGCTGTTCTGTCAAGGACACATAGGTAGTTAGTGATGGAGACGGGGCTTAAATAGGAGCCTGTTGGGCTCCACAACTGTGGTGGTTTGAATGTCAAGTGTCCCCCATAGCCTCAGGTGTTTATGATTAAGAAGAGCCTTTGTGATGTGGAGCTCTGCTGGAGGGTGTGTCCCTGGGGGTAAACCTCGGGATTTTTATAATGCACTCCCAGTACTAGAAGCTCACTCTTTCTCCCTGCCCTCCTCCCCAGGTAGCATCTCCCTCTTGCTCAGGCTGTCCTGGAATTCACTCTGTAGTCCCAGGCTGGTCTTGAACTCACAGAGATCCTCCTACCTCTGTCTCTCCTGAGTACTGTGATTAAAGGCGTGTGCCATACCACACATAGCTAGGGGCTCATCCTTGCTGCTTCTTCTCAGCTTATGTGACAAAATGTGATGCTGGGCCATCTGTTCTTGCCACGTTTTCCCCCCATGATGAATCTTCTGTTGAGACTGTTAGCTGAAACCAACCCTTTCCTTCCATGAGCTGCTTCTGGTCGGGTGTTCTCCGTCCCAGCAAGGAGGAGGTAAGCACTACAGCAACCCCTGCTCTTTCTAATGCAGTGAGCTCATAGAAGGCACAAGAGGGATGGATGTGTTTCTACCACCACCTCCAAGCAATGACGGCCTAACAGAATGCCATAGGTTGAAGGAGGCAGGTTATTAGAGATAAGCTATTAGGAAAAGCTTTGTTTTGTTAAACACAGTAAAGAAACATTCTCTTCTGAACATTCTATAGCCATCCTAGACCAAGTTGGAAGATGGCTCCCAAGGCAGCACATGTACCCTAACATCCTGCCCCTGAATCATTCCGTACCTGGAATCCTTAGTCTGTGAGATGGTATAGTACCTTATGACAACTCTTTCCTACAGGGATCATCTCGTTATTTGCAGCCAAGGTCACCCTACCTCATGCAACCTCAAAGCACATTGTAATATCACGATACAGAACTTCACCATCTTTGTGAATAATAGCCAATGTTTGGTTCACACTACAGAGCCTGAATTCCAAAGAGAACTAGCATTTTAACTTGTGACAGCAGTAGACATCACTTAAATCATCCTTTGAAATAAAATCTAGGTGCTAGGGACCATTCAGGTGGGATTATAAAGATCTTAGCCTAGAAATGTTGAACTTGTGAATTAAAAAATAAGAAAAGAGAACCACAGCATGTCACATAATTCCAACTGACAACATTCAGGGTTCAATTAACTTTGGGGACACAGTTCACTGAGGCACGTGCACTTACAACCCATAGCCTCTGTTTAGAAATCCCCTGCTGCCCCTGTATGCTTATACCACTTCAGTACTTCTCCATAGTGGCTCAAGAAAACATTTTTCTATTGAGAGAGCATGGCTAATCTGTATTTACCCCACAGTGAGGAGGCTAAGTTACTGTAATGGCCCACTTTGGTAACTGTAAAACTGATAAATTGTGTATAAACATCTCAAATAATTTTCAGGATATAAAATTGTAAAGAAGAGGCTTTTGCCTCCATCACCTAAGACAGTCTTGCCTGTATCGAGATTAAGGTTAAGACGTGGGTTTCTTCTTTCAGCTAAGCCGTCATCCCTCCTGCCCTTGACAACTTAATTTTCTGTCCTCTTTGGGAGACAGACGGATGAATATTTAGTGAAGAACATGATTGTGATTAAGCTTCCAAATGTGTCTTCACCTGGATTCCAGCTGGCAAGGCATCCCAATTACTCCTCCACCCCCCTATGGAACCATCGAATTGATGTAGTGAGCTTTGCATGATGGCACTGGATTAGAAATCTCCCAAGACTCTCCAATTTTCTAACCTCAATCAATGATCCCTTAATGAAGAGGGAGAGGTCTTGTGCATACTCATTTTATGACCCGAAAGAAACTCGACAGCAGGCATCAGACCACTGTTGATTAGCTATCTGAAAAGGGTTCAAATCTTTCCTTCAGCCAACTCCTTCCTCCTAGTCCCCTTTTCCACAGAGAAGGATCAAGGCATTAATGCGAAGCTGGTAAGATCCGGTATAAGTGGTAATTAATGGATGCACTGTGAATACAGTATGAGGAAGATTGCAAACATGTCCATCTGTTCACCAGCTCCTTATTTTTATTGATTTTTTTAAAAAAATATATTTTTGGGTTGGAGAGATGGTTAGTGGTTAAGGTGCTTGCTTGCAACACCTAAGGACCCATGTTCAACTCTCCAGATCCCATGTAAGCAGATGTACAAAGGTGAGGCAAGCACAAGGTCACACGCATCCACTAGGTGGTGCAAGTGTCCGGAGTTCGATTTCAGTGGCTGAAGGCCTGCATACCAATCTCTAAAATAATAAAATTTTATTTATTAACTTATTTCAAGGAGAGGGAGAGAGAATGGGTAGCACCATGGCTTCTTGCCACTGCAAACCAATTCCAAAAGCATGTACCACTTTATGTGTGTGGCTTTTCATGAGTACTGGTGAATCAAACCTGGGCCAGAAGGCTTTGAAAGCATGTGCTTTTAACCACTAAGACACCTCTACAGCCCCTACTTGCTAATTTTTTAAAAAAATATTTTTATTGGGCCAATATCCATGTAAAGCCTGCTGCACAAAGTGGCACATGCATCTGGAGTTTGTTTGTAGTGGCTGGAGGCCCTAGTGTGTCCATTTTCTTTTTCTCTGTCTCCATCTGTCTCTCTCTATGCTGGCAAATAAATAGAACACATTTAAACATTATTTATTTGCCAGCAGAATGAAAGACAGAATGTGAGTTAGAGAGAACCACCTGTATTGTTTTTTTTTAACAACCTTTGTTTTGAAGAAAGGCTTGACTGACTTACATGGCTTTTTCCTTCATTTGGTCAGTCTTTTATTCAATAGGTGTTCACTGAGCACTGAGGCTATATGGTGAGCACTGAGCATCAGCTTATAAACAAATAAGCACCACATTTTTTTCTGATGGATCTCAGTCTGCTGGGCATGCCAGATACACATGGGTAATCACTGAGCAATGTCACTGTGGGATGGAGCCAAGCATGGGGTATGAGAGAGGCAGGCCCCAAGTAATTCACTTCAACTCAGGGGAAGGAGTAGGAAAGGATTTCCAGGTTTCCCTCTTGCCCATTACACTCACAGCTGTCCTAGCACTTACACCAATTCTTCTACCAGGGGCATCCAACCTGTGGCTCCCAGTGACATGAGACCTCCCCACTTGGCTCAGATAAGGCTCTGGCTTCCACATGAAAAGCAGATCCTTGTAAGAGACCTAGAAAGCAGCAGAGAGCCCCAAGACCACTTCTGGGTGATGAAGTGGGGAGGGCGGAATAAACTCGGGCTTTATTTAAATAAAAGGTTTGGTGGCCTACACCTATCAAACTGTCTATCAAAAAAGTGTTATCTCAATTTTCCGGGTGCTAACTTACTCTCCGTTGGAGAATCTGCTTCTCTTTTCCAGATAGATGCAGATCCTAAGAAGAGAGCTGCCCCAACATACCTCAAAAGGGGCCCAACTGAAACTAAGGACAACTGGCGAAATAAGCAAGGGTGATGTTTTCCTGTGAACCGGATACCATCACAAAGGGGAAGGAGATCAACGCAGAGAAAAATCAACTCCTACCAAATCAGAGAGCCAAAGCCTCAGAGGCCCCCAACACCTCAGCACTGAAGCAGACCAAAAATGAACCCAACATGGCTCAGGGAAATCTTGCGGAAGAGGGGGCGGAAAGAATGTCAGAGTTACATGTTGAGTCATGATTTGCAGAGACATTTATCATACTAATAACTGGGGGCTAACTCCACAATGCACGACCCATTTTCATTAACAAGGAGGGTCTAATGGGAAGGAGTAGATCACAGATGAGCCTAAATAATGGTACCAAACTGCCTGTATTCACTGAAATGAAAACTAATAAATTAAATTAAAAAAAAAAAAAAAGGTTTGGTGGCTCAAAAGAAGGCAGCGTAGTTGTGGTGTGAAGCCTGCTTTCCCATACTTGACTTCTTGGTCCCCTGACAGTGTGAATGTTGTTGGAACATGGAACACGTAACTGCGAAGAAAACAGAAGATGGAGAAAGGATGTTTGCTAACAGAGTGAGACAGTCTAGCTCACAAGAGAATACTCAAAGTCCCCAGAATCATGTTTCCAGATTGTGACCAAGGGCAAGCTGGGGCTCCACAATTCCTTCTCTACACAGAAGAACTTAAAACAAATCACCCTGGTGTTAAAAGAGAAACGGAAAAGGAAAAAGAAAAAAAATAAGAAGAGTCTGGAATGGTAGCCCAGAGTCCTATGAACTCATGAAAAATTAATTCAGGCCTCAAAGTCAGCACCAGTGAGGGCTATTCTTCATAACAAAAAGTTCTCAGTTGCCTTATTAAAAGCTTTGTACTAACCAATTAATTTCAAAGGTTCCACTCTATGCATTAGAAGTTATCAAAGACAGATGTGCTGAAAGGGTCCTCTCCATCAAATGTGGTACCCATCTGCTCTCCCAGTGTCATCATTGAGCTCCTTGTGGTTTGAGCGCTTTCCCATTTACTTTACCCTAAACATTTTTGTGAGATCTCTGTTCAAACAAGGTTAGTGAAGTCAGTCTTTTTTTCCCTCTCCTAGAAGTCAATACCCTCTTCAACTCAGACTCCAGGCTCCTCAAGGGAGTTTGTTGCTGCTGCTGTTAGTTTGTAAGAGGAACATTTGCCAGCCTGAAAAGCAAATGAGGCACATTTCAGGCAGAGGTCCAAGATGGGGGCATAGGGTTCCAACAGGTGTGCCCCACTTCAAGAAATCTGCTATTTAAAAATAAGACACAGAAACAAGATACAATAAAGTAATTGGTCCATAACATAAGAGGACTTACCATGGGGCTCCTGAAAAAAAAAAATCCACAAAACAAAAAGAGTGCTTAACTTGTAACATTTCTGGAACACTAAAGAATGAGGCATTGATTGTGTCACTGCTAATGGTTTCCCTCTATTGAATGCCTACTATTAATGTAGCTGTCCTTACGCTGACACTTTACCTAGGTAACCTCATTTACTTCTCAAAAAGTCCTGAAATCTACCTACCTATCAGAACCTCGCTTTATGTGAGGCAAAAACTGACTTGCCCGAGGCCAGACAGCAGGCACCAAGCAGGGACTCCAGCCCAAGCGCAGTTTGGTTTGCGCTCCTCTGTTCCATCGTGTTGGAAACCAGACCTGATGCCCATACTTCCAGGCTCATTCATGAGGGGGTGCTGAGACCCACAACAGGGCAAATTTACTGGGAAATTTTGAATCATAAAATATCTACAGATCGGCTGCAGGAGATGCACAACAAGCTGGTGATTGTGCTTTGCTGGGGATCCTTCAGGACCTAATGAAGAGGAACTATGAGCCACCCCCACTGTGTTAAGAAAAGAAAAACATGAGATTGAAATTAGTGAAAATGCATTAGTCCTCTAAATTGGCTAAGTACTACTCAATAACTTGCCTTTTTTTATGCAAGCGAGTGAGAGGAGAGAGAGAGAGAATTGGCACACCAGGGCCTCCAGCCACCATAATCGAACTCCAGACGCTTGCGTCACCTTGTGAGCATGAGCGACCTTGTGCATCTGGCTAATGCGGGACCTGGAGAGTTGAACATGGATCCTTAGGGTTCACAGGCAAGCATCTTAACCGCTAAGCCATCTCTCCAGCTCTGTTTTTTATTTTAAATATTTTATTTATTTGTTTTTATTTAAGAGAGAAGAAGATTAAACAGATGATAGATAGATAGATAGATAGATAGATAGATAGATAGATAGATAGATGGATGGATGATAGAAAATGGGCATGCCAAGGCCTCTAGCCTCTGCAAAGAAACTGCAGATGCATGGGCTACCCTGTGCATCTGGCTTTACATGGGAACTAAGGAATTAAACCCAGGTCCTTAGGCTTTGCAGGCAAGCTTCTTAACTGCTGAGCCATCTCTCCAGCACAGTAACTTAGCTTTCAAACTCTTCCTTGAGGGTATACTACCTAAGCTTTGGTTGAAGGAGTACAACCTCTGGAACAGTAATCCCCCATGTCTAACTGTGTGGGCGTGAGGGTGTGTGTGCCATATAGAGTGCATGGGAGGTCAGGGGACAGCCTCAGGTATGGGTCCTTGCCTTCCACATCGTTTGAAGCAGAGTTTCTCAGTGTTCACCTTAGTGTTCATCAGGCTAGCTGGCACACAGCCTTCTGGGGGATTCTCTTGCTATTTTGCCATGGGCATGCTGAGATTACAGATGCTCACATTACTGTGTCCATCCATATGCAGGTTCTGGGGGCCTGGACTCAGGTACTCAGATTTGCATAACAAGTTCTTTGTTCCCTGAGCCATTTCCCCAGCCTGCTTTCTAACTCTAAACTCTTGTAATGACAGATCTTTGCATGTTTTATTAGTGCCTTGGTTTAGAAATAAAGAGAAGCAAGGGCTTGCATGGATAAACATGGATTTCTTTTCTCTTTTCCCTAGTTGCCTGGGCAGAAAGTTGACAAACCCAGGCCTTTTTTTTTTTAAAATTTATTTATTTATTTATTTGAGAGTGACAGACACAGATAGAAATACAGATAGAGGGAGAGAGAGAGAATGGGCGTGCCAGGGCTTCCAGCCTCTGCAAACGAACTCCAGACGCGTGCGCCCCCTTGTGCATCTGGCTAACGTGGGACCTGGGGAACCGAGCCTCGAACCGGGGTCCTTAGGCATCACAGGCAAGCGCTTAACCACTACACCATCTCTCCAGCCCAACCCAGGCCTTTTTGTCTGCATACACAGCAGCAAGCAGAATTTGAGCTGGGGATGATGTTGATTCTGGTCAGGTCAGCCTTAAGAATAGACACATATATACTATTAAAAACTATTCTTTTCTAGGTTGGAGAGATGGCTTAGCAGTTAAGGTGCTTGCCTGCAAAACCTAAGGACCCAGGTTTAATTCCCCAGTATCTACGTAAGCCAGATGCACAAGGGGGCACATGTGTCTGGAGTTTATTTGCAGTGGCTGGAGGCCCTGGTGAGTCCATTTTTTTTCTCTCTCTCTGTCTTCACTTACTGCTACCTGAAAGGCACCAGGCTCAAATGGCCACATGATGTCATTTGTATGAAATGCCAAAAAATGGGCAAATCTAAAGGCTCCATGGTAGGCTCGTGGTTTCCGGGGGCCGGGGAGGGAGAGAAGTAGGGAGAGACTGCTAATGGATAACAGATTGCTTTGTAGAGTGATGGAAATACTCTGTAATTAGATAGTGAGGATTACTGTGTGACACAATGAATAGGCTAAAAAGCACTGGATGATGGGTACACTTTAAAACTACTTCCAAGGAAAGGGGGCGGGAACAGAGAGAGGGAGGGCAAGAAAGAATGGGCACACGAGGGCTTCTAGCTTCCACAAACGAACTCTAGATGCATGTACCACTTTGTGCATCTGGCTTTATGTGGGAACTGGGGAATCTCACCTGGATCATTTGGTTTTTCAGGTACGAGCTTTAACCACTGAGCCATCTCTCCAGCCCCCTCGGTACATTTTAATATGAAGTCACTATTATTTGAATTGTCTCTCAAGAAAAAAAAAGTAAGAAAGAAAAAAAAATGAATTTGCTGGCTAGAGAACAACCCCAAAGAGGTAAGCTTTCCCATCTTCCAGCTTGGTCTCACGTCCCAGAAGAGAGTGCTCAATGCTACGGCTTAGAAGCGGCTCCGTGAGCCGCCACTGCCGAGCTTAGCTCTGGAGAAGCAGCCTTCTACCTGACACAGAGCGGGAAAGCTTCCTTCATTGCAGCTGGGCACATGGATGAGAGGCCCAGGGTGTTTGGGAGGAAAAGCTCATGGGAATGAAGCATTTTACTTACAAGAACTTCACGCGATTGGTATTAGTGGAATGAGGAGTTGTAATGTGAAGGTTTTCACACCACTCCTGACAGTGACAGAGGAGGTCAGTGGACATTCATGTACTTTTGCTGTTTGGTTTTTTTAGGGTAGGGTCTCACTCTGGTCCAGGCTGACCTGGAATTAACTATGTAGTCTCAGGGTGGACTTGAACTCACGGAAATCCTCCTACCTCTGCCTCCCGAGTGCTGGAATTAAAGGCATGCACCACCACGTCCGGCTTCATGTACTTTTTTTTTTTTTTTTTAAATTTTATTTATTTGAGAAAGAGAGAGAAAGAAAAAGGTAGTGAGAGGAGGGGGGGGGGAATGGGCACACCAGGGCCTCTACCCACTGAACATGAACTCCAGACACATGCACCACCTTGTGCATCTGGTTGTACAAAAGTACGGGGCAATCGAACCTGGGTCCTTTGGCATTGCTGGCAAGCGCCTTAACCACTAAGCAATCTCTCCAGCCCTCAGGTACTCCATTGTGCCAAGCAGACCTTAATATGAAGTAGAGGTTGCTGGGACGGGGTGATGCTTGGAGGCTAGAGCTGTGGGCAAGATGAAAGGCCACTATTTGAGCTGGGCTTGGCTTTGCTTGCCATTACCCCACTGGCTGGGTTTTCCTTCACTCCTGGTAAGTTCCTCTCCAGCAGGAGAGATTCTTTCTCTCTTTCTAAGTGTGTGCACGTGCATGTGTGTGCACACGTGTGTGCATCTGTGTATGTGCAGGTACACATGCGCATGTGGAGGCCAGAGGCCTACTTTAGGAGTCTTCTTTAGAAACAACATCAATCACCTTTTTTTTGGGGGGGGGGGTTGAGGCAGAGTTTCTAGCCCAGGCTGACCTGGAATTAACTGTGTAGTCTCAGGGTGGCCTTGAACTCATGGCATTCCTCCAATCTCTGCCTCCTGAGTGCTGGGATTAAGGCGTGTGCCACCATGCCTGACTTCACCACCTATCTATCACCTTTGAGACAGACTCACTACTTAGACTAGAATGTCTGCTCAGTGAACCCTGGGGCTCTTTTCTGTTTCTGCACTCCCCAGAACTGGGAGTGTGGGTGCTTACCACAATACTGGACATTTTGTGTGCCGACTGGGGATTGAACTGAGTTCCTCATGCTTGCGAGGCCAGCACTTCACCACACAATCCACCTCCTTAGCCAAAGACTCCCATGCAGATGCACAGGGGCTGAGATGATTATAACTCACTTCCTAGACATATTGATCTTTCAAGAACCTGAGTGCACATTGCTGCACCATTAACAGCACTGGTAAATAATAATAAATAAATAAAATAAATCAAAAGAGATTTATTACTGAATGGAGCAGTTGAATAGCTACTCATTGAGTATTTATGGCACACTTTGCTAAGTTGTAAGCTTATTGTGTTTTAAAGGTACAGGTGACTTTCTCGAGGTAATGTAGCTTATAAATATGAGACCCAGGCACCAGATCCCAGCAAGCTCCTGCTTCCTAAATATTAAGGCATTCCTTACCAAACAAGGGTGTGCCACGGACCTCCAGTCCATGTTCCCACAGACCACAAGCACCCCTCTTAGTACCCAGATCACATTTTATGTTCACTTTTCATTCCTTTCGCCCACAATACTGAGCAAGCAACGTCTGCCTGGGTTTTGCTCACTGCCCTACCCCCAAGGATGCCACAAACACAGGACTTAGCATATCACACAGTATGGACATACTGAATCCATGACTGAATTTATGACTTGACAAACAGGAATTCTACAGGTAGAAGGAGAGGACAAGCAAGGGTTTGATGAGCGGCAAGGTCAAAGACATAACGCATTAGGCAGCAGCATTCGGAGGGAGAGCCCTTCTTCACCCCTTCCCCCAAAGTGTCTTATGTATGCTTAGTTACAGATAAAGGGGTGACAGTGTCCAGAGGAACTCAAACTAGCCATGGGTCACAAAGCAAATTAGGGGGCACCGGGGTCTGCCTGCAGAACATCTGCACAGCACATTGTGAGTTCCAGATGAAAGGAATGCATAGCAAACCGAAGACCACAGCACTATTTTTACAGAAATGAAACATTCCTAAATCAATACAAGGAGGGAGGTGAGGTTCCCAGAATCAGACACACTGCGGAAGACAATGCTTTAAAGAGCCAGGGAGTGTGCTTGTGAAAACAGGCATAAAGGGGTGGAGAGATGGCTTAGCGGTTAAGACGCTTGCCTGTGAAGCCCAAAGACACAGGTTCTATTCCCCAGTGCCCATGTAAGCCAGATGTACATAGTGGCACACGTGTCTGGAGTTTGCTTGCAGTGACTAGAGGCCCTGGTGTGCCCATTCTCTCCTCTCTCTTTCTAATAAATAAATAAAAACTAAAATATTAAAAAACAGATACAAAAAAAAATAGATACAAGAGCCACAACCTCTTCTGCACAGTGAGAACCTCTCCTGGCCCATCTCCCGCCTCCTACCTCTGTGCACACTAGGACTAAGAGATGAAGCGCATGTTTAGGAAAACAGTAGGGATGCCATAAACACTTCACTGTTCTTTACTGAAAATCCATTGAACATGGGAATTGGCTCGGTAAAACTCAACAGTGCTCCAAGCTTTTCACGCTGGAAGGCTCATTCTTATCTCCCCATCTTTCTCCATTGCAGAGCCCTGCTCTTCCAAGTATTATGAGACCCATGTGTGTAAGATTAAAACCAAAAGTGATTTCTATTTAGAGATAATTATCTTATGTTCCCTGTTCTTTGCTGTCTCCCAAATTCCTTCTGGCCCCGCGACCCCTCTCTCCAGGACTAAGCTCCTATGTGGCAATTGGGGGCCTGGACCACACTGCCCACACACCCCGGCTTGCTTTATTCTGGGCTCTTGCTGGGAGGAGTCTTCCCCCAGCCACAGTCAGATATTTTTATTAGCGACTTCACTTCTTTAAGAAGGATGCAAATTCATCTGTAGATTAGGGATATACTGACAGAACACCCCTGGGAGAATGCATAGATGAGAAATACACTTCCCGTTCGCGAATGTCCTATTGGCTTACGCAACTCAACAGGTCTCCTACCATATGTGTCCCTCCTCCCTGGCACCTTCTCAAGCCAACTCTCCATCTTTCTGCTCTCCTTGTCTCGTGCTGGTGAACAACGCTCATTATTTATTGCTACAGCTGAATCCTCAGACGTCCTGATTGCTCCACACCTTACCCCCTTCGCAAATCTGTCTCCAAGTCCTATTGACTTGGTCGCTGAAATGCCTGGTGAATCCAGAATGCTACACTGCCTCTGCTGCCACGTTCCTAACACGGCCCTTCCTCTCTCATCTTTCTCGCAGTTGTTGCCTTCAGCAGCCACCAGAGGTTTTCCCAGCGTCTCTCCTACCCACCTTGCCTTTCTGTGTCCTCTCCCTTATTTCTCATGATGATCCCTTCAGTCGGTGGGGCTGAATGCCTCCTGTTCATGTTATCACTGGTGCGTAGTTTGCAAGATTGCATTTGGGGGCTTGTTCACGTTATGCTGTCTCTTCCATAGCTGGGCTACTTGCAACTCGCCACTTCCACGGCTTCTCCCTCTCTCTCTCTCTCTCTCTCTCTCTCTCTTCTTCACGCTCAAACATCCAAAACCCTGCTCTACAATCCACTCAGCCTACTGCTCTGCAAGGATGCATTGTCACATGCTCCGCTAGATGATGAGAAGATGGCTGTCATCTCAATTTCACAGCAACTAAATGTGGTGTCTCATAAATGCTTGCAGAAGAGACAGAGAGAGGAGAGATGAGCAGAAAAAGAAGAAAGAAACAAAACAAAAAAAAATGCTTACTGGCTTTATCCTTGTTCTCAAGATCCATTTATTTCCCCAAAGTACATTAATTTTTTTTTTTTTTTTTTTAGGTAAGGTCTCACTCTAGCTCAAGCTGACCTGAGTCATATTGGCCTCAAACTCACAGCCATTCTCCTATCTAGCCCTCCCAAGTGCTGGGATTAAAAGTGTGCACCACCATGCCTGGCAGTTAATTTATTCTGATGCCCCTTAAATAAATTTAGGCCATAGAGGAAGACCTGATGAGATCCAAAGGCCAGCCACAGCCGTAGACAAAGAAGGTTTAAGTTCTCTGTCCATGGAGTGAGTTGGATGGTTTAACCTCTCCAAGCCTCGCTGTCATTCTCACATTGAGAATTATCAGCTCAACACAATCTTATGATCTGTACAGAGCCACCTGAGCACTTGTTCATGAGGATAAGATGCCAAATACTCTGGTAACAAAGTCAGTCACAAAGTAAGCATTCAATAAATGTTAATTCTCACTGTTATAAACCTTTTGCCCCACAGAGCTACATGACCATCTCTGCCCTGTTGCAGATTGAAATGATGAGGCAGATGTGACCATAAATGAGACTGATTTTCTTAGGCCCAGACACACCAGGATTTAGACATCATGTGCAAACAGTAGGTATTTAGTTTGCTCACAGACTTCCAACATAGCTTCCAAGTCAAAGTGGCACCAACTTTTAAGTCTTTGAATACAAAGAGCAACATTAGACCTGAGTTCTAATACAGAATTATGCCTTAAATGCCACCAGATTGTTCCCTAGCTAATAATAAACATATTGAGACATTATAGACATAGCCTCCATTTCATCTCTGTAGGCGACAAGGAATGTTTTTCTGGAAAGTATCCTAGCCTGGAAAAGGGAACCCTGCTCCTTTGCCCCACTGAGTCAGTGGTCTTATAAAAGTTATTAAAAGTGTTCAATGCTCACTGAATAGAGAGAAGAGTTCGGCCATCTTCTCAGAAAAGCCAGGAGCCCATGGGAGGCACTGAAATTGGTAAGATAAGGTGGCTATTTACTATATTAGTTAAGACTTATGTCACATGAGCTCTCTGAAGCCATATGAAAATGTTCAGAGTTGGAAAAAATACATTGGCTTCAAAATGCAAGAATAAAGTCAAAATTCCAAGAAGCAAAGCTTTAAATATTTTCTGTAGGCACATTATAGCTAATGTGTGTTCAAAGCATTATTTACTAAATTTGATATAGCAATGGATAGGAATCCCCCCAATAAGAGTCCTAAGAGCTTTTATAGGTCCTAAGAACAGGAAGCAGGAATCAATCAACACATTTATGGACCCAGAAATGCCTCTTAGGTTATTAACCTCTCCTCTACCATGTCCTAGTCCTCTATTCTAGAAAAGTGATAGAAACAAGAAAAGCCAGTTGGCAACAGAAGTAGAAATGGAAAAGATAAGCCATCACACAGAGGGCACTATAGTATTTCAAATGGTTAGACAGGACACAGCACACATTCTCTGGCTTCTCTCTGAAGTGTGCAGTCAAGGGCCCCAGACTACTTGTAGGATGCTGGGAGAGTTCAAAAGACTTTTATTGGTGAGAAAAAGTGTCTTAAGACATATAACTTGACATTTGGGGTTGACAAATGAAAGGGAAAAGACACACCTGCTCAAGTGAAGCTAGCTGTGGAAATGGGTAAAAACAAATATAATAAGTATTAGGCAGTTCTCAGGACAGTTTCTGGCATTATTTTGCATATATTTTTTGGTTCTGTCTCGACCAAGAAATGCAGCCCCAGGTGCTTGATCTTTCTGAGGAAGGTGCTAATATGTCAGGTGTATACACTGGCTTCCTCATACGGTGGAGCCATTTTTAAAAATTTTATTTATTTATTTGCAAGGAGGGAGAGAAAGCACATGAGAAAGTGCATGAGAGAAAGAGAGACAGAGAGAGAATGCGTATGGGCACACTATTCCTCTTACTTCGATGAACTTCAGGTGCATGTATCATCTGGCTTTATGTGTGGGTAGTGGGAAACTGAACCAGGGCTGGCGGGCTTTGCAAGCAAGCCCCTTTAACCACTGAGCAATCTCCCCAGCCCCATATGTTCTTTTTTAAAAACATCTCCTCTCGTCCTTATTTTTCCTCTTACTAAGGGGATGGCTTCACAAGAGAGATAAAGGAGAGTCAGATTGGAGGAACATTTTCAACAGCCTACCAACAAATGGCCTAAACCCATCAGGTGACTCTGAATTTCCTGGACCATCATGTTCAGTATCAAGGGAGCGCTCAGCTTTCTTTTCACATATTGCCCCTACCTCCCTCAAGGAGATTCACTCAGCAGTTAGGAGTGTCCCTTACCTTTATGCACAAATACCAGAGGTGTGTGAATTCCTTCTTGAAAGTGAACTGAGCTCCATTTGCCTATGTCCTTGCAAACAGAACGTGTCATTTCTCCTTGTCACTCACCCAATCCACTTATCCCTCTGTCCATTCATCCGTCTGTCCATCCCATCACTGTTCTCTCTGACCAGCTCACCAATCACAAAGGTGTCTCAATGTTTCCTTGCCACTGATGAGTTCATTCATAAACATCCATTAAGAATCTGTGTCATGCCAAGCATTGTGAGATTATGAAAATGTAACAATCCACTGGATCAACTTTGTGCGTGCCTGTATAAAATTTACAACCAAATAAAATGTCAGTCAATGTTAGCATTTGCCTAACCACTGCCCCCTTCGAACCAGATATTATGCAGAGGTGTGTGTGTGTGTGTGTGTGTGTTGCCACACAACACTTTGTACTGAGCTTGTTGCCAGTTCTAGTATTAGATACATTCTCAGTCTAGACAAGACATCTAGAAGGGAAAAGAAGAGGTGACATAGTTGTCACAGGCAGAGTGTATCCACCCCTTCCAGAAGTTTCCATGCACTGTGCACTCACTAGGCATAGACACACGGAAGAATTTTGTTGGCTTGTGTTTCATGTTGTCGATTTTAATTCAGTGCCAGGCCAGCACTCTGCTGCTTTAGGGAGTCTGATTTCATGCAGCATCTCTGTTCTTCACTTCTGTTTTATCTGAATATATCCCTAGAAACTCACAAAGCTCTGCATTAGAATCATTAAAAAAAAGGCAGAAAGAAAGAACAAGGAAAAAAGGAAATTGAAAGTTGGCTGTACCCGGAAGTTCATGTCAACTTCTCAATGCAGTGTCAGAAGTAATAAAAAGTAGACCTGTTGGGCCCTTTCAGAACCAGAAAGGAAGAGGAAATCAAACGTTCAAGGGATAAAACTCAAACTGACAAAATATGGAATGAAAGAAAATGAAAGCCAACAGAATCAACTCAAGTTTGGTTCAAAAATAAATCGCCACTGAAAACATGCCATAGCCTTTCCCCCTTCAGGAGCAACTGTGGGCTGCATCTGAGAACATAAACGGAGTGCTGGGCATCTCAATTCCCTGCTTTAGTTTCCTCCAGCCCAGGAGTGACTCCAAGAAGGAAATGAATCTCTGCAGGGGACCCGCAACTGATTAGCTTTCACCTTCTGGAGGAGGTGTCAATCATGTTAATTGGAATCAATAGACAGCCATGCAGGGTCCTGGGATAATTAAGCAAGTCATAAAGGGTAAAACTAGAGTTCTCTTTAAAAATTAAAAGGGATCCCAGACTTTCCTAACATATTAAGCCACTTTGGCCACCTACAACATATTCCCGGTTAAAATCACTGACGGGGGCAGTCCCTGCTCATCCCCTGGGAAAGATGAAAGTCCACCCTTCCGAAGGGAACTTCACTGCAATCTGGAGGAGTCTAAATTCGAGGGTGTTAGAGCCAGAGAAAGGAGAAGGAGACAATTAGAAGCATGCAAACCAGTGCTCTAACCAACCTACAGAATGCACAACCTGTGACCCCCAGCCCCCGCTGCCCCCCATATTCCTGCAGGGCAGCACAGAGTAAACTTCACAGGACAAAAACTTCACAGACGAAAAGAAGGCACGCTGACAGTAAGCTATAATAACTGGACATCCTCAGCCCCCTCAAAAAAAAAGATGCCCTCCCCCTACCAGTGAACTTCTTCACAGAAATCATATGCATTTTTATGTCCCCTTTAAAACTTGAAAGGGAGCCCTCATACCCTGCCCCACATTTGCCTCAAGATGGAGAGGGCTCCTTCCCCCACATGGCAACATGAAAAGAAAATGAAATTCTGTCCCTGGGCTCATGATTTTTTTTTAATTCCTTTTCCTGAGTCAATGAAGGCCAGATGTTCTCACAAAACATCTTCATATCTTTGGGACAGCCTGCGAGAAATCTATTTTTGTTCAGAGGCCAAGAGGCCATAACAGATTTATAAGGCAGCAGTGGTCACTCTTCTCTTCTCTTCTAGTTAGGAGCTGCATGTGGCCAGCATCAGAGACAGCTCTTCTGTCTATACAATTTACTTCCCTGCGGCCAATTAGCTGGGTCCGATCAAGGGCGGGGGGGGGTGTGGGGGGTTACCCCCTGCGCCTCCGTAGGCAGCACCATGCTTTCCAAGGCCAGCTAAGCTCCTTAAAATGTTCCAACTGTCAGAAGAAGGAAGGAGAATGTCAAAAAGAATCCAGAGCATGAGCACCGGTAAACACATCTGTCAACAATCTGTACCATGTGGGAGGTCACATCCCCTTTGACCTTGACCTTGGCCTTGATGAGGCCTCAGCCCTTGAGTCTTCTATGGCTGATGTGGGTTCCAAGTAGAAAGAAGGTGGATTTCCTTCCACGCTACTCGAGCCTCCTCTCACACTTCTGCTGAAATACTGTATCATCGCTCTGTCTGGTGCCTAGGAACTCAATGTGCCTTTTCATGGCAGTGCCCCCCAACCGCAGTCCTGATCTGTTTCAAAGCCAGCGCAGGCACTGCGGAGAACGACGGCCCCGGGGAAACATGCTGAAAGGCACCGGTGCCCACGGGAGAGCTGGCTGAATTTGGTCTGGATATCAAAGAGCGTCAGCAGTCAACACCGGATGAAACCCTGTCAGAACAAGACCACGGATTATCAGGCTGGGGAAGAGCACTTGGTACCCAGAGTCTGATTCCTGCCCTTTGCTGGACTTCTGACACAAGCTCTGTCGCCGGAGCTGGCTGCCCTTGGCCAAGGGTTTCCAACCAAACAAGACAGCGTTTATTTCAACCCAGCTTCCGGAATGAATGGAGAGCCCATTGATTAGGTAGGAAAACAGCCTTCCTTCCTTCCTTTCCTTCCGTGAGGAAAACTAGCTGTGTCTAGGGCTCTAGCCTTGAAGAATTCAATTGAGTTCTGTAACTTGATGTTCCTTTTGGTCTCTGGTCTGAATTTTGAGGAACCTCACATTTCTTGTGCTTTATTACTCAAGAAGTAATGCTTTGGCCTTGCCGCCTCTCTCGGAGAGCCCTTTGGGTTATTAAGATTGCTTTGCATGATGTGAGAAATGTATAGAAAAAAAGTCTTACAGAATGTCTTCATTCTATTTGTTCTGTTTCTCCAATGTCCACATTGGAAACAATGGAATTCCTTCTAGACTATCCTCTCTCCTCAGGCCTTCATAAGCCCTTGGCTTCTAAGACATCTTGAATTACTTCCCTTCCACTCTGGAAGTTCCTCTTTTATATTCATTCCTAATGACGGTGCAGAACTGTGTCTCCTGAAAGATAAGTGGAAGTCCACGTCCCTGTCATCTGCAAACTGTGACCTCATTTTGAAATAGAATCCTTGCAGACATAGTCCAGTTGAGGTAGGCCTTCATGGGTCATGACTGGTATCCCACAGTAAGTGGAGGAAAATGCCACTTGAAGATAAGCGTACCAAGGATTGTTAGGAGAGTGAAGATGGGCACAGAGATTAGAGGGATGAGATCTGAAGCCCAAGGACACCAGAGCATGGAAAAATAAGACACTCCCCCCTCCCGGCTTTGGAGGAAGCCTAGGCTTTCCCACATCATGATTGTGGACTTTTAGCCTCAAGAACTTTGAGAGAACATGGAGTTTGTGGTGATTTGTCATGAAAGGCCTAGGAAATGATGACATTCGCCTATTCCTGGCCAGTAGGGTCCCGTATACAAGAGCCCTATAATTCCTAGATGGTCTGCCTTCTGATTTTCAACTCTAACACATCCTCCCCACCATAGCCAAAGCAATCTTCTAAAACACAAGCCTAAAGTCATTCTCTGTGTTAACTGTAAAACACAACCCGAGGTGATCAACTTAAAATGAGAGGCTTATTTGGGTTCACAGTTTTGGAAGCTTCTGCCTGTGCTGGGCCCCATTGCTCTGGGATCAGTGAGTGGTGAGGCGGAGTATCCCAGTGGTTAGTATGTGGTGGAGAAACTGTTAAGCAATATCTGGGAATAAAATAAAAGAGAGGAAGAGAAGGGGAATATCCCCTTCAAGGGCAGTTCAATGACCTAAGGACCTATCACTTGGCTCACCTCTTAAAGACTCTATCACCTCCCATTGAGAAGGTGATATGTGAGATTACACTCACATGATTGCAGAGTAAAAAAAAAAAAGAAAAAGGACATTTGAGCCAAGGCATTAAAATGTTCCAGGCAGATGAGGAAGGAAGGGGAGCAGTGGGCGGCGGGATGAGAAGTCAGAGAAGCAGTCGTGGAGGGCTTGTCAGCAATGGGGAAAGCTGGGGCTTGACTCTCCATGTCTGGGAGACCAGTGCAGACAGGCTTGAGCTGAGAGAGATGATATGGTCAGGTGGGTTTACCCGGGAGGAGAGTGGAGTCTGGGAGGTCACTCAGTCACCTTCATATTGGCCAGGCAGGAGCTTCAGTGGCTTGAAAGAGATGATGGAAGGGAGCTGTGTATAGGTGTACAGGTCACTGAGCTGAACTTCCAGACCAGGCACAGTTATGGAGGAAGGGAGATTTACTGAAGACAGAGGGGAAGTTCCATAACGGCAGAAGCTGTCACACTTTCACAGTTCCAGGCAGAAAGAGGAATGCCACAAGCCATCACCAAAAAGCAAGCAAGCGCGCTGCAGGAGCCCCAGAGCTTTGCATATCTTTAGACTGGAATTCCACCTTAGGGCTGCACCCCAAGATCCACCAGTGACACCTCTTCCAGTCAAGTGGTGCAGATATAAATCACAAACTTTAATAAATCCTGAATTTACTGGGGGCCACCCATTTAAACTACCACAGGGGCATCCCATCTTTCCTGCTCAAGCAAAGAGCGCAGCACAGGAAAGGGTTCTAGGGCCTTTGCTAGAGCACTTGGCATCCGATTTTCTCTTCATCCAGCCCTCTCTCTTTCCCTTCCTCCTTCCCTTCCTCCCTTCTTTCCATACTTACCTCTCTCCCTCCCGTCATTACTTCTTTTGTCTTTCCTCCTTCCTTTCCTTCTTTTCTTCCTTTTCCCTGCCTTCCTTATTATCTCCCTCCCTTCCTTCATTTTCCTTTTGACTTTTCCCCTTCTTTCTTTCCTTCCTTCTTTCCTTTCTTCCTTCTTTCTTTCCTTCCTTCCTACCTTCCTCCCTCCCTCATTTCCTCTTTCTTTCTTTCTTTGTTCCTTCTTTCTTTCTCCTTCCTTCCCTCCCTCCCTCCTTCCCTCTTTCTTTCTTTCTTTCTTTCTTTCTTTCTTTCTTTCTTTCTTTCTTTCTTTCTCCCATTCTTTTATTTTCTCCTTCCTTCCTTTCCTTCCTCCTTCCTCCCTCCCTCCCTCCCTCCCTTCCCCCTTCCTTCCTTCCTTCCTTCCTTCCTTCCTTCCTTCCTTCCTTCCTTCCTTCCTTCCTTCTCTCCTTCCTTTCTTCCTTCCCTCCATCCTTTCTTCTCTGTCCCTGCCTCTGTCTGTCCTTTCTTCCTTGCCCTGCCAGGGATTAAGCCATTGTTCTCACAACTCATGCTGGGCTCTGTCTAGGAGCCACACAAGCCAAGCCCCACTTTTTCATAAGCTCAGAGGGTGACAGAGTGCCTACTTGATTCAGGGCCTCGTGCATTACTAGCTGGGCAGGCTTCCCAGCGAAAAGGGCAGAGTCCAAAAGACTCTTCAATTACCATGCCAGTTTTTGTCCCTTCTGCACTCCATTAAGCATGTGTTTATCCACGCTCACATCTCCACGTGCTGCCTTCCCACACCACCTTTGGAGAGGCTGGGCATAATTGATTTTTCTTTTCAACATGTGTCGTTAACTTGAGTGATTTTGACATCACATTGCCATCAATAGGGAGGTTTCACTTACAAATTATTTAGTGCTTACAGTGGATCATTGGCTACCTCCCAGACATTCATAGCTGGCAATCTCTTAAAAAATGAAAAAGAAAGATTAACTGAGGCTCCCAGTGACTTTAGCATTAGCTGCTGGCTCCCAGGACCTGTGCTCACGTGAGGCTGAATTCCCGCCGTTCCTGCAGCTGCGGATTCCATGGTTTCTACTTCATAATCACTTTCAGAGACAAGGGAGCAGATTGGCTGGGCTGATGGTGCCCCGTGGCTGACTTCACAGCCCTGTGGAGGTAAAGGGCACTCTACTGTACCATCCACGTCAAAACACTGTCAAGTTCTTCCTGTCTGTAACCCCCATAGGCTGTGTGACCTTGAAAATTCTCTTAACCTCTTTCAGCCTCAATTTCTTTCGCTTGCAAAACAAGAAAACAAAGCTTTCTGCCTTACCTGTTTCCACAGTGACAAAAGCAGTCATGTTGAAATGAAAGGATGTCGATATTTAAACATTAGCCCTGGGCTGGGGAGATGTCTCAGTGGTTAAAGACGCTTGCTTGCTATATCTGCTGGCCCAGGTTTGATTCCCCAGCATCCATGTAAAGCTAGGCACAAAGCGGAGCATCTGTCTGGAGTTCGTTTGCAGCAGCAAGAGACCCAGGGGTGTGTGTGCAGCCCTCCAAAAAATTAAAGACCACAAAAGATTATAAAAAAATGAGCATTTTCCTTTTTTTGGTTAGCAGGATCACTCCTCTATTCTACTACCTGCCATGGAGGCCCATGGAGGCTTGCTGACCCGGCAAAGGACACGGCAGCCCGTAACTTAAGAAAGATGGTGGTGCTCAGGAGCACCAGTGGAGGATGTGGAAGAGGCTCAGAGCTAGAGCCAGTGGGTAATACTTGAGTCTCCAATGCAACACAGGATAGGAGAAGCAGAGGAGGGATCAACTACAGGGCTTACAACAAAATGTTTCCGCCAGAGAACATTAGCATGTAGTCAGGTACAGCTCATGACATGGGGGGGGTGGTGACTCCTCATGGTGCCAAGAGAAGAGACAGGGAGCCGGAGAGATGGCTTGGCAGTTAAGGCACTTGCCTGAGAAGCCTAGGAACTCATGTTTGAGGGCTGGAGAGATGCCTTAGCAGTTAAACGCTTGCCTGTGAAGTCTAAGGACCCCAGTTCGAGACTCAATTCCCCAGGACCCACGTTATCCAGATGCACAAGGGGGCGCACGTGTCTGGAGTTGGTTTGCAGTGGCTGGAGGTCCTGGTGTGCCCATTCTCTCTCTGTTGCTCTCAAGTAAATAAAAAAAAATGAACAAAAAATTAAAAAAAAATGAACTCATGTTTGAATCCCCAGGTCCCTTGTAAGACAGATGCACAGCAATGCAAATACACCACGTCACATGTGCGCACAAAGGGGTGCATGCTACCTGGAGTTCATTTGCGGTAGCTGAAGGCCCTGGTGTGCCCATTCTCTCTCTGCCTGCTTCTTTGTCTCTCTCTTTCTCTCAAATAAATAAATAAGTGAGAAAGAGAAAAGACAGCAAGCGCCATCAGCCATAGCTTCAGCACGGCCGCCTGGTGATGAGAAGCAATGGGGTGACTGGGGAGTGAAGGGGGGTACCTCCTTCTATGTGAGTTTCCCTCTAAGCCTTCTTGGATAGGAAAAGAAGGAGTTACCTTGAAATACTGAGTCACCCCAAGGGGATGATTTGACAGGAAGGGAGACTGAGCAGAAAGAGATGGCTTTCCTTTCAGTGGGGAAGGTGTTTTTTGGGCTTTCCTCCTTCCAGTGTGGAGGCTGATGGTCAAAATGAGATTAGCTCTGGAGGACAGCAAGTGGCCCGGATGCTCAACCAATGAGCAGTCCCCCTCTGTAAGAGGAAAAGCATGCGATGTCCTGCAGGAACCAACAAGACGGGCACTGCGGCAGGTTCTGGGTGCTTGCCCCCAAACATCCTGGCTATCAAGCGGACTACCCGGCACACAGTCTCTCCTGAGCCTCCTGACGGTGCTGTTTGCATGTGAGGGGGCCAAATGCCAACGCACGTGTATTCTCAGCCTTGTCAACAAGTGCTGCTCAAAAACGCAGACCTTGTCTGCCTGTCTGCTCGGAAGTGGTGCCTGGTGTACCGAAGAGAGGCATGGACCCGGAGACAGGAACACGGGGCTGGCTTCTGCTGGAAAGTCACTTAGGAAGGTGTCATCTGAAAAGCAAGCGTGCAGGTAAAAGAGGAAAGAGTCACCCAGTACACAGGGGCACATGTGGGAGAGTCAGAGAAGCAGGAGGTGAGGAGAGAACTTGTGGGGTTGGAACGGAGCCCTGAGCTAGAAGTTTTGAGACTCAGTTCTGGAAGTTGAGATGGTGCCCGTGTGCCCGCGGCATTCTGCTGCTAGGCAGGCTATGGTTCAGTGGGAACGCCTCAGTGGCATGGTCTGGACTGTGTTCATTTCCAAGCCCATTTCCTGTTCTGGAGGCATGGCATGCAGACATTAGTACCACAGGCTTAAACCAGAAGGTGCTTCAAGATGCCTTACTCTGGAAAAAAAAAATGCATCTCTCCACCCAATGGACTTTGTTGCTCTGGGGTGGTGGTGGTGGGGAGGCAGCAAAGAAAAGCTCCCAGAATACCTCGGGTCAGCACATCATCATCTATGATGGTTGAAATGTAAGATGCCCTCCCATGGGCTCCTCTGTTTTAATACTTGGTTGCTGGTGCTATTTGGGAAGGTTGTAGAATACTTAAGAGGTGGAGCCTTTAAGAGGCGGAACCTTTTAAAGAGGTGGAGCCTGTCGCTAGGGGTCAGCTCTGAGGTGCTTATAGGCTGACTCCAGATCCCATTGTCTTTCTCTGCTTCCTGACTCTGGTGACATGTGACAGCCTGCTGTGCCTTCCCTGCCGTGATGAAACTTTCCCTTAAAGCTGTAAGCTGAGTTAAACTTTCTTCCTTCCATAAGCTGCTTCTGAGGGGGTGTTTGGTCCTAGCAGTGAGACAGCACCTGACCCACCATCTCAGACCAAACACGGTGTGGAGGCTGCAACACTCAAGTAAGGAAAATACAGGCTGGAGAGAGGAAGTAGCCCCGAGGAGGGAGAGGTCACGTCGTGCAAGAGCTCCCAGATCCTTGTTGTTGCCCTTGAACTGGTGCCAAAGGAGCTGATCACTAGCTCATGGCATCCTTGACCTTCCTGGTGAGGAGTCACTGTCATAATCCTCCTTACAAAGAGAAAGCTGTAATTTCTTGGCCACTAGACCGCAGAGTCTATAGAGCATAGCATTTGATAAAGGCTGCTCTCTCTTCCCAGGGACAGTCAGACAGTCCGAGGCTCACCCTTCACGTGAACTTGGGAGTAGAGATGACAGGAGCCACTGCTTACGTAACTTTTTAGGGAGCCACGAGCTGCCCGGGACATTCTGTAAGCATTACCTACTCAACCTTACTGCTAGCCTGCAAAATGGCATGAGGCTCCCCACCATGCGGATTCTGAACCAACTCAGTTGTACCACTACGTAGAGGAGTAGGGGCTTGAACTCGGGTCTGCTCTGTCTATATTCATTTCACAAAAGTCTTCTCTCTCTCTCTTTTTTTTTACTTTTTTGGTTTTTCAACGTAGGGTCTTGCTCTGGCCTAAACTGACCTGGAATTCACTATGTAGTCTCAGGCTGGCCACAAACTCACAGCAGTCGTCCTACCTCTGCCTCCCCAGTGCTGGGATTAAAGGCATGTATTCCATGCCCGGTAATGTCATTCTTTTTTTTTTTTTTAAATAATATTTCTTATTTGTTTGAGAGAGAGAGAATGGGCATGCCATAGCCTCTTGCTACTACAAATGAACTCCAGACACATGCATCCTTCACTCTGTACATCTGGCTTTACGTGGGCACTGAAGAATAGAACCCAAGCTTTCAAACTTTGCAAGCAAGCGCCTTTAACACTGAGCCATATCCTCAGCCCAGCACCGCTGTTCTTACACAGAGGCACACCTACCAGCAACCTGAACCCCTACGGCTGTGACTGCAGAGCGTCCTGTTAACCACACAAAACGAGCACCCTTGTTACAGCATAAGATCTTCTGTTCCACCTCTCACTGACCTTATTACAGAGCTCTAACCAAGCCCCACACAGAATGCCAAGAAGGCCAAGGCTGGCATTGTGCTGTCAACAAGCCGTTGACAATGTCCACAGGGATTCCCAAGTGTTTGCAACAGGAGGACTTTGAAGCAGGCGTCAGTGGGTTCTTCCCAGCCTTGTCAGGGAAAATGGTAGAGCGTCTTTTATTGATCATCATGCACCTCAAGAAATATCCTTCCTCCTCCAGTTAGAGATGAGAGCCACAGTGAGAGAATCATGCCCCAGTCCTGCTACACTCTCTGGGGTCACAAAGGTGTCTGGAAGGATGGAGTCTGTCCTTGTGCCTCAAGGTCGGGGTGAATTTATGTCATGCCAGAAAGGATTCCGTGGAGTTAATTCTATACATATGCACATGCTTGCATAATTTTTTTTGAAGATGGGACTGTTATGAATTGCATTTGGAACAGAAACTTGTTTGAGTTATTTTTTTATTTATTTTGAGAGAAAGAGAGAATGGACACGCCAGGGTCTTCAGCCACTGCAAATTGCGAAAGCATGCACCGTTGCGCACATGCGTGACCTTGTGCAATTGTGTCACTGTGCTTCAGGCTTATGTGGGACCTGGAGATTCAAACATGAGTTCTTAGGCTGCACAGGCAAATGACTTAACTACAAAGCCATCTCTCCAACTCTTGCTTGAATTATTTTATTTATTTATATTTAATATTTTATTTATTCATTTGAGAGAGAAAGAAGCAGGTAGAATGAGAGACAGAGAGAGAGAGAGAAAAAGGGAATGAATGTGTGTGCTAGGGCCTCCAGCCACTGCAAATGAACTCCACATACATGTGGCCCCTTGTGCATCTGGCTTACATGGGTCCTAGGGAATGGAACCTGGGTCCTTTGGCTTTGCAGGCAAGTGCCTTAACCACTAAGCCATCTCTCCAGCCCTTGTTTTTGTTTCTGTTTTTTTAAATGTACCTGTCACCGTATTTGCTATATTGTTGGTCTGCCATACTCAAATGTGAAACTTGTACAAATTAGCCCATCAGCGGCTGCAAATACTTGGAGAACTTTGTTATCCTGAATGCCAGCGGAGCCTCATCACCACCGATGCAAGAATGATGACGACAACTGTCCACGCCAGATGCGGAAGCTAGATAGTCACCTCTGTATGCATCATGGTCATTTGACCACCTCTTACACACTCGCCCTTGGACACTGTGTTGCATTCATCTCTGATCGGAAGGAATGCGGATTTCCCTCCCACCGGAGGCGGACAGCATCTTTCAGCAACTCCTCCCTTACCTGTCTCCTTCACCTCCTCAGTGCTTTCCGGCTTTCTATTTTTGTATGACCAAGGCAAAGGATAGGAACAGAGTTCTCAAACACTGAGACATTCTACTTGGTTCCTTGGTTACTCTCCTCTGGCCTTTACACCCTACAGGAGACTCTTTCCTCCACAATCCATCCCACCTGGGACTACAAGTGACTTCCTCTCTTGCATGTATGCAGGCGTGGGAAACAGGGAGAGCCTCGTGAATGTTTTATATGTGCTATGTGAATACCATAAATCAAGGCCCAGGCTGTATTTAAATCTGTGAAATGCAAAGGGAATTTACATAACAAGTCAGCCACACAGGCAGGTGGCCCCTGGAACTCAGGAATGGGCATGTGTCTCTCAGGCTAACAGCTTGCACATTTATATTACAGCACCAGAAGCAGCGAGCAGAAGGCATGGAAGGTGTTAACAACTGCTGCAAAATATTTCTTTAAGGATACATTTCCTCCATTTCCTTTCGACATAAATTCTGACAACACAAATTCAGGATTTATCCACGAAATCATGTATCTGGGAGCTCTGCTTTTAATTTATGTAATGATTTGGAAAAGGAGTCCTTTTAATCTATACTGGGAGTAGCTGGTTAATGTGATGTAATTAGCTGAGTAAATTATTTTCATAAGGGAAGGGTTTAGGGCACAAAACCAGCCCATTTCAAATGCACACCTTTCATTTAGCTCCAGTGCCAGAAAACAGCATTCGGTCACTTTTCTTTCAGTAGGTAGGTAAACAGATGCAATCTATTGGATTATCAAAGGCCAAACTCAAATCCCCTTTGACTGGGGGTGGGGGGGTTCCCTAACTGAAGTGGAAGGAAGATTAGGCAAAAGAACCATTTTTGCCTGTCTGAATATTTCCTGGCTCTGGGAAACTGCTTTGTGACTCTTTGGGTGGCTGAAATGGAAACTCGTCTTTGGCAGTTTAGTCCAACAATAGCAATGGTCGTCGGTCCCACTAGTGAGTGTACAGTATGCCGCATGCTCTATAGCAAGCATATATGTTTAGATACGTGATATCTTTACTACTCACAAGGGCTGGCTTGTATATTACCTGTCTTTTTTTTTTTTTTTTTTTTTTTTTAAAGCAGACATGAGCTGAAGCCAGAAAGGTAAAATGATTTTATTCAGTGGGTGCGCCAGGGCCTCCAGCCACTGCAAAGGAATTCCAGATGCATGCTTCCCCTTGTGCATCTGGCTTATGTGGGTCCCGGAGATTCAAACCAGAATTCTTTGGCTTTGCAGGCAAACACCGTAATCACTAAGCCATCTCTCCAGCCCCTACTGCCAGGTTTAACACAATTTTATGAAACTACTGCCTACATGCTTCCCATACCTGCACATCTTCTGTCCTCCGAAGCAAGTTTTTTTCTTTTTCAATACTAACTCCAAACTAGGAGCATAAGCAAATTCTAGGGATGTGCTAGACACATAGACTTCCACAATGCTAGAATTGTCAAGGATGGGAGAGAATGCTCAGTCCCACCCCCTTGTTTGTGAGAGGGAAATAGGAGTTCTTGAGGGCTTTCCTCTTTTTGAAACTATGAGTTTTCACTGTTCACTCATACTGTTTAATTTTATCTCTTGTGAGGGGTGTGGGGCACTTTAACATAGTCCTTGGAGCAGCCAGAAGAGTAAAGTTTATGTGGTTAAATAGTTCTATACCCTCCTGATGGGAAGTTTCAGTGTTAGGCCCATAGCTATGACCTGGGTTGCTCACAGAGGCTGCCTAAGATACTCCTAAGAAGTGACACTAATGCCTCTTTCACACCAGCGCCAAACATAGTCACATCAGTGTCAGGAGGTGTCAGAAGCAAAACTTAGAAAAGAGAGGCTAGAAATGTAGCTCAATAGATAGGCTGCTTGCCTAGCATGCATGAGGCCCTTGGCTCAATCCCTCAGAACTGCTTAAAACCCAGCACTAGCGAGGTGGAGGCAGGAAGTAAGAGAATCCAAAATTCCAGATCTCACTGGGCTACAGAGCAAGTTCAAGACCAGTCTGAGACACATGAGATCCCATATTTTTAAAAAAAAGAAGAAGAAGAAGAAAAGAAAAACAACTAAGCAACTCCCTCCCCCTCAAATTTCCTACTTGATGCCAAGAGGATAACACACAAACCAGAAAGCCATCACAGTTAGAAGGGTTCAGAGTTGAAGTCAGTCCTATAAAACCATTTCCTTTCTCATGAGTAGCTTGTCTGCAGTATGTATGGAGAGAGCCAGCGTCCTGATATCCTTACAGGGTCTCTTGGGAATGCTTGAGAGGAGCCCATGACCATGGCCATCCTCTACTTTATTTGATCTTTGACTTAACCTTGCACTTGGCCACATCAGAGACCCTGCTAACCATAGGGGTATGTGAAGGCTAAGTTGGCCTGTCACCCCTGGATCCTGGGAACAGTTCTATTCTCATGGCTGTAGGTCAGGATGGAGGTGAGATCTCAGTTTAGTACCCCTAAGAGAGCCTGTCTTTTAAAAAAAATATTTATTTATTTATTTAGAGAGAGAGAGAGAACGTGGGCACTGGGGAATCAAACCCAGGTCCTTTGGCTTTGCAGGCAAGCACCTTAACTGCTAAGCCATCTCTCCAGCCCCAAGAGGGCACATTAATGTAGTCCTTTATAGGAGCTGGGAGATCTATTTCTAACTCAGCATGCACCTTCATCAAGGAGAAAGAGCCAGAGGGTTGGAGAAACCTTACTGTTACATGAAACAACTCTAACATGTTTGAGCAGAACACTGGACATCATTTTGCAGTCTCTTCACTGATCGTAATGGTGTCTTTCAGTACTTTGTTCCAGGCACAAATCATGTTCCATAGGTGTCACCAAACTTGTTACAAGAGAAAACTGAGATAGATGTCATTGCCCATTAGACAGATGAAGAAACGGAGGCTTAGAGAGGTGAGGCAACCTGTCTGAAGTCCACAAAGGCAATGGTGGACCAAGGACTAAAATCTTGTCTAACTATAGTAACACAAATAAAACCAGAGCTTGCCATAAAATTTAAAGAGTGTTTTTTGGCAGTGTGGAATTGGTTCTGTGTACCTTGCTCGACTTCTGTGCTAACATTTTTCCCCCAACACCAAAGCCTCAGTTGACCCTATCTTCCCTTACTATAAAGTAATGCAGTCAGGTGGAGGAGAGGAGATCTTCGGTGAAGCAGGTCTGAGTTCTTCAAAAGATAATGACACCAAAACTGATATCATAAAATAGGCAAAGAACAGAGTCAGTCTGAAAAATAAAAAAAAAAAAATTCATATAGATGAGCTGAGCATGGTGGCACACGTTTTCAATTCCAGCACTTGGGAGGCAGAGGTAGGGGAATCACTATGAGTTTGAGGCCACCCTAAGAATATAGAGTGAATTCTAGGTCATCCTGGGCTAGAATGACCTCAAAAAACCAAAAGAAAAAAATTCAAATAGCCAACACATGAATGAAAATAATGTTAACTTGACTTGTAGGACAAAATGTACAAATTTAATCAACGATCATTCTGTGCTTTCAAACCTAGAACATATTATGAAGAAATAATCCTTACATAGTCAAAATGATTAGTGGGGGTTGAATTTGCTCAATCTTTCTAGAAAGCAATTTGTCAGTACCTAGCAAAAAAAAAAAAAAAAATTAAAAACAACATTAACACTCTCCATTCCCTTTAACCGGCATCAAACAAAAAAATTGCCCAAGGAGACTGGGGAGATTGCTCAGTGGTTAAAAGGGATTGCTTGCAAAGATGTTACCTGGGTTGAATTCCCCAGGCATCCATGTAAAGCCAGATGGATATTTGTTTATAGCAGCAAGAGATGCTGCAGCAACCCCACCCCTGTACACACACACACACACACACACACACACACACACACACACACACAAATAAGCAATTCATTAAAAATTTTTCACCCAAGTAAGTAATCATGGTATGTTCAAATATACTTTAGTAATTGAAGTGTGGCCCATTAAAAATGTAAGTCTTTGGCTGGAGAGATGGCTTAGTGGTTAAGGCACTTGCCCGTGAAGCCTAAGGGTATAGGTTTGATTCCCCAGGGCCCACATAAGACAGATGCACAAGGTGGTGCATGCGCCTCAAGTTCATTTGCACAGGCTGGAAGCCCTGGGGTGCCCATTCTTTCTCCCTCCCTCTCTGTCTTTCTCTCTCTTCTCTGTCTCTTCCTAACACTCTCTTTCCCTCTCTCAAATGAATAAACAAATATTTTTTTTTAAAAAGAATACCGGAAGTCATTAAAAAAGTATTTTTTTTAAATGTAAGCCTTCATGTCAGATAAATATCCAAGAAAAGGCAGAAATTAATAAGTTATGCTACATTTATGTAATGGCATTCTTGTCAGACCTTAAAAACAATTTTGCAAAAGATGATTTAATGGCATGGGAAAACGGTCATGATATATTACTAAGGCAATATGATGCTATCCTTATCTGAATAAAAAACACATAAATATATACTTAGAAAAAACAATAAACACACAACATTAATAGTCATTGTGATGATTGTCCACATCTTTTTAGTTATTTTCAAAAATGTTCACAAAGACTGTATCTTTGGGAAGATGCACACCTTCCCTTTTGTTCCCTCAGCAAATATATGTATATATGACATGCAATATTTACAGGAAGAAAGAAAGAAGGATGGCTAGCTAAGACAAAGAACAAAGACAATCAGCCCACGTGGGCACTGAGGCTCCAGGGACAACCATCCTCCCTGTGCCCCAAGGGCAAAGCACAGGAAGGCAGAATGGAGGGTGCTGGAACTTTCACTGCCATGCAGTGGCCGGGCTTGATGCCACTGCGCCTCTGAGTCAGTTGTGTGTTAAGTTCACAACCTCCGGGTAGCTGGGCTTCCCAACTAGCCACCTTAACTACACGTGTGGAGTTACAATTTCTAGGAGTCTCAGACGTCAGAAATGAAGCAGAGAGTGCTTTAATTGGCACCATGTAAAACATGCGGCCCCGGGCTCCGGGCTCCGAGGGCCCGCGCGTGCTGGCCTGCAGACCTCCCAGCCTCCGACTGGCCCCAGCGGCTCTGCCGTCCAGCCCGAGAAAACGAGCAGGCCAGGGCCAGCTGCCGCCAGCACTCAGGGCATCGCACTGAGCTGGAACACTCGAGGAAAATTATTTAGTTATGATCATTATTAGCTGCTTTTAATCACAATAATGAACTAATACGGCAGTACTTATGCTTAGGGAAGTCAGAGCGTATCCATTAAAAATCTAATTAAAAGCCAGTCCTTAAGAAGAATCATGGCTTATTTATCTCTCTATTAGGTAATATAAGCTAGTGAACTGTGCAGCTTGGAAATTTTCCACCAGTCACGCTGGTAAGCAGTATTCCCTTTTCGGTTGTAAAAGTACAATAAATTCTGCTCTAAGGGAATGCTCGTTATGTTTTAAGGAGAGAGACAATGAGGGAGGGAAAAAGAGGGAGAGAGAGAAAAGAAGGAAATGTTAACAATATCAGTTATATCTTACAATTTTCCAAAAAGTTTCCAGATTTCCATGAAAAAAAAAATCTGTGAGGAGTAGTTGTTCCATGGTAGGCTTGGATGTGTCTGAGGGACGAGAGGGAGAAGAGTGCCCTGCGCTGGGCGGGTAGAAAGTGTGTTTTAGGAATGTCCATAAAGGGCCTCCGACAGCTGTGCCAGGAGACCCAGTCACTGGGGATCATCATCAGCAGGTTGAGCACCAGCCTTGCAGATACCATCCATCCGATCTGCCCCAGGCTGGAGCAATGGCCAGGTGCTATGCCCTGGACAGGACACTGGAGAGAGAGAGGGTAACCTCATGCTGCTACCGAAGGCCCTCTCCAGTGGTCTCTTGGAGGCACACAGCTGGAGCTCTGGAGCACCCGTGAGCGTGCTCTCTGTGTGCGGCTGACCCATGTAGAGATCAATCCTGGAAGCTCTAAGGGGGTGGGAAACGAGAGAAAGGGGCGGGAGGAAAAGAGTTAGGGAGACGACAGAGTGGCTAAGGCCAATGAAGTGTGAGGACTTTGTGCCTCATGATGATAAATGTGCTGGGACCAGACAGACCACGGAAGAATGTGCCCCTCTTTAGTCTGAGGGTGGTAAGGGACCCACGGGAAGATTTTCCATGGGGTCATGCCAAGGTCAGAAGGAGGTTCCAGAAGGGCTGTTCTCTTGTTGTAAGTAGGGTGCACAGGATGGCCCAGGGGATGACGGTTTAGAACCAGCCAGGAGGGAAGTGATAGGTGTGAATGAGGGCACAGTGGGGAAGGAGAAATAAAGATACTTGCATGGCAGGAGCAATTAAATTTTGGGGAAGAGGGAGGTTGGGAGCTGATTCTTAGGGTCTTGGCTGGTCAACTGATGGGAGGATGGGGAGTATGTGTGCTCCAGAGGGGTAACCTTTTGGGTTTGGGGGATATTCAAGTGCTGGCACCCACAGGGAATCCTTAGGGATCCACATAAGGGGCTCAATTCTACTTCTGTCACTGTGCTCCAGGGTGGACATCTAACTCCAGTATCGCCCAGGTGAAGAGAAACTTTGGGCATGGCACACCGCATACACGATCCCAGGTTGCCCCCATCACTGAGTATATGTTACTCGAGGAGGATTAACGTTGGAGGTTGCAGCTATAGCACTCGCCAGGGAGAAGGAAAAGGCAAACTTGGACTAATTGCTCTGTCAGTTGAGATGACCTTTCGAAATGAGCCTGAACTTTTGTCAGCGTGCTATCGGGTATTTCCATCAGGAAGTATTCCAACCAGCTAATGTTTGCCAACTGGGAGGACCAGGCGAACCGTTCAGTGTCGGGGTTTCTGTGCTAATCTGACCTTCCAAGGTATTTAAAGATGCAAAGGCCAGATTCATCACTTGAGTTCCCAAATCCATCGGCTGAATGCCACCGTCTTGTCTACCAACCATCTGCGCAGACTTTCTCACTACGTTTTCTTCCACAAAAGAGCTTGAAACCCTAACATTCAAACTAACTTTCAAGACTTCTTAGACTCACGCGTTGCTTTGACCATCATCAATCTCCCTTTATCCTTAAGACAGCTTCCGTATCAGTCACATACTTGGGCTTTAGAAAAAGAAAACTGGGGCTGAGTTTTGGCTTCCCTCCTTCCCACCTTCCCACCCAAGTGACCTTGGACAAGGTACTTAAACCTCCTCATGTCCTACTTTCCTCATCAGTAAAGTTCAACTTGTAAGAAGACATACATCATAGGTAACAAGACTATGAGATTAGTGTGTAATCGTAACTTTGAGACTAATATGTCACGAGTCTTGAAACTACTTGTCATGGGTTACAGCACATGGTTAATTACTAGTAAGTGTGGTTATATGATCAAAGGCCTTTATTATACTGACTCCCACAAGGTGTTGTATTAGTGCTTATTCCTGAGTGGGGCCAGTGTTAGCTGACACAAAGCCAGGGTCTCTGCTTGTTTTTCTTTTCTTTATATTCGAAAGTAACAGATGAAGTCATTTCTGCACAACCTAAGACCTCTAATTGTATTTCACTGTGCTAAAGGGTAGCGGCAGGAAAAACATCCAGAGTTTAATTAAATTTTTATTTTGGGCAAAATAAAGGAGGAGAAAGAGCCTTTGAGGGAAAGATAGTTCATAAAACACTGATTACTATGTCCAAGGGGACAGGGAGTGATCAATGGTTATAGTAGAAAAGCATATTAGAAGCCTTTTCCTCATGTTAGATAAGTTTTCTTGGTCTCAGCCATCTATTAAGCTCCATGTGGTCAGAATACTCCGCGCCCTCCCGTTCCCCCTCACGACACCAGGCTTGACACTGGGAGAGGCTTCTGCAGTGGCCCTTTTACATAGGATCGCTGCTGGGTGTAAGCTTGGAATCCAGGGTCACCATGGGGATTGAAACTCTGCTGGCCTGTCTCTTTCTGCCATGTAGACCTTGCATTCTTGAGCTAGCCAGGGGCTCATTCAGCTTTTTATGTATGGAGCAGCTACTCTGGTGGGAGTAGTTGGGAGGGCAGGCAGAGGAGAGGTATGGGATCACTATGGTTAAGGGAAGGGAAGGGGCGAAATGACAGGTGTAAGGCTCTTGGAATATCAGAGAAACCCTGGACAGTAACAAAAGCTCCCTTCGGTGTTGCTTGGGTCTGAGTTGGCTTGAATCCGGACTAGAACAATAGTTCAGTGTTGAGTCCTTAATGCCCTAAAAGTACTTTATGAACATGCATGAGAATAACCAAATCGTTATTCCAGATTACAGGTGGAGGGAGAGTCAGTGTGTCCCATACATGATAGCACTATGTTGAGACAGAGGGGGCATAGTAAGGGGCCTATATGTATGGGAGCCTACCAGAGTAGCTGAGAACTAATCACATCACTGAGTGCTCTGCTCTATGCTAAGGAGCCTGTGTGCATCGTCTCGTTTAATCTTGCCACCTACCTCCCACTCTGCCATATTCCCTGCAGGGAGGCAAGTCACCAAGGGGAGTGACAACTGCTGTGGTAATGGACTGAGAGTCAGGAGGTGGATATTAGCTTTCTGGTTGCTGCTATGTGACCTTGGAGAGGTCACAGAAGCTTTCTGAAGCCTAGGTGCCTCATCTATCAAGTATGACAAGCCGCTTGCCTTCCCAGAGGGTTGAGGGGAGGGAAGAACTTCAGGGTTACAGTTAATGCTCTCAACAAAGCCAACTCCCCCATTACTCACATCAGCTCTTTCCAGCTCCACAGGGACTGGGATGAAAGGTGAGTGCAGATGAAGACGCGGCTTATTACCCAAGGCTAAAGAGTCCCCTGATGGATCAAGCACCAGGTCTCACCTGGAGAGAGGTCTCAGATCCTGACTCCTTCTCCTTACACCTTCTCATGGCTGGGACAAAACACCCGACTACAGGCAGATGCATATGAAGAAGGGGTTTATTTCAGGCTAATAGTTTTGAGGGGGAAGTTTCACCATGGTGGGGAGAAAATCATGACAGGTCTGAGCAGTAAGCCTGGGGCTCATCTTGTCATAGCAGCAGGGGAAGGAAGTACTCTGAATGCCCAGTGGGCGGGACTAATAAACCTCAAGGTCCACCCCCAGTGACGCGCCTCCTCCAGCAAGGCTCCACCTCCCAGAGGCCCCACCACTTTCCTAAATTGCCACCAGCTTGGGACCCAGTACTCAAAACACATGAGGCTGTGAGAGGGAGGAGGAGGGCATTTCACATGCAAACCAGCACACTGACAGACACTTATGGAGAGCTTTTGGATGTTTTTATACTCCAGCTGAAAAGGGTCTCTGGATAGTAGTGGGGTGGGGGTTAACCGTGGATGATCAAACTCAGCCCAGATCATGCCCACACATGGCTGGGTCACAGGCCACTGTGGTCTTTTAGGTCTTCCTACTCATTCTGGTCTGTGCGCTTGGAGTGCTTTCCCCACCACCATATCTAACACCTTATCACATGTCTAGCATCAGTACAGTTTCAGGAACTCAAGCTGCTCTGGAGAAGGTGGCCTGGCATCAGCTGAAATGAAGCCAGGCTCCGCTAGCAAGCCCAGCTGACCTCAAGCACACAGGTAGAGCTGCAGGTGGCCAGAAGCTCATTCAGTAATTACAGCAATTTAATATTCACTGGTGAGTGCTCACGCAGCAAAGGGGCCATGCAAAGTAAGGAAATTCATCTCTCAGACAAGATCCCAGATGCCCATTGTAGTGCCTTGGCTTGAATACTCCTTTATCCTTAGTGCTACTGCCTTGCTCCCCAGGCCCTCACAGCACTAGTTTCTCCCAGGGGCGGAGCGGCGGGGGGGTGGGGGGGTGACTCCTATCTCTTAACTTTCTAGAAACACCAATGCAGTGAAGGAGGGCCCTGTCTCTCACCTAGCAGAATGCATACCTAAAGTCCACTTTCAGGCCAGCCTTACATATGTGATGCTTCACACCATGCAGAAGCCTAAACTTCCTTGCACATAGACCCTTGTCCCCATCAGAAAATCTCTCTCTCTCTCTCTCTCTCTCTCTCTCTCTCTGTCTCTCTTTTAAACATCCTTTCTCAGCTCTCATCATTGTACCTTCTCTTTTCAGTATCTGGGGAAATGTCTCCTCTTTGGGTTTTGGTGATGGCAGAAGGGAAGCCCCCTTCTACCACAGGTTTTTCTAGATTCTTACAGTAATGGTGGGATCATACTCCTAAGGTTCTGCCCATCAGACAGAGCAGCTCCCTAAGTGAATAAGGACTGAGTTCTTCAAAGCAGCAGCAAATTGGAAGAATCTTTTCTAGAGGTTGATCAAGGTCAAGTTCTGCAGCAGTGGTGGCTGGAGACAGCAGTTTTCCGAGCCTCCGGCTGGTGATGTCTAATGACAAGCTCTGGAGCAGGGATGGGGGCCAGTGGTCCCTCGAAGGCCAAATCTCCTGAGTGATGCTGGATGTTGCTGAGAGATGGATGGTCTCTATGTTTGTTTGTTTTTTTCTTACTATCTAAGCAATTTGGTAGAACACTCACTATCATTTTAAATATATATACATATTTGTTCCTGTATAAATAGTTAAAGTCTGATTCTGTGGCTTGAAGCTAGGATATGCCATGGGTGTAAATGAAACTAATAACATTAATAGTCACAGTTAACATCCATTGGATGTTTCCACATTATAGGCCAAATGCCTTTCATAAAAAAACTCATTTTCTTCTCTATTTCTCTCTCATAAAAAGAAATAAATATATTTTAAAAGGGCTGGAGAGATGGCTTAGCAGTTAAGGTGCTTGCCTGTGAAGCCTAAGGACCTGTATTCTACTCTCCAGATCCTAGGTAAGGCAGATGTACAAGGTGATGCAAGCATGTAAGGTCGCCCGTGCACACAAGATGGTGCATGTGTCTGGAGTTCGACTGCCATGGCTGTAAGTCCTGATGTGTCAATTCTCTCTCTCTCTCTTTTTCTCTCATAAAAAATAAATTAATTAATTAAAAAAATAAACTCATTTGCTCCTAAAACATATTTGATGAAGTTTTATCAGTAACACAGTTTGACAACTGAGGAAGCAGAAGCTCTGAGAGGTGTACACCTCACCTTCCAAGATAGCAGCTTCAGAAAGGAATGAAATGGAATCACCGTCTTTGGGACTCATACTGCTGGTTACTCTGTGTTTGCACCTGGAGTGAGGCTACTTATGCTGTTCGAATGTCTTCTGATGTGCAGCTGACCCTCATCCTTGTAGAACCAAACTGTGGCCTTTGTCTTTGTTGAGCCTTCATACAAACAAATGGAAAAAGAACCAAAGTCGGGACAGGGCACATGTTGGTCTCCACAGATCCAGAGCCACCCGAGGGAGTCACAGCCACAAGACAAATCTAGTTGCTGGGAAGACAAAAGGTGCTCTCTGGAAATGTCATTGTTGACCTCTTAAATCACCACCCTGTAATTGAATTAATTAGGCTGAGAGCCCTGAACATGGATCTGCTCTCACATCTGGAGCACTTTAATAACACAGGAAACTCGTCACGGAAGGGCAACTGTCAAGGAGAGTCAGAGACAAACATAATTCATCACCAAGAGGCTCTGCTTATGGCTGGTCACGAGTGGTACCCTGGGAGTGATTGATGGCTTTCTTGTTCTCGTTTTGGACCAGACACTTTCCGACAGTGGTTGGCTTTGACATTTTTAAGTCATCATTTCTCATCCTGTGAAAAACCCTGAAATACCTGTAACTGTAGTACAAGGGGAAGGAAAGAGAAGCTTGGAGATGTCAGGATATCTGAGCATTTTTCTTGAACCAGTGAGAGGAAAGCACACACTTGGGGGAAGATGACTTCCTGTATTGAGAGTGAGTGAGGCCCCCAGAGCTCTCCTGTGGATATGTCTCTAGGGTTGCTAATGTGTGTGCATGTCAGTGTGAGGACATAATGAGAGCTGTGTCCTAAAATTCCATGATTTGAAGGCATTTTGTTAGCTGCTGCCTTCTAAAACTCCAGTGTGTGGAGAATGTGCATCTATCTGCACGTCAGCTCTGCCACAGTGGCTGGAAGAAAGGTTTCTTTGTAGAAAATCTGAGGTGCGCTACCCAGCCTAGTTCATTCAAGGCAAAGCACAGAGAGACTCCGCTTCTTAAAAGGAGGCAGCAGTCATGAGTGACCTCAGCTCGGTCGTCAGAGCGTTCCCAGAGAGCGTCATCCAGAAACCCCACTAGGTTGGGCTCTGGTTTGCTCTTGCTCCCAGGTCTCATCTGGTACTTTCTTCAGCCCTGCTCATAGAGACAGACTGATATTAAGTACGTATGGCTCTGTCATGTCTGTCCCTGGGGTCTTTCTACAACAAATCCCAGCTGAGGGGTCAGGGGAAAAGATGTCCACATCTTACAATGGCATCAAGATGTGGTTCCCTGCTTCAAGAAGGTTCTGAGAGGAAGTATGGTAAGGTTCCCTCACAAAGCTGATGCCCCATCCTCTGCCTGGATGAGAACCCCACCAAAAGCAGGACCCCTGCGAGGTTTTGTGCAGGAGATGTGACCTTGGGGCCCATTCTAGGCCTCGGCCAGTCTGTCCCTAGCCAAAGTGAGTTGCTGAGAAGCCATGGGAAGGAGGTTGACTTGAAATTTTCTATTGGTTTATAAAAAAGTACTGCTCAAAGGCCAGGAGCATGGAGGGTGTTTTTCAGATTTTCAAGAGATCTGGATTTGTGCTGCAAGCTGTGATGAATAACCAGGGATGGCATAGAGTAGGCATTCAATAACTATTATTTGAATATATAATTTCAAAAAGCCTCAAGGTAGAGGAAAATGGCTACAGTTTTCTTCATTTCTCTGCCTTCTTTCTCCTATTGCACTGCGCTCTGAATGTTGATCCTCTCTAAAATTCATGCTGAAATGTGATGGCCAGGCCACGGTTTCACCTCTCTTTCATTACTTCGATCTTCCTTCTTTTAATGAGCAAGGTTAAAATTAGAAAACGGAAGTGAACATACAGTGAAGATACGTGTGCTAACAGCCTTCATGCCTAGGATTCTCAATCATTTCCACTCAATGAGGCTGATGGCAAACATACAACCCAACATGTATGGAACACTTAAGTGATGATTTATAGCCTGTCAACTTGGTAGGACCTAGAATCTTCTAGGAAACCAGCCTCTGGGGTCTTGTGAGGGATTATCTTGATTGGGTTGAGGTGGGAAGCCTTCTGCTAAGTGTATGCAGTACCATGCATGGGTCAGGGTCCTGGGCTGTGGGCAAAGGAGAGAGCAAGCTGAGCGCCAACGTTCATTACCCTCTGCTTCCTCATTGTGGCCATAATGTGACCAGCTACTTCATCCCCTGCCGCCGCGCCTCATGCCTTCTCGGCTGTGATGGATCCTCAAATTGTACCGACATAAACCCTTCCTTCTCTAAATTGCTTCCAGTCAGGTATTTTGTCACAGCAACGAGAGACACACCCTGAATGAGATATATTAAGCAAATCTAACTCGTGCCCTACAGGAGCTTCTAGTCTGGGGGATATTCTCATTATGACTGTTTACACAAGATAAAAGGAGGCTTTGAGGAATCCAGGAGGCTCTTCCTTATGATACCCACAACCCGTTCCTGATGCTGGCTCAAGCTTTCCAGTAGCACAGCATTCTAGCACATTAACCGTGTTTCCCTTTTGTCTTCTTTATTTTTATGCGCACGCGCGAGGGGTGGAGAGGGAGAGAACTGGCGTGCCGGGGCCTCCAGCCACTGCAATCAAACTCCAGACATGTGCATCCCCTTGTACGCATGTGTGACATTGCATGTTTGCATCATTGTGCATCCGGCTCACATGGGACCTGGGGAATTGAAAATGAGTCCTTGGGCTTGGCAGGCAAGCACCATACCTACTAATTCATTTCTCCAGCCCCTTTTATCTTCTTAGTCAAGAATGGAACACACAGACATTCCGAGAAGGGGAGAGAGAAGAGGAAGAGGGAGGAAAGAGGGAGGGAGAGAGGGGGGTGGTTCATCCTATTGTGCCCCAAAGGCAATGAGGCTCATGAACTCCTCTGGAAAAGCTAAGGCTGTCTGGATCCCAAAGTTCTGGGTGGGTGTACAAACCACAGAATTACAGGGACCTCCATGTTGTTTATACCTGCCCACCTTTCAGCTCTGTTTCGTTTGTGTTTGTTTCATTTTCAGGTTTTACAGCCTGGAGCTTGACAAAGAAGCTATTGCTTTCCATCCTTGGTCTCTAAGCAGAGGAAATTCTAATTTCGTCAGTTAAAAGGAAACTATCACTTGCCTGGGCCCAGCTAGAAGGGCTAGAATTTAGATCCCAAACCTAGAATGAGAAAGAGAAAGACAGGAGAGGAAGGAAGACTGGGGAAGAGCAAAACTAGAAACACAAAGGAAGAAGATGATTCCCTAGGCTGGGCAAATAATCACCACCATGGGGTCTTGCACAGGAACACTGGGCTCAAGTCCATATTCAAGGACAAGTGGAGATTTATGAGCATGTAGCAGCAGGCGGGGTGGGGGGGAGTGGATAGTGATGGAAAATCACTAAAAACATCAAGTCTAGGGGATCTCTGCTCACCAGGGCCTAGTCACAAAGGCTTAGAAAAAAAAAAAGCCTGACACAGTGAGTCTTTCTCCAGACAACTCTGATGTTGCTGGCTTAACACTCACTGGGTGCTTATGTGTCAAGCACTGGACTGGGTCCTTTGACATATCTCATATTCAGCCCGTAATAAAAGAATTCTGTGAGGAAGGTACTTATTCACCAGCCAGTCCCACTGCAAAGGGGCTATGACTCTACCTGAAAGACATAGTTGCCCAAGGCTCTGTTAGCAGGTGCTGGGTTCCCAAGCAACCCGGCTCAAAGCTGACCACACTCCAGCTACGTGACTACCATCACTACCACCTCCCGGGGGCCAACTAGAAGGTATATGCTTGCTAACAAAGGCTAATTTCCTCTTCTTTAAAAATATCTCAAGGCTGGAGAGATGGCTTAGCGGTTAAGACATTTGCCTCCAAAGTCAAAGGATCCCAGTTCAATTCTCCAGGACCCACGTCAGCCAGATGCATAAGGGGGTGCATGCATCTGGAGTTCTTTTGCAGTGGTTGGAGGCCCAAGAACACCCATTCTCCCCCCCCACCGCCTCTTTCTCTCAAACAAATAAAATATATTTTTTAAAAATGTCTCAGAGCTATTTTCACAAACAATTCCCTTCCCCAGGCTCTCAGTCACTCTAATAGGCACGACTCTCGGGGGGCTAGGAAGACTGTCTTATCTTCCCTTCCTCACGCGGTAAGCAAGTCCAGCTGCCCCAAGTGTCACCTCTGGGCGATGGGACTTTCCCTCCTATGCTCAGATCCACAGGCGATTTACAAGCACATTAAGAAGCATTGCTCTAGAGAGCATTTGTGCAGGCTTCTTGAACAACCATTTATCATATTTCATGGGTTTAAGAAAAAGAGAAGAAAACATGAGAAGGAGCCAGGGACCCCGGAGAAGCTGATGGAAGAGACTGCCCCCCCCCCCCCGCCCCACCGGCAGCTTAGGAAGGGAACAAGTGTGCAGACACTCTGTGGCTGAGAAGGCCCTCTCGCCCTTCCTTCCCTCCCTCCTGGCTTAGGGGACTTGTTTATGGCTGGAGGGAGAGTGGCCAGCAGGAGACTGTAGTCACAAAGGACTGGACCAGGTGCCTGTCCCTTAAAGAAGGCAGTTTTCCCAGGTTGAGCCCTGACCTTGGCTCCAGAGGTCCCCCACACAGGGTGCACAGGCCCAGCAGCAGGGAGGTGTCAGGGAAGAAGAGATCAAGGCAGGGGCTCCTCTGGGCCTCAGCTCCTAGGCTGGAGCAAAGTGCTGCAGAGAAACTCCTCCCTACTGGGTCCTAAAGGTGGGCTTCTGCAAACCTGCCATGCCCACGAGAGTCCTCAGGAAGTTCTGGCCATCCACATGGCAAGGGTCACCCACATACTCAGCTGGTCCTTTCCACCTAGGGAGCTGGGACATTCTTCTTGCATGAAGGTATTCCCGGACAAGGGTGTGGCCCTGTCCCCGCCCCCGGGCCCTGCTCAGGGAAGACTTCAGTCAACACAGGTTCTCTCCAGGTGCATAGCCAGCAGACGGCCAGACCAAGGCCCGAGGAGTTGCGCATGTAACAGGACATTGGGTAGAACGTAAGAATATTTGAAGCAATAAGAATGTCCCCAACTTCTCAGAGCTCCTTTCTGAGGCCCGCTCCTGCTCCTTTCTCTACACACTGTCGTGTTCCCTGCAACAGCGCAGAGGCATTATCAACCCAGCTTCTCATTAGAGAAAATCGAAGCTCAGAGGGGCCCGCCGAGCCAGAGCCACAGAGCTGGAGTCACTTAAACCAGCATTTGCACACAGGTCAGCTTCAGTCCAGGAGCCCACATACCATGCCACCTAGTGAGTACTGTACGTGGCAACATATCTGTTATCTCTCTAACTTACGCAATACTGTGACATCCCTGTTACTAGTATACTTGTAGTTGAGCAAAACAGAGCTCAGGTTGAGATGAGGCTATGTATAAGAGAAGGCAATTGCGGGTTCTTTGCTGAGAGCCACAGCACTTTAGACGCTCAGTTCACAATGCTTCGCTATTCAGTTTTGTCTATTTCCCCTAACATTCCAAAGAAAACTGACAGACATGAAAGACGTAGAGGGGGTTTTCTGTGTTTGTTTCCCTGTAGAGCTTCCAGTTTAAGTTTCTGGTTAAGAACCAACTTGGCAGTTAAGAGTCATCACCTTTTTCTCCACTTGCTTTTTTTTTTTTTTTCTTTTTTTTTTTTCGAGGTAGAGGGGTCTCGCTCTAGCCCATACTGATCTGGAATTCACCACATAGTATCAGACAGGCCTTAAACTCACAGCAATCCTATCTCTGCCTCCCGAGTGCTAGGATTAAAGGCGTGTGCCACCACACCCAGCTTGGAGTAATCACCATTAACAGTGAATGCCCCACCTACTTTCAGAAGAGTATTGAGATACTCTATTAAAGAATGACACACCTACCTCCTCACTGACTAAAGTGTAACCACTCAAGGGTCACCTGTTTGTCTATTAACTCTCTGTCCCTCCTGCCCCATCTGTCTGATTGTCTAGCTAAACTCTTGTGGTAAGATAAGAAAATCACAGCATCATTACCAGAAGATTGAGAGTTACATAACTTGCCATCTAAGCGGTTAGGTATATACTAAAATCTGTGGAATGAAAGTGTAAAAATGGTCAACCAAGATGTGAAGGCATGTAATACCTTTAGATAGTGACGGTGTCTTCCATGGGTAACCAGAAATCTGCTCCTCTCACCCCCTCCTGCTACAATCACACAGTAAAACCACTGGCAAGTGTGTTCCCAGCAGCTCCAAAGAGGACGAAGGTACCATTTAAACTTGCCAAGTTTTCTTACAGCTCCAATGAAATAAAGAGATCACAGAATCAGATGTTCTGATCTCTATTAAATGCTTGTCATTTGCAACAATTCTTCCCCCAAATAAGAATTTGGTCCCCTCACTTGTTGGTGAGAAGCAATGTCTCTCAGTGCTACATGAGGACCAGACACGTCTCTAGAAGCAGGGGATATGCAAAGGTTCCAAACCAAACCAACCTTTGTGTAGGCACCATGCCTAACTGTAGCCCTTGTGGGTGTTCATGTGATTAGTTTTGGGACCCTCAGCCCCAAAGTACCAAAAATCTGCTGATGGGCTGAAGAGATGGTTTAGCGGTTAAGCGCTTGCCTGTGAAGCCTCAGGACCCCAAGTGGAGGCTCGATTCCCTAGGACCCATGTTAGCCAGATGCACAAGGGGGCACATGCGTCTGGAGTTCCTTTGCAGTGGCTGGAGGCCCTGGCGCGCCCATTTCTCTCTCTCTGTACCTGCCTCTTTCTCTCTCTGTCTGTCGCTCTCAAATAATTAAATGAAAAAAAAAATCTGCTGATGCTTAAGTCCTCACTATAAAATGGCACAACATTTGCAAATAGCCTACCCATATTTTCCTATGTACTTTATCTCAAGACACCTAAAACAATGGAACAACTATATGAGCAGGTGTTATGCTGTAAATAATAACAAGATGAATAAGTGCTGTATCATATCACTTAAGGGAATAATGACAAGAAAAAGTCTGGACATGTTCTTCCTAATACTTTCAACCCCTGGTTGGCTGTTAATACACTGATGTATTATTTTAACATTATTATTAACACTTAACATTTAAAATTATTTTATTTTGTTATTTTAAATTAACACTGATGTTAATGCACTGTACACCTACAGGCACGAAGAGCCACTGTGTGGAAACAACCATAGTGATTTAACACATATGCAATACATATACTTGGGCAGAAGAATAGCTATCTGATCTCAGTAGAATAGAGGCAGACTAAGGTCTCTGGGCTGGCTGAGACCAGAAAGCTTTACTGGCCTATCATCCCCCGCCCGTTCAAAACACACACACACACACACCTCACTCACACCTGCAAGGGAAGTAGGGGAGAAAAGGATTTGTGGTCCACATAGGCTTACAACTTGCTGCCAAAGGTGTTGGGTATTGAAGGCCATCAACATGTCTTAGTTAAACAATCCTAAAGTGATGAGATCTTGGGGCTGCAAACTGGCAAACAGGAAATTGTCCCTGTGATCTCCTGCTCTTCAAAGGGCCCCTCTACAGCTGCCTGTTTGTCAGCTCAGAGTTTAATGAGCCATCTATATGCACTCAATGCTGGCTCGGCTCGGCTCTGCGGGGAAGCCCAAACACGGCCACCTCACCCACTACTGGACCTTGGGAGGTCTGAGAACTGCTCCTCCCTTCCCAACGCTTGACACCCAGGGGCAGGTGGGTAGTTATGGAGGGAAGGCTCTTGACAGACTGCCTAAAATACCCACCTGGAGCAAAATCACCCCTGGCTAGTTCACTCTGCTTTCAGCGCATGAGCCACAGGCTTAGAGGCCCTGCATCACACTTCCTCCAGATTTGATGCAGTTCTGAAATGCACTCACCAGCGTTTAAGAATCAAAGAGAAGAATCCAAGATTCCCCGATCCTTTGTTTATGTATGACACAGCGTCAGAGTGTGCAAACCCACAGCTCAGGCCCTCGCTCACTCATGCCCTATGGGTTGACTCCAGTGATATTTAGGGGGAGGAGAAAAAAAAAAACACAATTGAGACTGGGATTCCATTTTAAAATGCAGATCTTAAAAACACACACACACACACACACACACACACACACACACGAACGTGCATTAGATTTTCAGTTTCTTAAAGATAAAAAACAGTAGCATGGCTGGGCTCATGGCCCTGCATAACAAAATTGTCCTGTGGAGGACTGGAATCCAAGCTGGCTGAGCTGGCCTCCACGTGGAGGAAACGCCCCTTTTCCTGACCCTACGAAGACCCCCATGGGCTGGAGAAGCCTTGTTCTTCCTGCTGCGCCACGGGCAGCTGCGCTGTGCCCGCTCACAGCCCTCGCCTCTCAGCTACAGCATCCAACGCCACCCTAGACAACTGCCTGCCATTGTGAGCTGTTTACAGTCACCAGTGACACAGATCATCCCCGATTGTCCATAGGAAGCTCTCCCTCCACCCCAGGACCCTTGCATTCTTCAGCTCGGCCCTTGGACTTCTTTCTACCTAGGCTGGTTTGCTCTCTAGGATGGCAGAGGAATACCAGCTCTAACTAGGAGGCGGGTCAGCTGGAAACACATGTGGCTGATCCTGTCACTGAGGGATGACGAATAGGAGATGCTGGCCCAGTGTTTTTGGAGCGGCTCGCTGAGCCCGCCAGAATTTTGGGCTTCTGCTTTTACACTACATCTTCTGACCCAGTGAACAGAGCTGAGACCATAAAATGCAAATCATTTGTAGCAGGCAATTAATCCCACCGAAATCACTTCAACTAATAGCAGTGAAGGGGAAAAAAAGCATTTGCTTTTTGGTACCTCTCTGGTTTTGCTCTACTCAGAGATAACCCGCTAAACATAAAGGACTTTTAATTGTCCAGATCCACCCCAATTCCCCGAATCTAGACTACATGCATGGCTGTTTAAGCCTAAGTGAAAACTAACATGATGAGAATGAGCAGGTTACTGCTGGGACTCAGAACTGCCTGGTGTCAGAGCTCAACCCCATTCTGGCTGCTCCAACTCAGCGAGCCAATGGCTGTCTTCAAGGGCCCTGCCCGACCGGGCAGTTAGCTACCCCGATTTGGAACTGGCTCCTTGCTGGACTCTGGGGCCATAGACAGACATAACTCTTTACAAGCTGCTCCAAGGTAGACACCTTTAATTGTCCTCCTAGACACAGAGACCCCCAAACCTTCATGATTCTGATTCCAGGGGGGGTTCCCCAAAGCATTTGCTAGAAGCCTGGATGGCCCCTGGCCTTCCCTTCTCTAAAGCCAATGGCTCTTCTAACTATGAAGACTCCATGGATTCTTATTCTCCCATGAGGTCACAGCCACAGAACACAAACTTCGGGGTTACACAGGATAATCACCCCATTTTTCATGTAAAGAAAACAAACAACACCAGGTGTGGTGGCTCATGCCTATAATCCCAGCATTTGGGAGGCAGAGGCAGGAGGATTACAAACTCAAAGCCAGCTATTGAGTGAAACCCTGCCGAGAAAAGCAAAACATGGAATTCTATTCAGCAGTATGGAAAATGAATTTATAAAATTTGCAGGCAAATGGTTGGCTCTGGAAAGAATCATATTAAGTGAAGTGACTCAAAACTCAGTCAGACCAAAATTGTATGCTCTCTCTGATATGTGCATCTTAGCTTGTCATCCCTATAAGGAGGAATATTGGGGGGGGGGGGTGAATAAAACCTACAAAGGTAGGGCTGTCACCAAAAGTGAATATAAACAGATGAGGTGGCAGAGGGGTGAGGGAAGGCATATGTGACATGCCAATAAAAGTGGGGAACACTGAGGGGAAGCGCACAGGGGGAGAGAGGTGCTGGGGCTATGAGGGATGGGTGAGAATCAACAAAAACAAATTGTATTTTAAAATGCCACAGTGATTGATACCTAAATCTCTGTGTGCTAACTAAAAATTAAAATTAAAAATTAAAAAAATGAGTAAATACAAATCAAGTTTGATTTTTTTTTTCAAAAAAAAAAAAGAAGAAGAAGAAGAAGAAGAAGAAAGAAAGAAAAAGAAAAAAAACTCTGAATGACTGCAGAAGGCAAACATGGATGGGCACTGGCAGCCACTATGTTAAGGGCATCAATCATTTGGTTCTCCTGAAGGAAAGAGCCTGACAAGTGGTCGCCAGATTCCTTGCTTAATGGGCATGTTGTTCAGGAATGTAACCCCAGGGTGGTTCCTTCCTCCATATCCTGTTGTCGGGTGAACCACAGAACCTGAAAATTCATTTGCAAAATGAACATATGAAATTCACTCAGCCTGACTAGAAATCAAAGAAATGGAAGTTGGAACCCCATGGAGATAGAACTCTTTTTTGACTGCCCACAGAGCAGGGATGGAATAAAAATCATAAGACATGTTGAAACTAGTTGGGTGAATGGGGGTGCTAATAAAGCTGACCTCTTAATTTCTGCTGGTGAGAGTAAAAATGGGTACAAACTTTCTGAGAGGAGTTTTGTAACAGGTGTCAAGGAACTTAAGAATAATTGTTTCCTTTATGCTTTTTAAAAGACGTTTTAATTTCTTTTTTATGTTTATTGGTTTATTTATTTGCAAACAAAGAGAGATAGGGAGAAGAGAGACAGATGTACACAGAAAGAATGACATGCCAGGGCATCTAGCCACTGCAAACAAACTCCAGATATATGCACCACCTTGTGCATCTGGCTTTACATGAGTACTGGGGAACTGAACATTGCTTGTCAGGCTTTGCAGGCAACTGCCTAATCATGGAGCTATCTCTCCGGCCTTATTTTTACTTCTTTATTTGCAATCAGAGAGAAAAGAGACTGGGCACACCAGGGCCTCCATCCACTGCAAATGAACTCTAGATGCATATGCCACTTTGTGCATCTGGCTTTACGTGGATACTAGGGAATCAAAGCTGGGTCATTAGGCTTTGCAGGCAAGTGCCTTAACAGCTCAGTCATCTCTCCAGCCCTGCTTTATTCTTAACTTCTCTTCTGGAAACTTATGCTGATCTGAAACATGGAAACATATTAAGGTCCAAATGTTTATTTCAGCAATACTACTACAGGTTGAAATATCCCCATCAAAAATGCTTGAACCAGAAGTATTTCAGCATCTGGAGTTTTTCACATTTTATAAGATTTGCCAAAACTTTACTAGTTGAGCATCCTTAATGTAAAAAAATAAAATCTAGGGGTTGGAGAGATGGCTTAGCAGTTAAGCACTTGCCTGTGAAGCCTAAGAATGCAGTTCGAGGCTCGATTCCCCAGGACCCATGTTAGCCAGATGCACAAGGGGCGCACACGTCTGGGCTTGTTTATAGTGGCTGGATGCCTTCACGTGCCCGCTTTCTCTCTGTCTACCTCTTTCTCTCTGTGTCTGTTGCTCTCAGATAAAAAAAAAAAAAATACAAATATCTGAACACCCCCAACTCTCTCTTGTTTGGACTTTTCCCTCACAATTGCATAATACACAACAGCAATGTAGTCTGATCACATTCAGCCCCCATTACATCCACTGATCCCCTTTCCACCCCTATCCACATCTCCTACTTCCATATCTTTTATGGCTATGTCTTTAAATATGTATATGAGAAAGAGAGAGAGAGAATAAGAATAAGAAACAGAGAACGGGCATGCCAGGGTTTCCTGCCACTACAAGCAAACTCCAGATGCATGAGCCCCTGTATATCTAGCTTTACGTGGGTACTTGGGAATTGAACCCAGGTCAGCAGGCTTTGCAAGCAAGCACCTTTAACCACTGAGCAATGCATATATGTCCTCCTCTCCTGAGTTTCAGGTGCTATTCAGCACGGGAGCTATTTTCTTTAGTGTGGACAAATTGACAGTGGTTATACCACTGAAGAAAATGACTCTCCCGCCCAACAATGATGAACCCCATTAGCAGCCAAGAGTTCCTTGGGAGGGGTGTGGCCATATTAACTCCTCTTCTTCTCTTCCTTATGGATGGCTGACTGCCCAGTCTTGGGCATGCCTTCCATAGGTAACCACAGATGCGCTGAGTTCATGAGTACAACATTTCCTGAGCGTTACTTATAAGTTTTAGATTCCAGATTTTCAGATGAGGAGTACTCCACAACTAATGTACCCTGGCTGCCTTCGGCCAATGGAATGTCTGCAGAAGTCTTTGGTTGCTGGACAGGGTGATGGAGAAGATTCCAGAGGCAGAATCTGCTCAGCATGAGGGAAGTACTGTGGTCTGTGGATAGAGTTGGTCTATCCGAGAATGCTGTTGCCAGGCAGCGGTGAGAGTCAGCAGTTCAGAAATTGAGTAAATACGTGCAGTTTGACATCCGGCACCTTTGCAAGCATGTTTCTGTCTTTTTGCAGAACAAAACAAAAAATGAAAATATGTGTCTTTTTCCCCACAGAGTTGAGAGGCACATCCTGAACAGGGTGGCCTTGGGGAGGGGAGAAGCCACAATCTAGAGGGAAGTAACTGCAGTAGCTTAAACCTGCCTGTGAGAGAGGAATGAAGATGGGTAGTGGAGATTTCTCAATACCTTTTGTGGTTCAGTAAGTAATGCCACCCTCTCCTCAGTGGGTGGGCCCAGGGAGTTTAGAGGAAGATCCCATCGTGAACCGCTGGTTTTTGAGCTGGGATCACCTGCCAGACACTGGCATATGGTCAGTACTGAGCTTGCTCTGGGGGCTTCTGTGCATTTGGTGAGCTCTGATACATAACCCTGCAATTTCAGGTACCATCTGCCAACCCAGCAAAGGCATTTGTAATAAAACTGTAGCCAAGGGGCTGTAAAGACGGCTTAGCGGTTAAGGCGTTTGCCTGCAAAGCCAAAGGATCCCGGTTCAATTCTCCAGGACCCACGTAAGCCAGATGCACAAGGGGGCGCATGCATCTGGAGTTCGTTTGCAGTGGCTGGAGGCCTTGACACGCCCATTCTCCTCCCCCTCTCTCTACCTCTATCTCTCTCTCTCTCAAATAAATAAAAGAATAAAATATATTTTAAAAACTACATCCAATAGCTGAACAGAAATAGCCCAAAATGCAAGTGACGAGTGATTCCTTTACACTTTCTGTACTTTCCATAACTTGCAGGGAAGAAGAAACACCTTTGGCAATCAAACCTCAATCTTTGTGAGTGAAAAGAAAATGTTGTCTCTATGTTGAGTAGGCTGAGTTCTAACTTGGCATCCCACTGCATTTGCCCCCATTCTCTTTATCCTCCTACACGCTGTTCTGCCTGGGTCACGTGTAGCTTAGGGCTTCCCTTGCTTCTGCAAGACAGGGCCAGTGACGCCAGAGAGCAGGGGTAGCCCTACATGACATCTTAAGACTGTGCCCTTGGTGGTGTCTCTATTGCTATTTGTTGGGTTGACCTCTAAAGCAGGAGGTCACAAGAGGCTGAGAGAGAGAGAGAGAGAGAGAGAGAGAGAGAACGAAGCAATGGTGTTCCCTAAAGTGTGTTGGGTGACCTTGCAGCTAGTGTCACAGGTGAGACAAGTCTACCTTCCTTTCTAGGCCTCATCTTCCTGGCATAGCAGAAGATACGCTGTGCTGTGTGATGCCAAGAACCCGTTGAAAGAAAGGCTAAGCTCTGTCCAGTCCTCTATTCCCCAAGGTTTATTCTTAGAAGAAGCTATTCTTTGACACAACGGTGGTAGCAATAAAACCAAAAGGCAAACCCAAGGGAAGTCGCCACACAAAGCCTTTTCCATGGCAACAGCATTTCTAAACCAGAGACTTACAGCTAACCCAAGAGTGAGCAAGACCTGTCAAGGATTCAGCAGATAGGGACAATAATTACTGCTTTCAAAGAAACAGACTGTGAGCACTGGCTGCTCCATGCAGCCATACACCAAAATCTCCAGGAGGCTTTGAGGAACTCCGAATCCAGGTGCAGCAATGCTGAGTGCATCTCCAGAGGGGATCCAGGGTGCCTGGAGTCCATATGTCTCGGCTGAGATGCAGCCAATCCTACACCATGGGCTGGATCATGAGGGGTGAAGAACGGCCCCCTTCCCACGCACGGTCCGAATCCGCTTCCTCCTTCGTTTTGGCTAGTCACCATTAGGTTCGAGGTTCTTGAGTGGAGAGAAGGGATGAAAGGTTCCTATGTACTGAAAACTTCTAGAAGCCTCTTCTAGAAACTGTTTCCTGGTTCTCTCATGTAGCCCTTCTGTTGCTTATGTGCACTTTTATTTCTTGAGAAGAAAGCTGGCTGTTCACACCCGGCAGCAGAGATAGCAGGGGTGCTGGTCTCTGTCCCTTTCTTCCCGTGGTTCAGGAAAGCTGTGCTTGAGCCACATGCCTGCTACTCCAAGGAATCAGTACCCTTGACTCTTTTTCCCAAGCCCAAGCCTCCTGCGCTCTGGGCTTTCACTTTCTGTCCCTGAAGACCACCCCTTCTCTGTCAATGGGTGTCCCATCTCTCTGACCCAAAGACTGGAGGGACACAGGGAACAGGTGGAGTCCTAGGGCCAAAGACCTAACTGGCAGGAGCTGGAACCTCAAAGGAGAAGTCATTCCCACCAGAGAGGACATAGAAGTGAAGAGAGATGGACCTCTCCCTCCTGGTGCCTGTCCCTGAAGTCTCTCGTGCATGACTCCTCTTGGCCAGACCTGTGAAGCTACCACGACCCAGCCTGCAGGGGTCAACACCTGAGATGCAGAGGAACGGGGGCATCAGGGTGCAGTGGGTCTGAAGGTCAATTCCTCCAGGAAGCCTTTCCTGCCCCCACCTCAGCCCTCCCCCCAAGCAAATATTCCCCTTCTAGCGCCAGGAAACTGAGTGTGATCTGCGTAACCAGAGAATGAACGTGATTACGGTAAGTATTGGAGGGACAGAGCCACTCCTGTGGATTCTGGATGGACGCCAGGCGCTGCCTCAGGTGTACTTGGAAGAGAGAGGCACATGGAAGGAAACCAGGGCAGAGGCTAGAGTGAGGCACCTGCAAGCCAAAGGATGGCCTCCCCCATCCCTGAGGGAAGCATGGACCAGATTCTCCCCAACAGCCTCTCGGGGGAGTGGCCTTGACCACAGTCGATAAAATATTCTCGGACTCCAGAATTGAAGGCGGAGGAAAAGCTATAGGTTTTATTTTCTTCCAGTAGTCATGGGAAATGAATAGCAGACCCCTATATTGTGATCCCATTGTAGTATCCCTGTGTGCCATGGAGCCACTGTCCCTCGGTACTGAAGCAGCCCTTGGCACCATCTTACCCGTTCTATTGAACTGATCTCCTGAGGGTGGTGTTACATCATGGGCAGATAGCTTCCCATCTCTCGACAGACCACTAGCGCACAGAGATTGATAAGCAGGCCTGGGGAGACAGCTCAGCGGGTACAGTACTTGCCTCATAATCATAAAAATCTGAATTTGATCTCCAGAACCCACATAAAAATGATGGGTCCAGTGGAACATGCTTGTAATCCCAGTACTGGGGATGGGGAGACGGGAGGAGGCCTGGGGCTTGTTGGTGAGCCAGCCTAGTCTACTTTGTGATTTTAAGATCCATGAGAGACTGTGTCTCAAAAAAAGGTGGATGGTATTCCTGAGGAATGACACCTGAGACTGCCTTTTGGCCTCTGCGTACATGCACACAAACACATGTGTTTGTTTGTTTGTTTATTTACTTATTTGAGAGAGGAAAAGAGGGAGGGAAGAAAAAAGGGAAGGAAGAAAGAGAGAGAGAGAGAGAGAGAGAGAGAGAGAGAAAGGGAGAGAATGGGCACACCAAGGCCTCCAGCCACTGCAAACAAACTCCAGAAGCATGTGCCACCTTATGCATCTGGCTTGTGTGGGTCCTGGGGAATCCAACCAAGGTCCTTTGGCTTTGCAGGCAAGTGCCTTAACCACTTAGCAATCTCTCCAGCCCACAAACTCATGCATTTAAAAAGACAAATGCACATTAAACCAAATCAAAATTTAAAGTTATGCCTGATCTTTGATCTCTTATTTTGGACAACAATGCCAAATGAAAATGGTAATGAGTTCTAAAGTTTATAACCATCAGTTTACCCTGCACATCTCTCCCTTGTTGACCGTCCCTTTCCCTAAGGACACATCCTCTCACTAGATGCAGATCACCCAGTCTCCCCAATGGCAGTTTTGGTTCTACTCTTCCCATCCGTTTCGCATGTGACCTTTGGAAATAATGGGAAGCCACAGGAGACAAAAGAGCCTCTTCCATCTGGCTTTTCTCTTGGGTCATGCAACTTCCAGCCACGGGGCCAGGTCAAAGTTCCTCTGGAGTCCCCTTTGTTAACAAGCTGGAAGCTAAACAGCGCAGTGTCCTACAGCATTTTCCTGAGTAGTTAATTAACAAGGGGATAAGCTACCTTGACAATCATTGGAGCGAGCAGTCTGGCTGTGCAGGCGTCAAGAGGGATGGGATTAGTTTCCAGGGAGACCACGGAGAAATGACAAGGAGGGCAGGCTTGACGGGTCCTGTGGCTCTCTCAGCACTGTGCCTTGCCCAGCCCTCTCCCCCCACAGCATGCAGCAGACGTGCGTGAGGCCTGCCGTGACGCTTGGACCAGCCTGATAATTAGTTATCACTCAGTGCTCGGGTTGGATTTAAAGTTTGCTCACAGATGGCATGGGCCAGGCTGAGGGACTTGTGGAAAGCACATTGCCCGAGGCTGACAGCCCAGGTTGGGAACACGATCCAGAAAAATCTCTGAGCGGTCCAAAAAAAAAAAAGTGACTCAGAGGTGGGCAGGGCTGGTGAAGTCAGGGAGCTGTGGCAGTTGCTAAGGATTGCGGGTGAGGGACAGGATGGCAGCATTTGCAGGACAGGTCAGATGGACCACAGTGATAGGCGATGTGCCATCCCATCCCATCTATGCATTTTTATCAGGAGGAGGTTCAGCCTTCTCCTCCACTAGAAGCCAAACGGCCTTGTTCCCACTTTCGCAGCCTCCTGTGTAGACAGGGAACAGTCATGTTAACTAGGCTCAGCCACCCAGACATGGCTGTGGGAAAGCAGCGGGTCAGCACGGAGACATCTTGAGATGGTGGTGGTGGTGGCACTTTGCCAGGGAGGGGTTTCTGCGCCTAGAGTCTGAGTCCAGTATCTGAAGCAGCCTTATTTCTATCCTGATCTTTCTTACTCTCATTGCACCAGCTTTTCTCATTGTTATCACTCCCCTGAGTCCAGTTCCTCATAGTTCTGGAAATCCTGCTTCACACACACACACACACACACACACACACACACACACACACACACACACACTCAACATTAGTCAGCTGGGCTTATGTACCTCAGAACTGTGAACTTGGACCTGCAGGCTGGCTTATTTCTAAGCATACTGAGGAGGTGCAAAGATTTTGTTCTGTTTCATCCAGAGCAGTTCGGAACCATGGTTTTCAACGTGGTTTTACCTGACACAAAGGACAGGTTGATTATATTTGTTAGAGTTCTGTGAGGTGCAAAGGATGGGAATTGGCTTAAGAACATTTATAAGATTCATTTATAACTTTAAACTACAGGGGGTGACAGGGATCCACGGACAGCCAGATCTGAGGAAGGCGGGGGAGGGGGACTGTCATGAACGTGTCTCTTGTCCTTGTCTTTCATATCGTGGTGTCTGGATACTCCAAGCATACCCTTGGTGAATCTAGTTGCTCTAGCAAAATCCCAGGACCAGATGCAGCAGTGTTGATCTCTTCCCCATTTCATTGTGTAGGGAGGGCTGGAAGGATCTGGGCTCCCTTCTTTTCTAGTTTCTAGCAAATAGAATTCTTCACTGGAACAGTGTGCTGTTTTACTGTTGCTGTTGTTTGCACACTAATGCCTCCACGTTATAATTCACTGGTAAGGCCACTGTGAAACAGGCCTTTGATTATAAAGCAGCACTACACATTTATCGTACCCTCAAAGCAGCAAATGATAGTGTGTTGTAAGTGGATCACAGTGACCTATGGTCTGGAATCAGCTTTAATCTATTAATCTTTACTACAAGTAACACTTATTTTTATTTAAGAGAAATTATGTATAATAGACTTGAACCTGAATGGGAACATTGCCTTATACCGAAACCCTAATGTTTACTGACACAGCGCTGCATTTCTGACATTATCCTAAGCCCTTCCTGAGAATCCATAACACAGTCTTAATGACACTAACAGGTAGGTATCATTATTAATCCCATGTTACAGATAACATGAAACTAAGGCACAGAAATATAATGAAACTAGTCCAAGATCACACAGCTAATTAATGCTGGAGAAGGAATTTCAGCCCAATAACTCTGCACATGTTAGTCCAAAGAGCCCATGGAGGTGAATAGCATTCCTATTTGACAGAGGAGGAGGCTGAGGTTCCTGATAGTAAGTCACCTGTCCAAGGTCATGGACTGGGGACATATGGGTTTAGGACCAGGATTAATATACAAAATGTTTTTTAAAATTTATTTATTTATTTATTTTGGAGAGAGAGAGAGAGAGAGAGAGAGAGAGAGAGAGAAAAGAAGAGAGGCAGAGAGAAGGTGCACGCTAGGACCTACAGCTGCTGCAAAAGAGCTTCAGATGCATGCACCACTTTGTGCATCTGGCTTTACATGGGTACTGGGTAATTAAACATGGGTCCTTAGGCTTTTCAGACCACTGCCCCAACCACTGAGCATTCTCTCCAGCTTCCCAAAGTTGTTTATAAAAGCAACTGCCCTTAAACACTCACTGTACCCCCTATACACTTCAAATCCCAGGAGACTACTGACTAATGGCACATCAGGGCAGGTAGAATTTTTGCTCCAGGACAGAGGTCAGCAAGCTGACCCACAGGTCAAGTCCAGCCTGCCACTGTCTTGAAAATCATGTTTGAATAGGATACAGACATTTTCGCTCATTTACATATGAGAGTCCTACTGATATCAACATGCAACGATGCGCAAGTCCTGCGCATAAAACGGCTTAACACTGCTTATGACCCATACACGTCTTCCCATATAATCTAACTATCTCTGTTTTAATATGTAATACAAAGTAAGTGTGAGTGTAATCAGTTGTTATGTTATATTGCTTAGGGGAAAATGGCAGTAAAAGTTCTGTACAGGCTCAGTACAAAGGCATCTATTGCAGGCCTACCTAAGTATAGCACATGACGTGAGAGGAGCCAGCCCTCAGGAGCCCTGGAGAGCGCGCTGGAGGACCGAAGGTCTACGGCGTGGTGGAAGCCTACAGCCGGGTGGGCCCGCACATCACTTCACTTAGGTGGATTCGACATAGTGCTTGGCCAACTTAAGTTTTGCTTTTTGGATTTTTATAAAAAATATTTTTATTTGGGCTGGAGAGATGGCTTAGCAGTTGAGGCGCTTGCCTGCAAAGCCAAAGGACCTCGGTTCAATTTCCCAAATACTCATGCAAGCACAAGGTGGCACATGGATCTGGAGTTTTGTCTGCAGTGGCTGAGAGCCCTGGCATGCCCATTCTCTCTCTCTCTCTCTCTCTCACTCTGCCTCTTACCTTCTTTCAAATAACTAAATAAAAATAAAATATTAAAAAAATATTTTTGGGCTGGAGAGATGGCTTAGCGGCTAAGTGCTTGCCTGTGAAGCCTAAGGATACTGATTGGAGGTTCGATTCCCCAGGACCCACGCTAGCCAAATGCATAAGGGGGCACACGCGTCTGGAGTTCATTTGCAGTGGCTGGAGGCCCTGGCGTGCCCATTCTCTGTCTCTCTCTCTCTGCCTTGTTCTCTCTCTGTCTGTCACTCTCAAATAAATAAAAATAAACAAAAAATTAAAAATATATTTTTATTTATTTGCAAGCAGAAAGAGATAAGAGAGAGACAGTCAGGGAGATTGGGCATGTCAGGGCCCCCAGGTGCTGCAAACAAACTCCCGATAGCAGAACTGACCAGTTGGGAGAGAGACCACGTGTCCAGCCAAAATGAACAGACTATCTGACTCTTAATAGAAAACACACACACACAAACTATGTAACCTCTCCTGGAGGACCCAAGACCACACATGACTCAGTGGTGTCACCTTATACCTCAGGGGTGATCTTGGAGTAGCCACAGGATTCACTCATCTCATCTCCAACAATATCCCCTTATCTGGCCATTTACCCTTCTAGATCCTGAGAAGCACATTTCCCTTCCCACTGATTTCCTAATATTAAAAATAGGAATGCCAAATAATCTTGCCCCCAAACCACATCTGACTGGTACTCTTAAATGTCATGGCCGTGTTTGGAAACATGAACACCCTCGCAGTGCTAGAAAACCCACCTGCTTCACAAAGCCGTGAGAAACATGAGTTCTGTCCTCGTGCTAGGGCACACTAGGAAGAACTTACAAGAAGACATTGAAGAATGAGACACTTCCCCTCCAGTCTAGCACGCGAGCTAGACTCCCTGACCTCTATACAGCCTCCTCCTCAGGGTCTGTGGCCTCCCTATCTGCTGCCTTTCTTGGGAGTGGCCCGTTGTGACATCAGGTGTAACACTTGGATTCTTCTTGGTGTGACAAATGACTTCTCTCCGTGACAATTGCCTGCTCGCTCCCTTGTTTTCTCTTTCCTTTCCTGTAGTCAGGTCAGTGAGTGTCACTGATCTGTGACATGATTGTCTTTTTAGCCTTCAGTTTGCTTTTGTGGCTTGCCTGGCAGGTGCCACATTCCTCCCTCCACCTTCCCAACTATCAGAATTATGCCCATATGAATATGTAAGACACCGCCCAAGTGTCTTCTGCTTTATACACAATACTTTTACAATAAATTTTGATGAAACTACATCTACACGAATGCATTCTCCTGGTCATAATGTGTGTCATAAACACAGTTCAGACAAAGCTGAAGTCTTTATTACAAAAAAAAAAAAAAAAGTCCACCAGTCCTTGTCCAAGGGGCAGACACTATTAACTGCTTGCCGAGTATGCTTTTCCTGAGTCCTTTTCTCTGCATTTATATATTTACGCATGACCCTGTGAGAAATACACAATGTGTTTTACACGAATGGGAACATCCTTGCTTTTTTTCCCCCTCTCAACAATCCCTACCAGAGATTTTTCCTCATTCCTCACCATAGACAGAATGCATTCTTTTCAACTGCCATAGCTTAAGTAGAACATTTCTCTTTGGAGTGACATTTAGATTGTTCCCAGCTCTTTGAGAGGAAAATAATGATGTAATAAACATCTTTGTCTATGCCCCTTTGTGCATGTGTTTTTCTCTGGGGTAGATTATATGTTATCTATTTTTTTTTTCTAATTGCTTAAAGCAGGGTTTGGCAAACGTTTTCCTGGAAAGGGGCAGGTGATAGCTATTCAAAGCCTTGTAGGCCATCAGGTGTCTGCCACAACTGTGTCCTATTGGTTAGACAGCACAGATTCATATATGAATGGATGTGGCTATGACCCAATAAAACTTTATTTACAGGGCTGGAGAGATGGCTTAGTGGTTCAGGCGCTTGCCTGTGAAGCCTAAGGACCCATGTTTGACTCTCCAGATCCCATGTAAACCAGATGCACAAAGGTGAGGCAAGTGCAAGGTTGCACGTGTCCACTAGGTGGCGCAAGCCTCTGGAGTTCAATTGCAATAGCTGAGGCCCTGGAGCACCAATTTTCTCTCTCTGTCTCTCTCTCTCTCTCTTGCTCTCTCCAAACATAAAAATAAAAATAAAAAAGTTTGGGCTGGAGAGATGGCTTAGCGGTTAAGCGCTTGCCTGTGAAGCCTAAGGACCCCGGTTCGAGGCTCGGTTCCCCAGGTCCCACGTTAGCCAGATGCACAAGGGGGCGCACGCGTCTGGAATTCGTTTGCAGGCTGGAAGCCCCATCTCTCCCTCTATCTGTCTTTCTCTCTGTGTCTGTCACTCTCAAATAAATAAATTAAAAAAAAATAAAAAAGTTTATTTACAAACAGACTCTGGCTCACGGCCACAGTTTTCTCTCTCTAACTCTTTCTCTTCCCCTGCTTCCCAGGTCAGACCATCTCTCCTCCATCTGTCTTCCCCAATCTCCCCCAGGGTTTGCTGTATCTGCCCAGCTGTGCCAGTGACCAGATGCGTGTCTCTGTGCTTCAGCAACAAAGAGCAGCTACAGTCTCTCCCCATCTCCCTTTCCATCCCTTCCCTCCCCTCTCTTCTCCTCTCCCCCTTAAACCTCACCACACTGAGCTGCTAATAAATTATTTCTTTATACCACTAAATTGTGTCCCCAAACCGCTGTTTAAACCTCTAACACTCCTGCACACGGCCAGGATTCTCACTGAGGTGGCATGACTCCAAGCCTGTAATTCTGACCATTACCCCACAGTATCACCCAACTGTGAAAGGGAGAAGAGGTAGTGTGCAGACAGGTCAAAGCATGGCTACCCCATCGTTTACAAAGAACCTGATGGTTGAGGTGGACCAACTCCTGAGGAATATTAACTGACAAGGTGCAATACAACTGTAGGGTCACAGAGTCCAGGTACACAGCCATGGGCCTCAGATGAGATGCCTTCCACGAAGCCCTATGGCTGGGGAGTCTAGAGCCGATGCTGAGATGCTACCATCTCGCTTCTCTTCCTGCAGCGTACAGTATGGACTTCATTTTTGCCCCTTACTTGGCCCGATAATTTGAGATGGGGTATTAAAGTGTGGTCATTTCATCCACTGAAGAACATGAATGGGTAGATAGATGACTGAGAGATGAATGGTTTGAAAGAAGACAAGGAAGGGAAGGAGGGAGACATAAAGGGAGGGAGTCAGGGAGGGAGGAAGACAGGAAGGGAGAGCAAGAAGAGGAAAAGCAATTCCACTGTGTGCATACTTTGAAATTATGCTTACTGGATGCACACTCACCTTTGAGGGGTAGTTTGGAGACCAGTTATAACTAAGGACAGGATACCAGAGGGGTGTTTATGCTGGGAGCTGGGAAGCCTTGGAAGCTCTGGTTGGGGGAGCCATTAGGCAAGGTGGCATTAGTCAGGGGGCGGCTGCCCCCTTGATACTGGCATTTTTAGCTTGTTCTAGCATTCCCAAATACCACTCAACTGCACTTTCCTGGGTCCAAACCCTGTTCCATAGGCACAACTTGGAGAATCAAGTACATTGTCCACACTGTTTCGTGAAGCCGAAAAGCTCAGACCTGCCAAGGCCAGAGAGTTTTTAAAAATTTAAGTGAGAATCCTAGGCGGCCTGAACCCAGGGCCATTCAAAATGCTCTTTTAAATAAGTTAAATATCCAGGTTGGGGAGATATCTCAGTAGTTAAGGCACATACCTGAAAAGCCTAAGGACCCAGGTTCGATTCCCCAGTACCTATGTAAAAACAGATGCAGAAGAGGGTGCATGTGTCTGAAGCTTGTTTGCAGTGGCTAGAGGCTCTGGTGCACCCATTCTCTCTCTCTATCTCTATTTACCTCTCTCTCCCTCATATAAACAAATAAATAGATAAATAACATATTTAAAAAAATTAAATATCCTTGCCTGGTGCGTTTTCTCCCCGGGGTGAAGTCTTTAGGAGGATGGCCAGAGGGAGAGGGAAGTGGCTGAGTTCACTTTCTTGGTGGGTGTCCAGGGCCCAGCCTGGAGTTTTCTTGGCAGCTGGCTTCTTTTCAACCATGGCATTCTGTGCCTTGAGCATCACTCTTCAGTCGCATCTTACTTGTGGACGAACATCTCCCGTGGCCAAATATTTGGCTCCTCATCTTTTTAAGCATGGGCACCTGCAGCCCAAAGCACAGGTGCAGGGGCACGCACACGCCGTTCACACGCAGCCACTACTCAAGCACCATCTCGCCCACATCTTTGGTTTGAGTGTTAATCTATTCCTCGAGATGCATACGGTTTTCATTCCTAGTTGACGCAGCAGGTTTTTGTTCCTAATCCCAGACTCAGGGGAGACGTCGTTCCGCCATTAAACCAGAAGCAGGATGAATACTGGCATGCGCTTAGAATTTTGCTTCATTGGTAGGTCTCTGCCTATTCCACATACCATGGGACTGTTGCATGTTTTCGGCTCTTGACAGTTCCAGAAATAGGGATGTTGCAAGAAGTTTGCTAGACGTGTCATAACTTAACAAACAGGTATAAGAGCTCAAGCAGGTGAAGTCAAGGATGCTGACGGGCCCACCTACAGATGTACCAGATGATGGGAAGGCTAAGTGCACGGGCCCACTTCGGACAAGCATGCTATTCGATCTCTCATCTCTGTGACTGGACATGGGAGTTACAAAGGGACAATTGTTCAGGTGCAAGCAGCCAGATTCGCATTTTTTCCCAGCTTGTTTGTACTTTTCCCTCCCAAAGGGGAAGATCTTGAAAATCCAGAGGAACTCTGCTGACTCTATCTCCAGTGGGCCACATTCCAGGGGGTAGGAGGGTCACACACCTGGAACGGGCGGGACGCAGAGCAGTGCACTCTAAGGTCAGATGGCCGGTACCTGCCCCCTGCTAGGAGTATGAGTGCTCAGGGCTGCTCCTGCTGGCCTATTAGACAGCTTCTTAAGCCTGTCACCTCTGCTTGACCTTCTAGAAAAGCCTGGAGGATTTCAGCAAATACCTTCCCCTTCCCCAACCACCCTTCTTCCTTTTTTCTGCCATCTAGATTTTTCCGATCTACTCCATCTTGTTTGAGAAGGAAGAAAAGTCACCAAAGGAAATTCTGCCCTGTGCCCTTAGCATGGAATATGCTTCTCAAAGTACAGTCTATTTGTATGAAACAGGTGATTTCCAGCCCCCAGCCCCAAAGACATGCCCCTGTGATACCAAGCTGCTTTGGGGCCGAGGGACACTGCCGAGGGTCATTCGGGGCCTCATGCACAGCTTGTTCATCAGCTAGTCCATCACTGTTAGTCCCAAGATCAGCCAACTCTTGCCTCGTCCTGTCTCCCTCCTGTCTCCATCTCTCCCTTCCTCGTGCACTAACCAGAGCCTGGGGACGTGAGTAGAATAGAGCTGAAGGCTGAGTACCTACACTGCTCCCCTACGGAGGTGGGGCTAAATGGTGTCTGGAGGCTGCGCCATTCCATCCTCTTGGTAATCTGTGGGCGAGAAAAGATTCCTGGCCCTGTTTGATGGATGGAACAAGGGAGCCTCTGCAAGACCACAGAGCTCTTCAGTGCTGGGGCTGACTTCATCTTGGTCCCTCCTAGGCCACTCCTGGAGGTGGCTGACCACTGACCACTGGTCTCAACATTCGTGTGCGTGGTGTGGTGGGCCAAGCCCAGAGGTCATGGGGAGGAATAAGACACAGTGAGACTAGTGGAGTTGAAAGGGAGGGCCGTTTCACCCTGCCAGAGGACAAGGAAGAGAGGTAATGCTACAAGAAGGAACACACATCCAAGGTGACTGGTAAAGGCATGAAGACTTTTGCCAGCTGGGAGAGGAGGAGCCTGCTCTGTCTGCTGGGCATGTGTGTGACATCGCCCCTTTCCTGGAAACCGAATGGTAGAGATGACTGGTCTTTGTCTTGGAACTTGCTCTGCTTTACCTCCAGGAATCTACTCACTTCCTAAGCTCTCTTTGGTGTCATATTAGTGGCTAATATTTGGGATGCCATGATCAAAACGCAGGTGAAACTGGCCAGTACAAACATTGGCATCCACCCTGTCCAGAAGCAAGGATAGCCAAGGAAAATGGCATATAGAAGGTCCCTGGGCTCATGAGTCGGTGATGAATCGGGGTCGGTGATGAAGTCCTGGGAGGAAATCAGGCAAAGAGAAGCCTCAGCCCAGGCGCCACCACACGAGAGACTGGGGAAACAGGCCAGACTCCTCAAACTGCATGCGCAAATGTGTCTTCCTAAAGTCTGTGAGTTGGAAATGTAACCCCAAATTAACCTGTGTTCAGTGGGACCTCTGGGTGGTAACTAGGGTTGGGTGAGGTCTTGTGGGGGGGTGAGGCCCCATGTGGCTATGAGTGTCTTTACAAGAAAAAAAGGCAAGCCAGCAGCTTGCTCTGCTCCACCATGTGGTACCTGCTATTGCAACATGCAGCAAGAAACCCTTCCCCAGATGCCAGCACCATGCATTTGGGCTTCCCAGCCTCCAGCACCATGAGCTAAATAGACCTCTGCTCTTTATATGCTAACCAGTCTGTGGAGTCCAGTAATCACAACAGAAAATGTCCCAAGACACTAGATGAGTTTTAGTCTACCTGTTTAGTCAAATGATGGTCATAGGGTTGTCACAGGTGCAAAGAAGGGAAGTGGTGAGAATGTGCTTTTGAAAGAAAGGCAGGCAAGGAGCCCTGCAAAGCGAAGCAGTCAAGACACGAGCTTGTGCTCTCACTTGACAGAGCAGAGGGAAACCAGGCGGGGTCCGTTCTCCTGCAGCAATTCTCTCAGGCTCTGAGGACCAGAGGATGCAGACAAACACAGACCCTGCACCCACAGCCTGCATCCTAATGTCCACCCAAGCTGCCATGGCTGAGTCATCCCATCTTCCCATGCTCCTCTGACCAGTGCCAGGTGCTCCATGACCACCAAAGGCCCAGAGATGCGTCACTGTGTAAAGCGGGACTGACTCATCAGGAATTCTGTGTGTTCAGTGGAAGCCGGCAAGCTGATACAGAAAATTCTATTCATCAACAAACTTCGCCAGCAACAATATGTTGGTTGCAGCAGGAGCCAGAGGGAAAGTTGACCGTAGGGTCTCTATCTAACTGGCAAGCCGGGTTTGAGTTCTGTTTGTTTGGGCAAATGACAAGTCAATATTGAAGACTCAGAGGATTCCTGAATTCCATACATGGCTGAACTTATTGTGTCCCTTTTGATGGTTTAAGGAAATAGAGAAAAACTGGCAGTCATCCTGTAAGGAGAATGCCATGGGCATGAGTGCCAGTGGGCAGTGAGGTTGGCTACGTGGCTGTCTCCCACAAGCACATGTCTGAGTCCTGAGTGGTGTCTCTTCACAGGTTCAAACCTGGGCAAAATCATGAGACGGGAAGGTGTCGTCAAGGTCCTAGCACCCTCTTCACCTCCCATCATAAGAAGTTGCTCCCGGGCAAGGTCCCAGGACTCAATGACACGGAACCATACTAGGAGGTCAAATTCTCACCCCGTACTCAGTGTGACCAGCTGCAAGCTTTAACCACTGGCACATAATCATGAAATTTATAGATATTTGCCAAGGACTATCCTTGGTCTTCTTGCTTACACCATGCCCTCTCAGCTCCTATAATGCAATGAGAGAGACCTTCCTAAGATAGAAATAGACTGGTTAACTTCTCTGATAAACATCTCTCGAAGGTCATGAGTCATTTTTCAAGAAGAATCACTATTAGTGATCCTATCACTACCACTGTAGCCGTTACCTTCAGGTTATTGGGACAAAATACTTGACCAGAGGCAGCTTATGGACGGAAAGGGTTGGTTTCTGGTTTATAGTTAGGAAGTGAAGTTTCATCATGCTGGGGAAAACACAGCAAGACAGCTGGGCATCACATCTTCACAGCATCAGGGAAGTAGCAGAGGGACTGAGGTGTGGCTGGATGGAGCTTGACTATGACACCCCAAAGTGAACCCCCAGAGACACACCTCCTCCCACAAGGCTCCCCCTCCCAAAAGCTCCACCAGCTGGCGATTGAGCATGAGATTTAATCACAAACACATGAAGCTGTGGGGACACTTTACAGACAAGCTTCTACAGCCATCCCAGCTAATTTCCAAAGATCCTACATATTTGGATTATCTATATATCCATTTCCCATCTACATTCATACAAATGCATATATGTTTCTATGAAGATATGTGAAATCACCAAGCCCCATCCTGGGGTCAGCAGGTTGTGACTGGGAGAGATGAGAGTTTGTTACTTTTTCCGGGCCCAGCATAGAATTGCTTGTGGCCCGAGACACAGGAGCCTTGTGAAAGTGGGGCCTGGCATCCCTCCCATCCACACCCACCTTCCTGCCAGGGGAGGCCTGCAGAAGCCTGAGGGCAGCCATGTCCCTCCGAAGCGGTGACACCCAGGCTTCGCCTCCTCTGTGAGAAAGGCAGGGCGCCTGCCCCTGCTTACACAGGGGAGCCTGCCACTTGCTGCTCTGTGCTGGAGTTCCCTCACAGACAGGTCTGCGGGCCCTGGAGACATTCATGACAGGGGCTGGCCATAACTTGTCAGGGATCCTGTTACTCCCAAATCCAGTTCCAAAAACAATACTAGGCTTGATATATTAGGCCTGATTAAATTGGCCTGCAACATGCTTTTCACTTAATCCTCCTATTTTTCTTCTTGCCCTTCCTCCTCTGGGCTCCACCTCTCAAAGCTCAATTTGGAAATGTCCCTGCATTTGATCTGAATGTGGTGCCCCCACGAGCCATGCCGGCAAGAGACCAGCAACTGTGGCATCACCTGCCTCTTGTGCATATTAAACTTCTAACCCTCTGTGAAGACAAAAGTCCAGAGGGCCAATTTTGAGAAGGAAGCAAACCCAGGGATAGATTAAGACCACACTCAAACTCAATCACGTGTTCTAATTTCCTCTTGTATATTTTCCCTGACATCTTCGCATTGAGTAACTCTGATGAGGTTTTCACCTGTCAAAATGAAACGGCTTTAAAAACTAACAGCCGGATTTCACACAGGGGCCCTATTTAACCGTAAGTCAAAGCACCACTGAAAAATGCACTGATGAACTTTAGATGGACAAATGGGTTGATGGGTCGGGAGCTGGGTGGGTGCGTTGACCTTGTTGTTTTGAGCCCAGCTTCCTTTCTTACCAATTTCTCCTGCTCAGGAGCTCTGGAGAGCTCTTCTATTTTGAAGGGGAACTTTATAACTACTCACCTTCCTTGTTTGGCCTCCTGGCAATGAGAGAGCCATCTGGAAGCCAGACAAGACTGTCATATCCTAGTCAAAAATCAGCCACTCAAATGAAAACTCTTGGGAGGTGGAATGGAAGAAAACCGCGGGGATTTCTGTGTTTAGAGGCCCCCTCATTCTGGGTTTGCCCTTCTAACCATGGGCCTTTCTTTATGGGGCACAACACTTTGAAAGAAACATACGCAACATCTGACTGTCAAGAGAAGAATTAGTGTCTCAGAAAAGGCTTGGGTATGATCACATGTAACTGTTTTATGGGTGCTGGCACCGGTTCAGGGAAGAATGGGTTTTTAATACCAAATCTTTCCATTTCTCTTTGTTTTCCTGCGATTTGTGGGCTCCGTGAATGGCAGATTTCTGGCAGATCCACAATTCCGATTTCCCCTTTGTTTTCTCACGCTCATGGAGTTCAGGATTTCTTCTCCACCCCCCCTGTGAGTCATGAATACTGTTTAATGGGAGTGGGAGATGGCTTCCCCCTTTTACCCCCCAACATCGTTTGGTTAAACCGCACATAAATTTAACCTCTCTGAACCATTAATGGTTCTAATGCACATATATGTACATGCTCACAGTGATTAAGAAGGCTTTTATTTCTCTTTTTAAACCATAAAACAGCCATGTTCCAACTGCTTCCCCATCTTCATGGAAACAAAATGCAGTTTCAGGCAAAGAAAGTTGGAAGGTGTCACCGCACGGTGTTGAGCACATATTTACTCAAAGGCACGGCAAGTGTTATCAGTATTAGAGATTTCTTCTGGGTAGAAGGACAGGTTCAGTGGTACTATGGTTTGAGTAAGGCTTAAGTGGCTCCCCCAAACGTGTATGTGTTGCAAGCTTGGTTCCCATTGAGGTGATATGGGAGCAGATGAGATCCTGAGGAGGCGGGGCCTAGGTTAAGAGTCAACTGGGGTGTGTCCTTGGGAGGGATCGTGAAACCCCGTCGCTGGCTTCCTAACTCGAGATGTCATCTTTTCCTCCCACATGTGCTGTTGCCATTGCTGCCTGCCCTGAGGTAATACAGCCAGGATACCTTTGACAGATCCTGCAAAATTGATATTTGGACTTTTGGCACTCCAAGGCATGAGCCAAACAAACCTTGTCTCTTTAGAAAGTCAGCCTGCTGCCTCAGCTACATCACGGGTGGTAATGAAAAGCACTCACCACCAGATAATGAACTCCAAGGTCAGCTTTGGAAAAACAACAACAACAAATGGTTTTCAGAGCAGAGACAAGTGAGTAGACCAGAATTCAGAAACCGTGGTCAGCAGCCTTGGGTTTCTATGAGCATGCAGAAGTCAAGGGCCTTCTTGTAGCTTGTTGTTATTACAGAAGAAACCCTTCTGGCCACAGTGTGGGTCATGGCTGAAGTAGTATGAGTGGATAATGTCAGGGGCCAAGGTTACGGGCATGAAAGGAGAAAGGAAATGAGGCTGCTCTGTGGAGATTTCTGCCCGATGGGCCTTTGCTCAGTATCTCCAGTGCAAAGTGAGTCATTTTGATATGGTCATGTTGCCACCGTCATTCTTACATCAAAATGATTGAATCAACATCCACACACTGGTGATGCGTGCAACCATCACCTTATCTCTGAGCCACTGCCATCTCTCTGTTCCTCCTTCACTGTTGGTCTTTGGTCCCAGGCTTCTCCCATCCCCAATGCTACTGAACAAATCCGATTGCCCCTCCCTATTTCCCCATGGCATGCTGAGGCATCCTGTCTTCCAGGCATCATGACAAACACTGACAGCTTACTGGCCGGATTTCCAGGCCACGTCAAAACAGTTGGACTCAAATCCCACTCGCCCGTGTTCTGAGGTTCCAGAGAGGCTTCAAGCTCTTGCAGACAAACGTCCCTGCACAGAGAGCGCCTGAGAGGTGGTGGCTCCCCGCAGAATCTTCAGCCGATTCGCGCTTCCCTGAACATTCCCAAGGTCACCTGCATCTAGGGAAGAGCTGTGGGAGCGGGCGGGATGCTGCCAAAAGTGTCAGAGGAGGCAGCACCTGTCCCCCCTCATCCAGGGCCGCCTGCCCTGTGCAGGAAACAGTTCCCGCTGCGTGTCCTTGCAGCCCCTCCAGCCAGGCCTTCATTTGCTCCTAATTGGCGCTGAGCAGGCGCCACAGTCCCTGCCTCCTCTCGACTGCCCATATGGCTGGACCATGCTCCTCGCTGCTAGCAGAAAAGATGAGTGAGGCTGTCTGTCTCCCTCTTTTTTTTTTTCTTTTTTCGTAAATCAGCCATGTGGTTCACACCCTGCCCTTCTCCAGCTTTGCACAGCCAGCCTTCTACATGCACGGATTCAACTAACCTTGAATTGAAAATATTTTTAAAAAATGCATCTTTACTAAATATGTACGGGCATTTTCTAGTCATGATTCCCTATATAATACAGTCAGATGACTATGTAGGATTATGTTTTATAATAATCTAGAGATGATTTAAAGTATATGGGAGGATGGATGTGAGTTATCCTGCAACTGCTATGCCATTGTGCATAAGGGACTTGAATATCCATGGATTTTGGTATACGCTGAGGGGAACCTTACAACCAGTTCCCCATGCATACTAAAGGATGCATGTACTTCCAAACCCCAAGGTGTTAGAGGACAGGGCAGATAATCCAGCTTCCCTCTCCCATTTTATAGACGCAATCACACTTCTCAGTTTTGCTGAAATGTTCAAGATCCGCAGCCAGCCCACATCCCTGTTGCACAGAGTTGTAACTCTGGTCTTACATTCCAAGGAGACATAGAGGCGGGCTTGAAGCCTTGGAAAGAACTGCTATTATTCAAAGCTGTGGACCTTGAGCAAGGTCCGAGGACTGCTTGGATTCTGTGTGTTGATAACCTCTCCCATGGGGTGACAGCCCCGAGGAGGGGGCATGGCAGGCTCTTCAGCATGATGAATGGGGGGCCCTGGTCATGCTGGGATCACAGGAGCCTGGGAACACAATGGGCTTAGGGCCTTCTCCTTCTCTGTTTGGGTCTGTCTGCCGGACTTCAGATACTGTAAGAACAGCCACCTGGCTCTGTTTGCTCCAGCCAAAGGAGCCTGCATTTAATTCCTCCCCACTCGCTCCCTCTTCAGGGCTTTGATCCACTCTGCCCTCTGCCTGGAATCCTGTTCCAACTGCCTCCCCACGTGCTCTGGCTAACTTCCTTTCCCTCCTTGTTTCAGCTCTAAGGGAGCCTCCCCTGGCCTTGGCTAGCTCAAAGCCAGCTCTGAGCTCCCCCCTCGCTCTTCAGGTATACTCAGCTGTAGTTTCTTTCAGTTGAATGTGAGATTCCTAACTGGTATGCCATCCGCCCGACTGCGAATCTGCTACATGGTTTCCCTAACCCAGGGGGTAGTTCTGAGTAGCCGCTCAGTGAACGCTTGTGGAATGAGTGAGAAGTATTTTCTAGACGGAGGCTAAGGAGCCAGTAATCTCAGCCCACATAGTAGGATGGCAGACTAGAGCCTTGAATGAGGGTCAGGCAGCCTGAGCTCAAGCCTCAGCTGTGACATCAGGATGAGGGAACAGCCACATCTGAGAACGGATTTCTAGCAGATCCAGAGGCTACCGGCACAGCAGAGTGAGGGGCGGCGTCCTATCACTGGTGTGGTGTGCAGAGGGGGATTTTTCAGAGATCCTTGTTTAGTCCAGAAAAGAAGCAAAGGTGGAGGCTAGAGGCAAAAGAAGGGAAAAAGCCAAGGAGGAATTGGCTTTGTTATTTTATGAGTGAACAATGGTATTAATGGTGTATCTATAACACCGAGGTCTCTAAGAGATGGCATATCAGTCTATTTTTTTATTATTATAACAAAATATCTGAGGCAGGCTGAGTTCATAAAGAAAAGAGGTATATATTTGGCTACAATGACCTTCCTGTTGATAGAGTCCCCAGTGGCACATGGTATCACTTGGCAAGAGACAGACAGAGTGTCTTTGTCTACGTGTCTGATCACTGTCCCCACTATAAAGCCACTGTTGCAGTCCGGTTCGCATTGCTGGTAGAGATCACCCAACCAAGAGCAGCTTCTGGGAAAAAGAGATTTATTTTGGCTTACAGGCTTGAGGGGAAGCTCCATGATGGCAAGGGAAAACGATGGCATGAGCAGAGGGTATAAGGTAGATCATAGCAACAGGAGGGTGCGCCTAACACTGGCAAGGGGAAACTGGCTAACACTCATAAGCCCACCCCCAACAATACACTCCCTCCAGGCGGCATTAATTCCCAAATATCCATGAGCTGGGAACTAAGCATTCAGAACACCTATGTTTATGGGGGATACCTGAATCAAACCACCACAGCCACCAAGATTTAATCACAGGGACTCTTACCCTGGTGACCTTACATAAACTTAATAACTTGACAAAGGCTCAACACTGCAGGCAGAGCAGGCCTCCACCTGATCAGGACCACCAACAGGTGACTTTGGAGGCTGAGATGCATGAAATGGGGGAGATAAACCAAAGTGGCTGGTTCAAGCTGTCCACTTAGCCAGGGACCCTAGTAACCATGGGAGATGGGGCAGATTGTGTGATTGTATACATCAGGTTCTCAGAGGGAAGATGCTTGAAGGCCACCCCACAAACCTGCAGCTACTTCAAGGGCAGACACACCACCAGGGTAGCCTCTTGGCCAGCCTTCGCCTCCACTGTGTTCTCAGTACCAAGAACAGTTCCTGGTGCCGTGGGGAACTCCAGAAATTCCAGCTATGTGGAGGACCGAGTAATAAGTACCCTAGCCCATAGGCTCTTCCAGGTCTCCGTGGCAGAGGTCCTCTGTGCTTTTCTGCCCACGGGTGTCTACACCGTTGTGTGAGTCTTGCTTTTAACCAAGACAATATGGTGAGATGATGAGACACCTTTCCCTTGATTAAACTCATAGCAAAGTTTTGTCATTTCTGTGACGACACTATCTCCTGTGATTACATTGGCTTCCATGAGACTGTTTTAGTGGACTGGAGAGCCTCCTCATTGGTAGATGAAGCAAGGTATACTGGCAAAAGCACCCAGCAAGGAATGTTAAACAACTGCCAATACATCCAGATGACAGCCATCAGAAAGCAGGACTACCCGTCACACAGCCACACAGAAATACCCTGTTGTGCCCAAACTCCACGATCATGGAAGCAGAAAAGTCTTCCCTAGCCAAGCCTCCAGCTGAACGTGCAGAGTCCGCCTTGACGGCAGCCCTGCTGGATGACAAACGGAGAACCTGCTGGCTGTGCCGGGTCACTGTGCCCCAAAACTGTGAGGCAGAAAATGTGTGCTATGTGAAGCTTCTGGGTGGGTCACAATTTGTTATAAAGAGATAGCCAATAGATAGCAGCCTCCAGGCCTTAAATCACACTGTTCTCTCTGGGTGGGAAGGAGGGGCTGAGGAACTATTTGGAGGTCACATTTCGGTACCACCTCTTTCAGGAATCCTTATTTCCTTCTGCTCCTGCTTCTGGTGCTCCCCATCTTTGCTCCATAGTGCTCCCTGCAACTGCTTTTCAGCAACGTAGGGCCCCACGGACCCTCACTGTTTCCTCTCGGATGTCTCACTAGACCCTCTTGCTGCTTTCTCTCGCCTGCTTTATTCTTCCAGAGCACCAGGCAGACCTCATTCCTGTCCTCAGGCAGTGCTGAGCGGAAGACAAAGTAACACATCGATGCCTGCGTATCACATGCACGCCTGGAACATTATGGTGGAAGTGCCTAGAAGGTACTGGATGTCTCCCTGAGAAAGAGCTATCTGGAATAGAATTTCAAGGATGGGGGGGGGGGTTCGTGAGCGAGACTGGCCAGGTAAGGGGCATAGATGAAGAGTGGGGAAGGGAGGGCTCAGGTTTGAGTTGCTGAAAAGATACTGAGGCTGTAGCAGAGCCTGTGGGGTTAGGAGACAGCCAGGAACACATTCTCCTCACAGTTCTCAGAAAGGCCTACTTTTGCTATCCAGAATTGTAATACAATATATTTCTGTCATCTTTATGCCTTCTGTTTGTGGCCTTTTGTGACAGAAACATTGCAAAAGATATGCTAGCTTTAGGTTAGGGGGCTGCAAATTTCTTTCCTATTAAGTTGAAATGTCTGGCTTGGTGAGACACTGATGTGGCTGCAAGTTCTGGGCTGGGAGAATGGAAAGCCATCACAGACACAATGTCACCGAATCTCTAGTTCCTAGAGCAACGGCAAGCTGGGATTGGCCAAGGACCACAGCTCCAGGACCACAGCTTTAGGAGGTAGTGCACATGGGAGGAAGGGATGGTATGTGAGACACCCAGGGGACCTGTGCTGCTGTCTTTTTGCAGGTGGTTACTGCTAAGGCTGAGCAGAGGTGGACCTTTGTGTCCAAGCTTATACCTACTAGCTGGGCATTTTGGTCCAGGCAAAATGAGGGGGGTTGGTAGATGGCTTTCGGGGTCTCTTTTGATCTGAGGATTTGGTGTTTCTTAGTGGGGGAATGAATGGACAGCAACTTTGTTTCCCTGTTTTGTGTGACATTTTCATAGAGAAGGTGCCCCAGGCCGAAGGCTCGGAGGGGGTGGGAGGTTCACTCATGGGGTCTGGGAATAGTAGCTCCCTTGTCCAGACACACAGCACAAAGCCGCCCTCCTCAGTGACGGCCTCCTGATGCTCGTGATAATGGTGGTGACAGGGAGGAACTTTCAGCCTGAAGGTCACATAGTTGGTGGAAAGAGCGCAGTGATGGAGTCTGAAATCCTGGACCTGCTGTCTATTAGCTGCCTGACCTTGGATGCAATACTTAATTAAGCTCTCTGGGTCTCTCTTTTCTCTGTTATCAGATAACAGAGAAAAGAGAGTCCAGTGCCAGGCATCTCATGGACCTGCATGGCATTTTACTTTCTCCTTCTTTCCTCCAGGGCATCCACTAACTCTGTGACCTTGGTGAGTTACTGCACCTCATTTTCCCCTTGATTTCCTCATCTACAGAATGGAAATGGTGTTAGTTGCATGGCTATTTCCCCATTACCTCCCAAGTCAGTTTTTTCCGTTCTGCCTTTCCCAGAGATCCGAGGAGGCTGACTTGCACATCCTACATGGTTCTCCTGCTCCACTGGGGGTGATGGTTCTCTTGGCTCCACTGGGGGTGATGGTTCTCCTGGCTCCACTGGGGGTGATGGTTCTCCTGGCTCCACTGGAGGTGATGGTTCTTCTGACTCCACTGGAGGTGATGGTTCCCCTAGCTCCACTGGAGGTGATGGTTCTTCTGGCTCCACTGGGAGTGATGGTTCCCCTAGCTCCACTGGGGGTGATGGTTCTCCTGGCTCCACTGGGGGTGATGGTTCTCCTGGCTCCACTGGAGGTGATGGTTCCCCTAGCTCCACTGAAGTTGATGGTTCTCCTGCTCCACTGGAGGTGATGGTTCCCCTAGCTCCACTGGGGGTGATGGTTCTCCTGACTCCACTGAAGTTGATGGTTCCCCTAGCTCCATGGAAGTTGATGGTTCTCCTGGCTCCACTGAGGTAATGGTTCTCCCTGGTTCCACTGGGGGTGATGGTTTTCACTGGCTCCACTGAGGTGATGGCTCTCTTGGCTCCACTGGGGATGATGGTTCTCCTGGCTCCACGGAGATAAAGCCAGGGCTTACCCACTGACACTACAGCTGGCAGGCTCTGGCTGCTGGCACCCTTTAAAAGAGCATGATGGCATTTTTCCAGCTAAACTCTCCCAATTATGCAGTTAGAGAAATATTATCCACCCTGCGATGAAGCTGATGAAATGGAGAGGAGGGCTGGGGGAGGAGCGGGCAAACAGGCCTGCACTGGTGACCACAGTCTGGAGTGTGCTCATTTCCAAGGGGCTCCGAGTTCAAGGTCCCTGCAGGGTCCCATACACTGCCTGAGGACAGCCAGGTGCTCCCAGTCACCTCAGCCTCTTGGTGTGGAAACTAGAAAGATGAATGGTGCTCCACCGTCCCACAGCTGTCCTGTCTTTGGTCTGTGCAGAGTTGTCAAAGGAAGCCAAAGGGCAGGATTACAAAGTCAAGGCTGGAAGGAAGGGTCTCTTCTGACCTGCAGCTGTACCCAGTGTGGGACTGAGATCACCAAGGAAAGTCCCATTTGGGACACAGGCCAGACATCCTTACCACTTACCCACAGCAGTCCTCAGTATTCCACAGTTTTCCCCTCCCCCGCTTCCATGTTTTTGTACCAAACCCCTCATCCCTCAATGGAGGCATTTCACATCGCTCATCACATTCAATTTGCACAATCACGCTGGAAGTAGGCATTCTTCTCTCCTCACTTTTCACACGAGAAAATGGAAACATAGTCAAATTTATGAAAGCCAGGCAAGGAATGCCCGAGAGACCAAGCCAAGTACCCAACCCCTCAGAAGAGTCCTGGATTCCATTCCCAGAATTCCTAAGCATCAGTACACATCTATTTAATGATAACAATAAGAACACAGGGTGCACGGTGCCAAGTGCCTAACCCAGAACGTATAATTTAATCCTTACAACAATTTCCGTAAAGTTAAGAGTCATCCCTTCCCACAGTGCGGCAAGGAAAGGGGACCAGAGATGAGCTTGCCTGGGCAGTGTGGTAGGTCCAATCTCCTGCCCAGGCCAGTCCTGCTGACCACCATGAAAGGCAGTCATCCCTGGGGCCAAGCTCCACCCTTCATGCTAACATTTTGCTCTCTGTAAGGGAAAAAGAGGATCCCTGAATTCAGAGCACATACTTGGTAAAGCATATGCACCAATTTACTTAATGAAACGCTGAGAGATAAAGAGGGAGAGAGAATAAAAGAGAGAGAGAACACATACCACTGGTTGAGGGTGTGAAGGATTATCTGTGAGGGAGGAGGAATTCAGCTACATCATTACAGAAAAAAAAAAAAAGATGGGAAACAGCAGGAGTCTGAGGGACCAAAAACTGTCTGGTCTGCTTCCCAAAGAAGAGTGGACAGGAGGCCATTAAAAAAAAAAAAGCTGGAAACTATCACATGTAGGTACCTGGACACCAAAATATAAAGTTATGACTTTACCAGTGGGAAGCAGGGAGCTACTGAATAGCTGAGGTCTACGAGCCAAGATAACACCCAAGGATGTCCACTGCGCTGCCTGTGGAGTTCAGGGCCGATTTGAGGAGAGAAAGACTAGAGGTCCACTGAGAGAACATCATTTTTGTGAAGCTGACAGAACCAGGTGGCTATGGGTGAAATGGAGACAACCGCTCCAGTTACAACCACGGTCGGCCATGGATGTGATCTTTCTCCTAATTAGGCTTTGTTTTGCCGTGAGAGCTTCTTCCCTTCAACAGAAGGATGACATGACCAAGGCTGCGTTACCAGGAGAGGTCCCCATGACTTGGCACCAGCTCTGGAGAAAAGTCCTGAAGTATGAAACAGCCTCCTGTCCCCTGGTTCCCACCACAATCAGCCCAGTTGTCTACAAAGGGGATCTAATAAAAAGCAAAGGGTAGCTGACTTGTTGAAGTTTTCCCTGAGCCAGCCAAGTCCAGGGAGACTTGCAGATTTACATAATCCTTTAGGGAAGGCTTGGTCCTCATTCCTCATTCATCCTGCAACATCTGGGATAGGGCTGAGGTTCTGGAGGAGTGGGTCCCAGCCAGGGTCACACAGCCAATCAGAGGCTACCTCAGTCTACAAGGAGCACATTTGCTGTGAGGGGCTGGGATGGAGGCCCTTCCTCATTAATCACAGTATTGTGGCAGGGGAAGGTACCAACAATCCTGAGTGCCTGCACTGTCCTAGGGCACCAATAAAAAATAAAGAAAACACTCCTTTACAAACCGCCAGGATATATAACTTCACAATGGACTTATAGTCTATAAAAAGTACAGCTCTGTGCCCAGCCTGGGGGAGCCCAGAGAGCCAAACCGGAAGTAAAGGAGCAGAGACCATGTGAGATGACTTCCTGCACACAGATCTATAGCACAGGACCGTTTGCTGCGATTACTGTGGACCTTTCTCCCCAGCCTCTTCCCCACCCCCAGCCACACCTCTTGCCAGCTGGATTTTGCCTGTAATTTTGAAAGGCAGTGGATATATTTCATTGGGAATTGGCTCAAGCCTGCCAGGAAAAGCAAATTCAGGGACAGAAATAGTGAAATTTGGACGCCATGGCTGAGCCAAGCTGTTGCCAACCCCAACTTTACCTCAAGTTTGATGTGGGGAGGAGGATTGGAGGATTTCTAGGAGGCCGAGGAAAGGTGTTAAACAGAATTCTGTTTGTTTAAAAAAGTCTCACTCAACCTGAAGCCAAGACCCCTCATTCCACGGCGGGGGTTGGGGGGATGTCTGACACATTCTCTTCCCTGCCACCCAAGGAGGACACGGTTCTTCCTAAGAAAAGAATGCTCCTATGCATCTGTGCAAGATGAGCTCCGAATATTGCTCATATAGGCAAAAGCAGGCTGAGTAAGTCAGATGGAACTGGGTCTGGTCCTTGGCCTTTTTCATGACACTTTAGAACATGCCACAGGCGTGAGTAGGTATGACCATGGAAAGATATTCTAAATGGGCCCAGGGACAACGAAGTTCCCAGACCCTGTGCTGTGCGCTCTTCCAGCATAATATTTTGAAAATGTGCATCTTTCCAGTGTGTATTAGGAGAGTCTTTGTGTCCCTGGTGGTTCACAGTGGGCAGCCTTGCCTGAAGCAGTGAGTGTGCTGGGGAGGAACATTCTGTAGCTGCTAAAACCTGCGCTACACTTCCTCTTGTTTGGGTCCCCTGTGACAGTGGCTGGAGATGTCTTCTTTAATCTCGAAAGTTTTTTTTTTTTTTTTAATTTTTTTAAGCTTTTGGAGCGCCAAGTGAGACCAAGAAGGGGACATGAAAGCTGCGGTTAGCAGGTCCGTCCTGCGGTGTATGTCCTCCATGACTGCGGAGAACCAAGGAGCACAAGCGGCCAGGAAGAAGGTGGCCCAGGTGACCTGCATCCGGCATGCAGGTTTGGGGACTCTCAGCTTTGGCTTCACTTGGGGTCCGACGCACAGCTAGTGTCCCTTGGCATCTGCAGGAAATGGTCATGTGCGTGTCTGTCATTCTGACAGTGACTCATTTAACATTCGTCTTCAGTGGCATTTATAGCATTTGTTGTTGTTGTTGTTGCTGTTTGTTTGTTTTCCGAGGTAGGGTCTCCCTGACCTGGAATTCACCATGGAGTCTTAGGGTGGCCTTGGACTCACAGTGATCCCTCCTACCTTTGCCTCCTGAGTGCTGGTATTAAAGGTGTGCGCCACCACGCCTGGCCATTTATGGCATTTTTAGTTGCTGCTAACATCCCAGACAACAGGATGGGGCCATATGAATGCTTTCGCTAGATAGTGTCAGCGGTGGTGGTATCCTCCGGTGAAAACTCATAGCCATTATTATTTTTTTCATTTCTTAAAATATTTTATTTCTTTATTTGAGAGAGGGAGAGAGAGAGAAAGAGAGAGAATGGGCACGCCAGGGCCTCTAGCCACTGCAAATGAACCCCAGATGCATACAGCACAATATAAAATAAAAATAATTAATTTACTCTTTTTTGAGGCAGGGTCATATGTAGACCAGGCTAGCCTAAAACATGACATGTAGTCAAGGATGGACTTGAACTCCCTCCTGCCTATCCCCAAAGTTCTGGGATTACAGGGGACAGCCACCACATGCAGCTTTATGAGGTGCTGGGGATCAAACCCAGGGTTACCTGCACATTAGGCAAACACTTTACCAACTTGGCTATATCCTTAGCCCAGAATTAATTTACCTTAAAAAATTAATTCTACAAAGATCTTGAACTTATTCTCAAGTGTTATGTTCATGCCAAGGTCCCACAGATGGCTAGCCTCCTATTTCTGAACCCAAAGCCTACCTTCTGACCCGAGATACTCAGACTGTCTATGCAGCTTTGAAAAGCATCAAAGCTGAAATTTACAGAAGTCCAAGGTGCTGGCTGACATCAAGCAAAACGTCTTGGAATTCCACCCACACAGAGCTCTCGGGCCTGGCCTTGAAGTTGACCCTTGGAGGCGATTCAAAACCATGTGGCTCAAAGGAAGATTTGAGCAGCTTGTGTACTCCTGGCTCACCTAGGGAACAGGTACCCCCCCATGTTTCCAGCTCCATGGTGGTTTGATAAAGGGGATCCCTACGCACCAAACCTATTGTGCTGTTAATGACTGGAGACTGTTAGCATGCTGATTAATGTAGCCATTGTTCAGAACAATGATTAACCCAGCAGGAAGGACCAAAGGCAATGAAATAATGACTAATCATTCTAGAAGAAACAGTCAGGTGATGTTTATTTCATGAGAACTGGAGGGAATCAAAGACACAATCAGTTTTTCCTTGACATTGCTTTTTTTTTTTTTGGTCTAGCAGGTGGACAGCAGTGCAGGCACTCAGCATTGCTGGTACCTTCCCCTGCCACAATACTGGGATTAATGAGGAAGAGCCTCCATCCCAGCCCCTCACAGCAAATGTGCTCCTTGTAGACTGAGGTAGCCTCTGATTGGCTGTGTGACCCTGGCTGGGACCCACTCCTCCAGAACCTCAGCCCTATCCCAGATGTTGCAGGATGAATGAGGAATGAGGACCAAGCCTTCCCTAAAGGATTATGTAAATCTGCAAGTCTCCCTGGACTTCAACAAGTCAGCTACCCTTTGCTTTTTATGAGGTCCCCTTTGTGGTGGGAACCAGGGGACAGGAGGCTGTTTCATACTTCAGGACTTTTCCCCAGAGCTGGTGCCAAGTCATGGGGACCTCTCCTGGTAACGCAGCCTTGGTCATGTCATCCTTCTGTTGAAGGGAAGAAGCTCTCACGGCAAAACAAAGCCTAATTAGGAGAAAGATCACATCCATGGCCGACCGTGGTTGTAACTGGAGCGGTTGTCTCCATTTCACCCATAGCCACCAGGTTCTGTCAACTTTGCACAGATGATGCCCTCTCAGTGGACCTCTAGTTTTTCTCTCCTCACGTTGGCCCTGAACTCCACAAGCAGGACGGTGTACATGCTGGGGGGTGGGAGAGCTGGCCTATATGGATTTCATATGGGCAGCCAGGAAATGCTCAGGCCAGGGCCGGAGCTAGGGGACAGGGCTGAACCGCCACCGGAGCTGCATGAGCTCTGCGGTCTCCCGGCTTTTCCTCCCGTCTTAACATCTTTCTGGAGAGCAGGCGCTCACCTGAGTTGCTAATTAAGTAATTTCCTTGTGCATCTGACTTGGATGGTTTTCCCGAAGCACTGCCAAGTAGAAATGGCTCTTAATTATGTCAACTCCTGAAACCACACCAAAGACAACTGTATCAGGACAGTCATTTGTCATATTATTCAAGGAACAGAGGGGATGGGGGGGGGTGGTCTGACAGAAGGCCAATAAAAGCTCTTTTCATCAGAAAGCTCTCAGAGCAGATTCCAGAACTTTCAAATCTAGCCTAGGATCTGGCTGTTTAAATCCGTACTCCAGAAGAGGATAGAGCAGAACCAAGAAGTACGAAGTAAAGAGCAGCCTGCCTTTTTATATAAAAATTTTATTTATTTATTTATTTATTTATTTGAGAGAGAGAGAGAGAGAGAGAGAGAGAGAGAGAGAGAGAGAGAGAGAGAGACAGAGACTGGAAATGAATGGGTGCCAGGGCCTCCAGCCACTGCAAACGAACTCCAGAAACATACACCGCCTTGTGCATCTGGCTTATATGGGTCCTGGGCAATTTAACAAAGGTCCTTCGGCTTTGCAGGCAAGTGCCTTAACTGTCAGGCCATCTCTCCAGCCCCTTTGTTCTGCCATTCTGCCCATGTAAAATTAGACTGAGTTTGAGTTTTTTGAAAATCACACGTGATCTTCTTATAGTCAGAGGGCTAACCTTTGGGGTGGTGGCAGATATCTAGAGAAGCAAGAAAGATGTAATTTACTTTCTCTAAAAATATTTTTTATTTATTTGTAAACAGAGAGAAATAGAAGAGAGATAGACAATGGGCAAGCCAGATCTCCCAGCTGCTGCAAACAAATCCAGATGCATGTGCCACTTTGTTCATCTGGCTTTGCATGGTTACTGGGGAATTGGACTGGATCATTAGGCTTTGCTGGCAAGCGCCCTAACTGCTGAGACATCTCTCCAGCTCCAGATTTCCTTGCTTCTTACCATCTTCCTTATAGTAGCTATGTGAACATGTGTTTTGGAGAAACTGTACGGGGGATGTGAACTTTTCCTAGTAACAGCTCCACAGATTTCTACCCTTGGCCCAGGGGATAGAGTGGAGGTAAGGAAATGACAGAAGTGAAGAGTGGGTTTGAAGATGATACAGAAAGATGGCCGAGAAGACCGTGAGCCAAGAGGTGCAGGTGCCTCCTAGAATCCAGACAGGGCAAGAACATGGACATTCCTCTAAATCTTCTGGAGTGTGGCTCTGACTTGATGATTTCGAGCCCACTGCCATCCATTTCAGACTTCTAACCTGCAGAACTGAAAATAGTAAGTTTGTGTTGGTTTATCTCACTAGGCCTGTGGTGATCTGTTCCAGCAGTAGTAAGAAACTGAAATGGCATGCGACCCGGGTGCAGATAACAGAACTGCAGCTGTCCCCGCCTCTGGGCTCAGCATCCCTAGAAAATGGTTTTCTATTCTGCCATTTATAGTTGGGTTTTAGCAGCCCCTGTGATCTCTGGCCCTCTGCCCACACCCCAGCATCCTCCTCCCTATTTTCATACAGCTGTATCTAATCCTGATGCTTGCCTTGGGACTGATGTAAGACGCTCAGAATCTTTGCCTCCATGTCTTAGGAATTTCCCATGGGATCTTTTTTACTTCTCATAACTACTCATGCAACAAACTGCATTTTCTCCATCTAGCAACAGGGAGGTGAAAAGTTGGGTATGAACGTGCCCAATCATACAGCTGAAGGAGTGGTACAGTGACTCTGGGGGTCCAGACTTGTGAGACTCCCAAGCCAGTGTTCATAAAGATTCTCCATCACGACTATTCTCATGAACCATCCTTTCCCCAACTCTGGGAGACCCCAGAAGTTATGGCCTAGAATTCTATCTTTTTCTTAAAATTTATTTGCAAGCAGAGCGAGACAAGAGAGAGAAAGAGAAAAAGAGAGAATGGGCACACCAGGGCCTCTAGCCACTGCAAACAAACTCCAGTGCACGCACCACTTTGTGCATCTGGCTTTATGGGGGTACTGGGGAATTTAACCTGTGTCTTTAGGTGTTTAGGCAAATGCCTCAACTGCTGAGCCAACTTTCCAGCCCTAGAACACCACCTCTTAACCCCAGTAATTCTGAAGGGATGTAGGGAACAATGACACCTGACACCTTTCTGAGCAAAGTTGAAAACAGCTTAACCTTCACTTGATTTCATTCAAGAGAGCAAGATGGAGTCAAGTTCCCAAGGGGCATTCTCATCACTCACAGGAATGTATAAAAGAACTAGCCGTAGACCCAGTGAATCACAGGTCTTTCAGCCAAGGAGATCCTTCTCCCTCAACCCCGATGGGCTGTGTTCCCTGAGGTCTTCCCAACACTGAGGTGTCTCCCAGTGCTCACAGAAGCCACGCAGGCCATCCCATCCCTGTGAGAATTCAAGGGGCTTAACTTTATGTCTGCAAGTCTTCAGTTCCATGCTCCTTATTACCCTGGTGTTTAATTTTGGAAGCTACTCAATGAGAAGAAAATAGTCTTATTAGCATTCCAAAAAAATCTCACTTCTGATAAAACTTGGAGGTATCTTATGCAAGAGAGAGAGAAAAAAAATCAATTTTTTTTTTTCCATTTTCCACTGGAAGGTTGTTCCCTGGAAGTGGTTTGGTTTTCCCACAGTATAGGCAGTCTTCTCTAAGGACACTGCTCACAGAGCCGTGAGGACAGTGGGATGGGCCCCTGGCCAGAATCCAGAGATGAAGTATGGAAAGCAATGACACACACTAGGTTGTTTAGAAGCTGTCTTGATTCCCAGCTTAGAGCACTGTCCTCTACTCCAGGTCTGCAAACTACATTCCAATCTGACTGGTTCTCAGACAGCTCCCGAGCTCTTTGTGAGGCACCCCGAGAAGCTCCCTCTGTTTAGCAAGCAGTAACTTCTTTTACCATCCTGTGAGTGTGTGTGATTTTGGGATTTCCTGTTGCTTTTTACTCAATGGAGTGAGAAATCAGCCACTTTGGCCCCAGACCACTCTCTGGAAGGCTGGGCTTCTAAATACCACTTCGCCCTGGCCTGTGTCCACATTCTGTCAGATAGGAGGGCACTGGGAAATGGAAGATGAAGGCTGTCACACAGTCATTGAGAGCATGGTGATGTCATTGCACACTTACATGACACAAGCATGGTCTCTAGCAAAAGGACAAGCCAACATAACAATCTGGTTATTGACAAAACCGTCATGATTCCAGCTCTGAAACTAGAGGAAGGCCACGCCAGCCTCTGGGGTCAGGAATGCTATTTCCAGAAGGAGCTTGCCCAACTCTTGCTCATCAAAGCCTTACACTCTCGGACCCAGCACCCCTCTAGCTGGTCTTAACTCTGACTTGAGGAAAGGGCTGTGGGAGCCATGTAGTACCTGACCATTTATCTATATTGACTGGGAATCTCATGCTTCCAGCATATTCTTTTTGCTATGTTCCCCCAGCTTTTCCCAAATAGCAAAAGGTGCAGATGGGGGGGGGGAACAATGAAATATTTTGATCCCCTCTTGCCCTGGAAAATAGCCAGGTGGTTCTCTTTATTACAGGGCCTCATTGATACCATGATACATGAACAGTGAAAATTGCATGATACATCAGGATAATTGGTTCATGTCTATTACTGACATTTCAAAGCCAAAAATCTTAATGCCTACTAGCCTAGGAAATACAGATGTAAACACAAAGCAAGGTAGTAGAAAAGTTCAAAGAAGCTTAAATTTGTGTGTGTGTGTGTGTGTGTGTGTGTGTGTGTGTGCGCGTGTGTATGCATGCATGTGTGTAGTATGTGGAATGGGGTATGTGCATGATGTATGTATGCATAGTGTATGCTTTGTATGTTCAGATGCCTGTGCCTTGTGTGCATGTGTGAAGAAGCCAGAGGAGAACATTGGATGTCCTGCTCCACTGGCCATCCATGTTGCTTCCTTGAGATGAAGTCTCTCAATGACACAAGTAAGATTTCAGGCCACACTCACAAAATGACAGTCCAGGATAAAGATTTGGTTGTTCATAAAACTGTCATTATGTGCTCAGACTGGCTGACCAGGAAGATCCAGCAACTCTCCAGTCTCTGCCCCCTCCCCGAACAAAGGACTGCAGTCACAGAGCCACGTACGGATTTACACATGGGTGCTGGGGATGGAACCCTCTCAGACCCTCACGCTTAGTTTGCAAGAGTTCTTACCCACTCCCCAAACCTGGAAGGCTGGGACTTTCGAAAAACCCTTTAATTTGCTAGGTGTAGTGTCGCACACCTTTAATGCCAGCACTTGGAAGGCAGAGGTAGGACGATTGCTGTATATTGGAGGTCACCCTGAGACTACATCCTGAATTCCAGGTCAGACTGGGCCATAGCAAGACCCTACCTCGAAAGCCACCCTCCAAAAAACCTTAAGTTTCACCTGCTCCCCACAGTAAGCCACTTATGAAATCTGCAGCAGAATATAAAGAATCTTGACACATTCAGACTGGGCAACGAAATTCCCCTTTGTAACACGATATGGGTTATATGAGGTGGCCAAATATGACAGCAGCCTCGCGTCAACTGTGTGGATTAGAAAAAGATATTCCTTTTGGGAAAATGAACAGTGCATTCCCTTTCTCATGGGCAGATACAATCCCATGCCAGGGAGGACTTCAAGAATGAATTAAGTGGGGCTGGAGAGATGGCTTAGCGGTTAAGCGCTTGCCTGTGAAGCCTAAGGACCCCGGTTCGAGGCTCGGTTCCTCAGGTCCCACGTTGGCCAGATGCACAAGGGGGTGCACGCGTCTGGAGTTCGTTTGCAGAGGCTGGAAGCCCTGGCGCGCCCATTCTCTCTCTCTCTCTCTATCTGTCTTTCTCTCTGTGTCTGTCGCTCTCAAATAAATAAATAAATAATTTTTAAAAAAAAAGAATGAATTAAGTGGCAGAATTCAGACCTGAACCCTCTCATTCTTCTAGACCAGGCGCTGATGCAGGACATAATTTAGGCCACTTCAGGGGCCCTGTGGAAAAGTGCAGACACAGGTAGATGTCTCTACAGAGACTCCTCACTACAATTAGCAAGTTGAAGAAACGATTTAAATCTTTCTGTATTTTTTTCAAGGAAGAAACTTGAAAGATGGACAATCTCTTTTTAATTATTTCTTAAAGCCTCATCATTTAAAAAAAATGCACATACATACTATTGTGGTTGGTTTTTGAAAGTTTGGTTTCCAGCTGATGGCGCTGTTTTGGGAGATTGTGGAACTTTTGGGTGTTAGGGGTTAGCTTCAGGAAGTAGTTTGGTGGGGAGGAGGAGGTATTTTGAGGTTTATATCTGGCTCCACTTTTGATCCTCTGCTTCCTGTTCTGTGGAGATATGGGTAAGCATCAACCACACACTCCCACTGCCACACAGACACCTGCCAATATGCCCCCCTGCCAGGATGGACCGTGAGCCAAATTGATTTCTCCCATAAGTTGCTTTCGCTCAGGTGTTTGGCCTGACTGATACAAAAAGTCCTGCATAGACAGAGAGGATGTCAGACTACCAACATGGTATGCACCATGTCTCATGCTTTATGCCCTTGGCTTTTTTGATGACTATTTCCTGTTCCTTTTGCATATGCAACCCCCCTACCCCCCCCAAAAGAAAAAAAACCCTTTTATCCCCAGAGTCATCTGCCAAGGCCATGAAGCATTCCTCTTGACCGTGATGTATTTTGGCCAAACTCATGGGTTGATCTTCAAGTTGTCTATGTTTCTTAAGTCCTGCCTCACCCATGCACTTGCTATGAAAAGCCAGAAAAGCATGTAAAACCTCTAGTCTCATAGTCATGGTGGAGCTGTGGCTCCTAGAGACCACGAGACAGAGAAATGCCCTTTTGGAGAGAATATGAACAAGGGGCTTGTTCTTAACTCTTTGCGAAGCTTTATCCCACCTCCACTGGCCAATCAATCTGCCTTCATCAGATAAGTGGCAGCCAGCTGAATCCTCAACAGCTTGCTGTGCACCCTTCTCCCTACAGGGCATCTGCCACGTATCGTATATGACCCCAAAACAGAGAGGCGGGGGGATAAGAAGGTGACTTCCATTTGTGCCTGGGGAACTGTCTAATTTCTACCAACAAATACATTCCTCCCATGCCTGTCTGTCAGCTTCAGAGGAGTGAGGCCAGGAGACAGGGGCTCACGTTTCCCGAGCAGAGCTCTTTATCTTGCCTCAGGTAGAGATGAAACCAGCTGCTAAGAGATGCAAAGCGCTGCCCGCCTGGGAGGAAGAGCACCACAGCTGATGTCCCGGAGGTCACGCTCCATAGGGATTTCATTTTACAAAGCTTGCTTTTCAGCTCAGCTCATAATGACATGTTTGCATTGAGACCCACAGAAGGGAAGGGTCCATGGTGGGACGGCAAGAGGCACCTGTTTACCTAGGGAGACTAGTCTCACTGGCTCCCAGCACTCTGGGGAACATTGCTGGACCCCAAGGGATCTCACAGGCACATCTTCCTAAGACTCTCTGATGGATTTTTACTTTAAAAATCACATGTTTTATATATCCTTTGAATGCTCTCAAGGATCAATTGCTCTGAAAACTTTAAAAAGCAAATGCATATATACAAAGAAAGGGAGGGAATGGGCACAAAGGCCTGGTGTTATGAAAAGAAAAAAAATATTTTGTAATCCCCAGCACCTTTCACCTCATTCTTCCAATTAACTAAATCAGTTAGCATAACAGTAGCAACTTTGATTCACAGCCAAATGACTTCAGTGGTGACATCAGGAAAAGCACAGTGTGTGATGGTGACCTCTCCATGACATCATGGCTGACACCAAGCTCTGCCTTTCACCACACTCCATCATCAGCCTTGAGTACAGACACTCTGCGACCTTGATGTGACAATGTCAACAGGGGACGCACTGGGTGTATAAGGGGCAGGCTGGAGATGTGTGAGCCTGCCAGACTATAGCTTCCTTCTAGTCACCCTGGGGATAGAGACATGGTGAGTCACGGCCTCTGGTGACAGGAACAGACAGCATTTGCCAGAGGCTTGGTCACAGATGGGGCTTATCTCAAGCTTGACCTCGGTGGCCTGGATGATTCTCTCCAAAACTGCACCAAGTGACTCTATGAGCCATTAGTCTCTCTTGACTGAGGTCCACTGGGACTCATGGAATCTTTATGATCCCCATGTTATAATGAAAAGCCTACACTCGCTTCAAGGAAAATATTAGAAGATATTTAGAAAGTATTTTCCACATAAGGGACTGGCTCAATTCTCACTGAGCCTGTCTGAGGTACCAGGTCTCAGTACCAGGCTGTTAAGAAGCAGGCAGTCTGTTCCTTCTGTTCTATGTGGAAGTCATTTCAAGATGGCACCTCTCATATCTGCCTATTACCATGAAAGGAACAAGAAATATGAACAGGCTTTAACTGAGGCTGAGGACTGGTGAGGAAGATCAAAGAGCTGAGTCATAGAATCAAGGATATTACTTTCCCTTGTATTAGTGTGTTTTCTATAGTTATAACAAAAATACTTCAGGCTGAGTACTTCATGAAGAAGAGGTTTAATCACTTGAAAACTTGCAAGACAGAAAGTCCTAGATCAGGCAACTCCTCCAATTCAGCCTCTTGTGAGGGCCTCTTTGGATGACAGGGTGTAGCAGTGACCTTCTTATTGCTGGGGAAAAAAAAACAAAACAAAACATAAAACAAACACCTGACTAGAAATAGCTTATGGAAGGAAAGGTTTGCTAGGGGAAGCTTCATCATGGTGGGGAAATCACAGCAGACCATACACACCCCTAAATCACCTGGGAGAAGCAGCCAGAGGGAGCTAAGCTCGGAACACTTAGTGGAATAAACTAATAATAAATAAGCTTCAAGGCCTGCCCTCACTGGCACACCTCTCCAGCAGGGCTCTACCTTCCAAGGGCTCCACCATCTGAGAATTAAACATGAGGCTTCCTCACAAACATACGAGGTTATGGGGGAATACTGTACATTCAAATTCCTGCATAAGGCAATGGCATTAATGAGGAAGTGAGTGTGTGAACCGGGAAGATCACATGGCAAGCCAATGAGCCAGAGAACAACTCTAGGGTCTCCCTCAAGTCCCAGCAGAACTATGGGAATACTTTCCAAGAACATGCTCGAAAAACCTTCCAGTAGGTCTCACCACATCCTGGGGACTAAGCTTCCAACCATTGAACCCTTTCTGAACAAATCACATCAAAACCATAGCAACAGTAAATAGGCGCTGCCCTTCAAACCATTCAAGCAAACGTCCAGACTGTATTTTTCATTATTACCAGACACCCAGGTGTATCGTGGTTGTTAGAAGGAAGCAGTAACAGCTGGCCCATGAGTGACAGCTTCTCAACAAACTGATTTGCCGAGATCCAGGGAAGATGATCTGGCTTTGTTTCCTGGGCTTTGAATGACCCTCAGATGAATGTGAAGCGACCATCTTCCTCAAAAGTCACAACACCTTCCTCAGGAAAATAAACCAGAAGACAGTCTGCATGAAATCATTAAGCCTCTGGTAAAAGCAGTTTTTGAGGAGTTGAGTATTTCCTCAACAAAACCAGGGTTTTCCTGAGCCCAATGCTGTTCTGAGTAGGAAAGCTAGGCTCTGGCTGTGCTCAGTGCTGTGTAGGGGCAAACACCGGATGCATATGCATCCACAAAGGAAGGGAAAGAAGGAGGAAAGTGAGGAGATATAAGCAAGAAACTTAGGAAATTTAACATTACTATTGGCTTCTATAGACCTTCAATAAGGGAAATGTTCCCTTGACCCCACAGTGCATCGAAAACCTTCAAAAAGTGCTATAATCTTGGACTCTTATCTTCCATAAATAACCCAGTAAATATGGAAGATAGCACTCTATTAGAAAAATATTTCTCCCAGCATTAAATTTTTACCTAAAGTACCAAAGACTAATTGAGCTAAAGATTACTTAAATGAGGGGCCTGGGGAGATAGCTCAGTGGATAAAGTGATTGCCACACAAGTGTTAGTTTGGATCCCCAGACTCTAGGTGAGAGATGAAAGCTGTTACGGGCTTCAGTAACCCAAGCCCATCTATGGTGAGGTGAGGGGCACAGGTAGGCAACACTGCCCACTGCAGAATGAGGTCTGGCACTCCAAAGTTGCCCTTGGACTTTCTCATGCACACTGTGGCATGTGCATATCAACACTCACGTACATGAACATGAACATATATGGGCCTGGAACAAATCCTTATATAGCGAAATTTCCCACTTGTGGTAGCTGGTCAGTGCATGAAACATTTCTGATGTTGAAACATTCTGAATTTCATATGTAGTGACTAGGGATGATCCAACTGTATTTCTAGGTAAGATCAGAGTACCTGAGAATACCCCTACTGTCTTCCTTTTGAGGCACTGCCACGTTATAGGAACAAAGAGCCTCTAGCTTTCCCAATAGGGCCACGGACAATCCTGAGTTTTCCTGAGTTTTTACTACACTGTTTGTCTGCTACTATGTTATTTAGTTGTTAGAGAACACACAAGCAAGTAGAAATTAAAATTGCATAATTTAGGAAAATCTGTGACCAGATTACTGGTTGTAAATTGCATGTTGGCAATTCGTTACTGCAGTCATTCATCAAGTGGGGTCCTTGGAAAAGCAGCATCTGTATCATCAGGAAACTTGGTAATGTTCAGCTCTCAGGCCTCCCCCAGACCTGGCGAACTCTGAACTTGGGGTGGGGCCCAGCCACGGTTTTCTCTGGGATCCAGTGGCTAAGACCAGACGAGACCTGCTGGCTGAGCAGGGGCTGTGGTTCTAGCGATCTCATGTCAGTCCTTGTATCTCCCCATTTCATGCCTTCAAATATGGTCCAGGTCCAAATGCTTTCCCAGTGCTCTAAGTTTATGACCATCTGCCAACTTAAAAAAAAAAACAACTATTAACTTTTGGGCTGGAGAGATGGCTTAGCGGTTAAGGTGTTTGCCCGCAAAGCCAAAGACCTCAGTTCAATTCCCCAGGACCCACAAAAGCCAGATGCACAAGATGAGGCATGTATCTGTAGTTTGTTTGCAGTGGCTGGAGGCCCTGGCATGCCCATTCTCTCTCCCTCTCTCTCTCTCTCTCTCTCTCTCTCTCTCTCTCTCTCTCTGTGCCTTTTTCTCTCTTGCTCTCTCAAATAAATAAATAAATAAAAGTTTAAAAAAAACTGTTAACTTTTAATACATATTTTTCCACTTGAAGAAAGGCTGAGGGCTGGCAAGATGCCTCAGTGGTTAAAGGTGCTTGCTTGAAAAGCCTGCTGGCGGGCTGGAGAGATGGCTTAGCGGTTAAGCGCTTGCCTGTGAAGCCTAAGGACCCCGGTTCGAGGCTCGGTTCCCCAGGTCCCACGTTAGCCAGATGCACAAGGGGGCGCACGCGTCTGGAGTTCGTTTGCAGAGGCTGGAAGCCCTGGCGCGCCCATTCTCTCTCTCTCCCTCTCTCTTTCTCTCTGTGTCTGTCGCTCTCAAAAAAATAAATTAAAAAAAAGAAAGAAAAGCCTGCTGGCTCAGGTACGATTCCCCAGTACCCATGTAATGCCAGATCCATAAAGTGGTGCATGCATCTGGAGTCCACCTGCAGTGGCAAGAGGCCCTGGCGCACCCATTCTCTCTCTCTCTCCTTCCTTCTCTCTATCTTTCTGTTTGCAAATGAATAAAAATGTTTTTTAAAAAGAAAATGACGTAAGACTAAGAGCCTTGTGCTTCTCACAATGCTCCTTCTTGGCCGACTGTGGCTTAGCTAGTCCCCAACCTTCCATAACTGGTTCTCTCTCACACCCCTTCCTACTACTGAAGTTGTAAATCTAAAACCCACTTCTTGTCCACTTCCCAGGCCTCTAGGCACACACCTATGAAACAGCCTGACCAAAAAGAGCCTTGGATTTGGCTTCCTAACATAAATCACTGTCGAGAGAGCAGACCCTTCCCAGGAGTCACTTCGGTGTGGCAGCCTTCTTGTTAATACAGAGCTGAGAGTCCCTTGGTAAAGATGGAGGCTCGGGAGGCCAGAGGGAGACTTTAAGGCCCTCCTGGAAGTACTACCACAGCTCCATTCTGCCTCTGTCAGGACTTAAAAGCCTTGCTTCTTGAAGCCTCAGCTGGCAGCTTTTCTGCTCCTGGTAGGCCCCTGGCAAGCTCAGCCCACAAGCAGGCTAAAGAATGCCTGTAGCTGGTTAACAGGGAGAAGGAAAAGGAGGGAGGAGGAGGAAGTAGTAAGGCAGAATCACAGAGAGCCAAGTGTGAGTCCTGAGGCTGCCTATAAGATTTAAGTCTTGAGCAAGTCTGTAGCATGAGCAAAGGTCTGGAAGAGAGGGAGAGGCTTGCCAAGCCTGAATTTACACAAGAAACTTTATGATAGCCATTAAAACACAGGTTTGAGGCACTGGTCAGGCATATTTAATGCACATTAAAATGAATACACGATGATTAAAATCATTCCAACAGCCTGTGTGCCACCAAAAATCATCTTGTGAACCGAGGTTCATCCGGTACTCATGGGGGAATGCTGATTCCTACAAGTTGTTGACCCAGAGGGTGCAGCTTCCATAGGTCTGAACTAGCCAGATCTTAACTGAAGAGATATAAATCTGCGACTGCTTGAGCTGATGAAGAAACAGTCCAACCCAAGGAGCACATTGTGTACCAAGCAAAAAGTCTTTATGTCTCTTCCCTTTATTCCCCTAAGGCACACCAAATTCTTGGCTAATGCCAAGAACAGAGGGAGTGTGATGAACACAAGGAAGGAAGGAAGAGAGGCTCTGGTTGTAGCCTTGGGAAGGCTGCTGAGACCTCTAATTTCCCTGCACTTTTATACCCAAAGCATTGTGGTGGGTGTTTTCCCATGTCCAACTGCTACACATTGGTATGACCATCCTGTAGCAAGGTACTTGCATGAAAATTTCATTTTTGTTCTGGTAGCTTTCAGTCTCAAGCCATCCCATTCTTTCTTCTTTTGCTTTCATAGTTCTTTTCTCTTTTGAACCACCTCCCTCCAATAAAGGGCCATACGTAACCCCTTCCTGTGTGTAGACAGCCTGTTACATCAGTCCAGGTAACAGACCAGCAAGAGATGTCTGAGTCTCTCCCTCCTCTTCCTCACCTTATTCTAGCTGAGCTTTTGTGTTTCCTCATAGGTAGGTGTTTTGGACCTCCCCACTTGTCCTGGACCCTAGGCCTGTCTCCATGGATATAGTCCAGGTGCCAACCTGCTTAGCTCAGACTCGTTGGTCAGTTCGTTCTCTAAGGCTGCCACAGCTGTGGGCCATGTTCCTGCAATCTTGAGCGATGAGCCCATGTTTCCACCTTCCTGGGAGCACACAGCCTGGAGGCTGCTGGTTCGTTGCCCATAGCTTCTGAGCTGCATCCTCTGTGACGAGATCCACAGGAGTCAACTTGCCAACTGTCTCCATGGAGAAGGGCAGAGGTGACAGGAGAAACCACCAAGCGCTATGCTGATGCATCGCAGGATCTCAAGGTTGACAGGAATCACTTTCTTTCTTGGAGTGGATGAAGAATAAAATAGGATCTTTTCTAGTAGGGACCAGATCAGGGGAGAGGGAGTCGCAGAACGGGGAGGGTAGGAATAACATCTGTGCCAACTGTTTATTTTGGTGATTGTCTGCAACTTGCAGGCAACATGGCTGAGCAATGCTGTCATGGTAACACGATTCCATCCCAGATGACAAGTTGGCATAAAGACAATGTAGGTGCAAAGGAAAGTACAGGAAACAAAACTACCTGTCAGGCAGGCGGAGAGAGGAAGAAAATCTATCCTCACATACTTTCCCGTAATTAAATGTCAGATGTACACAATGCAGTAAAATAATTAGCATGGCATAATTACTGTTCTGATGGAGCTCTGCATACATGCCAAACAAATTGCTGTATTAGAACGCAAGCTGTTAAAACAAATTGAGTTACTTAATTTTTACATGTAGCAGCCTGTTTTATCATTTCCTAAGATGCAAATGTTTCATTAATAATTCAGTCCTTCTAAACGTGCAAGGCTCTGGGCCACTGCCGAGGCAGCTCCACAGGCCTCCCTCTAGAGACTGCACATGACGACGAACCGCTGATCAACTGAGCATCCCGCCACACTTGGCTCTGCCCATCCACTTTCCACGTGGGAGCCAACGGATGTTCTACTTATGACATGTGCGTGTAGAAGATTATGGTTATCATTGGCAATGAAGACCATTGCATATTCCTTTTATTCTCCTTCAATTGTCTGCCCGTTTTATCATAATTTTAAAAGAAATTTTGCTACTTAAAAAAAAATATTCCTTTTGTTTATTTATTTATTTGAGAGCAACAGGCAGAGAGAGAGAGAGAGAGAATGGGCGCACCAGGGCCTCCAGCCACTGCAAACAAACTCCAGACGCGTGCGCCCCCTTGCGCATCTGGCTAACGTGGGTCCTGGGCAATCGAGCCTCGTACCGGGGTCCTTAGGCTTCACAGGCAAGCGCTTCACCACTAAGCCATCTCTCCAGCCCTGTTACTTTTTTTTTTAAAGATTGTCACATAAAAGCTGTATGGATTTATGGCGTTCAATGTGATGTTTCAATATATATGAGCACTGTGTAATGAACTCTGGGTAACATTTATCTCTTTGAGCAGCTATCCTTTCTTCTAATAAAACAAGAATTTTGAGAGCTAGAGAGATGGCTTAGTTGTCAAAGACACTTGCTTTCAAAGCTGAAGGCTTTTGTGTGATTTCCCAGTACCCATGTAAAGCCAAATTCACAAAATGGCACATGCATCTGAAGTCCACCTGCAGAGGCAGGAGGCCCTGGTGTGCCCATAGACCCTCTCCTGCCTCCCCCCTCCCCCCGCTGCTTGCTTCTTTCTCTCTCTCAAATAAATAAATAAAAATATTTTTTAAAAGAATCTTGAAATGTACAGTTTGAAATCTATGCCACTCTCTGAAGTCATCCTAGTGAAGGAGAACACACGTGATATAACTCAGCGACTTGTTAACCAATTTTCTCCCTCTAACTGGTACCCCTTCAGCTACTTGCAACTTCTACAAGATGACTTCATTTAGATCACACGCTATTTGACTTTGTGTGACTAAGAACACATTTTAGAGCCACCCATTAGATCATGTCACATGCTTGTTTTAAGATTTCTCCATGGTGGGCTGGAGAGATGGCTCAGTGATTAAGGGCACTTCCTGGGCAAGTCTGAGAGGCCACTCAGTTCAATCCCCAGGATCTACCTAAACAACTTGGAGTGACCATGTGTTTCTCTTAGGGAAGCAGAGATCCAAGAATCATGAGAGCTCACAGATAAGTAAGAGACTCCAACAAGAACAGGTGAGGGGCTGGAGTGACGACTCAGCGGTTGAAGGTTCTCGCTTGCAAATCTTGACGACTGACGTTTGATTCCCCAGTACCTATGTAAGGCCAGATACGCAAAGTGGCACTTGAGTCTGTAGTTGGTTTGCAGCAGTGAGCCCATTCTCTCTCTCCAGTAATAAATAGTAAACCAAAAGAAACAGGTGGAAGAGCAATGGAATGCAACACCATCCATTCCGCTCTGGCCATCACAGGGAAGCACACCCTGCTACAGGCAGGTTTGTGGGGTGCTGCAAGGACACAACTATTGCATTTACCACCCCTCTCTGCACACACAAGCCACAAAAAGGAAAAGTATTTCTCAATGGTTATCACTGACCCAAAGGAAGTCCACAACACCTACAAGGAGCAGGCACCTCAATCTCTCTGAGACCATTCCCCTAGTACACTCCAGGCTTTTGTTCAAGTTCAATTCTCCCTTTACTAACCCAAACGGTTCATCTATACTATCCCTCTTGTTTAAACACTCCTACCCCAATCCTATCTTCCTTCCTTCCTCACGCCTCTATTGCGACCTCCCTCTCTTCATAGGATGTGAGTTAAATTTCACGTCCTCGGGGATACCTTTCCTGATAACCGTACCATTCCAGTCCTTACCCCACCCTAAGCTGGTGTGTACTAGGGTTCAGGGCTTCCTCACACCATTCTTTGTACTTGTATGATTCCATACTTACATTTGGGCAATAACGACCTCCCACGTAGGTCTGTAAACAGGTGAGGAAACACTGCGTGTTTTGTCCACCACTAGCGTACAGGTCGTTTCTGGCATACAGTAGGCTCAGGATGCAATGAACACACGTGGATTCTGCTTTGTGACCCTGAGTAAGTCATTTCCTTTCACTGTGCATCTGTGTTTTCTTTCATAAAATGAGATCAATATTTTCTTAACTTTTTAACTCTTAAATTGTGCCCTGTTCCTGGGTTCATCAGGTTTGTTCAGTGATTGTTAAGATACATACTTAGGAACTACCAGAAACACAGAAACAAGAGTCACCTTCATCAGTTGTCAGATCTCTTATCTTTTTCCAGGCTTTATAGATTTGTATGCATTTGTTTACTTGGTCATGTTATAAAGTATTCATGTCTTTTCTTCAAGGCATGGACAACAAGTATCAGAAAGTTTTAAGACTATGGGAATCTGGAAATGACTAGAATAGGCCACTATATATCTAAGCTTGCTTCGAGCCTTGGCCTCCTGGGGTCCTTCTCTTCACTCCCCCTTTACCACTAGGATGGCTGACAGGCAGATCTAATGGGACAAACACTGAACTTCCTGACGCCTGAGAAGAGGCTCCAGTAATTGCCTTGGGCTACAGGAAAGGTTGTAGTCTGACATCTTCTGTCCTGCCCTTCATGGCATGCATTGCATTTAACACAGCAGTTTTGTAACAGAGCAGTCAATGTACCTGTGTGTCCCAAACAGGGAGAGCAGAATTCCTTTTTCTCAGCCCGACGTGGTCCTAAGACAGCCGTGAGAAGCCCAGCAAATGGGCAAGGTTGCCAGGAGAGAACTTGAGAGAAGGCGACTTGTTTTTCTTATTTTATTTTTTAAATTAATTAATTTATTTTTATTTGAGACAGAGAGAAAGAGAAGGAATGGGTGTGCCAGGGCCTCTAGACACTGTAAGCAAACTCCAGACGCAAGCACCACCTTGTGCATCTGGCTTATGTGGGACCTGGAGAATCAAACCTGGGTCCTTAGGCTTCGCAGGCAAGTGCCTTAACTGCTAAATCATGTCTCCTGCCCCACCCCCATTTCCTTTTTCTTATAAAGTGGTATGGGAGAGCAAGGCTGGGCACCACAGCCAGAATTCAGTCTGGGGGTGGGCACCTTTTTCCCCAGAGCAGGCCTCACAGTGAGCCACCCTGTTTGGGAATATGTGAAAAATGAGTGAAACATAAGATGATGACCTCAGGGCGAGCCTAGTGGCTACTACACAAAAGAGAGTCAGTGGGCAGTGACTTTTGCCAGCGCTCACCACCCCAGCCAGAAAGGGCAGGCAATTCCCAACATATTATCCAAGCTACACGGTGACCTGGCCACTCCATTACACACAACCAATGCCACCAAGGCAGGGCTGCTCTTGGCGTTGACTACAGTGGAGGTGGTCACCACCTCCTATGACCCTGGATGACCCCTTGGACAACCTTACTCTTGGAACAGCAGGGAGCAGTGATCCAGACATGGTCAGATTAGAGCATGTGGCAAGGTTGTTGCAGAGGGAACTGCTAACTCTGCCCGCTCCTCTTGCAGGCTGAACTTGGTGAGTTCTGCCCCCTCCTTTCAAATCCTACCAAGACAATCCCCTATTCTGGGCCTAGATTCAACTTTCCCATTTGCCAAGTGTTCTGGCTAGAAGGAAGTGATGTGTGTGAGTATTCACATGTGTGTATGTACACACATACGTATGTATATATGAATGTGTGCACAGACATATAAAATAGGAGCTGTGGGGCTGGAGAGATGGCTTAGTGGTTAAGTGCTTGCCTGTAAAGCCTAAGGACCCCGGTTCAAGGCTCAATTCCCCAGGACCCACATTAGCCAGATGCACAAGAGGCGCATGTGTCTGGAGTTCATTTGCAATGGCTGGAGGCCCTGGAGTACCCATTCTCTCTCTCTCTCTCTCTCTCTCTATCTATCTCTATCTCTCTGTTACTTTCAAATAAATAAACAAAAAAAATTTTTTTTTTAAAATATGAGCTGTTAAAACCCAAGTCTTAGCCCTAGTACCTGGCACCTCTTTGCTGTGAGGCTTCCAGACTTCCGGATCATTCATACCATCCTCTCCCCTGCCCAGATAACCTTACCACGGGGTGTGGTTATACCTGAGTTTCCTGTACAGGCCCGGTGGGTGCGAACATCTCAAGTCAGGTATTTGGTTCAGATGACGAGGCCTTTTGAAAGCACAGCAGCCTGTTGCCTCATCTTGTCTTACCTTAAGCCATAGTGGGTACTTAAAAGGACACTGCCTGATCGGATGACTAGATTACGCCTGACTTCCATTCTCGCCTCTCTCTCCATCAGTCCGCACCCCTCCCCCTTCCACTCACAGGCACACATAGCAAAACAGCTTGTTTCAAAGCAGGAGGCGGGAGAAGGGTATCTATTTCTGGCAAGCTCCCCGAGGAGGCCTCAGGGGGCTGGTAACAGCCTCGCCTCATCCAATCAGCCATCAGAGCATGCTCGCTTCTCTGTGCCCACCCTGGATCTCAGACCACCCTGTCTGTTCTACCGCCGCTCGATGCCCTCCTGCTTGGCCTTTTCCTGGCTACGTCCCCTTCACCCGCGTCCTCCAGACAGACCCTGGCTGAGGGCACTCTGCCTTCTGTAGCCGGGAGAATGACAGTTCTGCTTCCCTTGGACTGCCTCGCCTGGTGCCACAATGTCTCCTCTCCCTACCTCACTGCAACCAAACTGCCCTCCTTTGCCCACACTGAGATACTTGCCAGGAGTTGGGAATTTCAGCGTCAAAGCTGAGAAGGCTCCTGGGAAAGAAGGGTGAATTTGTCACACCATGGCGGCCCAAGGTCTAACTGAGATGTGACAGAGGAGGGAGGACAGGTCCACAAAGACGGAGTCTCCACAGAGGCGTGCCTTGTTGGGTGTGAGTCTTGGTTGCACACGTCTGCGGGCTGATGACATAAACATGCTAAGCCTCAGTTTCCTCCTTTGGAAAATGCACTGGGCATTGTGCCTTCAGCAGCAGATGTTATAAGTTCTTCTTTACTAGGTTGATAAACTCACCCCTCCCCTAGCTTCTGTGAGGTCCAGGTACTCACAGCTCAACCATGCCATGCTCCTCCGTGTTCTAGGTGGTGACATGCAGAGAGCATGGCTGGTCGATATGAGAAGCCTGAAGCCCGGCCCACTTGTCTCCACGGAGCATAGGACTGTAGTGCCGTGCACACTGAGTGGAGGCTATATTCACGCTGCCGGCTGAGTGGAGGCTATTCCTGCAACAGCACCTTTGGGTGGCTTTCTCCCCATCACTCCCGCTTCCCTTACTTCCCTGGCCTCTACTTCCATACAGATGTCTTCTTTGTGTCTTTTCTCATCAATCCACCTGTATAAGAATCCCAGCTCAAGTTCTGCTTCTGGAGAAGGTGACAAAGTGCCTGTCCTGCAAACTGCTGTGGACTAAACTAGTAGTAGGAGACTAACTGAAGTAACTCCCATGCACTCCTCACGTCAGTTTGTCATACAGAAAGTCCCCAGACAGTGTCACTGCTCTGTCCTGACCGACCATGGCCCATCTTGTCTTGCAGAGCTGCCCACCCTGTGTTCTCCCCCTCTGGGATCTCACTCTGGCTATCTAACGCCCTCTCGCGTGACACCTCCTTCCAGATATAGCCCTCATGGAGAATTCTTGGTGCCCCGGCTATTATAGTGTCAAGAAACTGCCTCAGACAGTGACGTTATTGCGGGGGAATTGGTTCTTAGTTCCAAGGAACAGTTAGTAAGCTTCAGAGCTACCCCAACCCCTAGATTCCTCACCGTTGCTCCCAGTGGAGAACGCCTGCTTCTCTGGACAGGATCCAGCCGCCCTGGCTCTTCCAGGAGACCCTTCCTAGTCCAGGCCCTCTTTCTGCCAGGAATGGTAGGCACAAGGCCCCTTCCTTCATTTTGTGCTAGTGAGCCCTCTCTCAAGACTGAACACAGGTCTTTTCTTTGACTTTGTTTCTTCCTGGATGCTGGCCTTTGGTGTGGGTTAGTTCCATTAAAACCCAGCGCTTTCCCGTCGGGGGATTGGCACACAGCAGTCACTTATTCTCAGTAATTTCACCATCTTTGCATTAACAACTGTCCAAAGTTGTAGTAAGACACTTCTGCAACCAAGGTTTCAAGCTGTACTAATCTATGGGAACAAGTGAATATTTAGGAGACACTCTGACATGCTGTCCGTTTGGCATAGCCACAGTAGTTAAGGTCTCCCTTAGGCCTAGGTCTCTAGCCATGGACTTTTAGTCAGGATATCTGAGCCACCCCTCCAAACCTCAGGGAGCCTCATGGAAGAGGAGCAAGAAAGAATGTAAGAGCATCAGGAGGGGAGCAGAGCCATGAAATGCTGCCCTCTGGATACAATACAGCCTTTGCACCTCATGAACTCATAGCGACTGTGATATCCTACACAGGACTGACCCTGCCAACACTCCAGTGTCAATGGGGGAAGGATACATGAGAACTCAGACTTCCCAGGATAGTTAAAGATGATGACTAGTGGGCTGGAGAGATGGCTTAGCGGTTAAGCGCTTGCCTGTGAAGCCGAAGGACCCCGGTTCGAGGCTCGGTTCCCCAGGTCCCACGTTAGCCAGATGCACAAGGGGGCGCACGCGTCTGGAGTTCGTTTGCAGAGGCTGGAAGCCCTGGCGCGCCCATTCTCTCTCTCTCCCTCTATCTGTCTTTCTCTCTGTGTCTGTCACTCTCAAATAAATAAATAAAAAAATTTTTTTAAAAATTAAAAAAAAAAAGATGACGACTAGTTACTGGGGGAGGAAGGTCAGGTTCATCAGTGGTGTAGCCATTGTTAAGTTCCCATTCCACAATAAATAACTTTCCATTTATGATCATGTTCCATGGCCACGCAGGAAACCCTACGTGATCATTAATTTTAAAAAAGGCACAAAAGAAAGATGGGTAGTAGTGGAAAAGGAAAAGGGCATTACTACAAGGAGAAGGGGGATCAGAGAGGTTAATTTGGGGGAGATAAGATGAAAATACATTATATATATATGTATGAAAATGTCAAAACTGGAAAAAAGTTAAAAGAATAAGGCTGGGAAGATTGATTAATAGTTAAATACAGTTGCTGGCAAAGCCTGCTGGCTTGGGTTCATGTCCCCAGTGTCTGTATAAAGCCAGTTGCACAAAGTAGTACATGCATCTGGGTTCATTTGCAAGGGCAGCAGTCCCTGGTGTGTCTATAATCTCCCTCCCTCTCTCTTTCCTCTCTCTTTGCTCACAAACATATAAATAAAATTTTTAAAGAAGTAAACCAACGCTGTGGGCAGTCTTTCCCGGGTGCCCAAGACTGGACCATTAGAAGAAACACAGAAGAATGAAGAAGAGGTGAAGGATTCTTTCTCTGGGACATTTAGAGGAGACAAAGGATTCATGGGTCGCCATGATTCGATAAGGATGACCAAAACCAACCTTTCGTTGGGCATTCACTACGCACAAGGCGCTTTGCAAACTGCTTTACACGTATGAGTCTCTCCATCCCTTGTAGCGCTCCGTCCTCATCATCTGCATGTCGCAGACTCTAAGACTTCAGGACGTCAGCACACTTGCCAAGGATACATGACTGGCTGGCAAGAGCAGGATTCACCCCAGGCTGTCTGATAGAATAGAGCTATGAAGCGAAGCTCTATTCCCCCTAGCAATAGCTGACCCAAGGGGCTCCCAGCTGAGTCGTTGAAACACATGTGGGTGGAAGAATTCCAGTAAAGCTGGAACGAGTGAGAAACACCAGGAAGAAGTTAGTGACAGGGACAGCGTGAGACAGTGACAACGTCATACGCTGCCAAACTGTGAGGTGGCGGAGGATCTTAGGGGAGAAACAGGGGCTCCTCTGCTGCACCTCTTCTCTTCAGCCATAAGCTCTCCATCCTTGCCAAAATAATAATAATGAGGAGGAATGCTATACGAGAAGGCAGTCTATCTGCCAGCATCCCAGGGACCTGCTCCGTGCCAGATACCCTCCCGAGTAAATATTGATATAATAACCACAGCTCAAACACTGTAAGTGCAGCAAATATACTCAGTGGGGAGAGGGCTGGCTGATCTGCAGCTACCTCCCCAGGGTCCTCAGCAGAGACAGAAATGGGCTCTGTCTTCCTGGCGGAGGAATCTCTGCAGGACCCTTGAACTGAGGCTAGCCGGGAGGCATGAGTCCAGGGGATACTAAAAAATTCCTGATGAAGGGCAAGTGGCACGGGTGGTTGGGGATGGAGCCAAGCTCTGCTTGTAAAGTGCTCCAGAAACAGCCATCATTTTCCCAGGCATGGGTTTTGAGGCGGTGTGATTGGGCTAGGGGCAACGGTCTGGGGACGAAGGTCCTCAGGGACGCGTTGATGATGCCGGTGGTCTAAATGGAGACCCGGAGTCAAATCTGGTCCAGCTGTGGATGATGGGGGCTCTTGTTTATATTTATAGAGTAATAAAAATAGGAGACTGCCTCCTGGCTTTGCCTCATTATGCTAATCCCTACATCACTGAGGAAAAGAGTGGCACTGATTTCTTATATTTAAAAAGGTGATATTTAATTGATTAAGTCATAAGCTGGCAGAATTGGAAGCTACCCAAGACGATTCCAGCCAAATTTCCATTTTAATGATGAGGAGATAATCTGCCTCTGCCCAAGGTCCCATGTAGTAAATGACAACCCAGGGATGGGCCTGGCTTTGTGGGTCTGGCAGCATCAAGCCTTGTATCACCATTGCCTCCCACCCTCAAATTTCACTGCCAGCCAATGTGTCTGTTGAGCTTTGTGTGAGCCCAGGAAGGTACGTGGAGCGGCAAGGGAAAAGGGACTAGCAGGTGGGCTGAGCACGCGTGGGCCTCTGGACCTGCCAGCGGAAAGAACTCCAAGCACCTTCAGCTACCATGCGACAAGGATGTCAGGATGCCTGGCCCATAAGCGCAACCCCGGGGCTCACTGTGACTAACGGGAAGGCTCTGCCTACGGCACCGCAGTGAGAATGAGTCTCAGACATCTTGACTCCACAGCAAACACAGTGTTCCGAGATTGACTTGAGATGTCTGCTGTGGACACGCAGATCCCAATTGCCGGCTATCCTTTTCTGGATGCTGACGGACAGATGCTACAGTACGCTATTGTCCGCACTCTTTCTTCCGCAAGCAACTTGCCGCGCTTCTCCAAGGACAACATGGGATATTCCCAGTAGCTAACAAGAGCCTAGTGGACAGCTATGTTGGAAGAAAGACAAGGAGGGAAGCTTACAGACAGCATTCTCAGAAGTCCCTGGAAGTTTGCTATCTCACAACATTTGCCGTCCCTCCTAGACTCCCCTTCTCTTTAGAGCTGCTACAGGAAGATCCCACAGACTCATCCTATTCCCCAAAGGACAAAGCTTATGCAGACACCAAAAAAAAAGGCATGCAGCAGGCCTTGAGTGGGAAATTCATAGCATCCTTGCTTCATGGAGACCCTGAACTCTCCCCGTGCCCCTCCTTCCTCCCAAAAGCAGCCCCGCCCACCCCCACATGGGACTGCAGGGGCCATAGAAAAAAAGAGGAAGGAAGGAAGAAGGCAAAGAACAACAGAGAGCAGTGTGGGTCTTTCCTCCAGCACTCAGGGGAAACATTGCTTCTAGGGAGAAAGGCAGTTCCTGAAGGTTGAAATTTGTGGTGGTGTGAATTGGATGTTCCCCATCAACTCATGTGCTTGAGATGCTTCATCCCCAGCTGATGGCAAGAGGAAGGCAGACCCTTGCTGGAGGAGGTGTGCTGGGGTGGGTGTGAGGTGTTATAGCCAGCTCCTTCTTGCTAGAAGCTGGCTCACTCTCCTGCTGCTGTTTTCTACCCGCTGTGGCAGAGGTGATGTCCAGCCTCTGCTCATGCCATGCTTTCCCCTGCCATCATGAAGCTTCCCTTGAGGCTGTAAGCCAAAATAAAACATTTTCCTCCCATAAGCTGCTTCTGGTAACTAGAACAAAATTGGTAAGAAGAAAGAACCAAGTGTTGAGTCTAGCCATGTCCTCCAACACACACACACACACACACACACACACACACACACACCAGTGGTACTTTTATGTCTCTCAAAACAAACACAAAACCTTTTATAAATGGCCCCCGCCTGGCGGAAGGAACTGACTCCTGACCCCCATCTTGTGGTGTCTCCTTGACCTATGCAAACCTGTCCTCTTGCCGCATCTGAAACAGTTTCCCCGCTGATTTCAATCTGACTCATTTCTGTCCCCTGTTTTGCTTTTTTATTGCTCAGAATCCGACCTACCCTCTAAGACTCTGCTCCAGGCCACCTGCTCCGAGAGGCCTTCACCACTCCCTTGGAGAGGAATCCACCTACATCCGTCATAAACACACCTTTCCAAGTCATGGAACTGGAGACAATGGTACTCTGCCTGCTACGTGGCCCTGCACGTAAACTTCAGCTCTTCAAAGTGGCATCTCAACAAAGCTAATGTGGGGCTCTCATTTCCGCCTGGGCTCACGCTATGCTCGTTGGAAAAGGTTAGGCCCTAGCCACAGAGACCTTTACGTTTTTCCTTTTAATGAATTCAGGTCATGTGTGTGCATGATTCTGTTGTGAGTTCCCATCCATTGCATATTCACTGTGAATACAAACTAAACTTTAACCAGTTAACTTTATTTATACTCTGCATGGAGCCTTCTCTTAATAAAAAAAAAAAAAAGAGTCCGTTAAGGATTATAAACAAACAGTGTTTTATGAACTAAAACTGCAGTGTACTAGTCACTCAAGGGCAAAAATTGGGCTCTGGGTGTCTGAGCCAGCTATAAATAAAGATAAGGCCCTGCCAGGCGGGGGCCTGGGCAGAGTAATTGCTGACTCCATAATCAGTCTCTCCCCTCCTCCTGCAGGGCCACAAATCATGGCAGTGTTGGGCCACGGCCCACTGAATCCGGCCCGGAGACAGAGAGATAGGAGCAGCTCATTAGCTCTAAGGCTGAGTATAAACCAGAATGCCCAACTGTCCAAGCTCCAAGGGGAAGTGTGGCATGTGCCACCCTGTGCCGAGCTCCAAGTGTGCCTGCATGAAGAGGGTTTAACAGCCCTAAGCCTGAGCCCTAATCAGGGCGCTCTCTAAAATCCATGTTGGCCCCTGCCCCATCTTCCTTGAGGAGCCTGTTTCTGCCCCCCCCGCCCCAAGATTATACCCAGCTCTCCCATGCTACAGAGGCTGCTCAGCATCCCAACCCAGACCCCGGGGCCATAGTGACTGGTCCATGTGACAAGTAAGCATTCAGTCACCGAGAGTCCATAACGAGCTGTCCACATTGGAGCTGGAAGTGATATCCCTTTTTAATGTTGGCCAGAGATGGGTGAAGTCGTCTTGGGGCTGCCCAAGGTCACCTCTCTTGCTTTGTTGGAAATCCCATCTGGCCCAGCAAGGAGGGCACAGAGGATTAGAAGGAAGCAGAGGTGAGGAACATGAGCCCAGCCACCAGAAGGTCTCATTTCACTGTGGGGTGTGTATCTTCCTCTTTGCTTCAGACCTTATCCGTAGCACCCCTGGCTGAAAAGCAGCTTGACAAGCATTTAACAATCCTAATGTCATTTCCTGAGCACTGACTAGGTCCAGCACTGCACTGTGCCATCAGCACCCAGGCTATTTGTGATGGGGAAGGTGTAGTTCACTGAGGGCTTCTGAACCATACCATACCAGTGAAGCCGGTGACTGGACCCTCACCTCCCACTGCAGGAGTAGACACAGAGGCTTAGAGAAGCTAATGTCACGGGCCACTAGGATGCTAATCTCAGTCTGACACCAGTGACCTCGCTGAACCCGACGTGATGCTGCAGAAGTGGGATATCTATTTTGTTTATATCAATAATCGAACGCAAATGTGAGTGTGCATGAGCACATGGTAAACGGGGGGAGACAGGCTTGGGAGATGGCTCCGAGGGTGACGCACTTGTCAAGCAAGTGTGAGGACCCGAGTTTAAATCCTCAGAATCCATTTAAAAGCCACGTGCTGCGGTGAGCCTCTGAACTCCCAGCCTTCCTGTCATGAAATGAAGGTCGAGGCAGCAGCATCCAGGAAGCTCATGTGTCAGGCAGCCTGGCATTCACAGGGGTGAATAAGAGGCCCTGCCTCAAGCAAGATGGAAGGTGAGGGCGGGCACATGGCAGTGTCCCCTGACATCCACATGGCCCCCAGGCACGTACACACTGGCACTCCTACACGTGGACATCCATACACACAGCATATATACACACAAACATGAGAACAGACAGGGACAGAAGACAAAAGCATCAAAGGAACATGGAAACACACACACACAGAGATATACACAGACACACACACACACACACACACACACACAGGTAAAAATGGACAGGAACAGATGACAGAACCATCAAAGAAGAAGGTTCTACTGCCCCCATGTCCTCATTAAGTCCCAGCCTTGACTCTCTGTAGCCAGGGACCTCAGTAAACACAGCCCATCGACCCCACAGTCTGGTGTGGATAAGACAAGTGATTTTCATTTCCAGTGGAAACACTGAGGCCCATTGTGCTACCCTGTTCTTCCCTCTAACTCATGACACCCCTAGAGCTCTGTAACCGTTGGGTGGTGTCACTCATTCCTGTCTCCGAGCCTTTGCCCGGGACCAGCATGCTCCTTCCCTTCTACAGCGACCCGCTAATGCAGGTCGCTCCTCACTTCAGCTCAGAGCTCTCTTTCCTGGGCATCTTTTTTATTTCATGCCCCCACACCATTCCTCCCTGGCATGTCGCGTGTTTCGTCACTGCCATTGACTGACTGAGGTTCATGATTATCCGGCTCTCCAACCACAACCTCCTAAAGACACCAAACGTGTTTCATCCCAACACTTCAACACTGACTAGGGTCCTCTCACTGGTCAATGGGTGACATGTGATTGAAGAGGCAGGTGTCAGAAGTGGCACTGATGTAAAAAGTGTCCCTGAGACATGAAGGCTAAGGAAAGGAGAGGACCCATCGGCCTTGGATACCATGTCCCAAAGACCACCCGAGGCTCTGGGCCACTGGGCCTGATTTGTATGTCTGGAGGATGCCCACTGACGAAAGCCCTTCACGAAACAGAGCCCCATAACCTAGGCGATAAATATCCTCCACCCCATGACAGCAGAGCTCTTCTGAGAACTGAGAAAAGAGGCAGCCAAGGAGGAAAACGCTGGCTGCCTGGGATGCCATCTCCTCCCTCTCTCCACCTCCCTCTTTATTCTGCCAGGAGCACCTTTTATACCCAGCCTGATTGTGTTTAACTGTGGGCTTTTTGTCCTCACCTTATAATTACTGCCTTTTAAAACCAAGTCACAAAATTAATTGCCCCTTAATGAAGTAGGGTGGCAATTAAGGGCAGCAAAGCTTGCGAGGGAGGAGAGACACACATTTGCCGGAGGTGCGCCACCAGCAGCCCAGCTTCGGAGCCATGGCTTTGGTTGTAATTACGTTCCGAGGCTGTGTGACACCTCCTCAGAGTGGCCAGGCTCTGGAGAAACCCATTGTTCCCTCACAGTTAATTAGAGTCCAATTTAGAATTTCCTGTTTCCTGGACTGGGGAGGAAGCACAATTTATTACTGCTCCATGCCCTCCAAGTCTGTTGAAGACAAGGGGCCTTTCCCTCGAAGCCATCGTCTCACCCCAGCAGGCTTTTCCCAGATCAACTCTGCTCCATTAAGGTACAGGAGAAGTGCGGATGCCGCAGGAGCCTAAGCTGCAGGCGGGGGCCCGTGTCCCCACGTCACGAGGCTGTCCACGGACGCACATCTGTATGATTGGCCTTCGGGTCCCACAGCTTCAGTGAAGTCCTTCGAAGAGAAGGGCTCAGGCGCCTTGTCACCCTGTAGGACAGCTGACAGCCTCAGGTGACTGAGGGACAGAGAAAGGTAGTGTGCTCCTGAATCTGCTTGCTCTTATATTGTCTGTCCGTGCCAGCTGTGGGGACTCTGAAAATATGTTCCTGTTTTACGACTGAAAATACTGTATCGACAGCAATGAGAGCTACTATGGAGTGAGGACGTACGGCATGCACTCACCTTGCAGGAACCTGTCATAGCATTCCACGTTATAGCACAAAGAAACTGAGGCCCAGAGAGACCAGGCCGTTCCTCCGAGGACCCATGGCTAATAAACAGTGGAGCAGAACACAAGCCTAAGCAGTCGAGCTGCAAAGCATTTACTCCTAATCACAAAACATATTTCCTCTCCAGCATATGTTGATGCTGTCAAATGGCGGCGACACACCGGTTGGGCCGTAATCCTGTGATGAAAGGCAGTTTCCATCTTTGGAATGAGGAGCTCTGCTACGAGGGAGCCTACTGTCCCCAAGATTCTGTCAGCTGAAGGGTTGTAACACCTCATTTCCCCTGCTTACAGTTTGACAAGAGTAGCTTGAAGTTCAAAGCTCTCCAACAGCCATCTGGTCAAAGCTGATCCTCCTGCCCCCGGAATATCCTTCTCCCATGCCCACCTGCTAGGATCAGCTGGCTCCTTGGGTCTCCACAGCCACCTGCGCACCTTTTGTCCACATGAGGGCAGTTCCTCAGACCACTTGGCACAACCTCCCTGTCGTGTCACGGCTTTGCCCGTCTCAGCACTCAGAGCTCTCTTCCTCTATAAACCCTGTAGAGTGGCAAGTTTTCAGTTTTTCCCTACGTGTGTGTGGTGTGCATGTTGCAAGTGCGAGGTGCACGTGTCCCTGCCTAGACGAGAAGTCGACATCGGGTAGGTTCTTCAATCACTCTCAATCTTATGTTTTTGACACAGGGTTTCCCCAATAATTGGCTGGATAAGCTGACCAAGTCCCAGAGAACCTTGGTTTCTGCCTCCCTAAGACTGAGATTACAGATACTCACCACCATTTCCGTGGGTTCCGGGAATCTGGACACAGGTCCTCATACTTTCATGACAAGCACCTTATCAGCTGTGCTTTCTCCCCAGTCCCTGAGTCCTAGAGTTTTTCAAGCCTTCCTTGGCATAGAAATTCACCAAGCTGATATATATGCAGAATTCCAGAGTTGCCATCTACTAATTGTGTGACTTTGGACAGGTGGCTTAGCTTCTTTGGGCCTCAGTTTCCTAGTCTGTGAAGTACACACCTAATTATGTCTTTTTCACAGTTACCTGTAGGATACATGGAAAAACTACTACTGCCTAGCTCATAGGCTACGTTCAGCGCAAGTCAGCTGTTGTCATGATCTGTCACACCGGGCGCCAGCTTCTGGAGAAGACAACCACACCTCATGCATAGGTTCCACACCTCAGAGGGCCCAGCCCAGGGCCTTACCTGCAGCAGGAAACACCTGGGATCAGACAGGCTTCTTGCCCCTGTGCTTCCAGCGTCCAGCATAGAAGGCCGGCAGAAGGGCCTGGCGTCTAAGAGGCTGTTACCAAGAGAACTAAGGCCCAAGTTCAATGGTACTTTGGACATTGTGCACCATTCAGCTAGTGGCTTTGTGAAGGGTTTAGTGTTACTGACACTGACTGCAAGCACGGGCCTCTCTTTCCATGACCGTCTGAAAGTACCCAGCCCTGCACCTCTCTCTACCCTTGCTTTAGCAGAACCAGGATGGGAACATGGAGAGACCAGGCCTCCTGCTTCTTAGAAAAGGGCGTCTGGGGCTGGAGAGAAGGCTGGGTGGTTAAAGGTGTTTGCTTGCAAAGTCTGCTAGTTGGTCTTAATTCCCCAGGATCCCCATAAAGCCAGATGCACAAAGTGACACATGTATCTGGAGTTCATTTGCGGCAACAAGAGGTCCTGGCACACCCATCCTGTCTCTGTCTCTCCCTCAAAGATAAAATACAAAGATAAAAAAAATACTTTAATTATTTTTAAAAATAAAAGCTTTAAAAGGGGTGTCTGGTATTGCTTGCTTTAAGTGTTAAGCATCCCTGGTCCTTGGGTGTCTAAGAACTGTGGTCTTTGCTCCTCTCAAATGCCATACCACCTACTGTGATGCGTGCAGAGCAGGGTATCATTCCCTCATGCCCATCTCCTTGTTTCTCCCTATAGGTTGGCATCCTGCACCCATGAAGCCAAAAGGAAGCCCCCTGTGCTTCTTAGAGAAAGTTTTAGATGTAGAGTTCAGTACTACAAGAGGGTTGAGTTAATAGCTTGGAAACCATCATGCATCCCTATATCCAGATTACAGGCTATATTCTTCATCCATGTGGGTTCAGGTAAGGGGGGTGTCAAGAGTCACCCCAGCCTTTCCTGCTATTGCTGCCTATGTTCAAGGTCAGAACTGTTCAGGTTTGTTTTGATGCTGCTGAAAAACCCCAGGGGATTTTGAAAAGCAGAGCCAGCTCCAGCAGCAATGCTCAGCCGTATTTAACCAGCTTAACTTTGCAAAATGCTCTAGCTACACACATGCCTGGGCCGCTGCTCGGCGTCTCCCGTTAAAAGGCCGGAGAGGAAATAAAAATGAATGATGACAAAATGTCCACATGGGTAGAAAAACAGAATAGCCTGAAAGCTCTGGGGCAGGAACTGACACAATTTAATTAACTGTTTGGAATAAACATGTTCACTGCCGTGAGCAGGGCTGTTTGTTTGCTTTTACAAAATAATGCACTTAATAAGTCTGAGATTAAACCTTCTCAAGATTAATTAAATACAACACCTTGATTTGAAATGTCAGGAATGGCCAAGCAGCCGGCAACGTGCTCTGTGCATTGTCTGGGGCGGGTTGTCATCTCACATAAGCCATCCCCGACCCTGGATATGCATTGGATAAAAATGGTTCCTAAATGTGGCTTGGCTTTGGTATTCATTATGAACTGCATATTTGTGAAATAGTCTAATAAGTGTGTGACAAGGAATCAGGGTGGATAACATGCAAACTGTGGCAGTGTGGAGCTGACATGCTTAAGTTTAACCTGGAAGTCGGAAGCTGTTCTCTAAGAAAGATCAACGGTTTATGTAACTAGCAATTTCACTTAAAAAATCCAATTAGGGGCTGGGGAGGTAGCTTAGTGGTTAAAGCACTTGCCTTCAAAGGCCAAGGGCCCAGCTTAGATTACCCAGAATCCACACAAAGTCAGATACACAGGCAGTGGCGGAGTTCAGTTCATTTGCAGTGGCTAGAGACCCCGGCATGCCCATTCTCTCTCCCCCTCTTCCCTCTCTCTCTTTCTTTCTCAAATAAATAGATAAAATATATAAAAAAGAATTGCTGCATCATATGGTGATTTTTGATTGAAAAAGTCCAACTAGGGCTGGAGAAATGGCTCAGCAGTTAAGGCACTTGCCTACAAAACCTAACAACTTGGGTTCTATTCCCCAGTACCCATGTAAAGCCAGATGTACAAAGTGGTGCGTGCATCTGGAGTTTGTTTGCAATGGCTAGAGGACCTGGAGTGTCCATTCTCTCTCTCTCCCTCTCTCCTTGCAAACAAATAAATGAATATAAATAAAGCATTTTTTAAAAATCCAAACAATCACAACACCCATAATTGATTTAACAGCTATCAATCCAGATGTTGTGCTCATCACATGCCAAGGCTTCACAGAAGGAGAAAAAGCACTTCCATTCCATAGAGGCGAAAACTGGAGGTCAGAAAGAGCTATAGACTTGGTAAGAGGAGGAAGCTGGGATTTGAAGCCAGATCTTTCTCACTATAAAGTTCATGACTACCACCTGCCCAGCCTCCTAAAACAGAGGAAACAGCTTGGGAAATTCTAATTGCATGACAAATTAAGAGGAAATGATACTAACAAATTTTATGTGCTTACCTATAGCAAGGCACCTTATAGTCAGTGATTGGGGGCAAAAAAATAATTGCACATGCTCTTGTTAGACAAAAACATACAGGATGACCTTCTGCAAGAACACACCAGGGGTTATTGCATCCTGAGTTGAATCTCCTTGATTCGTTCCAGCTCCCAAACTCCCTTCCAGCCATCCGTACCACAGTCAACTTCTTGACCTCAGCGGGTTCTGCAATGATTGACCTGGGATTGCTGAAATCAGTCAGCAAGACACCCAGACCCCAGAGACCCTTGTTGCCCCTTCTAGTGGTTGGATCAACGCAAGCGCACACAGTCTAAGCCTCCATTTTCCTATGTGTGGGTGACTCAGAAAGCCAACAGCGATAAGGCGCCTCCTGACGTAGACCTGAGGGATCAAGGCCATGGATACTGTAAGAACAGTTTGCAAAGTCTGGTTATGTGGCAGTGTCTTGAGCTAGGGAGGTCTTGGTACATGGCCTTAGCAATCAAATTCCAACAGATTCTTGTCTCTTGGCCCAGGGTTGACCAAGGTTAGGGGGCCCTGACTCTCTGAGCTGTGAGCATAATGAATCCTACTGGGCACCAGCCAGATACAGCAGGCCAAATGGGGCCACTATATTTGAGCTGATCTCTCTACCTGTAGAGCAAGACTCTACCACTAAAAGCACTTATCTCATTTAATCCTCATCTTGGTATCTTTGTTTTACAGATTTAAAAAAAACGAGGCTCTAACAGATAATGTAACTTACTCAAGGTCATACGACCAGTTAGACAGCAGCTCAAACTCTTCATTATAATTTTTTGTGTACTGGATACTGTAGACATTTCTATATGAGCCACATTTGGGCAAACTTTTGGGCTCTATGCATGAAGACATCTGCAAATTAGCCAGGTTTTTTCTAAGTCTTGTTGCCCTCCCCTGCCCCATATCCCGTTGTATCTGAGAACTAACAGTTAATTATTATACTCCACAGCCGAGATAAACATCAGAGTCCCCCGCCTTGCGAGACTGCCACTGTGATCTGGTCCAGGCTTGGCCCACAAATAGCTAATGAGGTTAAATATAAAATAAGATAAAGATAATGCTGTGACGCTCTGCAGGTTCTCTGGGACAAGCAGATGACACTTGGGTCTAAACAAGCTCTAAATAAGGAAAAGAAAACGGTCACTGACCCAGACTGGGATAAGGGAACATTTCCCCATCCTGCTTCACACACATACACACATACACACACACACACACACACACACACACACACACACACACACTTACATTTGCCTCCCAAAGGGATGTATAGGTCTGGACTGGAGTCCTGGCCTCTCTTCCAACCATTCTAGCACCCATTTGACTTGCTGGAGCTGCTGGATGCAGGGAATGAAAGGGCTGGCTTTGCAATCAGGTAACCTGTTCTGGGTCAATGCTAAAACACTGTGACTTTCTGCACAAGATGGGTTGGTTCCATTTACCACCTTCAAAGGATCTGGGCGTGGAGCACAGCCTCTAGCAAATGCTGGCTGAATCACCACCTGCCATTCTTAAAGCACTGCCTTGCACATGGCTTTGGGAGTCAGCAGTTTGAACTCAGGCCACAGGTGCTGGAAACATCTACTGAAGTTAATTCTTCAGCAATTTAGAGAAAGCAACACTCCACCCTTTCCTGCCCTCAAGGGAGAGTACGAAGCTCTCTATAGCTGAACTTCCAGATGAGAAGGGTCCAAAGGAAGAAAACCCACGATATGTGTAATGGACTTGGAGGCCAAGTGGCAGGTCAGAAATGGGAGCTAGGGCCAAGACACAGAGGTGAAGTATAAAACACACCAGGGTCAAACAGAGCCAGCGACAACCACCCCTTGCTGAGCAAGACAACCCATTTCCTTGGCCTTCCCTCTCCACACAGCAGGTGGCTATTTCATTAACTGCTCCATGGGCAGCCAATCATGGCCTGGGAGTGCACTTCCTCCGTCCTCAGGGTCCTGCTCCCACTTCATTGGGAGCAAAGCGCCAGTTCTCCTGGATGAGCTTGTCCTGGGCTTACGCAGGGCTGCCTGGCCCGGAGTCTCGTGGTCCACCTCTCTGAAGGTGCGTTACCACGGGGCTCACTAGCTTCCAGAGCCTGGAGCAATGGCTTTGGCAGGAGGAAAGTCAGTGTCAGGATAATCCTCCTGTAGAGGACCTAAACGAGTTTCTGTGAGCCCAGTGAGAAGAATCCAAGCAACTTGCCACTGCCGCCTGAGTGTTCACTTGGCATCAGAGACACCTTTCCTGGGAATGTCAGCTACGTGGCAGGACCATTGGCCACTTACTTTATGATCACAGCCCAAGTAATGTCCTCAGGGCTTGCTCTGCCAAGGGGCCTGGGGGCTGGCCTTTCTCACAGAGTAAAGTGAGCATGAGACTTAGTGCTCAGGAGAAGGTTGGCAGGAGGGAAGTGGCTCAGGGAACAGGCTTTGCAGATGCCTAGCTCTGGGCTCAAATCCTGCCCCAAACTCATACAAGCCAAGTGACGGCGTTCAACCTTTCTGCGTCTTGGTTTCCCCGTCAGCAAATAGAGATATCAGAGCACCTTCTTCAAGATGGATTTTTATTAATTTATTTATTTGTGGTGAGGGGCATGTCAGGGTCTCTTGCTACTGCAAAGAAATGTCAGACAAATGAAAAACTTTTTAAATTTTTTTTTTTTCCTCCAGCTTTACATAGGTGACTGGAAATTGAATCTGGACCAGCAAGCTTTGCAAGCAAGCACCTTTAACTGCTGAGTCATCTCCTCAGCCCCTTGTTGTTTTTTTAAATATTTATTTGTTTATTTATTTGAGAGAGAGAGAGAGAGAAAGTAAGAATGGGTGTGCAAAGGCCTTTAGCCACTGAAAACAAACACCAGATACATGTGCCACTTTGTGCATCTGGCTTATGTGGGTCCTGAGGAATAGAACCTGGGTCCTTTGGCTTTGCCAGAAAGTGCCTTAACCACTAAATCATGTCTCCACCTCTTACTTTTAAAAAATATTTTATTTATTTATGAGAGGAAGAAACATATAAAAAAAAGAGAATGGGCATCCTAGGGCCTCTAGCCACTACAAAGGAACTCCAGATGCATGTGCCACCTTATACATCTGGCTTTACATGGTTACTGGGGAATTGAACCCAGGTCTTCAGGCTTTGCAGGAAAGTGCCTTAACTGATAAGCCATCTCTCCAGTGCTTGTTTTTTTAAAATATAATTTTTATTTATTTATTTGAGAGAGAGAGAGAGAACAGGCACACCAGGGCCTTTAGTTGCTGCAAATGAGCTCCAGACATATGTGCCACCCTTGCATCTAGATTACATGGGTCATTGGGAGTCAAACCTGGGTCCTTTGGCTTTGCAGGCAAGTGCTTTAACCACTGCCCTATTATTCCAGCCCCTCTTTTTTTTTTTTTTTTTTTTTGTTAAAAACAAGGTCTTGTGACATAGCCCTACCTGGCCTGATAGTTACAACATAGCCCTGCTGGTCTTAACCTTGCAGGAATCCTCTCACGTCAACCTCAGAAGTGTGAGGATGAGGGGGTTCATGGCCACACTCAGCCCTCAAGGTGTTGTTTAAAGGACAATGCTGATAAAAGCATGTGCAGAACTCAGCCCATGACAGCATCTCAATGCTCCCTGCCGCCACAATCACTGCTTCTGGAGGATCAGTGGCAGGTCAGCAGGAGTTGGTGCCTTAGCCAGACACCCAGGACCCCAGGAGGCCCTGCGGTTCTGATCTAAGGAGCCCCAGGCTGAAGTCAGGGTGCCTTTGTTCAAATGCCTATTCTGGAAGTGAGTGGACACACAGGTTTAACTAGAGTAAAGTCAATCATGGGTACTGGCCATCGGTCACACAGATGAAAGAGAGAAACCCCCGCCCATCTGCCTCAGGACTCAGAAAGCAAATTCCCCATGAGCCTGGAAGGAGATACTCAACCCTAATGATTCTTGGGGGCTCTCCCAACTCCTATGTGCCTCTCACCTGTGCACGTCTTGGCTGTGTGGAGATTAAGATACTTGTCTAAAAATGAAACAAGGCCTCTAAATGCAAGTTGATTGCTTTGGGCTATAAGTCTACTGAAGACTGATGCCTTCCAGCTCTGCAGGCTCAGCTATCTGGACACAGCTCTTAGGAGTAAGTAATACACAGCTCTTAGGAGTAAGTAATATAGCACTTTTTAGGATAATTCTGACTGCAGTAAAAATATAATGCATATTTTTTTTATTTTGTTTTGGTCTTCCATGCTAAGCAGAGGAGCTGAAAGTTTCAATGCAGGGACCAAGTACCTATGATGACTGTGTGGTCATGTCATACTGACGTCTAACATCCTCATAAGAAAAGTAGGAGGGGTGCTGGAGAGATGGCTTAGCGGTTAAGCTCTTGCCTATGAAGCCTCAGGACCCCGGTTGGAGGCTCGATTCTCCAGGACCCACATTAGCCAGATGCACAAGGGGGCGCACGCGTCTGGAGTTCGTTTGCAGAGGCTGGAATCCCTGGCGCTCCCATTCTCTCTCTCTCCCTCTCTGTCTTTTTCTGTCACTCTTAAATAAATAAATAAATAAATAAATAAATAAATAAATAAATGAATAAAATTAAAAAGAAAAGAAAAGCAGGGGGGTAATAGGCCTTTCCAGTCTATACAGGGCTGTTGTAACACAAAAACAAGGTATTTTGTAAGCCATGTTCACAAATAGGAGGACCGATCACTTCCTCTCCTGATACTGTCTCAGGCTCAACACAAAGCGTGGGAGGTGGTGGCACAGCCATTGCCTGCAGGACACACTGCTGTGAAAGGACATCCCCACAGCCGGGGCAGCCTTTCTCAGCCACCTGCCTGGCTGGGCTGTGAGCCGTTCCCAGCCGCATGATCTACACGGTCGTGGGATGAGCGGCACTGTTCTTTCGCAGGCTGGACGCATTCTGTACGTCTGCCTGTCTCCTCACTCCTGCTGTAGCTTCGGCCCTGCTCCACCTCCCGAGGGTTACAAGCGGAATGATTCAGCACTCCTGCTAAGGAGGGCTCGGTCAGAACTCACATTGGGATATTGACAAGATGTCTCAAAGCAAGTTCTGTTGCTCACTCTCAGGTCCAAGAGGAGGACAAGAGGACCCTTCAACACCATACTTCGGCAACTCTGACTCAGAACATGGTTCTGGTTTTGGGAAAATGAACAAACATGGAGATTTTCTTTATGAGAACAAACCCTGAGGTCCAAATCCAAACTTGAAGCTTTATAAAGCAATAGCAATTATATTGGACAGTTTACAGACCCCTTTGTAGAATTCCCATTGTCTTGACAAATATTGTAGCCGGTAATCTGTGACAGTAGACAGTGTTTTATGTGAATCAGTGAGTACGTGGTTATAATACCCAAGTCTGACATTTCTTTACCTTCACTAACAGACCATTAAACATTATTTGGAAACTTGGCTATTTATTTTTTTTTAAACCCAGGCAGGCCTGGATTTTCTCTTTGAGCACAAGTTCTTTGTAGTTGGCTTGGCGCGGGGCAGGAGGGGGAGGGATGGGGGAGGGTGTCCTGTCTTAATGCTCAGAGCTGACCACACCTGAGCTGAAAGGATGATGGAATTTCTGCCTTTCTTGTTAGGATTCTTATCAGTAACATTGCATGATAAAATAGATGCTTTCCTTAGGAATAATCACAAAGCTATTCTTCAAAAAAAAAAAAAAAAATCAGCTGTAAGAATCAAATAGGGTGACCAAGTGAAAGACAGTTTCTATGGTTGACCGGTGTCACCAAGACATGACTGAAGGATAACAACCTGCAAAACAGCTGCTGGTAACTAATGTCAGGGGCTAGTGTTTGAGCTGACCAACCTTCTGTCTTTGGGTCAGATAAGGGCCCTGTTTATCAAGCACATCCACATATTTGCTTGACAAAAAGGATAAAGCCCTCAAGTTAACAGTCAAACTGTGAGAAGTTGCATTCCTCCTCAGACAAAGCAAGGGCTGTTCCCACCACAGTCAATAGCATGGTGTCTGCCACTGATAGAAATCAGAGCCTCTCTTTTGGCCTGAGTCCCATTTACTAATGCAACCACACCAACAATTTAGGTCCAAAACAAATTTATAGGTGAACCCAATGCCCCAAAGGCTGTGAGACACCATTATTATTATTATTTTTGTCCTAGGTAAAACCAAATCACTTGAAGTGACTGACTGCTTACTGAACACAGACAAAGCGGGACTAAGGAAGGCTGGCATCCCCAGTAGTCACTGCCACCTGTAAAGAGAAGCTTCTCTACCGAAACGTGAAAGCTGCACTAATATATTGGCATAAATCTAAGTATTTAGAGGACAGGCTGGTGGGCATAATATATCCATTTAGCCAAACAACAGTAGTTTTCTCCCTAAGGCTCATGACCTACCCAGCTTTTGATTAGGTTTTCTGTACCAGGCATAAATTCTCCATTCAATGACTCTTATGCCCCTGGCTAATCTCCCACTCTTTAATCGTTATCCCATGTCCTCTCATCTTGGTGATAGCCTTCCCACTCTAGCAGCTTGGTCCTGGGATCCACAAGAGAATTAGCTAACAATGGAGGTAGAAAGACACATCTGTGCCCACTTTCTGACCATTGAGGAGACTCAAAACTCATCAAATTTCTGGTAACTGACAGTATAGTGTTTAGCAGTAAGACATCTCTATCATACCCTCCAAGGCTGAGGACTATTGTAGAAGAAGAGGTAGAAGGGCTGTAAGAGCCAAAGGATGGGAAGGAGTGCTTTCAGACACAAAATGGTTGTGGCATTCATGACCTCACAGTGGTTGACACTACCTATGCAATATAGGAGGGAAAAAAATGATGACGTCGAAATAGAAAAGGGACTAGCTGGGGAGAAGAAGGGATTCAATTGAGGGGGGATTGGGGAGGGGGAAAGGGAAGTGATGGGATTATGATCATAGTATATTATGGATATGTATGGAGGTTGTCAATTAAAGGTAAATTTTCAAAAATTATTTTAAAAAAGGGCTGGAGAAATGGCTTTGTGGTTAAGGTGCTTGCTGAGAAGCCTAAGGACTCATGTTCAAATCTCCAGGTCCCACATATGCCATTAACACAGTGACAGAAGTCTGCAATGTCGCACATATGCACAAGGGGGCGCAAACATCTGGAGTTCACTTGCAGTGGCTGAAGGCCCTGGCACGCCCATTCTCTATTTCTAATAATAATAATAAGGTGACACAAGGTCACACATGCACACAAGGTGGCACACATGTCTTGAGTTTCATTCTAGTGGCTAGAGGCTCTGGTGTGCCAATTCTCTCCCTCCCTGACTTCCCCCTCCTCTCTCTCTCTCCATATATATATATAGATAGATAGATAGATAGATAGATAGATAGATAGATAGATAGATATAGATATATATCTATATATCTCTCTCTCTATATATAGATATCTATCTATCTATCTATCTATCTATATATATATATATATATGTCTTGCTCTCATAAAGTAAATAAACAAACAAACAATTTATTTTTAAAAAAAGAAGCAAGCCTCAGAAGGCTCTAAAAGGAGAGAAGAGAAAGCATGCTGAAGTAGAGACTGGAACCTAAGGCATGGCATGGCTGATGTCGAATGTGCTGGGTTTTCTTAGTGCATTACACGCTGGTGTTGGAAAAGCCAGCAATCCCTAAATGTCAATGGCATGGATGAGAGAACAAAAGATGTCTGCCACTGCTCTTCAAAGACCCAGGACAGAAGCCTCATAAACAAGTAACTTCTAGACAATAACTACTCAACTCCAAATACCACTGAAACCTATCTACAGCTACAATCTACTGGCACAGGGAGAAAGAGAAACCCAGGCCTCTATCTTCACCACCCTGTGACAAGACACCCAAGTCCCTACAGGAGTAATATCAGACGGCTGCGGGTAGAGGACATGGGACTTATCTCTGTTGAGTAATAATAACAACCCTCTACATCGTGTCATGGAGAACACGCGAGTCGCCTGGTATTTCCCACCCACTTGACAGTAGCAGGCTGGGTATCTTACTCTCAGTGGCATGGTTCCGTGGTGGTGTCAGGGAAGTCTGAGGAGGAGGGAAAGTCAGCACTTCTGCCACTGCCCTGCACTGATGAGGCCACTGGCCTCCCTAGTGGTATGGAGAGACCATGTGGGAAACGATAAAGCATCCGCCCACCAAGAAATAGCAACAGATGCCTACTGCAGAGCGAACCTTCCCACTCTCAGTGCGCTGTAATGAGGGCCCCAGGTATCAATGGAGACCAAACACTGAACCTGGACTTCCACTCCTGCTTGGTAGAAACAAGTTGGTGCCTCTTCCTCCCCACTCCAGAGCAGAGTCGGAAGCCAGCAGAAACAAAAAGTTTAAATAAGATCCAGAGTTGTATAACGTAATACCCCAAATGTTCAAACTTAAGAAAAAAAAAATTCACTCATCCTTCTGTGAACAAGGAAAAATCCAAAGTGAAATGAAAAGAGACAAATGGTGTGGATTGTCAAGGCTCCAAGCCAAAAGAGGCTTCTAGGAACAATGAAGACCATGTTTAATAGAAACTGAAATGCTGGAGCTGCAGCAAGGAAGCAGAAGGAAAGAAAGTGCCCAAAAGGAAATCTGAGAACTGACACATACAATAACCAAAACTTAAAACTCAGAGAATGGGCTCTGTAGTGGAATTGAGGATCGAGTAACAGAAATTACCCTCTCTGAATAAATAAAAAGAAAATAAATTAACAGAGCCTCAAGGATCCAGCATTGTGCTGTCAAAATCAAGAGGTAGAGGGGTTAGCCAGGCATGGTGGCTCACGCCTTTAATCACAGCACTTGGGAGGCAGAGGTAGGAGGATTGCAGTGAGTTCAAGGCCACCCTGAGACTCCATAGTGAATTCCAGGCCAGCCTGAATTTGAGTGAGACACTACCTTGGAAAAAAGAAAAAAAAAGAGGTGGAGGGGGAGTGTTGAGCTGGAAATGTAATTGACAAGTTAATGGTTGACTTGGGAGGCAGAGGTAGGGGGATCACCATGAGTTGAGGCCACCCTGAGACTCCATAGTGAATTCCAGGTCAGCCTGGGCTCAAGTGAGACCCTACCTCAAAAAAAAAAAAAAAAATAATAATGGCTGAAAATTTCCCAAAGCTGGAAGAATACATGAGCCTACAGATTTGAAAAGGTGAGCTGATCCCAAACAGAATAAAACCAAACAAACCCAGGCCAAGACATGTCATAGTTAAACTTCTGAAAGTGATAAAATAAAAATGAAGTCTAAAAAGTCTTCAAAGCCGTAAGAGAGAAAAACAACATCTTACCCATACTCTGAAACTGCAGGCCTTTGGAGCTAGTGATGATTAGATTCAACTGAAGTAGACAGAAAAATCTCACAGTAATAGGACTTATAAGGGAAGAAATTTATTTTTCTCTGAACTAAGTATCTACAAATAGGAAGACTAGAGCTCATTTGGCAAGTTCTCAAGCAGCCAGAGTGATTAAACTTTTTAATGTGTATATATTTGAGGACTCCCATCATATACAATGAGCCCTGATCATAATCTCTCACCACCCTCCTTTGTCCCTCTCCCCCATCCTCCCTCTGTTACTGAATCACTGCTTTTGTCTAACTAGTCCCTGCTTTTATGATCTCTGTGGTGGTGTCAGAGAAGTCTGAGGAAGGGAGAAAATCAATACAGAGAGAATTTGTCACAAGAAGACTTATCCTGACAGATAAATTCTCTAAATAAATAAATTTTTAAAAAAACAGAACATTAGAACATCAGAGAATAAAGAACAGTGGAACGTGTGGGTAAACACACTTCTTTATTACATTTTCTAAATTGTATTTGGTGCTTGAAGCAAAAACTATGAAGCTAGCATGATTCTGAATGTATGTAGAGGAAGCATTTAAGACAATTACATTACAAATTGGAGAGGGCAGAGAAACACAAAGGGAAGTTAGGTCGCCAAAGTTCTTTGAACTGGTAACTTGTTGATACCAGTAGACTATGATGGACACATAATATCATGGCTAGACGAACCACTAAAAATGTTACAGGCAAGGAGACATTCTAAAACACTATAAATGAATCAAAATGGAATTCTAAAGTATTTCCATGTTACCCACAAGAAGACAAATAAAAAGAAATCAAAGGTGGGGGATGGAACAGAGAGGACTAAAATGACAGACTTAGCATATGAATAATTACATTAAATGTAAATGATCTAAATATACTGATCAAAGGACAGCGATTGTAGCTTAGAAAAAGAGGCACAGACTCGAAGCTAATGTGAAATAGGCAGAAACATTATGTGGCTACCTCCCTTCAAATGCTACTGGGACATGACCTTTCCTTTCCCTTTCTTGATTTTTCTTCCATTATGTTTTCTGGATAAATGCATGTGATATGTGGTAGGTCCAACAAAGAAGACTGAGATAATGCCATAGCACAGCAGTATTAGAATAAAACTCTTCATCAACCCGGGTCCAGGAACATTTATCCACATGAGCTCTGGCCTTCCTATCTATAGATAGATATTTCCATATTTCTATTTCATATGTATTTTTTTATATATTTATATATATTTCATATATCTATTTCATATATCTGTCTTTATTTGAGCAAGCCCTGTTACTGTGAGGTTTTCTAGTATTTGCACATGAATCTGAACATCACAACATTATACCTTCTGAGTGTGTTTATCACTATGCCGACCTCTTCACAGAAGTGACTTGAATCATGTGAAGGGCTAGCACTAACATTACCCTCACTGTATAACTGCAGGGAAATGGCTACTCAGAGAAGTGGCTTGTCCAAGCCCAAGGTCACACAGCGTATCTCTTATCTGCCCTACTGCACATCTAACCCGAAGGCTTGGGCTGTTAACCTCAGAGTACACTGTGAAACTTTCCTAAAACAAAAGCCGGTCCCATCCCATCCCATGCCTTCTAGCCTGGCCAAAAAATAAATAAATAAAATAAAATAAAAAATAAAAATAAAGTGCTTCTTTCTACTCTCACATGGGACAAGAGGAACTCAAAGACTTTTATTCATCTGGTATTTCTGAAGAGTTAGCAGGATGTTTTTTAAAAAAATTCTCATCCTTTCAGGCATTAGTTAACCTATCTCTTCATTTGCTCAATAGAACATTTCTAAAGGCTTCGTGACAGGAGAGCCTTGAGATCTGCTAGGGGAGTGAAGGGAGTTCTGTCCACTGGCTTGGGCTGGTATTGAGCTCACTTGTCAAAGGTGTTTTGTCCATGTCTCATTATTCAGCTCCAAGCCTAGCATGTCAAAAATCAGACCATGGGGGTTCACTCGTGGTAGCCATTCTCCTTGAGAGCCATGCCCCTACAAGTTGAGGGAACAGGTCAATGCTTGCCCACTTGGGTCTCTCATAGAGCACAGAGTGACTTCAATGCCTCACCTTGCAGAGAGGAGGAAAAAAGGGCTGGAATGTTTCTGAGATGGAAGCCAAAAGAGCTTTGAGATCCCGCCAAGCCCAGTGTTGTGGACTGGTTTTTCCTCTGTGTTCCCTGGAATGAAAAGCCGAGTTTTCTCGCCTTCCTCTCCCTCCCACAGACCCACCCAGCTCTCAGCTCCTGGCAGTGCCAGTGTTCACATCCAGGGATAACACTCAGGATCGCCTCCTTCTCCGCTGACAATAAAATAAGGCAAACCACTTGGCATCCGGGCGGCGCCCCAGTCTCCTGACCCCTGGCAGGATCCCAAGGGATTTGCGGTCGGGAGCTAATCAGAGCCCCGGCCATGGCCATTTCCCATGACATAGCTGGAATTTTCCCCCTGCCTGCCCACCCGGCTTCAGTTACCCGGCCAGGCTGAAACGATTTGCTCCCCTCCCACCCTGTCCATCACTGTCCTTCTCCGGGCCCAGTCTCTGCACCACCGGCTGGACAGACCCCCGAGGCCCTGGGCAGGGGAGCAGCAACGTTCTCTCTGCTTTTATTACTGACCCGCAGCGTGCCTCCTTGTGCTCTTGCAACCCACGGGCCTTTCAAACACTCTCCCACTTGATCAATGATAAACTTCAGGGTTAGAAAAGTGGAAAGAGAAAACAGCTACTCCCCGCCAGCCGCACTGCTATCAGAGAGGAGGCCAAGCGTGGGATTTCTGAGCGGTGGTCGTGAAACAGTCACCTTCTCCCGTCATTTATGGTTAATCTGATTCTGAGCTAGAAAAACAGTTTCATTGCCCTTCTGCAGGGCCTGCTCTTAGCTTACCTGGGAATACAGACAACTCCCTAACTACACACTGTAAGTAGGTGAACATGGAGATGCAGGAGCCAGGCTGTCTGGAGTCTTGCCCAGCTGGACATACTGACTAGCTGGTGACCCGAGGGTAAATCACAGAGCCTCCCTAGACCGTGGTCTTCCCTCAATGGAATGAAGAAAACAGGAGGACTACCACACACGCTTGCAGTAAGAACTGAGTTCATGTGTAAACCAGGACCTAGCATATGGAAAGTGCTATATCCGTGCTTGGGAAAGACATACTATATATGTGATCATCAGCATGTATACATACATACATACATACATACATACATATATATATATACATATATATACATACACATATATATATGCAAATGTGATATTCAATTAATTTTCACATCTAGATAACATCTTTATGCTTTGTTCACAGAGGATGCTCCTGAAGCCCGGATAGTTCTAGAAACTTTTCTGTGATCAGGCAGTGAGCTGCGGAGGTGGGGTCTGAAGTTGGATGGTGCCTCCTATTAGAACAGTGATCCTCACACCGGGGTCCTTGACTATCTGGGAACATGGCAGAAAGTTCTACAATAACACAAATTATCCAACTCCACCCAGATCTCCTGACTCAGATGTTCTGGGAGTAGGTCCAGCCATTGATTGCAACAAGCCTTCCAAGAGAGTGGGTGGTACAAGGTTTGAGATGCTCTGAGTATCACGGTGCTCCCCTTATAGCAGGAGAAGTATGTGAGCGACAACAAGAACAGACTCAGGCAGGTCTGACCTGGAGAAACAGCTCTGTGCTATATGCATGGAAACAAAGAAGAAATGCGAGGCATATTCTCCCCTTCATCCACAAGAGCCAAGCATGGGTACAAGGTCATCCAAGAGGACAGAACACAGCAGCAGACAATGCATTCAGGAGCAGAGGTTTGGGTCAAACCGAGTTGGAACAAGTCTCAGTGAGTGGGATATTTTGTAAAGTCACATGGCCTCACTGAGCCTGGCTTCCCTCACGTCCTCAAGCGCTCTAAAGATGAAACAAAGTTAGTGTGACTGCCTTGTAGGAAAGCTGGTGGATGGCTTAGGGCTTAGTTGCCCAGTGGCTGGGGTCAGCATGAAGACCACCACCAAGTAGATTCAGGAGCCATTTCCTGGTCGAAAGGTGAGACACCTCTGGAGCAGGAGGAGTTAACAGACAATAACACATGGATCTCAACACAGGTAAGAATATCAGAAGATGGGCAAGATGGAAAAGAAAATGTCATTCTCTCTCTCTCTACCTGCCTATTTCTGTATCTCTTTCTCTCTCTCTCTCTCTCAACTAAATAAATAAAAAATAAAATATATTTTTAAGGAAAAAAAAGAGAGAAAAGGGGGCTGGACAGATGGCTTAGCGGTTAAGGGGCTTGCCTGCAAAGCCAAAGGACCCAGGTTCCACTCCCTAGGACCCATGTAAGGCAGAAGCACAAGGGGGCGCATGCATCTGGAGTTCGTTTGCATTGGCTGGAGGCCCTGGTGCACCCATTCTCTCTCTCTCTCTCCCTGCCTATTTCTGTATCTCTCTCTCTCTCTCTCAAATAAATAAATAAAAATAAAATATTAAAAAATGTAACCATGGACCATAAAACAAGGAAACTATCAGCTATCCTAGGCTATACTTAGTAGGTCAAATCATCCTTATTTATTTGTTTAGAAACACTTTTATTTATTTATTTGAAAGAGAGACAGGATGGGCATGGCATGGCCTCTTGCTACTGCAAACAAACTCCAGACACATGTGGTGCTTGGTGTATCTGGTTTTAAGTGGGGCCTAAGGAATTGAACCCGGGTCACTAGGCTTAGCAGCCAAGCGCCTTTGACCACTGATCCATCTCCCTAGCCCCAATCTTATTATTTATTTATTTATTTATTTATTTATTTATTTATATGAAATTTACCGTGCACACACAGAAATTACGACCCAGCCTCGAAACTGGAAATCCAACAGCATTCAAGCTTCTCCTTGGCCCTCAATGCAGGCTTCCTGAACCAGGCTTTGCTTACCCCCTTTCTCTGAAGGAGCAGCCAACATATAATTTATGTGTAGGGAAACATAGCTGAAAAAAATATTGAAGTTCTGATTATCCCATAGTTCTCTTCTGCTCTGGAGGCCTGGAACTTCACCAAGTGAATGTATGTATCATGGGTATTAGCACAGGGCACAGGGACAGCGTAAACCACTAGCCCGGGGCACATGGGCACCATTAGCTCAGAGCTAGGCAGAAAGTCTAGAGACTTCACTCCATCTTTCTCCATATCAGGAAGTACTAGACGGGTATCGGTCTCCTGGCACAAGGTGACACAGTTGTTCTCATTCTCTTTCCATCTTACCAGTTTTAAACTATTTTCCCAAATTCTTGGGAATTTTGTCCTGTTCATTCCCCTGAGCCTGGGCAGAAGCAATGCCTGGGGACCCAGATGCTGACGGCACAGAGGGCGGAATGTGAGCGACCGTGGTGGGAGGCGCTGGGCCCATCTCACAGAGAGCCCCGCCAGCCCCAGACCCACCCGTTATCCCAGGGATTTGTGTATGGGAAAGATTTTAGCAAATCAAGATGCTTGGACTATGCCTTTTCAAAGCCAGGCGAAAGCAACCCCAGACAGCTAAACAGACTGCATATTTGAGAGTCTAGCCTATTGTTTTAGAATTTCTGTGGAAGGCTTCTCTCTAAGCGCCTCCCTCATGCTCCCCACTGCGACCACTGACTTGGAAGTTATGGGAGGGAAGATGGATGTGGAACATTTCGGGAAGCGTCGACTCCCTCAGAGCAAGCTCTCCTCTTGACTCCCACTCCAGCAGCAGGGGCTGGTGGGCTGGGGACCACAGCACCTTCCGAAGAGGGACGGAGTCTGTGAGCCCATTCTCCTCAGCTGTTTGAAGCAGCCAGTACCCTTGGGGGCTCTTGGGTGTCCTTTCAACAACGGGTAGGATGGGAAAAGAGTAGCTTGCTTGCCACATTACCCAGCCCTAGAGTATAAGGCACCATCAGGGTGGACTTGTTTTTATTTTCTCCCTATTCTTTCTGGGCTGATCTATCACTCCTGTGATTTTGCCTTGCCCTGGGCCGCCCTCAGCCAGACCCTCCATCCAGTCTTGGCTCTTCTCATTAAAGGAACTTGTTTGGGTGTGTGTGGGTGGGGGGTGGTCTCTGGTGCCCTGCTGATATGTGGAGCTATCGTTCTGGGGTGGTGGGTCCAAGATCCTTTCTTCTCCAGCCAGCCTACAGCAGCAACAACCGATCAGACCTGTCTCGGTGGCTTGGTTTTCACTGCAGTTTAACGGCCAGCCAGCCACAGGCTGTCCCCGGGCTTGCCATGTGGGGTTACTTCCTTCCAGTAGCACCCAAGGAGGCTTCCTTTGGAAAAAAGATAGTAAAAGGCTCCCTGTGCAGGCTACAGAAGATGATAGGGCCCAACCAGGGAAGCCATCTGCTGTCCGTCACCATTGTCATCGGATAACAAGATGAAGCGCTTCCTTCTGGACTCAAGGCAAGGACTAAGGACAGTGACTCATACATGTGATACAACAGGGAGAGTGCATGGCGTGGAGCAGTTGACTGGAACGTTTTCATCCCTTGGCCTTTCCAAGGGGAAGAGGGTAGCTGGGAACACCTGCCTTGCCTACACCACAGGACTGCTGGAAGGAACAAAATATCAACTGTCTCCAAACTCTCTGGAGGACTGCCTATGCTAGAGATTATGAATCCTGCCCATGCAAGGAGACTCCACTTGCACCAGGCATAGACAGAGGCCCTACTGGATCCTGTCCAACAGAAGCCAAGGGAGTTCCTGTGGCATCCTTTCTACGATTTCCAACATGGCTTTGGGCCTGGAGAGAGAGCTTAGTGTTTAAGGAGCTTGCCTGCAAAGCCGAGGACCCAGGTTTGATTTCCCAATATCCACAAAGCTGGATGCACTGTACCACATGCATCTGGAGTTGTTTTTTTTTTTTTTTTTTTTTCCAACAGGGCTGGACGCCCTGTTGTGTCCATTCTCTTTCCCTTTCTCTCTTTCTCTCTCTTCTTGCAAATTAATTAATTAAAAAATGGCTTTACAGGGCTGAGAAGGTAGTTCAGCAGGCACTTGTCTAGCAAGGTCTGGGTCCCATCCCTAACACTGTGAGGTGGGAGAAAGAGAAGGAGGGAAAGATGGAGAGGGATGGAGAGATGGCTTAGCAATTTAGTCATTTGCCTGCAAAGCCCAAGGACCTGGTTCGATTCCCTAGTACCCATGTGAAGCCAGATGCACAAGATGGCACATGTGTCTGGAGTTTGTTTGTGGTGGCTACAGGATTTCTTTTTCTCTCTCTCCTCTTTCAAAAGCAAATACATAAAAATCTCTTTCTTTCTCTGTCTCTCTCTCTCTCTCTCTCTCTCTCTCTCTTTTTTTTGGTTTTTAGAGATAAAATATTTTTTAAAAAGTAGATGGAGGGAGAGAGAAAGGCAAGGGGAGAGAGGGAGGGAAAATGACTTTTCAGGAAGTCAGAAGAAGGCTTGACAGCAACCCTCATTACTTGCTCTGCTAAATATGAAAATAGCTAACAGTTACTGTGGACATATTATACACCGAGCTTCATTCTAAGGGCTTTGAAGTTATCTGGATCACGTTTCATCCACACAGTAGCACCATTGTTCTACTGACTGATTCACTCATTCATCCATCCATGAATTCATTAATTCCTCTATACTGCTCTTTATGTAGATGCCCACACCTTCCCCAAGTCGTCGCTGGAAGTCACGTCTTCGTGCAACCTTCTAAGGTAGCCAGAGAAGGTTGCACGAAGATGTGACCTTATCTAGAACCATTCTCCATCCCCACAACTCCCTTCTCCTCATGTTTTCTTCACTCATATCCTTCCACATGCCTGGTGATTTACTGTGTTTCTCACATACACCCCCACTAGCTTACGTGTCCCACAAGAGTGTGAGCCCCAGACTGGCCATTTTCCCTGATTCATTCCCAGCTGCGTGCTGAGCATCTAGAAATAAACAGTGTCTGAATGCCTCAGTCTGGGCTGGTGCTCAACGTATAAGTGTCAATTGACTGAAGCCTACGAGGAGGGTCAGAATCATCAGGCCCGCCTTACAGGTCAAGAAACTGAGGCTGACATGGAGAAGTCAAGCGACTGGCCCAAGGTCACACATCAAAGAATAAAAGTTAGGATTCAGCTCCAGAAATCAAGAACTATACCTTTCTACCTTCAAAGCTCTTTCGTGTGTGCTGAAACTACCATCCCACCTCCCTTCTTCCTCCTCCTGTTCCTCCTCTGGAGCCACTGCTTTGTTGCTGACCTTAGCCTTCTCTGCCACACAGGCCCCTGACTGCTTCAAAGGCCTAATCCATGCCAAGACAGAGAATCATTTACTGACACACGTTCTTCATGAGAAAGCTGCTGCCTGGTCAGTCATTCCTTCAACGAAGCCACGCTCAGATGTCCCCCTTTAGCAGCAGGCTCACCAAGCACAGGAGGGCCATGCTGCTGTGGTCAGCAAGAAGGGTATCCTCTGCTGCCACAGGGCAGCGGGGTGGGGCAATGGGAAGAGCCTGGCTACCTGCGTCCCATCCCAGTGAGGCTGTAATACGTCATACTATAAGACCTTGGCCTCGCCACATGCCTTCTCCTGACAGCCACCTCCTCACCAGCAGGGGGACAACTTGCAGGAACTGTGGCCATGCTGATCTGAGCTGCACATAATGGAGGCCCAGGAGCATGGCGGGTGCCCACAAGCACCCTTAGGCAACCCCAGTGACCCTTGATGCTGTTACTGACCTCTTCCAGCTTCTGGCTTATTTCACAACTGTATCAAAAGCACCAGAAAGCTCGGGGAAAGTTGGAAAAGAGAAGAATGAGCCTTCCTCTCAAAGAAGGTCTGCATGTGCTCTGTGTCACTTAGAGGAATCTTACTCCCTGGATGAAGAGATGGCTTAGCGGTTAGTTAAGGCACTTGCCTACGAAGCTGACGGGCCCAGGTTCGATTCCCCAGGACCCACGTGAGCCAGATGCGCAAGGTGGCACATGTGTCTGGAGCTTGTTTTCAGTGGCTGGAGGTCTTGACATGTCCCATTCTATCTCTCTGTCTCTGCCTCTTTCTCTCTCTCAAATAAATAAATAAATAAATAAATAAATATATTTTTTTTTAAAGGAAAACCCTTACCTAGCCCCTTCCCTGTGTTAAAAAGATTATTGTCCCAGCGTGGTCTGAATGCTTTCTTGGTTCCAGACTCTGCTGTGAGCACTCACGTCAAGAATAGTAAGTACTTCAAGTCATCCTCATGACCGAGGGGACGAGGGTGGTGGGCTCCGGGGGGGCACTCTGGCCCTGGGCCCAGGTGTGCACAAAGCTCACTTAGAGCACTACCTGTGGATTTCCTGACCTTATTCCTGCCCCTCCTCCCCACGCCCCAGGGATCTGAACTTCACCATTCTGTCCAGGTTTTTGGCAACAAAGACAGGCTTGAGCAAGAGTTTCCTGTGGGCAACTCTTCATTTTCTCAAGAAATGCTCCTAGATCCCAGGTCCCCAGAACCCAAATCCCTCACATTCTCCTACGCCTCTTATCTAAACTCTGGTCGCCCCTTTCTGCAACCTTGTAGTAATAAAAAGGGCCTCTGGAAAGCAGGCTACGAGTCTTATCCAGCCATGATGGAGTACTCCTTTCCAGATATGCACACTGAGATCATTTTACAAAGGTGAAAACTTCCTAGAAAAGAATAAATATTCGACAACCTTGTTTTCTATTGTTGCAGGAACTGCAGAGCGCGGGCGCTCAGGGATCTGCTCAATAATTTGGTTTTAAATTTCTGTGCCTTGGAGACTTCTGACAAGGGAAAATGCTCTCCACCAGCCAGCCGATAAAAATAGCAAACGTTTACTGAGACTGTGTTAATTAACAGCCGTGCCTGTGCTATGAGCTCCACGTGCATCATCACATCGAGTCTCAGCGGCAGCTCAGGAGGCAAGTGTTGGGATCCTACTTTCCGACGAAGCCACACATATAAGACCAAGTCTCAGGGAAGCTGAGAAGCAAATTCATATGTTGATGCTATTGGATGGTGGGGCCTTTGGGGAATAATTAGGGTTAAATTAAGGTCCTAATAGCAGGACCTCTATAGAGGAATTAGTGACTTTACTTATTTATTTATTTTAAATATTTTTTATTTATTTATTTGAGAGCGACAGACTTAGAAAGACAGATAGAGGGAGAGAGAGAGAATGGGCGCGCCAGGGCTTCCAGCCTCTGCAAACGAACTCCAGATGCGTGCGCCCCCTTGTGCATCTGGCTAACGTGGGACCTGGGGAACCGAGCCTCGAACTGGGGTCCTTAGGCTTCACAGGCAAGGGCTTTACCACCAAGCCATCTCTCCAGCCCGAATTAGTGACTTTATAAGGAGAGGAAGGTGTCATGGTGCATACCAATAATCTCATGAGTTCAGAGTCAGCCTGCCCTACTGCGTTCTAGGGTAGTCTAAGCTACAGTGTGAGACTATGTCTCAAACAAACAAACAAACAAACAAACCAAAAGAAATAAAGATGGAAAAGAAACCCTAGCTAGCATGCTTGCTCTGTCTCACCCTGTAATGCGTTCAGAGGCTATTTTGTAAGAATGCAAAAAAAAAAAAAAAAGACTGAAACAATGCTCATTTGAAAATATTTTATTTATTTGCAAAGAGAGAGAGAGAGAGAGAGAGAGAGAGAGAGAGAGAGAAAGAAAGCCTCTTTCTCCTGCAAAGGAATTCCTGTGCATTTGGCACAAGTGGGTACTGCAGAATCAAACTCAGGCCAGCAAGCTTTGCAAGCAATTGTCTTTAACTGTGAGACAGCCCAAGACAATATAGTCACACATCACCTTGCCCCAGCCCTCACCATCTGCTGATGGCTTGAGCCTGACTTGCTTGCATCCTGTAGGAAGAACAGTGGGAAAAAAGACAAACTATATGGAACCTCCTTGATCCCTGGAATGGGTCTGCTATCCCCTGTCAGGGGGCCAACTAACTCTCTGTCTCCCTTCCCTTCACCATGAAACTGCTTATGGGTCATTGACTTAAGATTCCTTCCAAGCTCTTGTGACCCCAGGTATATGTCAGCCCAGAGAACACATGGTCCCCAGTCCCGTGAAGACGGAGGTACTGTAAGGGCTAGGAGCTCTCTAGTTGCCTCCAGTCACTGGACATAGATTCCTAATCTGTAAAATGGGAAGCGTGAGTTCTACTAGTGGTGACAGCATCTAGAATGTGCCATCACGTGTCCATGCAACCAAACAGCATTTCCCATGCAACTGTGAACTTAGATAGGCCCCAGAATCCTTTTACCGTTAATACCCAAGGTACCACTATATAATCCGAGTCGGGTCTCAAAGAACCCTTCTATATTAATGTGCCATTCCATGGGCTATTTATGCATAAAGAGTGTGAAAATGCACATTTTCTGACATAAACAGTGGAAACACTTGTGGTGACATAACTCAGGAAAATACTGGCTTCCCCAAACTTATGTAAGGTCTGGAGGCCAGGGCCCCTTAAGACATCAATTTAGAGAGAATGAGGGAAGTTTTCTTGGTTCAGAAAATTAGAAGGAGGGGACTAGGAAACAGCTTAGCTGTTACAGCATTGGCCTATGAAGCCTCAGGATCTGGGTTCGATTCCCCAGGACCCAAGTAAGCCAGAAGCACAAGGGAGCACTTGTGTCTGGAGTTTGTTTGCAGCAGCTAGAGGTTCTGGTGCGCTCATTCTCTCTATCTGTCTCTTTCTCTCTCATAATTAAATAAATAAAGTTTTTTAAAAAACAAGAAAGAAAATTAGAGAGAGATTCTTGGAAAAGGAAGTCTCTGCCATAAATGGGTCCGTATCTGAGAGTTGCTGCCCAGTTTAGCCAGTAACTAGAACACCCAAATAAATGAGGTCACTGAGACCTGGAGACAAAAAGAAAGTACACTTGGCAGAGCAGCCGCATGATGGCCAAACCCAGCTGACCAGCGATGACAGGAAGCAGCTGCTTCAGGTCCAGACAGACCCGGCCCTGCTTACAAAGCCCTGCTGGACAGTGGGCCTTCAAGGCCTGACCTTGATCGTGTGCCACGGGACCAGCTACTGCACTAGCGGCTGCCTCTGCTCTCGGCAGGGCCTGTTTTATCACCATGTGAGAAGGCTGACCCAGTGAGTGCTTTCCTGGGGAGGGGACAGTCCTCTTCTCCCTGCCTACCTAATCACACCCAGACGATGCGCGTGGCCTTGCGGCACTGGAAGTGGCGATGTGCTGTGTGGGTGTGCAGATCACACGGGCTCCTCCACCTTGGGAATGGCTCATGTCCCGTCCATATGCAGACCATCAGCTTTCAGAGTTCCCAACATGAGCGTCTGAGGGTCTTGATGCTTCTGGGTGCCCTGTTCTATGAGAGGGAGGCCATGGTGGCTGTCCCTTTACTTCTCAGTGTGGGGAAGAAGGCTAGAAAGCGACAAAGAAAATTGACTCCAAAAGCCAGCTAAGTGAGAGAGAGAGCCTGCTTGGCTCTGAAGCCAAGGGCCCCAGTGCGTTGGCCTCGGCTGTCTGTTTCACCCATCGTGTGAGGGGCCCCTGGGGGATGAGGAGGCTCTGTCCCCTGCACGGGTGCCCAGCAATGGCTGTGCAGACTTCTACCAGTGGGGCCTCAGCAGCCATGTTGCTAACATAGCTCCCAATTTGAGGGAGGAACAAGAAATATGGACGTGTATATAAACACTAATTTTAAGTATAGTCAACTCGTTTTTTTATTTAAAGAGTGTGGTCCAAACCTGAGACATCCATAGGCCAGATTCTACCTTGGGACCACGACTGTGAAACCTCTGTAAAGCAATGACAAAGGTGAAAGAGAGGCGAGCAAGGATGACTTTATCCAGTCAGGCAGCTCCCTGAAATAGACACGACAATTAGCCAGCTACTCATTACAAAATCTGCTAAGCAGACAGCATGGTTGTCAACCATACCGTAGGGAGGAAAAGGCAGAAACAAAGGGAATACCTTATTTACTAAGGCCAAAGACAAACAGCAGAGCATTTACACAATGCCAAAAATATCAGGAAGGTGTGATCAGTGTGGTTCTGATGGCCGCATTGAGGAAGTCTGGGGACAGATATTCACAAAGATGCCTGTGAGAAGAAATGGTCCCAACATCGTCCCTGAATGGGGACAGTTTGCATCTTGAGGGTTGGGTTGCTGACCACCAGGCACCATGCCAACTGCTTTGTAAGTATTACTGTATTTCAGGTTTGTAACAGTCCTATAGCGTTATACCCAAACTCTTAAAACGATACAGTGCCGTCTCTTGACTTGCTGGGCCTTGAGGGAGAAGAGCCAGTCATCCCAGGCAGGGGGAGTAGGCAGGGACAGGAGTTTAGAGCAGCATGGAAACCACGGCATGTCTGCAAGGAGAGTGGACGAGCAGGTGTGTGCCACAGTGTGCCTGCACTGTTGTGTCTACTTGCACAAGTGTTCATCCCCAAGATTCTAGAGGCAGCGGCAGTCTACGCTTGCCTAACAGTCCTGAACTAGAGGCTCAGAAGCTGAGCTGGAGGCCTGGGGCCTGGGGCCTGGCTCAGACCTCAGTACTGACAGCAGCCAAGGTCCCTGTGTAGCTGGAACGCAGTCCACCCCCACAGCTGAGCAAATCTGCCTTGTTAGGGAATGTGCTGAACACTCGTGGACATCCAATCCACCCCAGAGTCCTCGCCCCCTGACTGGAATCAGCGGGGGTGGCAGCGAGGATGTCAGGTTCAAGCAGGAACTTGGACTCCAGTCAACGCGTCCAGAATGTCTTAAGGAGCCGATAGCTACTCTGCCTGCTGGCAAGAGGGCCAAGTGCTAAGTTCTGCTCCAGGAAAGGACGAGAAAGGCTTGCAAGTTTGGACAGGGTCAGCGGGAGGGGCAATGCCACCTTCCTTTCAGCATCATGGGAGCTTTGAGAAAGAGACAGGGTGCAGCCATCTTCCCGCTTCTGCCTCCCGAGTGTTACAGGCACGCACCATCACACCCGCAGGATGAATTTAAAGTGGGCTCAGTGGTGTCAAAAGAGCCTTCAAATATGAATGAAAAGGAATGGAAATTGTTAAAAGGACAGTTCCAGTGGGGTATCTCCCTACGAGTTGTGGATCAAGGAGGTCCCTAAGTCCCCCACAATAATACAAGCTAATGCTACTTTTCTTGGTTGCCCACCAGAACTAAATGGTATTTAGTCTATTACTGAAGACACCGCACACACAGGGCACAGAGAAATCAAGCTGGAACCTTCTTCCCTGCTGGCTATCTTTCAAAGCGATGGAGGGTGGGTGTTCTGCAGGTTACTAGGGAAGAAAAGTCATCAACAGTCTTACCCGGCTACATAACTAACTGATGAGGTCAAATGTGCCCGCTGGTGCAACAGTGGCATGACTGTTACAGGATTAGCCAACTGCTTTCTGATAAAGTTTGAGCTGCAGTCTATGGGAGGGAGTTTATACCTGGTTCTATAAACCTGGTCAAAAGCTTTGAGGTAGGAAGGTCATAGGCTATAGGGGAATCAACCACTACTGTTGTTTTGATCAATGGACATGCAGCGACCATCAAACTGTTTGTGTTCATGCTTGTAGACTATTGCTGCTCTCAGCTCTGGCTAGACAAGCTTCTTTTTAGTGGGTGGTGGTTACTGCAGAGACTCAATGTGCTGACAATAAGCTCCTGTCGAGTGCCCAGCCCTCAGAGAGCATTGTGGTAAAGGGGAAAGAATGGAAAAGCTGGAGGATAGGGAGGCATGCCATGGGACGCTGTCTTCTGGATCTGTCATGGCTGTTGTGTTCATGAGCTCACAGCAGCTGTGTTTTCTAATAAAGGACCTACCTAAGTTTGGGGCAGTCAGCATTCAATGGTCATGAATAGCAGAGGGAAATCACAAGGTCTCCAGCCTCTCTGAGGAGTTAGCGGCAGCTAATGGGGGGAAGGCATTTTCTTCAGTGTTTAGCTGCTGGTTCAGTGGTCTATACTCCAGTTAATAACCTCCACTCATGCTTATGCAAGCAATCTGAATTAATCTCATTGGGTCTCTCTCTCTTTCTCACACACATCAATGTAGAAGGGAGCTAGCTGGGAAGAGAAAGAGGATGATGAGAGTAAATATGATCAAAATACACTGTACACACATATGAATCAAATAAATTAGGAAATATTTTTGAAAGATGCAGATGAACCACACCATGGTGCTTGTTCGCTCCACAAAAGGCTAGTCGTGGTGGGACTGAAAGGCGTGTGTAAGGGGCCTAAGCTCCAGGAGGAGGCAGAAGCTGTCAGAATTTCACCAAGTTCCCTCGGCAGATGCAGTCCTGTGGCTCTCAGGGTGCCAGCGGTTGGATCTGGAGGCAAAGAAACACCACTTTTCATCCCCACCCCCTCCCCTGCCTTAGTGTGTCAGCCTGAGGAGTGTGACAGATGAGAGCCAGGCCGTGCCTGCTCCCAGGGAGCAAGAAGGGTGGCTCTTTAGGCTCCGATGTCCCTTCCTTCCTCCCTGGAGTCATTCCCAAGGACAGCAGTAGGTGCAGTTCTCTTCCTTGAGGCAGGCATTAAATTCCAAAGGGCTACTGGTGACTAATGATGCCTGTGGGCTTGGTGAAGTCCACTGTGCTGGATGAAGGCCAATGGTGACCTTCTACACGTGGCCTAATGAGTTCTTCCTGGCTGTGGGAAGTTTGCTCCTGGTTCTGCACACTTGAAACACATCCACCTTCCTTCTGCTAATGAAGGTGGGCATGTGGCCCACACCAGGCCCGAGGCCTTGGTGCTAGTGGCTGGTCCAGAGAAGAGTGGGCAACGCCAGGCAGTCCTGCTCACCGGATGAGAGGAGGCACTCACTCCTCTGGTCACAAAGCTGCCCAGGACATGGCGTCCATCCGCAGGGCTCCATCTCAAGAGAACACTGGCAGAGAGGAGCTGCTGGGCAGAGATACAGAGACAGGCAAGCGGGGAGAGGCAGGCAGGCCTGGCAAGTGGGGCAGGGCTCCCAGTGGTCTCAGGTTACATTACTGCTGAACACTGTGCTGGCTGTTGGGTGGCTGTCCCCCATTCTATGTGGTTTGAGATAGCTTTCAGGGGTGACTCTGGGGGTCCTAAAAATTCCAATTCCTCTAGCAGGGAAGAAGCTGATCCCTTGAGGCCATACTTGGTTCCTTCATATAGCTTCAGACATCTGGGCTATGTGGAGGGAGGTAAGGGAGGAAGGGACCTCTCAGCTTCTCTGAGCCAGAGCATGTCACATGCATAATGAGCTCCAGAGCTCAAAAACCAGGCTTCGGGTTTGCCCTCCTCTCCTCTGATTGTCCTTTCCCTTGATGTCTAATGGGAAAAGACTAAAATGTCACAGGGTTGGGAGGCTAACCTGATGATGTTGGAGAAAAAAAAATATGCCCAGCATATAGTATAACAAAACATATAGTATTACAAAACACTGTAAATATTCTTTTGCCAAAAGTTCTTGTGTCATGGGCTGGAGAGATGGCTTAGCAGTTAAGCCTGCAAAGCCTCTCCACTAGCACCCACATATGCCAGATGCACAAGGCGGTGCATGCTTCCAGAGTTGAAGAGCAGTGGCTGGAGGCCCTGGTGCTCCCATTTTCTCTCTCTCACTTTCTCTCTCCCTGCCTCTTTCTCTCTCTCTCTCTCACTTTCTCTCTCTCTCTCTCTCTCTCAAATAAAGAAAAAAAAAAATGTTCTTCTGTCAAAGGCCACACAACCCATGCAAACTCCAGGGAAGAAGACACTTGAATCAAGAGCTTCCTTGGCTTGATCTAAAGAAGCTAAACAGGCTGCCCTCACCTGCCCCACCTGCGTTTTCCCAAATCACTGTCTTCTCTCCACCTCAGATAGCAGAAGCACTGCAAATGTGAATGAATTGCTAAAGAAAAAAAAGTAAAAGTTCTCCTTGAAACATGTGATGCAAACAGCTCGTGCTTCAGTAACACGTGGGGAGATGTTCCCTGCTCGGTCCGTGCCGAAGGTGGAGGGTGGGTGTGAGTGTGCTGCTTACGACAGAGCTCAGCGCGCTGCCGAGGACAATGCTGGCTCTGATGGGAAAGCCCGTGTCTGTGCCTGACCACTGCTGGCAAGAAGATGGGGGGCAGGGAGGGGGCCAGCTGGGCTCTGTGAGCCACATCACAGAGGTAGGTCTAGCCAACGCCATTACCCTTGAGTATTTCAACAACTCAGGCTGCTCATTTCCACACTTACCCCGTGGACATGGAGGTTCAGAGACCCTGGTGGAAAAGCTGGGAGGGAGCGGTTAGGCCTCATGTCCCTGGCTGTCCCCACTTGCCTCTCTTCGCATGCACAAAACAGAGAAATCAGCCAACAGGTTCTAAACCCCATCACGTGCGGATCGGCTGGAGCCGATGACGTATCATTCCAGGGTCTCATTTCCTTTTCAGTGAAACAATGTAGGATGAGATTATGGTGTTTACAGTAAAGTAATAGGCAATCAACAAATCATGGATGTTATTACATGACTATGTTTTTTTTTTCTTTCTTTTTTTTTTTTTCCTGCCATTTTCACTACACCCTCTTGTCTTCCTAGACTTGGAGCCCAACAACTCTTCGGCAGGAGGTGCACTTGATTCCTGTCTTCACTCTGAGAGGTCTTCTACTAGAGCACACACTGAGGGACACCCACGGGCCTGTAGACCTGCCTGCTCCCCTCTTTCCCCTGTGTCTGGAAACGTAGTGCTATTCATGCAAGAGCTTTCCGGATTGGCTACAGCAGAGCAGGTGACTTGCGGCCCCTCCATCAGGAAGTCACAGATTGTGCACCACTTTGGCAGAAGGCAACTCCTGGGCAGTAAAAGCCATGACCAAGCTCTTGATCAGAGGCCTTCTTCTGGTGTGTGTGTGTGTGTGTGTGTGTGTGAGAGAGAGAGAGAGAGAGAGGGAGGGAGGGAGGGAGGGAGAGAGAGGGAGAGAGAGGGAGAGAGAGAGAGAGAGAGAGAGAGAAATTTCTGTTGTTTTCAAACACAGTGAGCTATTCCTGGGCCTGCTCCACTCTGCACCCCAGAATGCGTGTGCATCGCATAAAACAAGATCCCTCACTTGCCTCTCCTCTTGCCTTGCTGTCTTCTCTGGCTTGGCTCACAGATCCCTCTCAGCAGCTCTCTCGCAGAGAGAGTCTGGGTCTAGATCAATCTCTTTCCACTGCCAAGGCCTGCTCGCTTCTTTTCCCCAGAAAGCAGGAGGTGTGGGTGAAGGAAGACAGAATTCGGAGCCGGGGAGGCAAGGTATGAAACCCAGTTCAGTTAGCTTAGGCGGAACACTCCACCTTTCAGAGTCTTGCTTTTCTCTCCTGTCAAACGGGTTCGTAGGACTGATGAAACGATGAGATGGCCAACAGCAAAGGCATGGTGGTGAAAAGCAAAACAGAGGGAGGGGAAACTAGCCTTACCTAGCTCCCTTCCAATTTCCTTACTTCTGGAAGAAGAAAAGAGAAGAGTAATCCAAACTAATCCATCAGTGGATGCCAATAGTTCTACCAATACAATCAGAATCCTCCATTTTTTTAAATAAAGGTCCAGATTGTAAATATTTTTGCCTTGGGGGGGGCATACAGTCATTACCACAATTTACCATGCTACCATCATTGCACAGATGGGCAGTGGCTGGTTTGTAATGACCAATGTGGCTGTGTTCCAATAGCAGGTAGCAGGGACTGGACAGGCCCACGGGCTGCATTTGCCCTTCCTGGCTTTACTGAGGGTTTTGGAGCTGGTGAAAGGCACAGCCCTGTCGCAAGCCTCTTGTCTACCAGCCCCTTCTTAGAGATCAGATACCTTGAGAGAGGCAGAGTCCATGCAAGTTGCCCGAATTCCTCCTCTGCTTTTGAGGACTGGGGATTTAGATTTATGGATGTGACAATTTGTTTCGCATAATTCTGTCAGTAAATACACGACTTCCACCAGAAGCTATTAGGTAAACGATTTGGCCCTTTCCCTTGAGTAATATTCTCCCCACTGAAATAAATGGAGGGTGCCTTTTCTCTCTCATAAGCTAAGCATATTATTTGCCTCATCACGCAAGGCAAGTGCGCAGCTCCCAACCATTAGTCCACCATTGCAGCCATCAGACGGCCAGGAGCCAGAAGTAATTTACAATAGGGAAATAAATTGGACCCCAGATAAATAAATAAGAAGCCCAGGCTGGTCTGGGGCCTGAAAAGATTAAGTAATGAGAGTATCTAGTGAGAGATTTAGTGCTAAGCGAGCTAGGACCAAAGCAGCCTCCCATGGAGGAATCAAATTATATCATTGGAAAGAGATCTTATTGAAGTCCTTCATGCTGAGCAGGGCAATCAGCACTCCTGGGGAGGGAGGGAGGGCTGCCATCATTAGCATAGCAATTGAGATTCCACACTGATGTCTGGTTAATTAGCTGCAGGTAAATGGGTTATGGATGGCAGGTAGGCAAGGTACTTGACCCTGCCCAGTAGAAAAACATGGTCAGACCCATAGGGACTGGGGGCTGGGGTGCCAGGCATGGTGGAGCATAACTTTAATCCCTGCTTTCACTGGGGAGGCAGAGGTAGGAGGATCATTGTGAGTTCAAGGCCACCCTGAGACTATATAGTAAATTCCAGTTCAGCCTGGGCTACAGGAAACTTCCTACCTTGGGTGGGTGGGGGGGGGGGAGGCTGGAAAGGAGAGGACCTGGATGGGAAAGATGTGGCTGGGGCTGATAGAAAGCTCATTTCAAAGCCGATCGTGGTGGCGCATGCCTTTAATCCCAGCACTCGGGAGGCAGAGGTAGGAGGATTGCTATGAGTTCAAGGCCACCCTGGGACTACAGAGTTAATTCCAGATCAGTCTGGACCAGAGTGAGATCCTACCTCAAAAAAACAAAACAACAACAACAACAACAACAACAACAAAAAAGCCTATTTTATAGGCCTGTAGAAATGCCACAGCAGTTAAAGGCACTTGCTTTCAAAGCCCAGGTTCAGTGCCCATGTAAAACTAGATGCGCAAAGTGGCACATGCATCTGGAGTTTATTTTCAGTGGCAAGAGGTCCTGGCATGTGCCCATTCTTTCTTTCTCTCTTTCTGTGCTTGCAAGTAAATAAATAAAATATGTGTTTTAAACAAAAAGCTCACTTCAGCTTCATAATTTCTCAATTTCCTGGGGGGGGGTGAGGTTTCCATATAAGGGCTTATCAGCCCCTGCAAGGCTGCAACCTCTGGGAAGTGGTCTCCTCAGCATCCCATCCTAAGGTCTCCTGGGGAGTCAGCCTCTACCCTTCCTTTGGATTGGCTCTTTCAAGGATTCTTACCCTGTGAGGTTTGTCCCTTCTGTGCCCCTCCCCAAGTTCACCATGACCCCAACCACACGGAGGTAGTCACTGCTTGGACAGAAACTTTATAGCTAAGAACGATCACTCCTTCGTTTCTCCAGCAAATCTCTTTCAAATTCACAGACAGAGTGATTTATAAAGAACATAACTACGTTCCTCACAGGTAAGGAGGCTAAGAAGTGCAAGACCAGTGTGCTGGAAGAGTCATCAATATCCCTTTTTTAAAAAATTTTTCTTTGTTTATTTATTTATTTGAGAGCAACAGACAGAGCGAGAAAGAGGCAGAGAGAATGGGCGCGCCAGGGCCTCCGGCCACTGCAAACAAACTCCAGACGCATGCGCCCCCTCGTGCATCTGGCTAACGTGGGTCCTGGGGAATTGAGCCTCCAACCAGGGTCCTTAGGCTTCACAGGCAAGCACTTAACCGCTAAGCCATCTCTCCAGCCCTAATATCCCTTTTCTTATAAGGTAACTGCTACTGGGGCCAGCCCCACCCAGGCGAGTATCAACTGTTGAAGCTTCTGAGATAACACTCCTTCTTCCTCCACTCCCAGCCCTCATGACCAAGAAAGGCAAGTTCACTGAGTCTGTACTAGCAGCCTTGGTCCGGGAATCTGAGGCCTAGAGATTCTGGGTTACTTTATGCCTCAGTTTCTCCAACTGCAAGATGAGATCACTCGTCTCAGGTTCCAGAAGATACCACTGGACTCCAGCATTTTATAAAGATGACCTCATACCCCATGAGGGGTTGTGATAGAGAAAAGAGCTCACACAGAGCTTAGCACAGGACCGAGGCCCCTGTGTGACCAGGGATTCTCCCTGGGAGGAGCCACTGAAAGACAAAACCAAGCCTGAAAGATACCCACCTCCGTCCCTCAAAGGTTTCTCTTTTATTTTTCCTTAGCTATAGCTCTATCCTCCATCCTTCCCCTCCCCTCCCGTCCATCCTTTCCTCCATCCCTCCCTTCCTTTTTTCCTTCCTTCCCCTTCATCTTACTCCAAGTTCTCTTTCTTTCCATTGTATAGTTGCCTCCCCACCCCCGATCCATTAAATGAATCTATCCTCAATGAAAACATGGTAATGAGGTCAGGTCATGCATAACAGCAGTACCTCTCATTAACATGAGGCAATGAAGAGTCTCCAGGGACCACATTCCACAGTGTGATGTGGGAGCCTGGGCCCAGACTGGATGGTGGGGGGTCTCCAGGAGGGAGAAACAATGGAGAGGGGTGGGGCAGAGAGAAGAACAACAAATGGTACACTGGCATTCAGTTTATACAGGACCATGCCAAAGACTCAAAGAGCTAGTTTGGAAAACATTAATATTTTGATGTTCCTGTGTGGTTCTGGTTCAATTATTTTAGAAGATATGGTTCATTTCAGGTTTGGACTAATTCACCAGATGTCTTTCAAACAACCTCTGGTTTAGATCCCAGATCAAGGAAAAAGTAATTTGGAGGCTTAGGTCAATGTTCAGCAAATTAGTGTAATCTATCCTTTCTTTTTTAATTTTTTTTTTCTTTTCCCAGAATAGGGTTTGTTTTTAGTTTGAGTCCCCAGAGATATGTTTTGTTTGTAAAGCCATCACTGAACTGAGGTTCCCAGTAACTAGACAATCTCTTTTGATACCCATTAGAAGTCAAAAATCAATGAGGCCGAGACACGGAGTCAACAAAGTTTATCTTTTCATTTCATTGTGTCTCAGAATATTACTCCCAGATCTTTGAAATAAGCATCAAAAATAGCATTCTTCTCCCCAGCTCTCTGTCAGGCATTGGCACACATCTACCAGGGGATTTCAGTACAGGCTGTTTCTCTCTGCAGGGCAGGCACACTTCCCGAATATGAAATCCTGCATGCTGTATTATTTTGTCCTAATTCCTGTAAGTGTGCAAGGGCATGTCTGCGCATGTGCACACGCACGTGTGTGTGTGTGTGTGTGTGTGTGTGTGCGCGCGCGCGCGCACGTGCACTCAGGTTATTATTGAGCCATTTGGGGTGAGTTCAGAGTAATGAGGAAAGAGCTGTCATTGGCAATAGAAGGTGCCTTTGACCACACAGTGAGAGGAAAGAGTCACTTTTGAAGAGGCAAGATTTTATTTTCTTTCATTAGCTCATTTATAGAACATTCATCCAACGCCTACCGTGTGCTAGGTACAGAGGGGGCTGACTGCAGCGTCAACCATGTAGACAGTACCTTTTCTCTAGCTAGAAGACTACTCTATTGAGGGGTAACAGAGCCAAAAATCAACAAGCAAATAAATGAGCCAACAAATTCAGGTAGCAATGCATGCTATGAATAAAGTGAAACAGGGTCATTTCATAGACAGTGCCTGTAAAGACAGGGACAACCACACGTCACCAAATGACCAAGAAAGGAATCTTTGAAGAAGTGATGTTGGAGCCAGGGCATGAATTTCAAGAAGGATGGGTCATCAGCATGTTCCAGGAAGAGGGGACAGAGAGGCAAGAGGAGAAGGAGTTGTTCCATCCAGAGGAAGACGGGCGATGGGGAGGCCATGGGTGGAGAGAGGCCCGGGAGGGTGGCATGAGGAAGAGGATCGGGACAAAGATGGTGTACTGTTGGAGCTTGGGTTTCTTTTCAGGATTAGGCAAAGTCGCTGGAAGGTTTAACTTGGGCATGAGGTTGAGTAGGCATGGTATGAGTAGAGATGTCTGCCCTGCCCTTGTGTGTTTTGAATACTTGGTCAGTAGCTGGTGGCAACTCGGGAGGTGGAGCCTTGTCAGTGGGAGTGTGCAGCTGGAGGCAAGCTTAGGGGTGTTACATAGACCAGCTTTTCCTCGCTCACCTCCCCGATGATGCGACAAGATGTGATATTCAGCCTCTGCTCTGCCTTGCTGTGATGAAGCTTCCCCTTGAGACTGTCAGCCAAAGCGAACCCTTTCCTTCCATACGCTGCTTTGGGGCAAGTGTTTTATCCAGGTCAGCCTGAGCTAGAGTGAGATCCTACCATGAAAACCCCAAAATAAAAAACTCTCCCTGATGCCCTCGTTCCTCATGCCTCACGCTATTGACTGTCCACTGGCAGAAAGGGGAGTCATGGGCTCCCCAGGCAGCTCTCTTTCTCTCGGCGGCTTTCCAGCCTCATTAGACCTAATGATCTCCCACCCGTCACTCCCACTTAAACAAAGGAAATGCCCTGCATGAGGGAAGAGGGTCTGCAGAGAACACCATTAGCAATGAGAGCTCTAACAATTACTTCCTAAGATAATTTTGTTCCGTGCCCAAGCCCTTTGGATCTGGTGACTGACAATGCTCTGTCCTGAGTTCTAGAATAGAATGGAAGTCCCCAAAGGTCTTGGGTAAAGCCTGACCCATGCGCATGTCTTTCAGGGAAAAGACAGGCTCGCTCTAGAGACTGGAAAACATTTGGAGTAACAATTCACTGTCACCAACACGGGCCCACCATTACCATCTCTAATGCACAGCAAATACCAGTGATGATCCAAGGTCACAAACAGCCTCCCCTCTGCCACCTCAATGTTGCCTTCCAAACCCTAGTATCTCAGGACAGCATGGCTCGGTGACTGAAGCCAAGGTAATAGTATTGCAATGAAAGTGAAATTGATTCTGTGTTTTGGTTCAGAACATGGAAAGAAGCTGCATTTATCCACCTGCTGTTATCCAACAAATAAAAGGTTTTTCTGTTTTTGGTGTGGTAAAGATGCATGTGCCTGCCATGCTATGATATGCATGTACACTTAATGTATTCTTAAATGTATGGTCTGGTACATATATAAGTGTGGTATAGCATCTCTCTCTCTCTCTCTCTCTCTCTCTCTCTCTGTGTATATATATATGTATGTATGTATGTATATATATATATATATACACATATATATGTATATACATATATACACACACATATATATATATAGATGTGTTATAGTATAATGTGTGTATGTGCAAAGGATGGTATATTCTATGTATGTGTGTCTATGGCATGCTCTATGTATGTGTACAGTGTGATATGTTACTTGTACATGTGTGGTAGGTTACATGTACACATAGGTGACAAATTTTTGTGTGTATATGCTATGGAATATGGATGAGCATGATTTAGCATTTTGTGTGTATGCATGTGGCATGGTATGAGATATGTATGTGACACTATAGTACCGTATGTGTGTATAGCGTGGTGTATTTTGCACACATGGGTATGGTGCTCCATGACGTATGTATATGTCTGATGTAGAAAGCTATATGCGTGTGCACGTCCTATAAAGGAGAGACACGATAACCTGACGAGTGCTGCCACAAGAATAAAATGGTGATCCCGCGTCTCTTTCTACAGCGACAGCACTGGCTTTCAGCTTTAAAAGCTCATTAGCGTCAGGGTTTCCTGAGCACCTTGGCCCACAGCACAGCATTTCAAAATGGCCCATGAGCTGAGACATGATGGGGGCAATCAGTCCCTAGGTTACCCTTAGCCAGCTTTCCCCCTTACCACTGACATAACCTTCTGAAAGCCAAGGTGTTCCCTCCACTCGAAGAAATGTTGGTATGTGTGTTTCAATCAAAAGCCAACTCATTGACTGAAAATTCAGGTCTAGAGCTCTAGAAATACCAAGAGAAACCACATCCTGAGTTCCACAGCAGGAGGCTGCACCTCACCAAGCAGGAAGAGAGCTCTTGGTTGCACACAGAAAATGCCAATCAAGTGGACATCACAGTTCTTTGGGTGAGGAGGATTAGAAAAGGAGTGATGGGGAGAATGATGCATCATAAAATAAACATTATTCTAAACCATGAATCACAAACACAGCTCTAGGGCTGGAGATAGCTTAGGGATTAAGGCATTTGTCTACAAAGCCAACGGATCCAAATTCGATTCCCCAGGACCCATGTAAGCCAGATGCACAAAGTGGCACATGCATCTGAAGTTTGTATGCAGTGGCTGGAGGCCTTGGCATGCCCATTCTCTCATTTTTTTCTCTCTCCCTCTCTTTCTCTCTCTCTCAAAAAATAAATAAAAGCAAAACATTAAAAAAATACTAAGCTCCAGCACACCAAATCCAGGCAAAGTGCATGAAATTTACTTAAACTCCTCCGTTTCTATTTGGTTTGGACGGTACTGTGTTATCATGGTTTTGCTATTGTTAATATTGTGTCAACACTTTCATTACGGACCCCAATCTCCAGGACTGTAAACCTTACAAGTGGAAATTAGAGTTCAAATCCAGAAGTGTGATTCCCTAGGAAAACTAGAAGAAGGATGAGTTATAGAAATGGGTCTGTTCATGTATGTATGTGATTTGAATTTGTGCTAGAATTTGGCACAACAAATTAAAACTCTATTTGTTCCCAGGATTCTCAAATGTTGGCTGAAAACGAGAGATGATTAGGCTCTTTGGAAATGTTTCTGTGGATGCTGAACACAGTTCAAGAACAAATAATTTAAGATTATTAGATGTGGGTATATTTGCATCGTTCAGATAATTAAAGAACGTGTGTTTGGGATCTGCGCACTTTTAAAGGCTACTTTTCTACTTACAAAGTAGTAGCTCTCTAATATTCAATCCCTGGATCAGTGTGTGTCTCTTATGGAGAATGAAGTATACATGAAGGTGGGCTCCAGATTCTCGGTGGTGGTTTGATTCAGGTGTCCCCCATAAACTTAGGTGTTCTGAATGCTAGGTTCCCAGCTAATGGAGGTTTGGGAATTAAAGCCTTTTGGAGGTAGTGTATTAATGGGGGCAAACTTATGGGTATTATAGCCAGTCTCCCCATGCCAGGGTTTGGCACCCTTTCCTGTTGCTATGGTGCACCTTATGTTGGCCAGGGGGTGATGTCCACCCTCTGCTCATGGCATAGTTTTCCCCAGCCATCATGGAACTTCTACTTGAGCCTGTAAGCCAAAATAAACCCCTTTTCCTCCCACAAGTTACTCTTGATCAAGTGTTTTCTGGAAGCAATGCAAACCTGACTACAACAGTAATGTTGGTACTGAGGAGTGGGATTTCTGCTAGACACCTGACTGTGTGGCTTTGGTTTTTTCGAGCTGATTTTCAAGAGGAATGTGGAAAGATCTGAAACCTTGGTCTAGCAGACACCTTGCAGTGCTGTAAGTACAGCTTGACGTACTATTCTGGTCAGAGCTGAAAGACCTGAATGCAGTAAGAACTATGGACTGTGAGGTTTGGTTTGTGAGGGTAAGCAAGAGCTTTGCTTGGACTGGGCTAGAAGCAGTTTGTGTGAGAGGCTTGCTATTACACCCATGTCCTGAGAATTTGGGCATGATTGCATTGCATAGAAATGGACTGATTTAAGAAGAGGGATATGGCACAGAAAAATGAAATCTTTGGGCCAAAACTGCTGTTCAGCTGCAACTGTATGAGAGATCACAACCATTGGGATTTGGCCAGCTGAACTGCACTGGGGCATCAGGAAGAATGCAGTCTTTTGAAGGGGCCTGAGTGCTCAAGGAGTGTCCTGTTATTCAAAGTCTGCTTTATTCCCCCCTGGATTGACAAACTGGTAACCTACATAGTATTGTGGAGTATAAGAAATGCAGGAAAGAGAGGGTCATTGAGTTTACAACATGGTCTTGTGTTTTGGAAATAGCCATGGGCAGTGTGAAGCAGGTTTGCTGGATGCCTACATGGAGACCTGATGGAGCTGTGAGGATGAACCATGGATTGCAGTGAAGATCCAGTGGAGATGCTGGGACCATGAGATGGCTGCTAAGGGAAGCTACTGGCCCCAGATGAAGTTTTCCAAGACTCTGAGTAGCCTAGCTGGAGGGGTAGAATTGGAATTCCAGAGACTTGTTGTTGGTTAGAATTATTGGACTTGGAGATTTGTCACTGACTACAGTTGTTGAACTTGGAGCAACAGTTTGATGTTTGTCCTGTTTAAATCTCGTATTGGTTGAATATTTCTTTGCAATGTTCAATGCCATTTTTTTCAATGTGAATGTTTATTCTGTGCCATTATGGTTTGGGGGAGGGAATTTTTGGTATTATGGCTCAGTTAAGAGATCTTGGGGGCTGGAGAGATGGCTTAGCGGTTAAGCGCTTGCCTGTGAAGCCTAAGGACCCCGGTTCGAGGCTCGGTTCCCCAGGTCCCACGTTAGCCAGATGCACAAGGGGGCGCACGCGTCTGGAGTTCGTTTGCAGAGGCTGGAAGCCCTGGCGTGCCCATTCTCTCTCTCTCCCTCTATCTGTCTTTCTCTCTGTGTCTGTCGCTCTCAAATAAATAAATTAAAAATTAAAAAAAAAAAAAAAAAAAGAGATCTTGGACTATGGGAATATTTGAACTTCATTGGGATTGATAAAAAAAAAACATTTAAAGTTGGACTGAATGCATTGCATTTTGCATCATGGATGGTTATCAGTTTATGGGGACCAGGGGCAGAATGTGGTGGTTTGATTCAGGTGTCCCCCATAAGCTTAAGTGTTCTGAATGCTAGGTTCCCAGCTGATGGAGATTTGGGAATTAACAACTCTAGGAGGCAATGTATTGCTGGGGGCTGGCTTATGAGTGTTATAGCCAGTTTCCCCATGCCAGGTTTTTGCACACTCTCCTGTTGCTATGGCGCACCTTATGTTGGCCATAGGGTGATGTTCCCCCTCTGCTCATGCCATTGTTTCCCCTGCCATCATGGAGTTTCCCCTCAAGTCTGTAAGCCAAAATAAACCCTTTTTTCCCCCACAAGTTTCTCTGGCAGCGATGAGAACCTGACTGCAAAATACTCCATCTTAGTCAATGCTATACCCTTTACCTGAGCATCCTTACTGATGGCCACAAAGCCCCGTCTAGGTTGGCCAAGTCGGCCACAGGCCGCAGGGTGCTGAGAGCAGCCATGGTGCTGTGCAGAAGGGCTCAGCTGTCAGGCTTCCAACTCCGAAGGTGGGTCCCAGCCAAGGAAGTCTGAGCAGGAGCCAGGTGGCAAGAAGCCCATCCTCACACCCTCTGCGCTCTGATACTCGGTTCTACACTCAGCATCCCGGCAACACACTGCAGTGACACAGATACACAGTAGTTGTCCAGCAAGGGGTTAGCGGTCCCTGGTCACGCCGTGTTATTCCTGCGAATTGGGTAGAAATGTTTCCAACCAGGCACTGGCTGAGTTTCAGGGATCAGCTTGGTATCTTTTATTTTTCACTTTCCCTAACTCACTATTTGTATATACAGCAAAGAGAACGTACTGGTCTCTGGGGCTTTGGGCTATATGTATGAAGAGATGAGCTTTTCTTGCAGTCTACTGTTCAGTCATCACCAGATAAAGTTCAGGAGGTTTTCCAAAGACCTTATGCAGGTAACAACTTCTTCCTATGGTCTCTTTTTCCTACAGCAATTTAGTTTGTCCCAGGGGTTCGCCATTATGAAGACTACCTCTGGTCCAGTGTCACCTGCCAAAGGTTGACTGACTTCTCTGTAGGGTGACTTTTCTCACCCAGGCCCATAGCATGACTTGAGAGTGTCATGCACATCTTTAGAAAATCATGTTGGAACCCCCACCAAGTAAACTAGCAAAAACCCTTACCTTCGAACCAAAGAAAATACTAAATCCATGAAATCACTTAAGCCACCCTTCCAAAGCAAGAGAGAGACTCAAAATGTTTTATGCAGCAACCTATAAGAAACTCATTTTGTGGGATGTTTCACATTCCAGACTATGGTTTATTCCCCCATATATCCCTGCCAGTAATATCAACCAGATGTGGCCAAGAAGTCTGTGCAGAATTGTAAAAATTACAAGCATATTCTGCAATTCCAAAGCATTGTAAAGTCACAGCTCCGTTTTCTTTCCTTTTTAAGAAAAAAAAAAAGACTCAAAAACAATTTCCAAGTTGGCAGAACGTTGGCTTGCCTGATAAGTTTAGACAATACTTCTACTGGCCCAAAGGGCTAAAGAGATTAAAAATAATAAAACCCAATTCCAACTTGATGCATTGTAGGGAACCTAGAAAGACCCACTCACTCGCACATATTTAGGACTATAACTTTTTCTCTTTCAGAGTTTCGAGTCTTAATGCCCAAGACCTCAGATAGAAGAGTGTGTTCATGGACGCTCATGGAGCTGAATGTACTAGCTCCAAACACTGAATCATGAACATTTTACCAACCTATGATGGATCTCTGTCTCTTTCATCCCTTAACCCCTTCAAGGTGTGTCTCAACATGAGAAATACTTGGTAAGACAGAGAAATAAAATAAAAATCAGGAGTTCCAATGACTTGAGGTTATTCTTACAAATTAGACTGCTTGTGCCTCAGTTTTAACATTGGCACAATGAGAATAACAACGTGTCTATGTCAGAATTCTTAGGAAGACAGGAAGAAACATAACATAAGGTGTGTAGTACTAGGTAGGTACTTGCCAAATATCCTATTCCTTCACTCCCCCCAAATCTACAACATTACAGGGGTTGCCATAGATGTATGTTTTCCTTAAAAGTATGCCCCACTAGTGACATATACCAATATCACCTAGAACCCCCATTGTCAAAGTCAAGTCCCCAGATCCATGTAGGGTTACACAGAATAGGAAACAGCTTTGGGGCAGTTCTTTTCTATGTGCTAAGTCTGAGAACCACAGGAACTTTTCCTTGCTCTGTAGAATGTGGCCCTAAGCCAGAAGCACCACTGAGCATTTGTAAAAAAATAAATAGGGGGCTGGAGAGATGGCTTAGCAGTTAAGCGCTTGCCTGTGAAGCCTAAGGACCCCGGTTCGAGGCCCGATTCCCCAGGACCCATGTTAGCCAGATGCACAAGGGGGGTGCATGTGTCTGGAGTTCGTTTGCCGTGGCTGGAAGCCCTGGCATGCCCATTCTCTCTCTGTCTCTCTCTCTCCCTCTCTCTCTGTCACTCTCAAATAACTAAATAAAAATGAACAAAAAATATTTAAAAAAAATAAGTAAATACAGGGCTGGAGTGATGGCTTAGTGGTTAAGCACTTCCCTATAAAGCCTAAGGACCCCAGACACCAGTTCAAGGCTTGGTTCCCCAGGACCCACATAAGCCAGATGCACAAGGTGTTGCATGCATCTGGAGTTTGTTTGTAGTGGCTGGAGGCCCTGACATGACCATTCTCCAGCCCCTCCTGCCTCTTTCTCTCTGTGTCTGTCGTTCTCAAATAAAAATAAAAAAAAATTTTAAAAAATACAGATTCACAGGTGCCACTTCAGACTTATCAAGCCATCTCAGGGGTTCAGGCACCCAGAAAAGTTCAAGAATCTTAGTTCTAAAACTGTGTGGTGTAGACATCTACAAGACAATTCAAATGTTAGCTTTGTAACCAACTCTATGGGAAAATCAGCTGTTTCTGTGTTCTGCTGGATAGATCCTCAGTAGGGACTTCCTTGCCTTCTCTCCTGGCTATGGCTTGAGGTGTGTGTGTGGGGGGGGGGGAGAGAGAAGGAGAGAGAGAGAGAGAGGGAGAGAATAGGCTCACAAAATAGAAACAGCAAGAATGACACTGTTATACATGGTCTATCCACATGCAGCTGAGGTGAAACCCACCTTCACATGGATGAGGAAAGTGATGGTTTGAACAAGATGTCCCCCAAGCTTCATGTGTTCTGAACACTTGTTCCTTAGCTGGTGGCAATTTGGGAGGTAAATCCTTGCTGGAGAAGGTATGTTGCCAGGAGTTGGGCACTGGGTTGTTAAAGCCCAGCTCCCCCTTGTCAGCACCAGCTCGCTCTTGCTGCTATGTGAGAAGATGTGATGGCCAGCCTCTACTCTGCCATGCTTTCTTCGCCAGGATGAAACTTCCCCCTTGAAATAAATCAACCCTTTCCTTCCATAAGCTGCTTCCGGTGGTGTGTTTTGTGCCAGTGATATGCCAAAAGGATGCCATAAAGCAAACCAAAGGCCCTGCTCACTGTGGGATTCAAGCCTTAAGAGAAGGAGTCCAGGGAGAGGGGAGCTGAGATCCTGTTTGTGGGGACCTTCTCCTTGAGTCTCCTTTGTTCCTGGAGAAAGTGGCCCACGCCTGTGATGGCAAGGGTGGTCTTACCACCCTCTACCTCCTGTCCTGTGAGTCATGCAGAAAACCCTGCTCCATTTGTCTTCTCTAGATGTGCAGCTGGTGGCCAGAGAAGCAAAGCAGCATGCTAGGACCACCCAGGTCTCCGCAGATGCAGATGCAGCTCCAGGCAGGCCCGGGTCCCCGCTGCACTGCTTCCTGACGGACCGGCTCCCATCGTCCCTTTGCCACTTCAGCACCTCAGATCACAACTCCGCTGGAAATATTGGCTACCGTGGCTTTTGTTTGCTCCACTGGATTTTCACTTTTTTTTTTTTTTTTAAGATTTTTTATTTCTTTATGTGAGAGCGACAGAGAGAGAAAGAGGCACATAGAGAGTGAGAGAGAGAGAATGGGCACACCAGGGCTTTCAGCCACTGCAAATGAACTCCAGACGCGTGCGCCCCCTTGTGCATCTGGCTAATGTGGGTCCTGGGGAATGAAGCCTCGAACCGGGGTCCTTAGACTTCACAGGCAAGCGCTTAACCGCTATGCCATCTCTCCAGCCCTGGATTTTCACTCTTACAGCACTGTTTCACGTCAGTGCGGAGTTTTATAGACACACATATTGTGTGTAGTTATGTTTTAAAGTTGAGTGTGAAACTGGAAAAGTAAGGTGGCTGGTGAGGGCTGTGTGAGCCACAGACAGAAGGTGCTGCTGAGGTATGAAGCTCCATGCTCAGCGAGGTGGAGCTCCCTTAGGGCTTCAAAGAGACTCAGGAACCAGCACTCCTGGGCTCCTTCCCAGCCCTTGACACTTTAGTTACCATCCTCCTTGTGACTATGATACAGAAAGTCTGGTTAGGAATGTGGCCCTGGAGTCAGGAGAGTTTGGGTTGACGCTATTAGTTCCTGGGTCTATGACACTGGGCAAGCTGTTCAAATCTCTAGGACTCTGTTTCTTGCTTTCTAACATGGGGATACCACTGTGTCTACTTCCTAAAGCTGGGACAGAGAGAGGAAATAAACATGAAACAGTTCACAAAACATGTGACTCACTACATATACAAAATGCCCCCCAAAGCATTAAAAACAAATTGTATACCCCTGAATTCCCAAGGTCATGTCACAACCTAAGGGTCCAGGACATGAGTAGAACTGCATATAAGCCCCAGGTCTTATGGGAAAATGCACTTGAGTGCAGCCTTTGTCCAGTATGACTGAAGGCCTGACAAGGACAGGAACACCTGCTAGATGAGCGGATGTTCCTGTGTATGCCTGCCCCGAGAAACAGTCGTGTGGAAGGCAGCAAACAAGGTGAGACCCATCTGGCCAGAACCCTGACCTCGGACTTCCAGCGTTCAGAACTATGAGACCAGAAATCCGTGAAGTATAAGTCACCTATCCTGTGATACTTGTTAAGGCATCCATAGCAGATAAGATGATTGTCTTTATTGCAGAACCGATGTCTCAGACGGGAAGAGCTAAGGTCACTCTTCTGAGGTTACCAGAGGGTAGGATTCAAACTCAGGTCTGGACAGCCCTGGGGCCTTGTGCTTGATTTCATTAGTTAGCGTGGGACTCTGGGGCAGGTAGACACCACACGGAACAGTGAAATCAGGAAGTGGTAAGGAACTCAAAGGAGGTATGAATGAGCAATGAGGAGTGGGGAGTGCTTGGAGCAGGCTCCTTCATGGGAAGCAAGGATCAGAAAACCAAACTCCTGGGGCTTTTCTCTCTCAGACACAAATGCTGCCACAGAATCAGCCAGTGACTTGGAGCTTAGTTAACTGACCATGCTCATATCGTTTCAGCCACCTGGGATTACCCTCTCAGTCTGTTGCAAATTCACCGGCCCAGGCAGTGACGGCAGGTTGAACCCCAGAGGCATGTTTCCAAAGTTGTCAAACACCTCACTGAGCTGAGTGGAGAACAATCAGGGCCTTCCGTCACCCTTGCAGCATACCTGCTTATGCAGCTACCCACAACCCAGAACTGAATGGAGCTTCAGACCTGGACCCAGGACAGGCGAGCCATTGGGACCTCAGCAGTCTGTCCACCCCCCAGAGGCACGGCTGAGACCAACTCTCAATGCACGCCTTCCAAAGCTGCCCATTCTGGGGAGATGTCGCTTTCTTGTGTATGTGTGTGTGTTGTTTTTTTTTTTGTTTTTGTTTTTGATTTTAGAGGTAGGGTCTCACTCTAGCCCAGGCTGACCTGGAAGTCACTAAGTCATCTCAGGGTGGCCTTGAACTCATGGTGATCCTCCTACCTCTGCCTCCCAAGTCCTGGGAGTAAAGACATGCGCCACCACGCTTGGCAAGGTGTCATTTTAATCACTGTTTGTTTTTTTTTTTTCTTTTATTCTCTGCCTTTTGCTCCTTTAGCAGAACTTTGGACAGAATTTACCACTTAGCATATAATAACCAGAAATTCTTCACTTCCTCTCCCATGGGTAGCTAAAAGAAAAAGCTAGAAGTGCATGTCATAAGGAGAACCAACAGACTCCAACTTATACCACAGACCATGCTTCATCCTTGTCCTCTCTATGCAACTACAGACCAGAGAGGAGAGGAAACAGTACTAGGGCCACGCAGCGTAGAGCATCAGAGCCAACAGCAATGGCTGGGTCTTCCCACTCCAAGTACAACCGTCTTCTATGCTGTGTTGAAATGCTTGGACCATCGACCCCAGAGCCCTAGCTACCTGCCATCTAGTGATAGGTAACCACAGCCATCATTCATGAGTATTGACTGTGTGCTGCATTCAATGTTGAATGCTTTCCACTTATCTTTTCAACACTCCAGGGAGCTTGTCCACCTTTCTGATGACGGTCTGCGACTGAAAGAACATACCAATCTGCCCGAGGTCTCAAGGCATATAACTGACAGACCCTTAGCCCTTTTACTCCATGGTCTCCTAGCCTCAGCTTGCCAAGAATCCCAAGCAAAGCAGAAGCACGGTCCCTATCCCTGACCCTGCTCTGAGCACGGGGACAGCTGATTTTAACTGAGTGCTTGAGGCTGCGACATAGAACCCAAAACTCAGGACACCCTGGGCCATACTGCCTATGCTTGAGAACAGAGAGGGCACAGGCTCCATGAGTGCGTGCTGCTTCAGAGGGGAGGGTACTAGATCTACGGGAGGCCAGCTGCAGCTGGGAGAAGCTCTCGGGTGTGGGATGGGTCCACTGATGGTCCTTCTCCTCTCTCTTTCTTGGTGGCCATGGCCCTACAGGGTGGCCTAAAATAGAAGGGCTTGGCAGAGACACAGGTGTATCCTGAGACCTTGTTCCAATGTCCCTGGATTTACAAGTGGGGTCAGTTAAGACAACCTTTCTGCTCTGGTTAGGATCTGGAATGCTCTTCTACCACAAAGGATATGGTAAGACTTGGTCCCCAGGTGGTGCCCCTGGGAGGTGGTGGGCCTCAGTGAGGCTACTGAGTCATTAGAGACATGACCTTTGAAGGGGGTAGTACCCCAAATTCTTCCTTCTTCCCTCTAACCTCTTACCACGAGGTAAGTGGTTTTGCTGCTCCATGCACATCCCCCGTGCTCTGCGCACTACAGGCTCTCTCTGCTACAGGCTCTGCGTGATGGGTCCAATCAGAACCTTTTATTTTTTTTTTTTAATTTTTTTAAATTTTTTTATTTTTTTAAATTATTTATTTATTTATTTATTTATTTATTTATTTGAGAGCGGCAGACACAGAGAGAAAGACAGATAGAGGGAGAGAGAGAGAATGGGCGCGCCAGGGCTTCCAGCCTCTGCAAACGAACTCCAGACGCGTGCGCCCCCTTGTGCACCTGGCTAACGTGGGACCTGGGGAACCGAGCCTTGAACCGGGGTCCTTAGGCTTCAGAGGCAAGTGCTTAACCGCTAAGCCATCTCTCCAGCCCCAATCAGAACCTTTTAGACTGAGCTTCAAGAGACCTTCGTTCTTTATACAGTTTATTACATCAGATATTCTGTTACAGTGGTGGACAGCTGACTAACATACTTTCTAGGCTTTAGAAGAAGGTTAGGTGAAGATTCGTTGGCAGGGTTGGCGCAAAGGGAGCACTGCTTCTTAGATCTGTGAAGTTCACAGAGCAGTGATATGAACGCTCCGAGCTTTACTTTCCTCATCTACAAAACAGGAGCAGTCACTGTGGCTTAGGGAGGGAACTCTTTATAGTGAGGAACAAAACCAATACTCTCTGGAGGCAGGTGACCCACATTCAAATCCAGATTCTGCCACTAAGCAGTGTTACAATGTCAAGCAAGTTCTACAGCCTCTTGAAGCCTCAGATTCATGTTCACAGAACAGTTCGAATCATGGCACCTACTCTGCAGGGTTGTTAGGTCAGCTAGATGAGTTCCTGGATGTTAAGTGCTCAGAGCAGCACCTGGCACTCAGCATTCACTAGTTATGACAAGGATCTGAAGGGCAGACTTGAAGCCTAAAGGATTGTGTAGAGCAGATGCTCAGTTAACATGTAGATTACAGGTTTTTTGTTTTGTTTTTTAATTTCTGACTGGCTTCCCTTCCTGTTTCTTCTGGTAGCGGAATTAATCTTTCCTATTCAAACAAGTGGCATGAACACATGGCACGTGTGATTAATTGAAGGCAAGGTCACATTAGCAGTGGTATCTGCTTAGATGGGGGCTTGTGAGCCAGGTCAGCAGTGTCCCCTCAGTTCTCTTCTACCAGACTGTTAACAAGCTTTTTTTCCTTGAGGTTGTGAAATTAGCATGTTGTGAGTCCTTCCTCAGACTCAGCATCATGCCCATGGTTCCATGGGATGGAGGGAGCGAGATGAAGTCCTCGCAACACCTCCAAGTCCCTGGATCCAGTGGTTCCTGAAGCCACGACCACCACTGAACGTCTCAGTTATACAAACTAGTATGTCTGCTCTTTGGGCTCAAATGACTGTAGTCTCATCTTTCACACTTGCTAGTCAGAAATGGTCTTATTGGGCTGGAGAGATGGCTTAGCAGATAAGGCATTTGCCTGCCAAGCCAAAGGGCCCAGGTTCAATTCCTCAGGACCCATATAAGCCAGATGCACAAGGTGGTGCCATGCGTCTGGAGTTCATCTGCAGTAGCTGGAGGCCCTGGCACACTTATTTTCTCTCTTGATTCTCTCAAATGAATAAGAAAATATTCTTTTTAAAAAAATAAGTGTTCTTATCATAACATAGGTTGTCGATAAATATCCTTTCCCTACGCTATCACTAACTACTTTAATAATGCCTTCTTCTACTCATTGCCTTTTCAAAAGATATCTGTTGTGGTTTGAATATGCTCATGTGTTTGAACAATTGATCCCCAGTTAGAGGTACTGTTTTGGGAGGTTGGAGATCCTACAGGAGGTTGAGCCTCCACTGGAGGAAGTGAGTCACTGGCTTAGAGGTCTTATAGCCCAGTGCTACACCTATCTGCTCCCTGCACTGGCACTATGGACACAAGGTGAGCAGCTGTCTCATGCTCTGGCCAACGTGCCTTCCCTGCTGTGTTGGGCTGGATCTTCTTAGACCATGAGCCAAAATAAAGCTTTAGGCTGCTTCTTGTCAGATATTTGTTCACGGCAACAAGAAAAGTCACTATGGGCTGGAGAGATGGCTAAGCAGTTAAGGTGCCTGCCTGTGAAGCCTAAGGACCCAGATTTGACTCCCTAGGGCCCACATAAGCCAAATGCACAAGGTGATGCATGCGCACAAGGTGGCACACACATCTGGAGTTTGATTGCAGTGGCTAGAGGCCCTCGTGTGCCAATTCTCTCTCTCTCTCATAAAAAATATAAATAGAAAAAGAAAAGAGGGGAAAAAAAAGTCACTACCACAGTATACTTTGGATAAACACTGAATGTTCTGTGTCTAATGATAACAGAAACATCCAGAAGCGCTGCTTATCCCATATGGCACACTACAGAGCAGTCAGCTGCACAGAATCCATGCTGAGCCCGCCTCCCCTGTGGACTGCCTGTGTCTGCTGAGATGCACTGTTCTTTCAGAACAGAGCCGCTGGCATATGTATACACACCCATGATCGCACATTTATTGGTTTCTAATTTGTACCCTGCTTGCTTCCAAAAGGGCCCCGGAGTAGCTGACAAAATGAGACAGAGACATAATGGGGCCATTAAGGAAAATCAAAGATCAAGCCCAAAGAGAAAAAGCAATGGCTGATTATGGCTCAAACCTGAGTTAATATAGTTGCTTCAATAAAAAAGATATATTTAACTCAGCTTTTTGGCAGTCATTCAGAACGTGTCAGGATAGGACCCATGGAGAGCTAAGCATCTCTCTTGTCTACAGCACTGTACCCAGCACAGAGGACAGGCTGTGACAGGTAGCCAAGGAAACCTGACCGCCTGACTGACTGACTGACTGAAGGAAGGAAGGAAGGAGGGAATAAATGAATGATTGTTGGAGAAAAGAATCAAAGCTCTCTGACAGCATTGCTTATAACCCTGGGACTATGTCACTCATATATTCACCTACTCAGTGAGCCATCACTGCCTGAGTGCCATTTGTGCCTTTTCCTGCATCTGGGCAGAGACTCACAAGGGATGGAGGCCAATGGGGTTGAACATCATTCCTGCCTTCCCAGATGCAGCTCTCTGGCTTGAAACACAAGCTTACTATAATTAATCTCAATGCTCACTGCAACTTCTAATCTCTTCATGCTCCTGAAACTAAGGCTGTGAAGACGCGTGCTGTCGCAGTAACAATAGTTATCCTAGCCCTTCCTCTTTTCCAGTGCTTTTAACCCTTAAACACACACACACACGCACGCACGCACGCACGCACACACACGCACACGCACACGCACACACACAATCTTGCTGGGTGCTGCAAGGCACAGAGAAGAAGGGAGGCAGCTCCCTGACAGAGAGGGGAAAGTGACTCTCCCAGTAGAAGGTGACAATCATAGCTTTCCAGGGCTTTCCCAGCCCCAGGCTTAGCCTCCAGTATCCCACAGGCAGCTTAGCACCACCTGGAACTCCTCTCCTGCCTAGCTTACGGTGCATGCCACACAAAATGGGCATCCCCTGGTGTCAGTAGGGAGGCGTTTGTGAGCAGGAAGCAGACACCTGGTACCTGCAGCAACCATATCCTCAGACTGCACTCCCCAAAGCCCTTGAGCAGGCAGACACCCCATGACCTTTACGTAGAAACTGACTCTGGATTCTAGGTGAGCAGCTCAGCCGACGAAAAGGCACAGTGCTGTGCTAAGTGGATGGGCGGTGATTCAGTGAGTATTTAAGAGGGAACTGCATCACGGCTCCTTCTGCTTGCTCATAACTCTTCGGTGGACTGGAGGAGCCATGGGCTGGAACCACTAGAGGGAACAACTGTGCCTCTACTGAACATGAGCAGACTCGTTGCACCATTATCCCTACAGCATAAAGTACAACTGTTTACTCAGTATTTCCAACATGCTAGGAATCAGAAGCCACCTAGAGATAAAGTATGGGGGAGGACTGCACAGTTAGTTATGTGCCCATACCACCCTAATTTATACACGATACTTGAGCATCTGAGGATTTCAGTATCCTTGCGAGTCTTGGGGAGTCAGCCTCTCATGGCTACTGACAGGTGACTGTACTGAGAAACCAGGATGGTTTGTAACAAGTTTACTTGATACCGCATTCTGGGCTCTGTGAGGAACTTGGTCTTCTCGTAGCCTGTCACCCTACCATGAGCACATTCGGGTGGGTACAGACTGCACAGGTAGAAGACGCGGGCAACCATTCTCCTAGTTTTAGAAAAGTCAGCAAGGTGAACCAGAGCACCAGAGAAATGGCAAAATACACAAAAGACCATGGCAAAGTACAGAGGTGTCATGCAGAAGGCAAGAAGAAATACTGTGCCACAGAAACCCGGGCCAACCCTGGCCCATTTATTTATTTATTTATTTATTTTTGGTTTTTCAAGGTAGTGTCTCACTCTAGCCCGGGCTGACCTGGAATTCACTATGGAATCTCAGGTTGGCCTCGAACTCACTGTGATCCTCCTAACTCTGCCTCCCAAGTGCTGGGATTAAAGGCATGCGCCACCACGCCTGGCTGGTTATTTTTGTTGTTGTTGTTGTTGTTGTTCAAGGTAAGGTCTCACTCCAGCCCAGGCTGACCTGGAATTCACTATGTAGTCTCAGGGTGGCCTTGAATTCATGGCACTCCTGCTTCCTGAGTGCTGGGATTAAAGGTGTGCACTACCACGCCCGGCCCATTCTTGTTGCGACAAAGCACCCTTTAGAAACACACTGATGTACACAATTCCTGTGTGTTTCTGTGTACATACGTGCATAAATATGTATTCCTAACTCAGAACTTATTCTTGTGCTCACAGCACCATGTGTTTCTTATTTTCTGGTTTATTCCAGAGCCTGCATGCATTGTTTGACTGCATAAGTAGGTATTAAACACAGTTGTGGAAAAGGAGAATGGAGGCCGCACCCAGTAACTTCCCAGTAACACGAGCATCTTCTTGGCCAGGTTATGAGTCACACTACCTGTCAGACACTGTGTCGCTCCATTCTGAGAGCCCCAGAGCAGCCTACCTCACCCCATTGTCCATGTTCTGCCACCAGGACTTCAAATTCACTGTCAATAATTAGCACTGATAGAGGACACCTCCAATATATAAGCCTTAGTCTCTACCATGGCCTGCAACTCTAAGTCCAAGCTTTTGAACTCTCACCATGAATAACTATGCAGGGGTATTGCCAACCTCTTGGCCCCTGGACCAAAGTCAAAGTGTGTCTTCCTTTCCCCATCATACCATAGAACTCAAAACCTCGAGTTCCCGGACTGTCAATAACAGAAAGTGAGCAATGGGCCGGAACTGTTCCAGCTAGCAAGGCGGCGAGGTTAAAATGCTAAATCCAAATAGATACTGAGACAGGACAAGGCAGTCTCCTGTGAACAAAGTCACCCCAAAATCCTCTCAAAGAATTTCCATTTAGTAAGTTCAGACCCAAGTTAAGTAGAGTTCATTCCCACCTTGCGTGGGAAGAATCCATCACCACACACTGCTCATCCTCCTTGGCCCATCTCTAAGGGAAAGGACGAGAAGTCAGGCCCAGAAGCATGTGTTAGCACACTGCTTCCAAACCCTGTTCACAGTCGCTACGCCAGTCTCCATATGGCCTGGGCGCCACACGTCGAAATCACCGCGGCCACTGGGGGACCAAAGCCAAGTGAGACACAAAGAGGAGACCACAACTCTACTCACAGTCTGGTGAGCTTTGGCGTGCTCTGGAAAAGCAATTCTGGAAGGACCTGGAGCTTATTCTTGTTCAGGCGCCTACAAAGGAAAAGAAGAATGAAAAGACGTCAAGGGGACATAAAACGGGACCAAGTATATTCACAGGCACTGCCTTCGCCATCCATCCATCAATCCATCAACAGGCATTAAAGAGACCTGCAGATCTTTCCATGTGGGATTTTCAACATGTGTAAGGCACACAGCATCGGGGTGGAGCTGGCAGTCAAGCTGGCAGTGGACGGCCAAGGTCAGGTGTAAGTGTAGTAAACACAGGGCGTTTCTGTGTTTCCCCTCCTCGGTCATAAGTCTTGAGAAACAGCACTGATTAATCATACCATCCCTTCCCATAGACCCTAGACAAGACTTTTGAGCTTTGCAAAGCATAAATTAAATGTCAAAGAAAATACTTCAAGTCCCAAAGAGTGGTGGTGATGGGAGCAGATGACAGTTGCTATAGGAACAGAGAAGAGGACAAAGCCAGTGGCATGGGTTGAGGGACTCAAGTGCAATCTCCATCATGCTTGCTCTGGAAGCACAGCGGGGCTGCACTGTGACTCTTGTGGGTCTTTGGCTCTTCTCTCTTTGTTAGCTGTTTTGTCCATAAGAAACCTTGATGTGTTATAATTGTGTTATAGATACACAAAAATATATGGATTATGTAACACTTATTTCAGCCCAAAAGTCTATTATGTTCTTTTCTTTTTAAAAGAAAATAAAATATTTTCGTGGACCCTAACAGTATAGTGGGTCTTCTGTAGTCTCCCCACTGTGTCTGATGGAGAAACTGGACCTGAATCAGGGACTAAAGTCTAGAACTGAGGTATGGTTTGACATAAAACCAGTCCAGTAGGGAATGGGTCATTGCTACATAGTGGCCAACAGAAGGATTATGGTCTAAATTTGTAATGTCTCCCACAGGCTCATGTTTCGAGTGTGGGTGGGTTTCCTGGATGACGAGGTTATTTTGGGATGCTGTGGAACCTTTTGAAGGTGGGACCCAGCTAGTAGAAATGCGTCCCTGATGGTGGATCTTTGAAGGTCACAGCATTCTCTGTGCTTCCTGGTCCACCAGTATGGGAACAGCCTGTACCGCATATCCCTGACACCATGAAGCAGCCTTCCATGCCAAGATGGACTGATGAACTCTGAAACCAGGAGCCAAAATAAACCTCTCTCCTCTTCAGTTGTCACTATTGTGGCCACAGTGACTTAAAATTAACTGACACGGAAACTGACACAAGTCTCTTCTGAGCATGACCAATAATACTAGGTGCTCACAGAAAAGAAGGCCATCTGGGTTCCTAAGGGACACCCATACCTGCTGTGATATCTATGACAGCTGCTGTCTTGACGGAATCGGGCCAGAGGGGGCACTGTTCCTCACCAGCTCCATGCCCTTCTGCCCTTACAGGTACTTATTCATAGTTTTGGTGAAAGGCAGTTACATACAACAGCTATGATCCCTAGCCTAGAGCTAAACAAACTGGGAAGAGGTGAGCTTCTCCCCAGCTTCTGGGAAACTCCCCCCTGGGCAGCCCAAGCCCATCACTCCTCATTACATGCACTCCAAAAAGACAGGACTCCCCAAGTGAGATTCTGCCCCTATTTCCTCTTTCATCCTATGGACAAAAACTTCAGTGGGACGAGGAACTCAAAGGAGGTCGAAAAGGGCCAAGCACGGGGAGAGGAGCATTTAAGATGTCATCTAATAAGTGCCTTTCAAAAAAAAAAACGTGTGGCTCGGCCCTGACGGGGTTTGTGTCGTGTGGGGGCAGATGTGATCAGGGATGCTGTCAAGGAGACTTCTGATCAGAGGGAACTGAGTATTAAAGGCTGGGAGGTTGAACAAGAGAAGAACTATAGTCCCTTGCCCACCGCAACAGTGCTCTAACTCCAATACCAGTGCTTTTCTTTCTAATACTTTAGAACTCGTGGCAAATTCATATAAAAAGTTTACCATCTGCACATTTTTTCCATTTTTTTTTTTTTGCAATATGGGCATGTGTGTAAGTATGGAGTATGTGTGGTCAGAGATGGTGCATATATATGTGTGTATATATATATATATATATATATATGTATATATATATATACATATATGCATATATATACACATATATATATGCATATATATATGCACATGTATAGCATGTGCCTGTATGTGGAGGCCAGAGAACTTCGAGTGGCCTTTTCTAATACTTAGCTGAATACTTCCTTGAGACAAGGGCATCTTTCTCTTTCCTCCTCCTCTCCCCCAGGCTGATGCTTTCATGGTTAGCAGGCCCCAGAGACTTTCCATTCTCCACCTCCCACAGACTAGGGTCATAGATGTGCATGGGCACACCCAGTATTAAGTGGGTTCTGGGGAACTGAACTGTAACCTTCCTAGGCTCTCATGCTTAAGCAACGAGCAGTCTTAACCAGTGAGCAATCTTCCCGGTCCCATCTTCACAGTTTCTAAAGTGCGCAGTTTCGTAGTTTTGGAACACATCTTGTTATACGGCTAGTCTCCAGAACATTTTTCCTACACATTAAAGAACTCCCATTCTCCATTTTCAAAGCCTCTGGTATTCTCTGCGTGGGTTCTTCATGTAAAGTAGGGAACCCAAGGGAGAAGAAGCAAGTCCCTTGCTTAGCACAATCCCTATGTGGTCAGGGATAAGTCCCTTCAGAACAGGCATAAGCCAATGGCCCTAGAGATGGTATGGGACTGTAACTGGGGCTAGCCAGGGCGAGGTTCAAAACTGGGTTGGATCATGCTAACACTGAGGAGATGTTCCTTCGCCGTTGACCCTGTTTTTCAAGTGCAAAACGGCCCTGCTTCTGTGAGCATGGCGATAATCATAAAAATCAGGGTGACTGACTGGTGCTGGCTGCCTGTCGAGTGCTGTGCTGCACATGGTCCTGGCAGGACCTCACATTTGCTTCGGACCTGCAGAGACAGTCCTCGCTTCTTACGTAATGGTATTAAAGTCAGGGGGGCCCAGCACAACCATGGGGTCAACACATCAGACATGCTGTGGCAGGATCTGGACACAGTCAGATGTGTCCCTGCTTTTGAACAAGGGTATGCCAAGCCTTCAGGAAATGACACCTACTTGTCCCTTTTCCTGTCATTATTTTCCTCTGCTTCTTTTAAAATTTATTATTTATTTATTTGAGAGCGAGATACAGACAGAAATAGTAAGTATGGGCACTCTTGCCGCTGCGAACAAACTCCAGATCATGTGCCTCTTTGTGCATATGGCTTTATGTGGGTAATGAGGAACCAAACCTGGGCAGTCGGACTTTGTAAATGAGTGCCTTTAAATGCTGAGCCATATCCCTAGCCATCCCATGCTTTTTTTTTTTCCCACCCACATGCCACCTCTTTTTCTCTAACCAGACATGGCTCTGGGTTTGCCGCCTTCTCTGAAAAGCACTCTCTTGGAAGCCCCTTAGGCAGGAACTGAGTCTCTGTTTGGGTCTGTCTGGAACCACCCTCTACAGTCACAGCTGTACAAAGTCTGGTAAGAGAGCCATTCAGATACCCAACACTTCAGTCTCGGCAGAAATGCGGCTCACTGCTGTTTTCAGTTGGTCGGGTGTTTAGTGTGCTAAAAGCCCTAAACCAGAGTTGATGCTAAAAATAAAGCCAGCTTGGCTCCTGAGGCTCCCGGAAGGGAAGGAATCGTTTTCATTTCTTTGCCGGTATTTGTGGCTGGACAGAAATAAAAATGCAACCAAATTTAGCCAATTGTGCTCTGCTGGCTGCTTCATGAGCCTTGACTGGAGATTCTGGGGCAGCCAGGCTGGGCTCTGCTCCTGGCAGCCCCAGGACCTTCCCACTGCAGTCTGGGTGGGTTGCATGTCAGTTGTCCAGATCCGGAACTTCATACTCTATTTCCAGGTCACTCCAAGATTGATTCCCATTTGCTTAGTGAACCCACTGGCTTGAAAGGTCTTCTTCAAAAAGTTCTCTCCATAAACCTGCTTTGGAAAAGGGCAAAACTCCAGTCAAGGAGACCAGTTAGGAAAGTTCCTGAGTGTAGAGACAAACATGCTGTTCTGAGAGCTGCAGGCCATGGCTGCTGGCTTTGGGGCTTCTATTCCCTCCTCTTGCTTCGTGACTCTGGGCCTAACGGTAGCAATCTCTAGCTGGAAGTGAGCTGTGGAATGAATATGTAGCTCAATGCGACCTAGATGAAGGCAGAACTAAAGAGGTCAGCGAACGGGAGGTTATGACCGAATAAGGCTCGTCCATGTGTTCCCTCTTCATCTATGATCAAAAGCACCTCTTAGCGTTTCTACTGGGTTAAGGAGAAGTGAGCTCAAAAACCCATTGGTTGCTGAGTTGCAAAGTCATATTTGTTCTCTGTTTCAACTATGAAGTTCGGAGAAATAGACTTTGCCTTTGTGGAACCATTGAAGGCCTTCCTGTATACACCTGGGTACATAAAATATGATTATAGATTTTTGCCACATTGTTTGTTGAATTCATCCATTTTAATCAACCACCTAAAGTACCCAACCATCCATTTAACATCCATTTATCCATTCAGCTATCTATCCAACCACACATTTACCCATCCATCAAACAACCATTGATTTATCTACCCATCTCTCTATCCATTCAACTTCCCATCTTTCCAATCCTTTAAGAATGTAAACATACAAAATGAATAAGATGCAATCCCTTCCTCTGAGGACATCATATATATTACTGAAAGAGTCAGATCAGGAAACAAAAATTTGCACTCTAATCTCATGTTTTAGGAATACTAAGGAGGGACAGCTAGCCAGTGTGATTAAAGGAAGTCTTCCTGGGGCTGGAGAGATGGCTTAATGGTTAAGGCACTTGCCTGAAAAACCTGACAATCAAAGCTTGATTCCCCAGTATCCACATAAAGCCAGCTGCACAAAGTGGTGCATGCGTCTGAAGCTCACTGGCAGCCCTGGCATGCCTATTCTCTCTGTCTCTCTTCCCTCTCTCTCTCTCTGCTCACAAATAAGTAAACAAAATCATTTTAAAAGGAAGTCTTTCTGAATAAACTTGGCTTGAACTCCTATTTGAAGGATGGATGCGACTCTTCAGAAGACACGAAAAAATGAATTCTGGATTCAAAGTATGTCATTCCCACAGATAGCCAGGAGACCAAAAGGCATTTGGGGAGCAGGATTGCATTGCTGTTGTGGGGAGGTGACCTAAGAACACAGGTGATGAAGGTATACAAGGAGGCAGTGGTCTTCTACTGCGGATTATTAGAAACAATTGCAGTTTGGCTTGTTTTGTAGAGTGGGGAGCAAGAGAGTGGTCATCTACTTTGAATTTTAGGAAGTTCTCTCCAGGATCAGGAAACCAAGCTTGGAACAGGGTGAAGTGCGAAGCGAGGAGACCAGTACAGAGGACTTTTAAGTGAGGGCTTGGCCAAGGCTTACAGTGGTCATGGGGAGCAGGAGGCAGGCAGGAGGGCTAATCAGAGAGGTGTGTGACTGAATGCACAGGAGGGCTGAGGGATTTTCAGGAATGCAGGAACTGAAAGTGGCCCCTTGGAATCCAGATGAGCAAGTGATCCGTTGAAACTACCAAATGTCAATGAGCAGAAGGATGAAGGGGAAGCCGCCATGCAGAAAGGGGTGTGCTTTGATTCAGGATGCCTGCACCACTGAGGTCTCTCAGATATGTTCCAACAACTAAAACCTCACAGTAATGCGAAAACCTGGAGTCACCTTTTGTGCGATGTAGTTTGCACACACTGAATTCCCATAGAAACATCTGGGGGCCAGTGCTCTTAGAATCTCTAAAAAAGGATACAAGGGCCTAAGACGGGGTCTCACGCCCATAGTCAAACAATCAACCTGATGGTGACAGGATCTAAAGTCAGATGTCCGATATTAACCCTGCAGATCATGATGCACCATCTAGCCTCATGATCCACTATCTTGATTCACCATCTAGTGTATGAGTCTCATCTTCCCATTAAGTCCTAAAGGTCCTTCAGAATGGCAAATATATCTAACACTTTGTTTGTGTGTGTGTGTGTGTCCCAAAGACAGTGATTATAGCCCACAAAGGACCTTCTAAAAGAATTGAATTTGATGAATAAAACAAAGGCAGCTATGGCCACCTGGACAATCCTGGGAAGCAGAGGCCTCCCTGGCCTTGGTATGGGGAACACACTGAGTATAGGCTTTCAGAGCCCCAAATTTCAGACCTGCAAGGTGAGATGTAGGCAGGCTCACGGCTTCCCTTCACTAAGGAAAGGGCAGAGTGGGGGCCTCTAGGGCCACCCACAGCCCAGCAAGTCCCTTCTTTTTTTCATGCAGGCGTGGAATGCTCAGCCGTCGGTCTAGGACCTAAGGGAGGGAGAAAATCGGCCCATGCTGACCCCCAAAGGTCACCAGGACTGCTCGTTTAAACAACAAACCCAGTCGGTTCCCATCCCTGGGCAGCTGCTTAGGCAGCCTAGGTTTGTTTTCAGTTGACTAGTGCCTGCAGAAATGCCCTCAATGTCACCACAGCCAACACCGTGTTTAGCAAAGCTGCTCTTATTCAAAGCAGAGGCTCCCCATGGAGAGATGGGGAGGATCCAGGACAGGAAGCTAGAAAGATGAAGAAGAGCAAGCTCGAGGGAGAGAGCAAAAAAAAAAAAAAAATACTGCAAAGGCCTTGAACCTCAGCTCCACATTGGCCCTGTAATCCATCATGACATACAGGTATCATTTTGCGTCAGGGGCAAAACCCTTGACCTTTGAGGTGTCCTGATGAGGGACTACTTCCATCGGTGGCTTGCTAGAGCATGGATGAGCTCATGCTGGCTTGACTCCCTCACCCACCTTGCAGAACAAATCCAAGCCTATGCTGCTACATGAAGTTTCACGATATGAACCATCTGTATCTTGTCCATTCAGTAAGTAACCTGATTTGTGACCGTTGTGGTTTGCACCATTCATGACCTGGAGCAGCCTTGAAGGTATGGCAAGGAAGCCTATTGGCCAATAGTCTCAGTTCCTGAGGCCATTTTAGTCAAATGACCGTGACTTTTTTTTTTTTTTTTGCCTTTGGGGTATCATTTCATGGGGGTGAGTGGTAAACAGCTGTAGAGATATATCACTGTGCTTCCTTTAATAGCAATTAAGAACAGACCCAAACTATATTTCTATGGCATAAGCATTGGCATCCATGGCGTTCAGCAAGTCATGACAACGTCATTTGCGTTGGCTTCTGCCAATTTTGAAGACTGGTTAGTTTTAGCTTGCAACTTCCAAGTATCTTAACAGTAATTTAAAACCTTTATTTTTTGACATTTCAGGAGAGCTGACTTTATTATAGTCTAAAAGTCTTGCCCCAAGCAGTCTTTTCTTCATCGAAGCTGTTTACAAGAACTTCCAAAAAAATAACTTAGAGATTATTTTAGGAACATGATTATTATGTAAGAGCCAAACATGCACCTCACAGGATACCTGAGAGGCTTGGATGGTTTAACATCTGCCAATGGCCTTGCAGTGCTTCTCCAGGGCTCGATAAATGGTAGCAGTTGCAGCTAGTTATTATCATTATCATCACGTCTAGAGGCCCCAAGAGCTCAAAATACAGATTTATTCTGCTCTCACAGATGACTGTATTGGTCAGCAAGGCGGTAACAAATGAACTACAAAATCTCCCTGGGTGAGCACAGCCAACACTTAGAGTTTATCACGTCAAGAGCCTCTTCCCTCTTCTACGATGCCATAAAGAACTTGTGGCCGCTAAGGTCACCGTGCTAGTAGACAGAGAGGAAGGGAGAGGGAAGGGAGGTAGTCAGCAGCTCATAGCCCTGTCACTGGGCTATAAGCTGAGTGACAGAACTTCTCCTTGTACCCTATTCATCATAACAGGTCACATGACCCAAACTTCATTGCAAAGGGAGCTGGGAAATCTACAGTAACATGTGTAAACTAATGAGGACTCTCCTAATAACCAACATGCCTTAAGCATCAAAGCAGTATTAATGATGTCTTTGTGCACATCCCCATCACTGCCTTTTTTTTTCTGTTAAGGTACCTACTATGTGCTAAATGATACATTAGCTGTTTTATATGTCTCACTTTACCCTTAATGGCTTTGGTTGTATTTTCAGTGAGGAATCTGAGGCGCAGAGAAGTTTTATATAATTTACCCAACCAACGCCTCATGGTTTAGAAATAAGGGGGCTTGAGCCCTTTACAGCTCTTTTATTTTTATCTATTTATGAAAGAGAGAATAGGCCTCCAGCTGTTGCAAACGAACTCCAAATGCATGTGCCACTTGGTGCATCTGGCTTACTCAGGTCCTGGGAGTCAAACCTGGATCCTTTGGCTACAGCCATATGCTTTAATTGTTAAGCCATTTCTCTAGCCTTACAGTTCTTTCTTAACTCCTTGTTTTTTGTTTTTTTTTTTTTTTTTTTTTTTTTTCCCAATCAGAAGGCTGGTCAATCCCTGTAGGGAGGGCAGTAATAAGGAGCAATTTCTCATGCTATGGGTGGAAAAAAATTGAGTCAGAGCATTCTAGGAAACTGGCCTCGTACCTAGAAGGACTAAGTTACTCATGCTTGTCTACTTGCCCTACTCATGTGTTTCAGAAGACTCCCGGGAAGTCACCGCTCCCTAGTGGGGGAAATGCTGGGCCATCTTTCAGGAGAAGTTATCCTTGCTTCTCTGAGACTTGATGGGCATTCCATTCAGGACTGTTCTGAATGTGTTCTTAGCCCCTGAATGCCCTTATAGGATACTAGATGCCCATGTAGGTGCCCTGCGTGTGCAGTTCTGGAGATCTCCGGGGCTTCCTCAGGATTTCATCTTATAGAGGACCTTATCTTGCAAAGTAAACAAGTGCAGAGCTCCCCAAATAACCATCTTTGATTTTCCCTGCACCTCACATTGGACCAATTTTGTTCCAATTATATGGCTGTTAGGGAAACACAGAGCACATCAGCAATCAGAGCTTGCCTTGTCTCTGACCCTTAGCCTACTGCTGCCACATGCCCAATACGCCTGCATCCAGAAGACCTTGACTTGGGCAGGAGAGGAGAGACAGGGCAGCAGAGAGGGCACGTGGTCTATCTATGCAGCTCCAGTGGAAACCCGTGGGCTCTCAAAGAATGGGTCTAGGGTGTCAAGAGTTCCTGGGTTCCATTGCTGATACTCCTTCAAAGCCTAATTCACTATTTCTTAGAACAATGCAGGGGAACCTCTAAGGCTATAGTAAACAGGCTGCTTTATATAGAAAGGACCAAAGCCAAATGCAGGGGCTATTGAAGCATCCATAAAAGGCCTCGCATGGATCTTTGGTAGCACCCTCAAGGCTCAGACTCCAAGAAAATGCATCGAGGGCGGGAGAAAGCACATACCAAGGCATGAGCGTGTGCGTACACACACACACACACACACACACACACACACACACACACACGCACACACACATTTCCCACAGACATGCAATTTAACAGTCACATGCAGCCTCAGGGCCAACCAGATCCATTCTAGGCAACTGGACCATATGGCCACAGCCCTTGGAACCCTATAGTGACACCAGCATGTCACATCTCATACTCAGGTCAACAGGGCAGGCAGGCAGCTCCGCAGCCTCAGTGATCCTGTCTGAATGGCTTCTGGGACACAGCTGTCATGCAACTCGCCCTGCCTTAGGGTGTTGCACCAGAGCTGTCCTTTACCCTGTTCCTAGTGTGACAACTGCAGAGGTGTTAAGTGGCCACATTCTGAGGATGATTTGAAGCGAACAAAGAGAACCACATCCTGTGTCGAGATGGTGGGGGGCGGTGGTGTTTGATGACTGAGGAAAGGTGAGACATGGTCGTGGAGGAAGGGCTGAAGGGTGGTGGGGCAGCAGCAAGTGCCCGCTTGCAGTCAGTGGAGAAGTAAGAGCTTTGTCCACACAGGTCTTTGTCTCTCCCTGCCCCCCAGCTATGCGAACTCCTCTAGCTGAGCGTAGCTTGGGTTATTTTCAGGAAATTATGATGGAGGCAGAGAAGAGGAAAGGGTTTGAAGAACATCCCCACAGCACTTATGGCCGTGCAAACTTGGCTGTGCAAGGAGCGAGAGGAACATATTAGGCTGAGAAGGCACAGTGACAAGATGAGCCTGGGAACTGTCGGCCCCCGCAGGGCCCGAGGACTCTTGGCCAGTGCATCGGGCTGGGGCTGAGAGAAGCTGTAGGAGATCATTCTGGCTCTCACCTGGAGCTGTGGTTTGTCCTCCAGCAGTCATTGGGTTGGATGACATCATTCCTAAGATCATCTCTTCCATTTTAGTACTTCTGAGAGCTAGATAGGATAGTTTCTTGTTCTCAATGTCTAGTTCTCAATGAACTGTGTTTACAGCTCAACCACCCTACGCCTTGGTATCTGTAAAAATTGAGAGTCATGACATCTACCAGGATATTCATTCAAATGATAAATGCTATGAAAACAAAGATTATCTTTTGCATTCACAGCATCTCAAAGCTTGAGATGTTTTCAGACCTAGCAGGTACTCAGTGGGCATATGCTTACTGATTGGTTGGTTGGTTGGCTGGCTGAGTGATTGAATAACGAATAAATTAATACCTACTTCACTCATTTCACAGAATGAGGATCAAACAAGGATAACAACACCGTGAAAACTGAAAGTGCTGTAAACTGCTGTGCGAGCAATTCTAAGCTCCCCACATTGGTGGCCATTTCTCTTCCGGCTGTGAAAGCCAGAGTGTTTTGTTAAGAACCTTCAAGGCTACTGTACCCAAGTTACTGGATGGTCACAATCACAAGGCAGATGAAACACTGGACTGCATGCTTGCAACAGCATCCTGAAGTACACACCATCTTGTACAGCAGGGTGTGGTGGAGGGCAGGGAAGACCCTGAGCACAGACAGTGGTGTCGGGGTGAGGGTTCCTATACTGATGAGAGATGTTTCTATACCAGCAAACTGAGGTGTATTGAGGAAAAAAGGCAGAAGGTCCCACGAGGCTAACTGTCACCCTTTGTTGTTGCTGTTTATTTATTTTTTGTTTTTCGAGGTAGGGTCTCACACTAGTCCAGGCTGACCTGGAATTCACTCTGTTGTCTCAGGGTGGCCTTGAACTCACGGTGATCCTCCTACCTCTGCCTCCCGAGTGCTGGGATTAAAGGTGTGTGCCACCACACCCGGCATTTTTATTTTTATTTATTTATTTTTCGTTTTTCAACACTTTTTTTTTTTGTATTGTCTGGGAATAAAAGGGGAACAGCCATGTTGAGATCAGGGAAGAGAATTCCTTGGAACTTAGGACTTCTCTGTAAAGACAAGCTCTATTGAGAATTAAGCATGTCACAAGCAGCCTATGGTTCATGTCAAGTCATTCCCATTGAAATTAAGATTAAAAAGAACACACTTTAGGTCATTATAAGGATGCCTTTTCACTTAAAGTCCCCTAAACAATGTTATGAAGCTGCTTCTAAGCACGATGCTGCGTGAATGGTCCTCTGCTGGTCTTCATGTCCTCTGTGGATTATTCTGGGCCCTTCAAAGGGGTCTCGAACCTCATCACCCCACACAGGTAGGAAACTGACAGATGCAAATTGAAAGAGAAATACTGTAGCTGACGGATGTCAGAGAGGGCAGGTGCGACTCAGCGCAAATTTTCTGGCAGTGTACTGTTTCAAATGATCTTATTTGAACCCATTGGCCTTTTCTTTATGTTTTGAGCAAGTTCAAAGAGAAGGGGGGTGGGAATCCTGACAGCCAAAAGAGTCAAACATTCCCAGCTTGTGAATGACAAATTTCTCTTGCATTTTTGTTCTAAGCACTCTGCCAGATCTGCTGATGATGGTGTGCTCCTCTGTGTTTATCTAGGTATTTAGGGATCTATCTATGAATCTCACAACAGAGGAAGATCTGTAAGCTCTCTAAGGCACCAGCCCAAGATTGCAGAGTAATTATCTGTGACCAAATCTCATCTATAACTAATTAGAGTTTTACTTTCTCATAGCATTTCTTCCTGGTCTGGGTCCAAATCCAAGATGATGTTCTGCTTAGAAAAGGAAAATACCTGGATATTATTAGAAGTACTGGACGGAAAGGAACAGGGTTAAAGGGGAAGAGGGCACTTTTCCGATTGCATTATCGCTTTGATCTGATCAAGGCTTCCTTAGCCTATCCCCCCTCCCAACTTTTCTGTTTTGAATGAGTTTTCCAGCACGCAAAGGACTTTTCAACCCGTTGGCTATTGCATTTGAGCCAAAGCCTGCAGAACAGTTTAAGAGTCCCGCTCACCTCGCTCACCCCCACCTCAGGCGAGCAGGTCTACCTCTCAACCACAGCTTCAAGATCATATCCAAACTGGTTGGCGTCTCAAACTGAATCCCAGATGTTCACTTAGTGAAAATAAATGAACAGCCCATGCTGTGGACTGAACCAGTGATCCTCACAAATAGGTTCCAGGTGTATTGGCCTCTGGTCCAGTCTCCCCCACCCAGTACACACACACACACACACACACACACACACACACACACACACACAGAGTCTTGCACATGAAGCACGTATATACACATGCACCATACCATACCAGCTCTATCTGGAAAAATAATTCAATACTTTTAGGTGTAAACTGGTATTCAAAGGGCAGCTCTTGCTGGACCACAAGAGTTGCATCTTTTCAGTCATGGACAGAGGCAAATGACTCTCACTGCACACTTATTTCCCTTCAGTCTCCAAAATAATGATGTGCTTGGTAGTCAAACCCCGCCTGGGCCTGTAAGGGCTTAGAATTACTGACCATTTTTTATTGCCAAACTTAGCTGATTCCTGTGTCTCCTATTTGCTGGGGTCTGAAAGTTTGTTTTTTCACCAAATTCACATGTAGAAACTGTATCCTCCACAGGTGAGGGCATTAGAAGGGGGAGCGGCCTTTCGGAGGTGATCAGTCATGAGGGTGGAACTCCCATGAGGGAGTTCCCGTATAAAAGAGACAACGGAGAGCCTCCTGCCCCCCTCCTATGGAGGACAGAGCTGCAAGCCACCATCTATGAATAAAAAGCAAATCTTTACCAAACATCATCTATCAGGCTACTGACTTGATTTTGGACTCCCTGGCCTTCAGAATAGTGACCAAAAATGTTATGTTGCTTAGAAGTCACTCCGTCTATGGCATTCTGTTACAGTAGTGGAGACAGGCAAAGACACTGTGTAATGCATCATTCATTGATTTCTGCCTCCCCAGTGCTGGGTTAAAGGCGTGTGCCACCACACCTGGCTTTGTGCAACGCATCTTAATGCTCATGTGCCAAGTGTCTGCTCTCTGCCTAGCAAACAATGTGGGGAAGAAGGAAAGAAGAGACAGCCAGATCTTCAAAGAACCCATAGTTTAGGGGTAGGAGTATGACTCAGTGGGTAAAGGGCTTGCCACACGAACATGAAGACCTGAGTTCAGGTCCCCAGCACCCAAGGAAAAGCCAGGCATGGCTGCATGTACCTGCAATCCCAGGGCTGGGCAGACTGAGACACAGGATCTCCAGAGATTACTGCTTAGGCTAGCCCAATCGTACACTTTAGGTTCAGCCAAAGACCTTGTCTCAAAAAATAAGGTGGAGGGCAATTGAGAAAGGTGGCCAATGTTGACTTCTAGCCTACACACACACACACACACACACACACACACACACACACACACCCCACATACACATACCACACACACACAATTCTGTTGAAAGAGAAGATCCAAGTGCACTCACTTATGTATTAAGAAACGCAGTGTTTACTGAGTACCTATCCTGGGTCTGTGGTGGCTTGAATGTAAAATGTAGCCATAGACTCATATGTTTGGATGGTTGGTCCCCAGTTGGTGGTGTCTGAGAAATTTGTGGGGAGGAGATGTGTCGCTGGATGTGGGTCTGGGGATGTTATAGTCCAGCTCCGCTTGGTGCTTTTGTGCTTTCTCCTTTCTCCTGCTGTGGTGAAGCTGTGGTACCAACTGTCTGCTCCTGACACACTTTCCCTGCTGCGATAGACTTCTCCACCTCCCATAAACTGATTTTTGTCAGGCATTTTGTCCCATCCATGAGAAGGTAAATGACATAGTGTCGTAGTGTAAGACACAAAAATCTAACACAACGTTTTCCTAAAGAAACTTGTAGTCAGGTGGGAGAGGAAGGTAAACCCACTGCAGGCCAAGTGTACATGTGATGCGTGCTAATAAATAAGGAAATCTAAAAGCTTCAGGAGAAGCTTTCACGATATGTCTTGTCTAGCTTCCAGAAAAGAAAAGGAGGGATGAACTAAAAGAGGAGGAAAATAGAGAAAGGACAGAGAACTACCTGATCCAAGATGGAAACAGATGCTTATTTTAATATGCAAGTGGAGAATGAAGGATGCTTATAGGTTGCTTGATGCTCTGTGATATCACGTGATGCTTGGATTATTTGTGACCCAAGATTATAAAATCAACATATGTGAAGTTATTACAAGTTGGATGATCAGGAGACCTAATGGCTGTAGGGCAAACAAGAAACCAGAGCTAATTAGCTGTTGAGGACTTACGGTGGTGGGGACAATGTTATTGGCAAATCATTTTCCAAGAGCATGCACATAGTGAGGAGCCCATCATGATCCAAGCAATGGCTACCTGCAAAGATTAGAGGGGAGACCAGACAGCTGGGAGGAAGCTGAGAAGCCAAGGACCCCCAAATTCAGTTGTCACACCTCTCAAAATTTCAGAGGGCAAGAAACATACACAAACATTTCATTTGAATCATGTTATTTCTTTTGTGCTTACAGAATCTTTCTCACGGTTTTCTTAGGAAAGAAAGTGTAGAGGAAAATGAAAGAAATCTGACTAAAAGTCAAAGAAAATAATAATTAACAACATACGTGTGTCCAAGAAGAGGGTCCAGAGCATGACATTTGGGAAATTCTGTGTTGCTTAGTGGCTGGCTGGTCACTGAAGTTTCCTGAATACATTTGATACGAATAAAGGGAAATGGTCGGAAGAAAGCTCCAGGGTTGTGTTGGGGGCCAGGGACAGGGCAACTGAGGAGGAGGAGCTGATAGGACTCGGGCATGAAGGGTGAGTTAGTATGAGTCAGAAGGGGCAAGGCCTAGGAGTGGCTAAAGGAACTATAAGACAAGTCAGGACATGGTGGCACGCTGAATGGGAACAGGTGACAGAGAGACAAATTGTGATCAGTGAGTTCATTGTTTCCAAGGCTTCCCTCCTTCCTAATTACAGAACTGTGCACTCAAGGCTTTGGCCATATGTCTTTTATATATATTATATATCTCCTTGCTCTAGTGATATTGCCCTTGGCCATATAACTTGACTTAATGAAGACTGTCCTCACAGGTGGGCTGGGCCTTGACAGGAATCAGTCCATTGGTGGGGCTTGTGCCCCATGGTCTTGACTATCACCATTGCCTCCTGAGCACAGACACCATGCCCACCAGCCCAGGGTAGGGTACGGACGCAACCCTTCTGCCCGTCTCACCCTCACAGTGCGTTGCTCACAGCATGCAGGGCTGACATTGCCGCTTCTGCCCAGCAGATTCACTCATCTCTACGTTAGCCCCACTGACTCTTTGAGCTCCATTCCATCACTTTTTCTCCTCTCAGTTTTTTTTTTTTTTTTCTTTTTCGGCCCTCCAAGGAACTTCTGATACCAGCATGCCACGTTTCAAAGGCTGGCGCACAATGGATCGTATCCAGAACTTGAAACGTGTGAGACAGATCGGGGAGATGAGAAAATGCTGTGAAGGAAGCAGTAGCAGACTCAGCGGTCTTCCCACCGAGAATCAGCCAATTAACCGAATACACTTCCTTTGGCCCCAAAGCTCGCCATTGAATCAGCCTTGGGGAAGAGCATGCTGTAATGTTAAACCCCAAAGGGCTGCTCTTTGCTCCGAGGCCGGATTTCGTCTGTAATTCTTCGATGGTTATCTGCAGCATGCTAGTCTGGGGGTGGAGGGCTCCCAACAAAAGCACATCCCTCCCTGTGGAGCTGGAGGCCGCCGCCTGGGTCTGTCCTCTCGCCTTTCTGACATGGGTCTCTGCCTCCCACCCTCCCTTGCGGCCCACGCGGCAGAACCTGGCTCAGAGCACCAGGGTGTCACCACGGCGGGAGGTGTGGCTTGGGCGTTTATTGCTTGTTAGCCATGCTGCATGTCGTATCTCAGCTAAAAGACAAGACCAACAACATGAACCACGGTTTCCTGGGAGTCTGGCTACCGGCACACGTGGAAACCATCCACGGAGACCCCGGGTTCAATCTGCAGCTCGGCCACATAGTTACTTCTCACTAAAATAACATCTGGCTTTCATTTTTTTTAGTGACAACTCGTTTGGACAAGACCTTAGAGTAAGTTACAAAAAAAATAAAACACACAAAAAAAATTTAGACTTTACCCTTCCTTCAGATTAGGGGAACAAAATTTTGCTTAAGTTCTTTTTGGGGAGCCGAGGGTGTGAGTGCGGAACTGGTGTGGGGACCACAAGCTGGGTGTAAACAAGGAGTTATTTGTTTCTTCTTATTAAAAGACAACACTCCGGGGACTGGGGAAATGGCTTAGCGGTTATGGCACTGGTCTGTGAAGCTTAAGGACCCGGGGTTCGATTCCCCAGGACCCACATAAGCCAGCTGCACAAGGGGTCACGTGTGCCTGGAGTTTGTATGTCTTGGTATGCCCATTCTCTTTTTTTTTTTTTTTTATAATTTTTATTTATTTATTTGAGAGCGACAGACACAGAGAGAAAGACAGATAGAGGGAGAGAGAGAGAATGGACGCACCAGGGCTTCCAGCCTCTGCAAACGAACTCCAGACGCGTGCGCCCCCTTGTGCATCTGGCTAACGTGGGACCTGGGGAACCGAGCCTCGAACCGGGGTCCTTAGGCTTCACAGGCAAGCGCTTAACCACTAAGCCATCTCTCCAGCCCGGTATGCCCATTCTCTCTTTCTCTCTATCTGTCTCATTCTCTCTCATGAATAAGTAAGTAATTTTTTTTTTTTAAAGACCACACTCCGAGGCATGCACACACTGGCTGGTAAGCAGGGCAGAGTTCTTGAAGAGAAGAGACAGAGCTAGGGTCGACCTTGCTGCCATCTTGTCGCCATATCCAAGCATGGTGCTGGGGCTGTGAGGCGGAGGTGTGGAATGAGTAAGTGACAAATCACCCGCTTTATGGCTTTATGGCAATACCTCGAGCTACAGAGAAGATGGACACAGGTAGATGAGAGGCAGATTGTGGATGGTTAGAAGCATACCTCCGGGCTAGACTCTGGGGTCAGAGTCAAGCCAAAGCTTACTCTCAGGGTGACCTTGAGGGAGTCTCTTAATCTTCATGTGTAACATCTGGCCAATGGCCAAAATAAGAGTCCTTTGTTGGATAATGGTAAAGGCTTAATGAAGTAAATAATTCTCATATTAGCTACCAATTAAATAATAGCCAAGCTTACTAAGAAGTAGGCAGGACCTGTCCCTCTCTGTAGGTTATTTTCTTTTGAGGAGACAAAGATATTAAAGCAGAAGTTCTTAACCTGGAACGTGACAGGAAAAGCAAGACTGGGGCTAAAGAAGGAACAGACTCCTGGAAGAACTGGGAGGAGGTGGAAAGACGAATGACACTGTGATCAGAGATAGGGAACCAGAAGACAAAGGGGTGTATGCCAAATGAAGGTCACTTCCCTTGGGCCCCAATCCTAGAAGCCCAACTGAACCCCCATGAAGACTGGGGGGACAGACACACTGAGGGCTTC